>NC_137179.1:65781182-66429178 GCF_951804945.1 Podarcis cretensis
TGAGTGTTGGCTGTGTGACTGGAGAGGTGTTCTTTAATTTGGCTTAATTGGCATTTGGTCTGGGCAGGTGAGAGGATTTAAGAAATAGTTGCATGAATATCCTGGGCATGGGGGTGCTCTTTAGTGTTCACAGGCACACCAGTCAACACTGGCCAGTAGGGCCACAGAGCGCATGTCCGGTTCACACACCCAAGAGGCATGTAGTAGAGAGGGATAATTCTTTCCCAACCCTGGTGCATGGCTGCAACATGTGACTGAAAACATGCAGTGGTGATGGGAGAGAAAGACTCCTGTCCCCATTTATGACAATTCACCTGCCCTGATGAATCTGAATTGCTTAATCTAGTATTTTAGGTTGCTTTGCATATGTTCAGCAAAGGAAATATGACATTTTAATTTTCCCCCTTCCCGAACACCCTAAATTTCAGGGGCATAGTTGATCACCCTTAGCGAAAAGAAAGAGTTGCCCACTGCTGTGTTGTAGGGTGCGGTCCAGTGCCAAGGGCTTTCTGGTGGTTCCCTCACTACAAGAAGCCAAGTTACAGGGAACCAGGCAGAGGGCCTTCTCAGTAGTGGCACCCACCCTGTGGAACACCCTCCCATCAGATGTCAAAGAGAAAAATAACTACCAAACTTTTAGAAGACATCTGAAGGCAGCCCTGTTTAGGGAAGCTTTTAATGTTTAATAGGTTATTGTACTTTAGTGTTTTGTTGGAAGCCGCCCAGAGTGGCTGGGGAAACCCAGCCAGATGGGCAGGGTATAAATAAATAAATTATCATCATCATCATCATCATCATCATCATCATCATCATCATCATCCTTACATTTGTTATATTTAACAATTTAACAACCCAGTTAGATGGGCAAGGTACAAATAATAAAATTATTATTATTATTGCTTGTTTACATGGTCTCTCAAGTCTTCTATCCTACAATGTTTTTGTTTTGGGCAAACATCACCACCACCACCACAACAACCCAGGAAAAAATATATTCCACATTTCTCAGTAATTTCTGGCAGTGTTATTCTATCCCCCCCCCCTTTTGTAAAGTTATGTTATGATAAGATCAACTTTATAGATAGAAAGTGGAAAGGTGGTCTGCAATTTAATGCTACTGATTTCAAGTTGTCATTAACTTGTTTCCCCAGGTTTCTCCACTTCTAATGAAATGCTGAAATCTAAAACAGCATGCATACCTTCTTCGGGATAATGAATCCACTGCTGTGGTCTATCTACACTTGGACATCTGGCAGCGATACTGGCACTTTCATTGCAATTCTGCCTCCAGCTAACTTTCTTTGCAACAAAGCACATAGAACTCCTATATGAACTTGCCTGGGTATTCATATCTGCAGGGCAGGTCCTGCTGGCATTATCACTGCAGCATGAAGTTCATGGGTGACCAGCTGCACGAGAGGGCCTTCACAAACATCACAGCTAAAGCTTAAAGGCACACTTCAAATTCTTTCCATGTTGTCCCATATTGCACTTGGGGAGTTTTGATTTCTGTTTTAAAAGAGCTTTCTTCTTTCTTGCTGTGTAACTAGGATCCTGGAAGCCTATTAAGTACAGTGGTACCTTGGGTTACAGACGCTTCAGTTTACGGACTCCGCTAACCCAGAAATAGTACCTCGGGTTAAGAACTTTGCTTCAGGATGAGAACAGAAATTGGTTGGTGGCGGCGTGGCAGCAGCAGGAGGCCCCATTAGCTAAAGTGGTACCTCAGGTTAAGAACATTTTCAGGTTAAGAACGGACCTCCAGAACAAATTAAGTTCTTAACCCGAGGTACCACTGTATTCGCATTTTCCAAAGCTCAACGGTGCCTGTTTGGGTGATTGTTGTTGTTGTTGTTTAGTCATTTAGTCATGTTCGACTCTTCGTGACCCCACGGACCATAGCACGCCAGGCACCTCTGTCTTCCATTGCCTCCTGCAGTTTAGTCAAACTCATGCTGGTAGCTTCGAGAACTCTATTCAACCATCTCGTCCTCTGTCGTCCCCTTCTCTTTCCCAACATCAGGGTCTTTTCCAGGGAGTCTTCTCTTCTCATGAGGTGGCCAAAGTATTGGAGTCTCAGCTTCAGGATCTGTCCTTCCAGTGAGCACTCAGGGCTGATTTCCTTAAGAATGGACATGTTTGATCTTCTTGCAGTCCATGGGACTCTCAAGAATCTCCTCCAGCACCATAATTCAAAAGCCACTCCTCCAGGTGGATCACATTTGGTCAAAACTCTCCACTATGACCTGTCCATCTTGGGTGCCCTGCTTGGCATAGTTCATAGCTTCTCTGAGTTCTTCAAGCCCCTTCGCCACGGCAAGACAGTGATCCATGAAGGGGGTTTGGGTGGTTACATTTTGGCTATTTCCTAGAAGATCTCCCAGTATTTGTAGGTGGTTTCTGCAGTTATATGTTTTAAACTGTTTTTATTTTTTTTGCTTTGTTGTACCACCATAAGCGGTGGTTTTTATCCATGTACTTTTATTTTGTTTTGATTTATTTTGGGTTGGGGTGGGGTGGTTGGGGAGTGGGGTGGGGATTGGTTTTGTTTTCATGTAATTGTTTTGTTTGTTTGCTTTTATATTTTGTAAATGGAGGCAAGTATGAGGCTTGGGATTCCTACTGTGGAGGGGCGAGGGAGGTATGGTGGTGGGGGCAGATGTCATAGGCGAAGGGGATCGAGATACGGATATGCTCGTACCCCTTCCAATCTGCGCCCCATCCCGAGAGACGAGGGTATGGTGAGCAAGGATTACTCACCTCCGTCACTGGTGTTGTGCAATGCCAGGTCTATAGGCAACAAAACCGCCACCCTGCGAGATTTCTTCACCTCGCAGGGGGTTGACCTAGCATGTGTGACTGAGACCTGGGTGCGCGAAGGGGATACTGTTACCTTACGAGAGATGGCGCCCCCGGGTTTCTCCGTCCTTCACCAGTCGCGGACTGTGGGCCGGGGGGGAGGGGTGGCGTTATTAATCCGGGAAGATTGTTCTTTCAGGGCTCTACCATCGCCATCGATCCCCGGCATTGAATGTGTTGGCCTAGTGTGGGGCTCCGAGGTGAGCTTGGCTGTCTGGCTGGTGTACCGGCCACCTAGCGCACCAGCAGCCACCCTGTCAGGCCTGCTGGAGGCGGTGGCCGGCTGGGCCTTGGAGTTCCCTAACCTATTGGTATTGGGGGACTTCAACATCCATGCTGATGCCACTCCCTCCTCACAGGCTCTGGACCTGGTGTCTTCCATGGCGACACTAGGGCTCTCCCAGTTTGTTTCGGGCCCCACACATCAAGCAGGCCACACGCTGGATTTGATCTTTGGCGTCGGTATAGATGTGATCATGTTTCCTTCGATGAAGGTGCCATGGTCTGATCACTATGCTCTGAAAGCCAGGATTGACGTTCCACCCCCACCCTGCTTGGGTGGCGAGCCAATTTGGGCTCGCCCGCAGAGGCTGATGGACCCTGATAGATTCCGTCAAGCCTTGCGGGACCTTTCTCCCCCTGGCGACTCATTGACTGAGCTTGTTGAGGCCTGGAATACCCAGCTCCTGGCAGCCATCAATGAGATCGCACCTAAGCGCCCTCTGCGACCCCGCAGAAACCGGGCTCCCTGGTTTACCGAGGAGCTCCGGAAAATGAAGCGGGACCTCAGACGGCTAGAGCGAGTATGGCGGGGTGCCCGTGACGGAGCCTCAAGAACATCTTATAGGGTTTTTATGAAAACCTATGAGATGGCAGTGAAGGCCGCTAAAAAGTCCTACTTCTCGGCCTCCATTGCATCCGCTAGCTCTCGCCCGGCGCAATTATTTAGTATAATTCGGTCTTTAACGTCCCTCGAAGGACAGCCAAATTTAAATAACAATTTGACACACAGCTGTGAGGCATTTGCGAGCTTTTTTGTGGAGAAGGTCTTGACCTCCCTGCCAATTTGGATACAATAAAGGAACTGGAGGCCCCTCGACTGTCCTCGGGTTCAGTATTGGACCACTTTGACTGGATATCCCCAGCTGATGTAGACAGATTCCTCCGAGCTGGAAAGCCCACCACCTGTCCTCTCGACCCGTGCCCGTCCTGGCTGATTAGAGCGTGTCCAGAAGAGGTGCGGGCCCCCCTGGGGGATATCATCAATCTGTCCCTTGGCACCGGGACATTCCCAGGGGAACTGAAGGAGGCAGTGGTGCGCCCGCTCTTAAAGAAAACATCATTAGATCCCTTAGATCTATCCAATTACCGCCCAGTCTCGAATCTTCCATTCCTGGGTAAGGTGATTGAGAGAGCGGTTGCTGAACAGCTTGGTAGGTTTCTGGATGAAACATCAGCTCTGGATCCATTCCAGTCCGGCTTCCGCGCTGGTCATGGGACCGAGACGGCTCTGGTCGCCCTAACAGATGATCTCCGCAGGCAGCTGGATCGAGGCGGGTCGGGGCTGCTGATTCTTCTAGACCTGTCAGCAGCCTTCGACATGGTCGATCACGAACTCCTGGACCACCGCCTTGCCGACGTGGGGATCCAGGGCACAGTCCTTCAATGGCTGCGCTCTTTTCTCTCTGGTCGGGGACAGAGGGTGGCGCTTGGGGGGGAATTGTCATCCCGCCACTCCTTGGTGTGTGGTGTGCCTCAGGGTGCAATACTCTCCCCGATGCTTTTTAACATCTTTATGCGCCCCCTCGCCCAGCTTGTCCGGAGTTTTGGGCTGGGCTGCCATCAGTATGCTGATGACACCCAACTCTATTTGTTGATGGACGGCCACCCGGACTCGGCCCCAGACACACTGATCAGATGCTTGGAGGCTGTGGCTGGATGGTTACGTGGGAGCCGGCTGAAGTTAAATCCTTCGAAGACAGAGGTCCTCTGGCTGGGACGGGACGACATGGGACTGAGGGGGCAACTCCCATCTCTTGCGGGGGTGCAATTAGTGCCAGCACCGTCCGTTAAGAGTTTGGGTGTAATCTTCGTTACCTCCCTCTCCATGGAAGCGCAGATTGCAGCTACAACAAAGGCGGCATTTTTTCATCTCCGCCAAGCTAAGCAGTTGGCTCCTTACCTCTCTCGCCCTGACCTAGCCACTGTGATCCACGCGACGGTCACCTCCAGACTGGATTATTGTAACTCGCTCTACGTGGGGCTGCCCTTGAGACTGACCCAGAAACTCCAGCGGGTGCAGAATGCCGTGGCGAGACTCCTTACGGGGTCTTCGCTGCGAGATCACATTCATCCGGTGCTATACCAGCTGCACTGGCTCCCGGTGGAGTACAGGATCAGGTTTAAGGTGCTGGTTTTAACCTTCAAAGCCCTATACGGCCTAGGGCCCTCGTACCTACGGGACCGCCTCTCCTGGTATGCCCCACAGAGGAACTTACGATCTTCAAATAAAAACACCTTGAGGGTCCCAGGCCTCAGAGAGGTTAGGCTGGCCTCAACTAGAGCCAGGGCTTTTTCGGCTGCGGCTCCAACCTGGTGGAACGCTCTGTCACAAGAGACAAGGGCCCTGCAGGACTTGACATCTTTCCGCAGGGCCTGCAAGACAGAGCTGTTCCACCTGGCATTTGGTCAGGGCGCAGCCTGACCCCCTCCTCTGGCAATCTTTACAAAGCTTTAGTTTATGGTTGCCATCAATTTTGATTTTAATTCATTTTTATAATGTTTTATAATGTCATACTGTTTTAATGTTGTTAGCCGCCCTGAGCCCGGCTTCGGCTGGGGAGGGCGGGATATAAATAAAATTTATTATTATTATTATTATTATTATTATTATTATTATTATTATTATTATTCTCTAAACTAAAGGGCTTGCACACTAAATTTCTCGGACCCACAATATATATACACTTGCACTGTCCATACGATAAGGAGCATATTCTTGCGAAAGCATACCTGAAGTATACTTTTAAGAACATTTTAAATGTCATATTAATTGTCTTTTCCTTTCCTTTGGGAGATACTCTGGGAGCTCATGTTTGGAGAGGTGATGTAAACGCAGTTAAATTAATTCTTCTTACCTGGGAGTAAACTCCACTGAATTCAACAGGACATATTTCACAGGAGAGATGGTTAGGATTGTGGAAGGTCTTAGATTCAATTCCTGGAAGCTAAGCCTCAGGCAGTAAAGATAGGGAAGTCTCAGTGCTTGAGAAACTACCATTCATATGGCCAGAAGGAATTAAACAGAAAGGTCAATAAATGTATTATTATTATTATTATTATTATTATTATTATTATTATTATTAAAATGGAAGTCTGAAATACTTGGGGTAAGGGGTCTGAAGGACTAAGACAACCAGAGCTGACAAAAGCTGAGGTTTGAGGGCTCATTCACAAACTGAAAATTAGCAAGTTGCTGGCTCCAGAGGGCATAAACCTTAGAGTTCTTAAAGAACTCAATTGTGAAATCGCTAATCCTCTAACAGAAACATGCAATTTGTCACTAAAATTAGTCTCCTTAATGGAAAGTGGGAAGGTAGCCAAAACAATGCCAATTTTTAAAAATGGGATTGGGTTGGAGGGGGAGCAAGGAAATAAAAGCCCCACACCTGTAGTGGGTAAATTGGTGGAAAGCATTATTTAACAAATTAGAATGATGAAACATAATTGAAGCCTTGCTGAGGAAGAATTGGCATGGCTCTTGCAAAGGGAGGTCTTGCTTTGGCCATTTGGAGTAATTTGGGAAGGCTCAACAAGTATGTATATAGAGGTGATCTGGGAAACAATGTACCAGTAGATTTGACCATCCCCAAAGCTCTTTTTAATCCTTCACTGAAGGCTAAATATGGCTGTCAAGGGACAAGAAGATGGAAACATTTCACAGATAGGTAAGCAGTTAAACCTGGAGTCTGGAGAATTGGAAACTATACTGGATAACCACTTAATCGAAATATGAGGTTATTTGTTTATAGCTGCTTGTCTGACAAATTGACACAATGGCAAGCCATTCTTCAGGACTTCAGTCAGGGATAGAGCAAAAGTCAATATACAGTGGTACCTCGGGTTACATACGCTTCAGGTTACAGACGCTTCAGGTTACAGACTCCGCTAACCCAGAAATAGTATCTCAGTTTAAGAACTCTGCTTCAGGATGGGAACAGAAATCGTGCAGCAACAGCAGGAGGCCCCATTAGCTAAAGTGGTGCTTCAGGTTAAGAACAGTTTCAGGTTAAAAAAGGACCTCTGGAACTAATTAAGTACTTAACCCGAGGTACCACTATATAGGAGATAATGTTCTTTCAAGAAACGGCTAACTTTATTGATAACACTGGGCAACAATTTTTTACTTTTTGAATGTTGTCTAGATTTCTACAACTGATTTAGGGTATTTTTGCACTGCTGAATCAGGAAATAGCATCCGTTTCTCTCCATCAGGTCAGGTTTTTGTGCTATGTTGATTTGAAAAAAAATCAGATCTTGTGACAAAATCGATTACATTTTTGTGGCATTATCAGCTGATTTTTGTCAACACATATCATCCTAAATATGTTTTTAAGAGAAAAAAATGTTTTTCCAACAACATATATTGATTACCTGATAGAAACATTGATTACTGTAAACTGAATGGTGGGCATTGATAAAGGTAAGAACACGTAAATTGCATGTTGCTTTACCATTTTTCAAACTTCAGGGCTTCAACTTCCATTTCTTGGAACTCCTGGAATGCTCAGCGGCAGGGAGGTCTCTCTTCAGAGTCCAACAGTAGTCAGCCATCATGACTGCTTCCCAGCGACCCTGATACCTGGTCTCCATCTCTTTCATGTCCTGATGGAATCTCTCCCCCTGCTCATCACTCATTGAACCCAGGTTCTCAGGAAACCGGTCCATATGTGAAAATAGGTAGTGCATCTTGACGCTCATGTTGCAGCCCAGGTTTCTGAAAGCAGTCGGCATGTTGTTGACAAGTTCTGCGTAGTTTCTGGCCTTATTGTTGCCAAGAAAGTTCTTCACTACCAGAAAAAATGCCTTCCACGGTTCCAGTTCCACTTCGTTCATTGAGTTTCCGAACTCTGGATCTCTGATGAGCTAATGGATCTGAGGACCGTCAAAGATACCAGCTTTCAACTTCTCCATGGTCAATCCTGTAAAAGCCTGGCACAAGTAAGTGAAGCAGTCACCATCCTTGTCCAGAGCCTTGGTGAACTGCTTGATTAAGCCGAGCTTGATGTGCAGCGGTGGGAAGAGTATTCTGTCTCTGTCCACCAGAGGGTCACTGACGACGTTCCTTTCTTTGCAAGGCACCAATTCTTCCCGCACAGGCCAGTCCTTCTTTGTGTAATGCTGAGCACGGTCCCTACTATCCCACATGCACAGAAAACATGGGTACTTGGTGAAGCCAGACTGTTGTCCCAACAAAAAGTTCACCATCTTCAGGTCAACACAAATAAACCATTTATGCTGATCATAACCAATTTTCTTCACCGCTTCACCGCTTCATAGTTCTCCTTCAGTGTACTCGAGTGAGCCAGGGGTATAGAGGCAAACTGGTTGCCATTGTGTAGCAGAACACATTTCAGTGATTGCTTGCTGCTGTCAATGAACAGTCTCCAATCTTTGGGTTCGTACTGTGGCACTCCAAGCTTGAGCAGAAGCTGCGCAATATCTGCACAGTACACCAAGTCCTTCTCTTCCGAGAAAAAACGGAGGTACTCTTGATGCCTGTTTGGGAAGAAGCTGATGCGAGCACTGTCACAGAGGAGGTTTTTTTCCCTTCAATCTGGATGCTAACAGTTCGGCAGAGTCCTTTGACAAGCTGAGGTCATAAACTAGATCATTCAACTCCTTTTGGGAAAATGGATGTGGAGCATCATTTTCAAGAACCACTTCTTCTTCTTCATGTCCTTCAACACTGGAGGCATCTTCGTCACTAATGTCAGGAAGTTCTCCGAAGATAGGCACTGGAATTTCATCACAGGACGACATGCTGATTGAAGCTACAGGACGACATGCTGATTGAAGATCAGGATACTTGAGGCTGCTCCAGTTCTTTCTGTTGATCCCAGCCACACCAATTTATGGAAGATTTCGAGGTTTTATGACTTCAAACTGATCCCTTTTCGACATAATCACCCAGAACTATCGGACCTGAATACTTCTTGTCATTAAAATAATCATTTCCAATCAAAACAATTATTCGACATGGCATTTTACCCCCACCAACTTCTTCTAAAATGCTCCATACAAACGTACATGTGAACAAAAACGTAAAAAAATGACACGTGGCCATAGCTCAAAAACTTGACCTGATTGAGCAAAACCAATGTGATTTTTGGATTCAGCGCATCAGATTCGTCCTAAATCAGCTGAAAAAACGCAGACAACAAATTTGTTGTTGACCAGTGTAATTATACTAAATCTAGTGGATGTTACAGGCTTCCAAGATAGTAAACGCACAGCTTCTTTTAAAATTCAGTTGCTTAGTTTAAGCTAATACTCTTCAGTTAGATGTTACAGGTTTCTAGACTAGATGGTAAATGCTCAGCTTATTTCCAGTTATTTTACTTCAGTTCCTTAAATTGGTTGTTGCGTAGGTGTTACAGCTTAACACTTTGGTTCTAAAACAAGACGGTACTTTCTGTAAGTTTCCCAACCTTCTCACATTCACACTGCTGAGGTAGTTCTAGCAGTATAACAGACCCAGCAGATCACCACACCCATCTTAACTGCTTTAGGATTCTTTTCTACCTAGAAGACCTCTCACCTCCTGACTGAAAAGAGATGTAGACTGTATCTTCACAGCTTCTACTTCTCCTGGCTCAAACAGTTAACTCCTGTCTGAAATCTCTCCCAGGTCTTCTACTCAACACGGTCTTCCAATCTAAGCTCAGAGACTCCTTTCTCTAGCTGTAGGTATTTTCCTCAGACTGGATGTTACACAAAGAAAACCAACACACCCTCTGCTGTCTCTTGAACCATCTCAGTACAGTGGTACCTCGGGTTAAGAACTTTATTCATTCTGGAGGTCCATTCTTAACCTGAAACCGTACTTAACCTGAGGTACCACTTTAGCTAATGGGGCCTCCCACTGCCACCGCCGCATGATTTCTCTTCTCATTCTGAAGCAAAGTTCTTAACCCGAGGTACTATTTCTGGGTTAGCGGAGTCTGTAACCTGAAGCGTCTGTAACCTGAAGCGTCTGTAACCCAAGGTACCACTGTACTATCTTAACATTCTCAGAAAACTGATCCCTTTATTTTCCCTCCCAAAGTACTGTTCCACCCCACTCTGGCAAGCTGTCTTGGCAGTCAGTCAGAGACTCCAGCAACCCTGGTGAAATTCTTAGGCACTGCAGCACCAGACTCCGATCTAGCTCAGCTGTGCATCACATCTGAACCGAACCACAACGGGAGGGCAGTAGGCTGAGAATGCCGGTATTAAGTCATTAGTTTGAAAAGTAGAGCCAGTCTGATCTCAAGCGTCTCTCCAATTTTTCAAGCTTATTTGCGCTTACAGCTTCCTTCTCTTTTACATGTTGAGAATCATCCGGCGATCCTCAAGTTGGCTGTTCATCCCATTGGCAAGATTTCCCCTTCAATGTGCTTGGAAGCTGAAGCATATGAAGGAAGTGGGAGCATTTGAAATTAATGCAGCTATGCTACACAGGCAGGGGAGAGAGAGAGAAATCCGAGCATTTAAAAATAGCTGCCCATCTTGGAGTGCGAGGCTTCCAGCTGGCAGGAGCGCCTACCAGTTGGCTCGTTCTGTTCTATGCATGGTCAATGGTGAATAGTGGCGATAGTTATTTCTGTCTGTGATTTAATCATGGATGAAACCTTCAACTTGGCTGCATGTGCGGCTAAGACTAGGCTGGATGATTCAGTTGGCCCTCTGTTCCCTTTTCTCCAGATGGGTATTCAGTACTCCGCAAGGATGTGCTGCAATGATATTTGCATCTGCTTCCCAAAATACAGTTTGTGCTTTTTGAAAGGATGGTTTTTGCAATGGTGAGGAGCCTCTCTGCAAGAGGGTTGAAGGAGAAAGTGGATTAAATGGCAACACTGTATCCAATTTGCCACAGCTGTGAAAAAATGTAAAATGTACAGCCTGCTGTTGACCTAAATTTCTCTAGATGCATTGAAGATGGCAGCTACGCCCCCCGCCCTTCAGCAGTTTGTGAAGTATATATTTACCGAGTGAAGAATTATCCTGACTTGAAAAGATAGTGAATCACCGTAGACTCGAGAACTCTTTGGCAAAACTGCAGGATACCCACACAGATTGAATAGAGCTGACCAACTTTTCAATCAGCGCTTTTATGATCAAAGTGTACAACAAGATAGTAATCTACCAAGCACTTCTCCTGCTCCAGTCCCTTGAAATGGAAAGAGATTCTTTCAACCGGTAAATTGTCTCCTATTAATCTTTCTTTCTTTGTAAAAAAAGACAATTATAACCGACTATGCATATAGTTGCACAGAAGAAGCTGTTGCACGGACGAAGGATGCCTCACCTCTTTTCTCTTCTTTTCTCCATGTTAATTGTAAAAGGTAAAGGGACCCCTGACCATTAGGTCCAGTCGTGACCGACTCTGGGGTTGCGGCGCTCATCTCGCTTTATTGGCTGAGGGAACCGGCGGACAGCTTCCGGGTCATGTGGCCAGCATGACTAAGCCGCTTCTGGCTAACCAGAGCAGCGCACGGAAATGCTGTTTACCTTCCCGCCGGAGCAGTACCTATTTATCTACTTGCACTTCGATGTGCTTTCGAACTGCTAGTTTGGCAGAAGCAGGGACCAAGCAATGGGAGCTCACCCCGCCGTGGGGATTTGAACCACCGACCTTCTGATCGGCAAGTCCTAAGCTATGTGGTTTAACCCACATAGCGCTAAATCTCCACTTTGAAACCCACTGGTGCAGGTGCTCAACATCTGGCTGCCTTGTATTGATCCATCGAAATGGGCAGATCCAGCCCACATTTGTGTTGGAGCAGAATCCAGCATGCTTACCGCTGTATTGCAGAGAGGGAGCTAAAACTGAGAGGCGCCACACAGCGAGTTCACAGCCCAGGTAAGACATGAGCATCTGCCTTCATTTTTATACTCCATCTTGCACCACCTTTGCAAAGTCTGGTAGAGTAGTTGGAGTGTCAGTTTAAGACTGGGGATGCCCACTCAACTGCAAAGCTCACTGGATGACTGTGAACTATACGGCCTAGGACCCTCGTACCTACGGGACCGCCTCTCCTGGTATGTCCCACGGAGGACCTTATGGTCCGTAAATAATAACATCTTGGAGGTCCCAGGCCTCAAGGAGATTAGACTGGCCTCGACCAGGGCCTTTTCGACTGTGGCCCCGACCTGGTGGAATGCTCTGTCACAAGAGACCAGGGCCCTGAGGGATCTGACATCTTTCCGGAGGGCCCACAAGACGGAGCTGTTCCACTAGGCCTTTGGCAGGGATCCAGTCTGACTGCCCCTCTCTCCTTCTAAGAACTTGCATGAAAGTGCCCCCCCCAACTTTTCTCACAGGCTCATATAAAATCAGTATAAACAGGCCTGGTGAGCATTTAAGGTCCCCATCCCTAATTTGCAGGTTGCCATCTGATTAGATTTCACTTTGATTCTGATTTGATTTTAGGATGTATTTTAATTGATTGCTTGATTTTATGGTAATATGTTGCATATTTGATGTTAGCTACTCTGAGCCCAGTTTTGGCCGGGGAGGGTGGGATATAAATAAAGGTAAAGGTACCCCTGCCCGTACGGGCCAGTCTTGACAGACTCTGGGGTTGTGCGCCCATCTCACTTAAGAGGCCAGGGGCCAGCGCTGTCCGGAGACACTTCCGGGTCACGTGACCAGCGTGACATCACTGCCCTGGCGAGCCAGAGCCGCACACAGAAATGCTGTTTATCTTCCCGCTGGTAAGCGGTCCCTATTTATCTACTTGCACCCGGAGGTGCTTTCGAACTGCTAGGTTGGCAGGCGCTGGGACTGAGCAGCGGGAGCGCACCCCGCCGCAGGGATTCGAACCGCCGACCTTTCGATCGGCAAGCCCTAGGCGCTGAGGCTTTAACCCACAGCGCCACCTGCGTCCCTCTGGGATATAAATAAATTATTATTATTATTATTATTATTATTATTATTATTATTCCCCAACCAACTTGGTACCTTCCAGATGTTTTGGACTGCATCTCTTGTCCATCCTAGCCAGTAGTCCTAAACATCTGGAGGTGACCAGGATGGGAAAGTCTGGACTAGTCACTATCTTTCAGCCTAGTCTAGTGCTGGAAGGACAACCATGTATGCTACCTTGAGGTCCTTAAAGAAAGGTGTGATATCTGTGTGTGATCTCCTGAGAGCACTTTTTGTTGCATGCCTACAGTCAGAAGAAGGCAGGGTTGAGACTAACAGATAGTAAGGGGAAAGTACATTTGTAGTTTCCCACTAAACCTCCAAACATCATCATCATCATCATAATTTATTTATACCCTGCCCATCTGGCTGGGTTTCCCCAGCCACTGGGCAGATTACAACACATAAAAAATTGTAAAACATTAGACATTGAAAATTTCCCAATTCAGATGTCTTCTAAAAGTCAGATACTTCTTTATCCCCTTGACATCTTATGGGATGGTGTTCCACAGGGAGGCCACCACTACCGAGAAGGCCCTCTGCCTGGTTCCCTGTAACCTCACTTCTCACAGTGAGGGAACTACCAGAAGACTCTCGGAGCAGGACCTTCTCTCTTCTCTCTCCCTCCCTCGCTTCTGCACAAGGCAGTTGTGAAACTGGCTTCCAACCGTGTAGGCTTAGAATCTGAAGAATCCTTGTAAATAGGAAGAAACAGTAAGGAAAGATCCTTTCTTTCTTTATTAATGCCGCCTCAGTCCTAAGCAATGCTAGCAATGTGTGAATGAAACAGGATGGGGGTGGGCTGGCTAGATCCCATTTCTAAGCTATTAACTCAGCTATAAACAAACCAATTTTGTGCTTTAAAACACAGTACTTTTTATGTATGGACTAATCACTCAGTTACAGGCCCTCTTAGCAATACTTTGCAATGGCACGCCAACATCAGTTTATTATCTGCCTTGCCTGAAACATGCCTCCTTATAGCGATGTACTTACCACATCCAATACTCTCCTCAAATGTGCCTAGCGAACATACAGGTTGATGGGTATCCAAATCAACACTCTGGCATGCAGGAGGATATAAGCCAAGAGAAATACAGACTGCGACGGAGGCAGAAATTTTGTCCTTTGCAATACTCTCTAGGAAAAGAGGCACAATTTCAATTGTACGGAAAGTGCCGTGGGCAAATTTAATCAGCCTAACATTTTTTATTTGTTTGTTTAGTTTTACCCTCTCCCCACCCCAATTCTAATCAGTCAAAGCGTTCCAATCTTCTGGAAGAGAACATTTCCATTCCATATTTATTAGAACAAATAAATAAATAAAACGCTTGCCTTGTTTTAAATAACACCCAACATTGCCTTGCCTTATAAAAACCCCAAAGGGGGCATGAACCAGGAAAAAAAAGTCTATTAACTGAAATACAAGCAAGAGAAGTCTGTGGCTATGTGAGTGTGACAGGGTAAAGTCACAGCACAAAGGCAGGAGCGAAGTGAGAGACAGATAAAGATGTTTATACTCTGCCAGCCTGGAACTGTGTGCTCAGTGTAGCAGGTGGAAGTCAGAAAAAAAGAGAGAGAGAAACAGAAATCCAATTTCTGCTCAAGGTGGCGATAGATTTTGAGTTGCAAGTCTGGTTTGGTGCACATGTGCACAGCTTGTAGGTCATTAATCTTTGAAGCGACATTCAATTCCTAGGTATCAATGGTATAAAACAGAGTCTAATGAAAAACATTTACAGTGTAGGCCTATGCGTGTCTACTCAGAGGTAAGGCACACAGAGATCAGTAGGACTTACTCTTCAGAAACAGTGTATAGGATGGCCGCCTTATGCACCAGTGCTATCTTGGAGTAAATCCCATGGAACTCATTGGGACATATTTTTGAGAAGATTACATGGTTAAGCTGTTCTAATAGCCACAAAAGCATTTAAGTGACCAACCTCAATAATGACATACTCTCCAACATTTCCCCAAGGAAAACAGGGATTTCTTCTTCTTCTTCTTCTTCTTCTTCTTCTTCTTCTTCTTCTTCTTCTTCCCTGCCCCATATGATTAGGGCAGCCACTCCAACATATAAAAAATAATTAAAAAAATAAAAAAACTTCTCTATACAGGGCTCCCTTCAGAAGTCTTCTAACGATTGTATAATCTCCTAATACTAATCTCCTAGGCTCAGGAGTTGCATAACTCTATACCCTCCAACATTTCTCCGGTGAAAATAGGGACGTCCTAAGGAAAAGCGAGACATTCCGGTATAAAAAAAGAAACCAGGAGGGCTTTTGTAAATCTGGGACTGTCCCTGGAAAATAGGGACACTTGGAGGGTCTGTAATAGTGTAAAGAATGGTTAGCCAAATTTGTGCACGTGTGATGGTGGTGAAGACATGTCCTCTGCTCAAGGAATTTTGAAAGTTCACTGCAGCCAATCATCTCACCGAATGGGCAATCCGATTTGCCTGTTTTAAGCTGTCAGCTGGGCAATCAGTTGCAGTGAAAGCTTTCACAACACCTTTGGCTGCACGTTAAGTTGGCGCGCACACACACACACAGAGAGAGAGAGAGAGAGAGAGAGAGAGAGAGAGAGAACATACAACAGAGAGGTGGACAGAGAGGTAGAGTTTTCATTGTCTTCCATGCCATATCTCTTTGCCATATCCAGGGTTGTGCCTTGCAGTGCAAGATAGGCTGCAGAGAAAGAATGGTGCTGGGCTTATTGCTGCTGCTATGGAATAAGTTGGCATGTTTTAGAGTGCTGGTGCTAGAAGCCCCTCCATTGCAAACTCCAGGCTGTATATATATGTAAATAAGCCATTTGCGTGTCCAGACCTTTAAACCTCCCCCTTAAATAAATTCAGACAAGACTCAAATTTTGGTTTGGTTTTTGGCAGAATTTAGGCCACAGCTTTATTGATTACAGCAAGTGAATGGTTGCATAGGCTCTGGTTCGACTAGCTCCCTGCACCATTGCAGGTAGCACTGACCCAGGGTTCCAGCATAGGTCAGCCTAGGGTGAACACCTGGATAAGCAGAAAGCTGGGAACAGGCTATCTCCACCACCCAAATGCCCCCCTGGACTCAGGCACGGGCACAACCCC
Source organism: Podarcis cretensis (assembly GCF_951804945.1). Lineage (NCBI taxonomy): Eukaryota > Metazoa > Chordata > Lepidosauria > Squamata > Lacertidae > Podarcis > Podarcis cretensis. The sequence continues at coordinate 65,797,328 of NC_137179.1, forward strand.
CTCACAGGGGTTGACCAAACCATCGAGTCCCTGGATGCCTTTAACCTAATACCCTTCACATAGGGATGGCGAGAGCCTTCTCCCATCCCTATCACCTGAACCAGAGTCTATCCGCAATCTTACAAGTTGAGGCGATTTGCTACATGGCAGGTGAAACACAAATGGCACCAGCCAATCAAACCCTGTGGGGAAAATTCCTGCCATGCCCCTGTTCCAATGACAGATGACACACGATAGCATAGCAAGGTCAAGCACAAAGCCCTAAAAATAGGGAGAGGTGGGCAGGTGTTCCAAATGCACACACCAAAAGAGGAAGCTCTGGGTCACGTGCATGGGTATATATAGGTCCCTTGATCTTTTTAGCCTGCGTCCCATTGGCCTGATCAAGGGACCTACCAATTGGTTGTTGTGGCTAACCAATCTTACCCACCCACAACACAGGGTTTGGTTGCCAGGCGTCACCGCAACACATGCCCTCTTTAAGGGAGGACCCGATGTATCATAAATACACTACAACCTCCATTGAGCCTCATTCCCAAAGGAAACACTAACCCTGGGTAGGCATGCCTTGCTGCTTCTGAAATCTCATGCAGCTGCTCAGCGGAAATTAGGATAGCGTGTAAGAATACATTTCTCCTGCCATGGACAGATCTTTGTCAGGAGGTGAATCTGTAGCCCTAGAGATGTTATTGGACTCCCAACTCCCCGCTAGCATGGTTGATAGGCAGGTTCAATGAGAGTTGTGAATCTGCAACATCTGCTCAACCACAGGGGTAAGGTTCCACTTTGGATGGTCTGCTACTTTGAGGCTGGTGAATCAAGGAGGATTTCGGACAGCTCAGAGTGTGGTGGTTCTGACTGATATGGCTAGTAGTTCTGCTTGTGTTCTGATGAGTCTGTGTAATATGGGAATAACACGAGAATATGATTGCTCCTAAGTTTCCTCTTCCCTCTTGTAGGGCTCATCTATGTCAATGACGGAGTGTGGACAACGCAATGAGAAACATAATGGCTCGAGACAATTGCTCATAGCAAGTCTGACCAATTCTTCTGTTCTCTCTTGTATTCTGTGGTAAAAGCGGTGACAAAGAAGTGATACGTTTCTATTGCTAATGCATCTGCTCTCTGCTATACAGTGAAGTTCTGTTTTGAAGGAGCTCTCACACCTTAGCCCTTGGAATGAGGTAGAGGAAGTCACATTATCCCACTGTGACTTGTTAGCAAAGCTCTTTGCAGATAAACTCCGATGCATTCTGTCTTGAATTCTGGTTTGCCAGCAGCCCCGGAGGAGTTGCATTTTGTCATGATCGATTGGTTACCTTTCAGGTTATTGGCATTGAAAAAGTGGTGGGAAATCCTTGGAGAGGAATGGTTGATGACTTGCGCTGTTGAACCTTGCCCATTGTGGCTGGTGAAACCAGTAGGATCAGGTTTTTCACACAGGGAAGGGGGAGGTAATGAAGACTTCCATTAGAGAGGATGTTTCTGCCTTTGACACACACAAAAGAGTGATGATGTGGCCTAGTGTGAAAAATATCATCCCTGGATCACTTTGATTTGAACAACCACACAGTGTCAGACCTTCCTTTTGTGGGCAACGTGTGTTTGGATTTCTGCCTGGAACAGAATCTGCCCTAGTGGATTATCTGTGCCGTAAGATGGACAGGGGAAGTGCCACCCCTCTTGGTGGCCTTTGATACCATTAACCATTTTATCATTCTGGGTCATCTTGAGGTAATTTTTTTTTTTATTAATTTTTTGAGAAAATTTTTCTTTTACAAATTATATAAACACACTCATATTCAATATGATAAACAATTTTTTTAAAAACTTCCCCCCGCTCCCTCCGCAATCCTCATACTTTTATATTTATTCCACATTTCCTTTATAACTGTATTGCCAGTTTGTAAATCTTTACGGCTCTTTTCCCTTTTACAATACCCTTTCTCATTCACAAAGCCTCTTTAAAACCAACTAGCGTTGTCTGCTCATCACAAATATTTTCCAGATAAATTGTAAACTTTCTCCAGTTCTGAGTGAACTTGTGGTCTTTTTGGTATCTAATTTTTCCTGTCAATTTGTCTAATTCAGCAAAGTCTATCAGTTTCCGTCTCCATTCTTCCAGTGTCGGTAGTTCTTCTTGTTTCCATTTTTGGGCCATTAAGATTCTTGCCGCAGTCACTGCATATTGAAAAAGTTTATAGTCACTTCTATTAATTTCTCTTCCTGTAATTCCCAACAAAAAGGCTTCTGGTTTCTTCACAAACGTATATTTAAACATCTTTTTCAGCTCATTATATATCATTTCCCAGAAACCTTTTACTTTCTTACACTCCCACCACATATGGTAAAACGACCCTTCCCTTTCCTTACATTTCCAACATTTATTACAGGTTTTATACAATTTTGCTAGTTGGGTCATCTTGAGGTAATTGACACTGGGTTCACTGTATTGAAGTGGCTCCATTCGTTCTTGAGAGAAAGGATCCAGAAGACGATGCTGGGGCACAGTTGCTCTTCCTCGTGGCTATTGGTCCATAGGATTTTTCTTCCCCATGCTATTTTAATATCTACATGGATCTTCTAGGGAAGGTCATCCAGGGAGCTGGGTTGTAGATCCATCACTACAGTGGTACCTCGGGTTACAAACACCTCGGGTTACAAAGACTTCAGGTTACAGACTCTGCTAACCCGGAACTAGTACCTCGTGTTAAGAACTTTACCTCAGGATGAGAACAGAAATCGTGCGCCGGCAGCACGGTGGCAGTGGGAGGCCCTATTAGCTAAAGTGGTACCTCAGGTTAAGAACAGTTTCAGGTTAAGAACGGAACTCCAAAACGAATTAAGTTCGTAACCAGAGGTACCACTGTATACTGAAGAAACTATCTCTTGTGTTCATCTATCCCAGGGATGCAGTTGACGGAACAGTTTAATTGGACTGGATGAGGTAGAACAAGCTGAACTTAATCTTGTGTCAGGCCCTATTATATTACTTTTGCCTGAAATGGGCTGTTTCATCCTCTCAAATGATAGGGCTGTTCTTCTGTCTCCCCCACAATGCTTGCCCAGTAAATATGTATTCCATTTTTTCATATCCATTTCCAGACAAAGGCATTTGGTAAAGGTGTAGTTGTTTTTGTTTGTTTCTTTGTTTGTTTCTTTGTTTGTTTGTCTGTTTTTTAAAAAGGCCTCTGGCTGATTACATTTTTTCACTGGCTTAGTTTGGTACTCTATATTTATGTTGTTTTGGATGATTGATTATGATTATTTTCAGTTTTATGTTCATATTTTGACTTTGTGATTGGGTTTAATTAGGAGGTGGTTATTTGTTTTAAATGGTTGTGCTAATTGTTGTGTTTCTTAGCCAACTTGAATTTCTTAAGCAAATTAAGCGGGATAGATAGGCAGTCTTTAAAAATGTATAGTTGGGTATATGGATGAGGACCATGGTCTGTGTCTGGGAATGGATATAAAAAATGGAATACATATTTACTGGGCAAATAGTGTGCGGGAGACAGAAGAACAGCCCTATCATTTGGGAGGATGAAACATCCCATTTCAAGCAGCACATGTTGAGGACTCAATTAACAGCAGCAAATTGTCATAAGTTTCTTTATATCATGACAGTATCACAAAGCCTCAGATTTTAGCATTGCTTTGGCTGCCTCTGGGAAGGGAAGAAGGGAAGGGGAATCAACAAGATTCCACAACAGGCCAGTATAGCTTGCATCAGTGAATCAAGAATGAACCTTGCTACAGTAAGGAAGAATAATATCAATTTCTATTAAGCTTGAGTAAGAGACAGTCAACTAGAGAAAAAGGAACTGTGCATGTCAATAAGGACATGCATTTAATTAAGAAACAATACACAGGAGAGTTGACGAAGAGAAACTGACAGGAGCTTACAACTTACAAAGAACTATTTAGGTGGAAACAAGGAAGCATGGTTGTTAGCTATGTGAGCATCAAGAAATCCCAAAGGACACAAAATCTATTAAAGACAATCAATTAAATGGTTGGAAGGCCGCAAACTGGTGGATTAATTAATCACCTTGAATAAATAGACCAAATCTCCAAAGTCACAGGTACAGGAATATCCTCAGGAGATTAACAAGAGAGTAACAAGGGCCAGTGGGACGCAGGTGGCGCTGTGGGTTAAAGCCTCAGCGCCTAGGGCTTGCCGATCGAAAGGTCGGCGGTTCGAATCCCTGCGGCGGGGTGCGCTCCTGCTGCTCGGTCCCAGCGCCTGCCAACCTAGCAGTTCGAAAGCACCTCCGGGTGCAAGTAGATAAATAGGGACCGCTTACCAGCGGGAAGGTAAACGGCGTTTCCGTGTGCGGCTCTGGCTCTGGCTCTGGCTCTGGCCAGAGCAGCGATGTCACGCCGGCCACGTGACCCGGAAGTGTCTCCGGACAGCGCTGGCCCCTGGCCTCTTAAGTGAGATGGGCGCACAACCCCAGAGTCTGTCAAGACTGGCCCGTACGGGCAGGGGTACCTTTACCTTTACCTTTAACAAGGGCCAGTGTAGCAGGGAAATGTCAAAGGTAGCAACGAGTGTGTCTGTGACACTGCTTCTAGCCAACTTCTCATTTGCGCATACTTGCCTCTGTCACCATATCAACTAACGCTGTCCTAAAGCTGTGCAGGTATCAGGGACTTAACTATGTAAGTCTGCAAATCCAGTGAGCTTTAACATTGGTCAGTCTAGGAAGGCACCGTAAGTTTATAGCAAACGGTAGGCAGGATGTTTCAGGGCAAGATTTATTTGTTTTCAAAAAATATGCTCCGGCACATTTCCTGTTGTGAGGAAAAGCTCTGGTGAAATGAATGATTCAAATGACAATATGCCTGCTTACACCATGAATTTAGAAAGGGGTCACAATAGGGCCTGGAGATACATTGGCAAATCCATTGGAATTTGGAGGAGAGAGAACATTTGGCTTGGTTGCATTGAAAAGCATGCAACATCGCATGGGCTGTGCTGACAATGGAGCTTCATTGACTGCCATTGAATCTTAGATTCTAGATTCCAGGTTTCCCCTAAAGTTCTGGAGGTAGATTTGAGGTTCTAAAAGGTGCTATCTTTTACATACTTTGTGTGCAGGTGACTGTGTTTCCGTAAAATATTATAGCCTTGCTTTCCTACTAAAAAGTGGCCAAGGTCACTTGCCAAATGTCTAAAACAATCAATGGTAAAACAGCAACAGAAATACAGCAATACAATACATTTATGGGGGGGGTGAGGGAAACAATGAAATAATAAAACACATCAAATAATAATAATAATAATAATAATAATAATAATAATAATAAATAAATTTTATTTATACCCCGCCCTCCCCAGCCAAGTCCAGGCTCAGGGCAGCTAACACCAGGTATATAAACAATTGATTAAATACAACTTAAAAACAAGATGAAAATACAACATTAAAATGCAGCCTCATTTCAGTAGAAACTCAAATCAAAAACTTTTTGGGGGATGAAAACGTCAAATCTTCACCAAGGCCAACTATCCAAACTAGTCCTAAGTGGGCCAGAAAAAAGCCAGGGAAGTCCCCAAATAGGAGTTCCATCACAAAAGGAGAAAGAAAAAAGGAAAGGGGGGGAGGGGATTGTTGATTCCAAGCCAAAGGCCAGGCAGAACAACTCTGTCTTACAGGCCCTGAGGAAAGAAATCAGATCCTGCAGGGCCCCGGTCTCATGAGACAGAGCGTTCCACCAGGCTGGAGCAAGTGTTGAGAAGTCCCTGGCTCTGGTTGAGGCTAATCTGACTTCCTTAGGACCTGGGACCTCTAGGGTGTTGCTATTTATGGACCTTAAGGTCCTCTGTGGGGCATACCGGGAGAGGCGGTCCTGTAGGTACGAGGGTCCTAGGCCGTGGGCCATGGAGATTAAAATAAGCAGTTTGGCAAGCTGGAAAGGAAAGGTCTTTGCACAATGGCAGAAGGCTGTCATGGAGTGTGGGTGGTAAGGGAGACCAGTATAATCTTGCAGATAAAATATCAACATTATCTCCCATCTCACATGACAAACAAGGACCTCATAGCAGTTGGCAACAAAAGTTCCAAAGAACCAGAAGTGTGGCTGTTTCTTTTTATATATTTAATGATATTACCGGGGGGGGGGAGCATAGCTAATCTCCTGTTTACTCTGTTAATACCACTGAAGTCTCCATCCATTCGCCCTATAACAATTGGAATAATTAAATATAGGAAAATATTAATATATATTTGTCTATCGTTATAATTCCTAGGATAATTGGATTCTCTTCAGCTTTACCACTTCAAGAAGGATATGTGTCAAACTCCAGCTATCAGGATCAGATACCATCCAATTAATATTATTATCGCATATCCCCATTGAAGCTCCTTAAGTCTTGGTATTGGCTGAAGCATGATGAATTGTATGCCTGAACTGGGAGTTCAATAGATTTCTGACTTTATGCTTAATCTGCGTCTCCGGGATAAATATTATGTGTGCTAATTCTGTATGAAGAAAGGTTACAACATTCGGGAAATATGGGAGACATGACAGAGGTGTATACAATTATACGGTGTCCCTCTCTCATAATGATAGGATCCAGGGTCAGTAGATGAAACTGAAAGGTGTGGGATGTGGAGCAGAAAAAGAAGCAATTTCCCCTCACAATGTGTAATTAAGCTAGATGTGCTAAAAAGCCACCAGTTTAGATGGATTTAAAAGGGATGAGACAAATTCATTGAGGATAAGGCTGTCCGTGGCTATTTGTCATGATGGCTGTTTATTTCCACCAGTATCTGAGCATACAGTATCCTTCCATTGTGCCTCTGAAAACCCATTGCTGGGGTACAGAAGAGGGAGAGCACAGTTGTGCTGATGCCACATGTTCTGCTTATGAGCTTCCTATAAGCCCCACACACCTTTGTCTGCTGGACCTGACCACCACTGTCATGTGGCCCTTGTGGGATACAGTGGTACCTCAGAAGTTGAACGGAATCCGTTCCAGAAGTCCGTTCGACTTCCAAAATGTTCGGAAACCAAAGTGCGGCTTCTGATGGGCTGCAAGAGCTCCTGCAGCCAACTGGAAGCCGCGGAGGCCTCCTTTGAAAGTTTAGCTTCCAAAAGAACACTCACTTCCGGTTTTCGATCATTCGGGAGCTGGAACGTTCAACTCCCAAGGCGTTCAGGAGCTGAGGTACGACTGTATTTAGAATGCAGTCAGACTAACAATGCATTTTGTTAGATAGGCACATGATAGGAGTTGACACTCACAGAGTTTTCCGGTAAGGTGGCTAGAGAGAACTTTGAAAGACGCTCCCACTGCCCCCTGACAAGTCATATATAATCTCATCACCTGGCTGAGCACTTCCTCTTTGTTCTTTTTCCTCTCTTCACTCTTGCCACTTAATCTCATCAACAAGCAGGAAACTTGAGAACAATTTGCATGTCTGAGCTCCATTGCTCAGACGCCATCTTAAACTAGATTTAAGCATGCTTTAGTAACCGAATTACCATTTTAAGCCTGTTTGAACAACGCTGCTGTATCAGTTACTCTTCAACCAGTATTCTGAGTGAGTAGCAGTTATATTTTACCTTTTACAAGATTTGAAGGGGAGCAAAACAGACATGATCTTCTATCTGGGAGCATGCATGTCCATGCATTTGGCTCAATGTTAAGTGCCAACCATGTCATTGTCTCTTTATGCCAACCAATTGCTAATGCTTCCTTCTTGTATCCTCCATTCTACCAGAGAATTTGTATTTTTCCCAAAGGTTGCTGCTTAGTGACATTTTCTTGTTTCTAACTTAGGCTCACTCTTGCCTAACAATTAACTGATTGCTCAAACTTTACTGTCTTGATTGCCTGATAAGATGTGGCATTGAATTCCTATCACTGACTGCTGGCTTTTCTTAACTCAGTGAGTGTAGGTTTCTTTAAGTCCTACTGAAAGGTTATATTGTGCTCTTTTCTTGTCTTTTGTCTTGATTGATGTTTCACAGAGTATGCTTTGTAGCAATGCCGGGCTTTGTTAAAAACAGCAAATTTCCCCTGCTCTCATCCTAATTCCCAGTGGTATTAAACACAAGTAAGCTGTGTTTTGCAAGAAGTTAGATCAGTAAGAAATACATTAAAGCTTTAAAAAGCAAACAGAAGCCTCGTTCCATGCCCAATAAGCTTAGGACGCCTCTTCCCAGTGGCGCTGTGACCCATTTTTTTTTATTTTTTTTATTTATTTTTTTTATACCCCTGCCCGTACGGGCCAGTCTTGACAGACTCTGGGGTTGTGCGCCCATCTCACTCAAGAGGCCAGGGGCCAGCGCTGTCCGGAGACACTTCCGGGTCACGTGGCCAGCGTGACATTGCTGCTCTGGCCAGAGCCAGAGCCAGAGCCGCACACGGAAACGCCGTTTACCTTCCCGCTGGTAAGCGGTCCCTATTTATCTACTTGCACCCGGAGGTGCTTTCGAACTGCTAGGTTGGCAGGCGCTGGGACCGAGCAGCGGGAGCGCACCCCGCCGCAGGGATTCGAACCGCCGACCTTTCGATCGGCAAGCCCTAGGCGCTGAGGCTTTAACCTTTAGCGCCACCTGCGTCCCGCTGTGACCCATAGATTGCAGCAAAATACAAGGTTTTGCCCAGTATCTTGTTTGTGCAGTGGACTCATGGGAAAAAGCTGTCCTCTGAACCCTTGTAAAGGCAGAGGGAAAGCCTGGATAAGGCTGCTTCCCCTTGAGCTCAGGGCCATTTTGCCTTGAGAGCTTGGTAAAAACAAGCCAAAGTAATGTAGAACAGAAATAGACCCACCCATTCTTAGGTGTGCAGGCTGGGAGGAAAGCACATCTGTGAGAACAGAATGATAATAATAGATGTGCAACTTTGTTCTGATCCAGCAGGGCTCTTCTTATAACAGCTACAGGTTTTCTGGGTCTGTATCGGGGATGGGGAAGATATGTAGTCTAGATCAGTGTTTCCCAACCTTGGGCCTCCAGCTGTTTTTGGACTACAACTCCCATCATCCCTAGCTAGCAAGACCAGTGGTCAGGGATGATGGGAATTGTAGTTCAAAAACAGCTGGAGGCCCAAGGTTGGGAAACACTGGACTCTAGATAATGCTGAACCTCCATCATCTTTGGCCATGTATAGGGGTGGGTGGTGGAAATTTGAGTCCATCAACATCTGGAGGTCTGCAGATTCTCTGCCCTTCGTCTATACGTAGTGTAGGAATCATGCTACCCTGTTTCTTAATTCTGAGCTTGCAAAGGCCACTGTGAATGTGCCAACAAACTGCGTATTTCCAGATACAACTCCCATCATCCCTAGCTAACAGGACCAGTGGTCAGGGATGATAGGAGTTGTAGTCCCAAAACATCTGGAGGGCTGAGTTTGCCTATGCCTGTACTTGAAGAACGATTCTAACAGATTCCACATGAAACATGCTTATGTCCCTGTAGAGATGGCAGTACCGAATAGGTGGTGCGTGCCCTTCTGGCTTGCACTCTTTATAAAGGCTTGAGGATTATCACCCCTCTTTTATTGCCCATTCTGGGTCACCCAACCACTGCCACAGTGTTCTTTCTCTTGGCAGACCAAGATGAGCAGGTGACAGCAAAGGTTGCAAGGTTTCTAGCTGGGGCAATCAGCATAAGATCCACTATTTGACTATTGATTCAAAACCCTAAAATGTATTTTATATAACTGACTTTTTATTTTTATTCCTGTATTGTATTGTTGTTTTATTGCTATGGCCGATGGCTGATACAAATAAAGATTCATTCATTCATTCCTGGACAAAGCCTTGTTTGTTGACAACAGATTCTGTGGCACAGTTTAAGCCCTGAGCAGGAGCATTAACCCAGTAGATTTAAGGTGGGATCGACTCCTGATTATCATCACCTGAATATGCACACATAGGAAGAAAGAAGAAAAGGAAGCCTTGAGACAGATTTCAGAACGGCCAAAAAAAGGAGGGAAAGAGGTTTGTGTGCCAGAAATGGCCAACAGAGAGTTAACAGAATAATAGGGGAAGACAGGAAATGAAGCAAGGCAGAAAGGTAGAACTATGGAATAATAAAAGAAACTGACAATTGACTGAGCAGGACAGACAACTGAAAGATACTGAAATTCTTGGAAGAATGGCACAGAAAGCCACTGATGCGGGGCCTGAAGCTGAACTCAGTGAAGCAGGACTGGATAAGGCTGGAGTACAGCAGACAGAAGATAACAGAATCAGAGAAGTTAAAGAAAGGAGGAGAGGATTAATGGAATGATTGCCAAGTAGCAGTACCAAGTATCAAATCTAAGAACAGGCCTGCAGAAGACAGGATATAAAGTGCAGTGGCAGAGACTAAAGCTGTGGTGGGTTATAACTAAGGTTGCACACCGGCAGCAAATGTTCCAAATTTAAGATGAGACCCTTCACAAAACAGCATGTGCACAATCCCCAGTGAGATCCATAGGCCGTATATCGGTGCACAGGACCGGTGCCTTAGGAATTAAAGGACCAAATTTATTAAGCGAGAAATAGAGCTAGCGATAAGGACAAGAGTTCTTCACAATCAGAAGTTACGGCACAATTCCTAACCACTCGGAAGCAAGCCCTATTGAATTAAATGGGGCTTACTCCTGGGTGAATGGGTTTAGGATGGCAACTTTATTTGTTGATATGAAATAATTGGGGGAAAGCCCTAGCAGGTCACAGAACTTTACACAGGAATTCCGGACACACTCGCATGGCAAAGCCGTTCTCCTTCACAGGAGGACAGGGTTGTGGGCTGGTCTCACACTCGCCTACGCTTAGCAGGGCGTGACTAGTCCCCTGCACCATTGGGGTGTCCTGGCCTGTGTCCCGGCCACAGCCAGTCAATCCGGCTGGCTGGGGTGTTTGGTTTGCCACATTTAAGCAGCCGTGCGGCTGGGAGCTCTTCCTTCAGCTTCCTGCTTCCATGGATTTCCCGTGCTACTGCCCTTTCTTCTTGCGTTCCACACCTTGACCTTGCTATGGACCTTGATTGGTTGCCTGTTGAAGGGGCCTGGTAGGAATTTTTCCACTTGGCAGATTGGCACCAGCCACTTGGTTTTTGCCTAAAGGTAAAGGTAAAGGGACCCCTGACCATTAGGTCCAGTCGTGACCGACTCTGGGGTTGTGCGCTCATCTCGCTTTATTGGCCGAGGGAGCCGGCGTTTGTCCGCAGACAGCTTCCGGGTCATGTGGCCAGCATGACAAAGCCACTTCTGGCGAACCAGAGCAGCACACGGAAACGCCGTTTACCTTCCTGTCAGAGGGGTACGTATTTATTTACTTGCAGTTTGATGTGCTTTCGAACTGCTAGGTTGGCAAGAGCAGGGACAGAGCAACGGGAGCTCACCCCGTCATGGGGATTTGAACCTCTGACCTTCTAATCGGCAAGTCCTAGGCTCTGCGGTTTAACCCACAGCGCCACCCGCGTCCCTGATCTGTGTTAAAGGTAAAGGTAAAGGTACCCCTGCCCGTACGGGCCAGTCTTGACAGACTCTGGGGTTGTGCGCCCATCTCACTTAAGAGGCCAGGGGCCAGCGCTGTCCGGAGACACTTCCGGGTCACGTGGCCAGCGTGACATCGCTGCTCTGGCCAGAGCCAGAGCCAGAGCTGCACACGGAAACGCCGTTTACCTTCCCGCTGGTAAGCGGTCCCTATTTATCTACTTGCACCCGGAGGTGCTTTCGAACTGCTAGGTTGGCAGGCGCTGGGACCGAGCAGCGGGAGCGCACCCTGCCGCAGGGATTCGAACCGCCGACCTTTCGATCGGCAAGCCCTAGGCGCTGAGGCTTTAACCCACAGCGCCACCTGCGTCCTCTGATCTGTGTTACTTTATCGCTAAGATGGGATAGAATCTCATGAGCAAGACTATCTGTTATCTTTATCCATGAGAGAAGTTACATTCTGTCAATGGATGTAGATATATGTGTGCTTGCCTATTAACACAATAGCTGTTCTAAATTGCTACATTGAATTTGGAGCTCCATATAGGAGACAACACATGGTATTGGGAGTGAAATACAGTGGTGCCCCGCAAGACGAACGCCTCGAAAGACGGAAAACCCGCTAGACGAAAGGGTTTTCCGTTTTGGAGGCGCTTCGCAAAACAAATTTCCCTATGGGCTTGCTTCGCAAGACGAAAATGTCTTACGAGTTCCTGCGGGTTCCCCCCCTTTTCCCCCTTTTCCTAAGCTGCTAAGCTCTTATCAGCTGATCCGCTGATAAGCCGCTTAACAGCTGATCACTAAAAGCCGCTAAACCGCTAATAGCGCTAATCCGCTAAGCTGTCAATGGGCTTGCTTCGCAAGACGAAAAAACCGCTATACGAAGAGCCTCACGGAACGGATTAATTTCGTCTTGCGAGGCACCACTGTACAAGGTGTGACCAGAAAGTTTGGTGAATGGTCACAGAAATTGGACAGTGAGAAATATTCAAACATACAAGCTTACAGGCCTTCAAAGTAGGCCCCCTCTGATACAATGAACTGTTGACAATGTTCATAGAATTGTTGGAAACTTTTGGAGAAGTCCTCTTTTCGTACTGTTTTCAATTCCCTCGTCACAGCAGCTTGGACATGTGAAATGTTGGGAAATCTGTGCCCTTTCAGGGCTGATTTCAGTTTTGGAAAAAGAAAGAAATCTGGTGGGGCCAGATCAGGAGAATATGGAGGGTTGGACAACTCAGTAACCTCAGTAACGATTTAATGTGGAATATGCAATTCTTCCACCATCATTTGGACGGACAAACGTTGATCCCACATCAATAACTCACGAACTCTGTCAACTTTTGCCACCGTTCTGCTCGTCAACATTATTGCCAGACCAAGGGTCATCTTCGATGGTTTGCCACCCTTCGCGGAAACACTTAAACCACTCATACACTGTCTTTCGAGTTACAGCTTCACCTCCGTACACAATTGTGAGCGTTTTGTGGGTTTCTGATGCTGATTCACCCAATTTGAAACAGAATTTCATATTGACTCTCTGCTCCATTTTCAACCACAACACACTGCAGTATTGGCAGCTACTAAATGCTACCGCATGAACGTAGGGCTGTCAACAAAGAGACACGTGTGCATTTGTTAGCTGAGATATAGATGAACGCCTCCCATGTATCTCTGTGAATCTGGCAGTTCCCATTATCGCATACAGGGGTGATTCATCAGACTTTTCGGTCTCACCTTGTATGTTGTGTGAAGGAACTGTATTGAGTATGTGTTAGAATTCCTGCTCTGTGATTGCAGTTATGGGATTGTTGTCTATCACATGACGGTATATGTTTTGACTCCACAAAGTGGGAAGTGACGGAGACAGGATGTTTGTGTTACTGTGTTCTGTGAAGTGGGACTTTTGTACTTTGTTCTCCCCCCCCCTCTGCTGTCTGATGCTAGAGAGAGAGGGAGCCATGTTGCAGTGCTCCATGTGTGTTTATCTGTAAATAAAGTAGATTAGCCAAAATGCTGAGTTGCATGATGTGCAAACTCTGCAGACCCCTAAGTGTGCCAGTGTCTGTTGGCATGGGTCGCTGTGATGTTCGGGCAGAAGAAAGCTTTTGAAGCTCCCAAACGATCGACCAGGAGGGAGAGAACATGCTGGTCGGGCATGTGTCTCTGCCAGGGTCCTACTCGAGTGTAGGCTGAGCTCCTGACAGTATGAAGTGGGATTGCATGGAGTAGGCAAAAAACCAATCTAACTCACAGGCACTAGTACTAATCCTAATCAGCCCGATAGTGACTGAAAACAGACTGGAGGCAGGTGGGGTCCCAATATGCATCCAAAGGGGTCAACAAGGGGTGGCCATAGAATCATAGAATTGTAGAGTTGAAAGGGACCCCAACGATCATTTAGAGCACCCCCTGCAATGGTCACTGGACTTTTATGCCTCGTGTCAGTCAGCCTGGGCATCAATGATTGGCACCACCCCCTGGCTCTACTGTGTCCCACAATTCATGCAGAAGCCAGCCACGAAACCCCCTCCCAATTTTGTTATGAGTCAACGGAAGGAGTTGAAATGATGAAGATTGTCTCTGAGCCCTGTGGATCTTCAGAATTATTTGCCTAAGAGGACAGAGTTGTCTTTGCTCTAATTTTAATGGAGTAATGCTTCATGCCGAATTACAATATAATTTCTATGAACTATATTTCATAATAGGATGCCCACACCAGCTCCATAAATGAGTTCATTATGGGGAGCGTTGCTTCAGTGGCTTTCAAAGGAATGAACGGGGAGACGCCATTCGGGTAAAGGGTGATTGTTAAAGAATGAGAATAAAGCTTCAGTCCTCCGTCTGCAAGAACGAGAAATGGCGCTGATTCTGATTATTCGCTCACAATGTAAAGAACGTGTGATTGATAACATCTCATGTTTTCCACCAAACAGCAGAAAGGGTGTATTTAAAATGTCATGGCAGTGTATTGCTACTCTCTCCTCGATGCAGCAAGACCGATTGAATAAATACTTGAAGCCCTGCAAAGCTGCTATCAACACCATTTCTTCTGTTGCTGATGATCAACATATGTCATTGCTTACATAGTCAAAATGGCAGCACTCTCACAAGCTTGGGGGAGCCCCAAGATTTGCAGAAGTAATTTTCTATAAATAAATTTTAGAAAATGGGGAGAGCCCTGAGGGGAAAGAACCACAAACAACCAAATGAAGACTGAGCATGCTCAGTGACTATGGACTGCTGACTGACAGTTGGGGAATAAAACAGAAAAGTGGGTGGGACATGGAATAGAATGGAAGTGAGAGCATCTTGAACATTGCAATTTTTAAGAAATGCACCCCCCCAAAAAAAACCACCTACACTAAAGACAACAACAACAACAACAACAACAACAACAACAACAACAAATTTTATTTATACCCCACCCTCCCCAGCCAAGACGACTAACACCAGGTATAAAAACAATTGATTGAAATACAACTTAAAAACAAGATTAAAATACAACATTAAAATGCAGCCTCATTTCAGTAGAAACTCAAATCCAAAACTTTTTTGGGGATGAAAACGTCAAGTCTTCACCAAGGCCAACTATCCAGACTGGTCCTATGTGAGCCAGAAAAAAAGCCAGGGAAGTCCCCAAATAGGAATTCCATCACAGAAGGAGAAAAGGAAAAAGGAAATAAGAATGTCAAACACATTAGTGAAAGCTGGTTGGCAAAGAATCTCAGGCTTGTGTGGGTTTTTTAAATAATAGATTTTTTTTAAGATACCTGAAAGCGAGCAGGGATGGCTCATGACCAACTTGTTTTGGCAAGGAGTTCCACAGGGACTCCTAGCAAAGGCCAGTCAAACATCAGGGGCATGTGGAACCACCAAAAAGTGCCATATTAGAAGACCTCAGCTATTAAGGTTGAGCATGTTAAAATTCCTGATCCATGATTGCAGTCATAGGATAGTTGTCTATCACATGCATGTTTTGATGGGAAGTGATGGAAACAGGATGTTTGTGTTACTGTGTTCCGTAAAGTGGGACTATTGTCCTTTGTTCTTTTTCTCTTTGCTGTCTGATGCTAGAGAGAGAGGGAGCCATGTTGCAGTGCTCCGTGTGTGTTTATATGTAAATAAAGTAGATTAGCCAATATGCTGAGTTGCTGAGGTCTGTTACGCAAGCTGCAAAGACCTTGGGGATTCCTAAGTGTGCCAATGTCTGTTGGCATTGGTCGCTGTGACGTTCAGGCTGAAGAAAGCTTATGAAGCTCCCGAACGATCGACCAGGAGGGAGAGAACATGCCAGTTGGGCATATGTCTTTGCTAGGGTCCAACTTGAGTGTAGGCTGAACACCTGACAGAGCATACAGTAAGGAACCAGGCCCAGTAGCGGACTGATAACAAGCACAGCGCCCTCAACAAGAAGGAGAGCAAGAGGTTGCCAGTGGCCTGCTCCTCATGTGGCCAAGACAGTACCATTTATATATATCAGACAGAAATGCATCACCAGGCTGAGGAAATGAAGTATAGAAAATCTTTTTGGAGGAAGAAGAGACTTAAGGTGAGAAGCCCAATGAGGTATGAACATGCTCACTGCGCACAGGATGCCGACCGATCGTTGCGGAAAAATGGAAAACCAGTGGGAGAGGCGAAGGAGTGGACTGGCTTGAATCCTGAACAACAGCACTCGTTTTCTTGCTGGTCCCTCTTGTCACTGACAAGGGGCGACCACTTGCTGGTCGCCCCTTGTCAGGGAGCAGTGGGAGTGTCTTTCAAAGTTCTCTCTAGCCAACTTACAGGAAAACTCTGTGAGCTTCAACTCCTATCATGTGCCTAGCAAAATGCATTGTTAGTTTGACTGTATTCTAAATACAGTGGTGCCCCGCAAGACGAATGCCTCGCAAGACGGAAAACCCGCTAGACGAAAGGGTTTTCCGTTTTGGAGGCGCTTCGCAAAACGAATTTCCCTATGGGCTTGCTTCGCAAGATGAAAATGTCTTGCGAGTTCCTGCGGGTTTCCCCCCTTTTTCCCCCCTTTTCCTAAGCCGCTAAGCCGCTTATCAGCTGATCCGCTGATAAGCCGCTTAACAGCTGATCGCTAAAAGCCGCTAAACCGCTAATAGCGCTAATCCGCTAAGCTGTCAATGGGCTTGCTTCGCAAGACGAAAAAACCGCTATACGAAGAGCCTCACGGAACGGATTAATTTCGTCTTGCGAGGCACCACTGTACAGTCGTACCTCAGCTCCCGAATGCCTTGGGAGCTGAATGTTCCAGCTCCCGAATGATCAAAAACTTGTCACTTTGAATCACTGTTAAAGGCAGGCCCATGCTAGCTGTAATGAAATCAGTCTCCTCATTATTCATCAATATATATATATATATGGATTCACAGTACAACCAGTACTGGATTTATGTATAAGCTAAACAAGCTATAGCTTAGGGCCCCACTCTCTTGGGGGCCCCAAAAAAATTAAAAGGAAAAAAACTGGATGTACATTACCAAACTATAAGATAAAAAACAAATAAAATAAAACCTACATACAGCAACATTGTTTTGTGTTGTGTAAGCTCCTATGATTTAAGTAATGGGTCCCACCTGCTAGCCTGCTCCCTAAAATATCACTGGTTTGCTCATTTCTATATACAGGGGTACCTTGGTTCTCAAACTTAACCCATTCTGGATTTCAGTTCAACAATTACTTTGAAAAAAATACATATTTTGTTATGTGCAAATGGCTTTAGATACCTATGAGGTCCATAAATTACCATACAGCATATATTCAACACAAAAAACAGCGACAATTTGTTGTTGACAAAGGACAGCTAGACATATAAGGGGCCCCTTTACCTTCAGTAGCTTAGGGCCTCATCAGACCTAAATCTGGACCTGGGTACAACTTATTGAATTATCAGCAAACAGCACAACCCATCAACAGTTCCATTCCCATTTTACATGGGCTCCTAATATTTGTGCTGCCTCATTATTCACCCCTCCTTTAATTCCTTTTATATGGGACCAATGTGCGATTTCATGTAAAGAAGCATTCATTTACCCATGACTTTTTCACTCCATAATCAATGGATAATATATGGCACATCTGAATCACGGCACAACTCTACAAGCAACAACTAAAGATTTCTCATGTTACAGGGTTGTTTTTTTCGCTGTTAGCAAATCTTGCTCTCTTCTGGAGAATTGCCATCGGAGACAATATTGGACTTTGGGGGGGAAGAAAAGAGGACAAAACGGCGTGTGAGTGAAAGGACACAAGCTTTCTGTTGACGCCACATCAACTCATTCTCCTACATTACAGGTTCTTCAGAATATGTTCCAATATTTAAACACACTGTGAGGAGGGAAAACTTGCTTTCTGTTGCTTGCCAGGATAAGAGAACGTATTGATTTTGCTGAGTTGGGAGTGCATTCAAAAGAAAACCACTGCAGGAGAATGTAAAAGCATGTCCGTTTCTGAAAGGATTTTTGTATATTCTGAAAATTCTTCTAAGTTCTGTTTGTGTGGGGTTGGGGTGGCACTGCGTGGTCCCCCCCCCCTTTAAACTTTCCTCCTCAAAAGTTGGAAATATGTTATTCATTCATCAACAATAGGTACAAAGCTTGCACGCAGAATGATTGTCACCATCAAATTTCCTTTTATGATCGCTTAATACTGTACTATCTTCTCAATCACACACAGAGACAATACTTCTTCTGCACCTACCACCCATTCAGAAAAGCCCCTCCATAGAAGAATAAGATACAGGGGTCAGCAAACTTTTTCAGCAGGGGGCTGGTCCACTGTCCCTCAGACCTTGTGGGGGGCCGGAATATATTTTTTTGGGGGAAAGAACCAATTCCTATGCCCCACAAATAACCCAGAAATGCATTTTAAATAAAACGACACATTCTACTCATGTAAAAACATGCTGATTCCTGGACCGTCCGCGGGCTGGATTTAGGTGGCAATTGGGCTGGATTCAGCCCTCAGGCCTTAGTTTGCCTACCCATGAATAAGAATATACAAAGATGCCTTCTACTGAGTTTCACCAACGGCCCACCTCACTCCCCACTGTCCACATTGGTGAGGGAGACACTTGAGCAGGGTGGATAAAAATCAATGATTTTTTTAAAAAATCAAAAAAATCCAGTTTTTTTAATTTAAATCTTTTTTTTTATTTAAATCTGTTGGGTTTTTTTTAATTTAAATTGGATTTTTAAAATTTATCATAAATTGGATTTTTAAAATAAAATGCTTTTGGAGGAAAAATCTTTCTAAAGATAGTTTTCTATTTAAGCTACATTATAGTCCAAAGGCTATTCATCAGGAAATAAGGATTTGATTTAAGTTTTTCATCGGTGCTAAAACTCAGTCTTATTTCCCCCCCCACCACCACCACCACATCAGTTAACAAACATGGATACATATGCTATAATGTTGTTGTTTTAGTTAAATTAATTGTTTCAATTGTTATTAAGGAAACAATTATTTTTCATCTTCCAATTAAGTACAGCAGAAAAGTTGTCCAACTATAAACAGCTAACTTATTAAACCTGAGAATGAACCTGGAACCATCTGCATGCAAAGCAGATGTTCCACCACTGAGCTATGGGTCTTCCACAAACCTTAATTTGATCCTGAATGAACTGAGTCCCTACCAATGAATGAGATCACTGCCGAACTCCGGGGCTAAGAAGTCTTAAACCTACTCTGAAGATTTCTGGTAGCTCTCCCCAGTGTTTCCCTAACATTTTCAAGGTGCAGTGGGGGAGATTAGTGCAATATGGCTTCTGTCCTGGGATTGTTTGTTTACATAGCAGTCTCAAAGGACACTAGAAAATTTGGCAAATGTAGTTGCGCGTCAAGGCCCCTCACCCCCTGTTTGATGAATAAAACACGTGGACACCAGTATTTTAGGTTAATGGGCTAATAAAGGCCACAACTTTATTGGTTACAGAATGTGTGTGGTATTGGCTTAGGCACTGGACCCGAACCGACTATATCTGACCCCTGCCCGCCATACAGGAAGTATCTCAAGGGTTAACCACCAGTAGGGGGAGCCCTGTTGATGCACATCAACTCGGAACTCCCCACTGGGTCACCGGAGAGGTTGTGCCATGGCCCTAGCCTCTACCCGGGCTTTGGACAGGAACCACAACCCCTGGATTCCTTTAACGGAATACCCTTAAAGGGGAGGGGCAGGTAATGGTGAAATAAAAAAGTAAGGTCTTATATACATACACACACACACATATATATATATATATATATATATATATATATATATATATAATGTTCATGGATTTGCCAGGCAAACACGTACATAAATGTATGGGCCACATGTCTGAGGCAGCACAGGAGGGCAGTCCTGGAGCCATTTTGGCTCCCAAACTGACCAAATGTTTTCTCTGCAAGGTCAAAGGAAAATGGAAAGGCCTCCCCATTGTCTTTTCATTCACAAAACCTGTCTTAAGGGTATATCTGTGTATGAATAGGGTGAGCCTGTGACCTGGCTCAGGAACGAAGTATTTATCCTCCACGTGCATCTCCTCCACATGCAGCTGCTGGGTGACCTTGGGCTAGTCACACTTCTCTGAAGTCTCTCAGCCCCACTCACCTCACAGAGTGTTTGTTGTGGGGGAGGAAAGGAAAGGAGAATGTTAGCCGCTTTGAGACTCCTTACGGTAGGGATAAAGTGGGATATCGAATCCAAACTTCTTCTTTTTATGTTCTTATTCTGGGGGACCAGATGAAGTGACCCAGGAGAGGAGACCAGTGATTTATAGGTGTCACACCACCCATAAGGCAGGAGCCAGGGGAGGAGAGAGAGTCAGGACAGTCCAAGGCTGAGGAAGGTGCAGAGGATATAGCAGAGGAAGAATGGACGAATCCTCACCACTGTCTGCTAGAACCAGGATGGGCTTGAAAAAGGGAAGACTGGCAATGACTTCCATGTAGGAGAAGTCTCAGGTTGCAGGCACACAATTTGTCAGAGGATGGTATGCAAACCAGAGGAGGGTAGGGGCCCTACTCTTGGTGCAACTGCTCCATAGACCCCAGACCTGTGGATAGATGCCTAGAGGCCAGAAGAACATGAGTATGTGTATTTGGAGCACCATAGAAGCCAATAAAGAGTTAGCTATCAGACTTGTGTCTCCCTTATATGGGGCTGGCCATGGCATAAGATCATCTCTATGCCTCAAAATTGGGTGCACGCTCTGAACCAAGGGGGTATGAACCCTTCAGGTGTGCCTGCCTTGAACTGATTGTACCCACGTTTGAGATCCGTAAGGCCTCAGCTGTTCATGGCTGACAATCAGCTCCGCTTTAGTCTATAAGCTAGTCTTGTTGATTCAAATGCAAACCTTCCCATTAATTTCACTGATAAAAGATCAGAGTTTATAGATCTTGACTCTGCAACTTTGAAAAGCATTTTGAGATAGATGAACCACTTAATAGAGCAGCTTAAGTATATGGACCCTGATGTAATGACATTACAATGTTTTCACACATTGCCTTGAGAAAAGAACAAAAAGGATTACCGCCTATGATAATGGGATGGTTGATGTAATGTGATTATATTCTCCTTGCCTTCCCATTCAAACACATTGCTTGGAGTTGCTTGGCTGTTCCAGTTTCAATTTGGAAATTACAATTGGAGTAAATCCCTCCAGCAGCTGTAGGATCAGGGTGTCAGTGTACAAGTAATGTTATAAAGTATTTCTCTTTGTGCAATGAGATAAATTATAAAGAGTCATTGGCTTTGGTGAAAATACCCATCCATATGGCTGCCAGGCTGCAATCCAGAAAGGGTTTTAAAGACCAGCTTCATGGTTGGTGCACAAATGCTTACAGCACGCAGCCCAACAAAGCAGCAATTAAAGGGAAGCAGTATTATTATTATTTATTAAATTTATATACCACCCTTCGTCTGACATTCACATAATCATAATTATAGTAATCCATTTCTAGGCCACTCAGGAGTGCACTAAGTGGCTTGCAGTCAAGACAATGCAAGCATAATGCAATTTATCAAATAAAATAAATAAAATTGCATTACCTCCATAAAAAAAGAGCAACCAGAGACTATAAATCAAACCGAAAATCATTAAAAAACAACAACAACCAGAGTTTCCTATATGGACATTATACAGTCTCCAGGCTTATCAATAGTAGAAGTCGAAAAGTCATCTACTAAATATTCAATAATCTGCACAAGGCAAATAGATTTCTCATAGTTCTTAAAGTACATTGGAGTTTACTATGAGAGAGAGACAGAGCAGCTTGCATTCAGCTCTCATCTGTGGCTCCTAGAAGCTGTCAGCATATGACAGTGGCCATACCCTGGGAATGACTTCAACTTGACAGCTAAACCAGGTGAGAGTGGCCAATGGGTCTCAAACCCTTAGTGAGTTAGGGACTTCCACTTCATGTAAAGACAGGCTCCAGTGGATTGAGCAAATGAAACCATTAGTGGGACCGACGATCAAGAGGGCAGATTCTGCAAGTGCTGTAGAAGGAAATGAGGGGCAGATGGGGCACATCAACCTGAGAAGGTAACCCATCTAGGAGAAGGAACATTCTAATCCAGGCATAAAAAGTAAAGGTAATGGGACCCCTGACCATTAGGTCCAGTCGTGGCCGACTCTGGGGTTGTGGCGCTCATCTCGTTTTATTGGCCAAGGGAGCTGGTGTACAGCTTCCAGGTCATGTGGCCAGCATGACTAAGCTGCTTCTGGCGAACCAGAGCAGCACACGGAAACACCGTTTACCTTCCCACTGGAATAGTACCTATTTATCTACTTGCACTTTGACGTGCTTTTGAACTGCTAGGTTGGCAGGAGCAGGGACCGAGCAACGGGAGCTTACCCCGTCATGGGGATTCGAACCACCGACCTTCTGATCAGCAAGTCCTAGGCTCTGTGGTTTAACCCACAGCACCACCCGTGTCCCTAATCCAGGCATAGGCAAACACAATTCCTATCATCCCTGACCACTGGTTCTGTTAGCTGGGGATGATGGGAGTTGTAGTCCCAAAACATCTGGAGGGCCAAGTTTGCCTATGCCTGTTCTAATCCTAAACCTCTGCTGCCTTGTGAGATATATCTGGGAGAAGAAAAGGCTTAGGAATAAAGCCTACATAAATTCAAAATGGAGCCCAGAAGAAGAAGAAGAAGAGGAAAAAGAAGAATTTATTATTTATACCCCGCCCATCTGGCTGAGCTTCCCCAGCCACTCTGGGCAGCTTCCAACAAAATATGAAAATACAGTAATGCATCAAACATGTAAAGCTTCCCTAAACAGCTTTCCTAAACAGGGCTGCCTTCAGATGTCTTCTAAAAGTTTGGTAGTTGTTGTTCTCTTTAACATCTGGTAGAAGGGCATTCCACAGGGCGGGTGCCACTACTGAGAAGGCCCTCTGCCTGGTTCTCTGTAACTTGGCTTCTCGCAGTGAGGGAACTGCCAGAAGGCCCTCGGCGCTGGACCTCAGTGTCTGGGTAGAAATATGGGGTTGGACGGCACCTTATGTGCCTCATTCTGGCAAATCCTGCAGCCAAACAGGTGTCAGATGCATTGCTCTGCTTTCCTTTGGACCATATTGGCAAGGCTGAGAGGGGAGGTCTTGTCATCTGAGCAGCCCAGGATCTCTGCTTGTCCCAAGAGGAAGTCACTTCAGTGCTGCAAAATCAGCAGTTTGACTTCACCCCTGGCGGTGCACTCCATTGTCTCTTGAGACAGACAGACGTCAACAACTGTATTTGGTATCTGGCTCTTTCTTAACCCAGCACTTTGAGACGCTGGGGGCAATCAAAGCTATCCTCTCTTCGCCACCACCCATGGATATCATCTAGACTTCTCATATGATGAGCTGCCCCCAGCACTTTGGATATTTCTATTAAACAAGCAATTTGGATTTAACATATTTAAGTGTCAAGATGGGAAGAAGACGCCATAAAACAATCTGATCTAATTCAAGTTATGCTGATCATTCTTTTCTTAAAAAAAGAAAGAAAGAAAAAATACCACAGTTGAGAAGGGATTCAGATGCACGGTTAGTCAATCAAAGCTCTAGAAGGGAAGGATCATTGAAAGCAATGCGTGGCATGATAAATCACAGGGCTTGAGTTTATAGACTGCGTGGGGAAGCTTTTATGGTTGATCTGATTAGAGAGGCTAGAAGCGATTACATTTGCACACACATAGCAGTTTTCTAAAGTTGAAGGCTCATATAGTGCTGAACAGCAAATATAGTTCAAATTCATATTAAAATCTGGGGACTTTGTGAATGCCAGAGAAGGGACGAGGGTGTTAGTTCAATAAAACCTGTAATGGCTAACAAGCCCTAGGTGGGTCAGTCAGGTCATTTTTAAACAACCCCTATCATCAAAGGGCAGGGTTATTTATATTTAAGTTCAGGGAACTTTCAGAAGAAGTGGATGTTGCACTAATACAGGCATCCCCAAATTTCAGCCCTCCAGATGTTTTGGACTACAATTCCCATCATCCCTGACCACTGGTCCTGTTAGCTAGGGATCATGGGAGTTGTAGGCCAAAACATCTGGAGGGCCGCAGGTTGGGGATGCCTGGTCTAATAGAAGCAAAGCATCCAATGCCCTTTTAAAATGTGTTGGGGAGAGGGAGGGACATGGGCATAGCCAGGAGGTGCAGGGGGGCAGTTGCTCCCCCAAATCAAGTAAATAAATAAAGATACTGTGGGTACAGGGTGGTATACAAATTGTAGTAGTAGTAGTAGTAGTAGTTGCATGTCAAGGCCTGAGGCTCCCCCATTTAATAATAATAATAATAATAATAATAATAATAATAATAATAATAATTTATTATTTATAGCCTGCCCATCTGGTTGGGTTTCCCCAGCCACTCTGGGCGGCTTCCAACAGAAAATTAAAATACAATAGTCTATTAAACATTCAAAGCTTCCCTAAACAGGGCTGCCTTCAGATGTCTTCTAAAAGTCAGACAGTTGTTTATTTCTTTGACATCTGGTGGGAGGGCGTTCCACAAGGCGGGTGCCACTACCAAGAAGGCCCTCTGCCATGTTCCCTGTAACTTGGCTTCTCGTAGCAAGGCTTCTCGTCAGAAGGCCCTCAGAGCTGGACCTCAGTGTTCGGGCTGGACGATGGAGGTGGAGATGCTCCTTCAGGTATACTGGGCCAAGGCCTTTTAGGGCTTTAAAGGTCGGCACCAACACTTGTATGCTCAGAAACATACTGGGAGCCGCTCCAATCACCAGTCTAGCTGCCGCATTCTGGATTAGTTGAATAATTAGTTGGATAATAAAACACACAGACACCAGTATTTCAGGTTAATGGGATAATTAAGGCCACACCTTTATTGGTTACAGAATGTGAGTGGTATTGGCTTAGGCACTGGAATTGAACCGACTATATCTGACTCCTGCCTGCCATGCAGGAAGTCCAGTAAGGGCCAACCACCAGTAGGGGGAGCCCTGTTGATGTACATTAACTGAGAGCTCCCCCAGGGTCCCCGATGGGGTTGTGGCATGGCCCTAGCCTAATAATAATAATAATAATAATAATAATAATAATAATAATAAGTAAAATAAGAAGAACCTGCTGGATCCGACCAATAGCCCATCTGGTCCAGCTTCCTGTTCTCATAGTGGCCAAGGAGATGCCTGTGGGAAACCTGCAAACAACATCCATGCGCACAAATGGATTTATTTTTGGAGCTCATTTTGGTCCATTTCCTCCCATTAATTCTGATTTACAGCACAATCCTAACATGATTTGCAGAGCAATCCTAGCCGTGTCTTGCTCAGAGTGCGGCAGCTAGACTGGTGACTGGGAGCAGCCGCTGAGACCATATAACACCAGTCCTGAAAGATCATCATTGGCTCCCAGTACGTGTCCGAGCACAATTCAAAGTGGCGCCACCCTGTGGAACACCCTCCCAGCAGACGTCAAGGAAATAAACAACTATTTTACTTTTAAAAGACAACTGTTTAGGGAAGTTTTTAATGTCTGACGCTGTATTGTTTTTAATATTTGGTTTTAATATTTGGTTGGAAGCCGCCCAGAGTGGCTGGGGAAACCCAGCCAGATGGGCGGGGT
The DNA here is from genome assembly GCF_951804945.1 of Podarcis cretensis. NCBI lineage: Eukaryota > Metazoa > Chordata > Lepidosauria > Squamata > Lacertidae > Podarcis > Podarcis cretensis. The sequence goes on from NC_137179.1 coordinate 65,822,849, forward strand.
ATAAATAATAAATAATAAATTATTATTATTAAGTGTAAGAACTGTTGAATTCAGTGGGGCTCACTCTTAGTGTGTAAAGGTAAGAGGAATTCATCCCCATTTCCTGAAAATAGAGAGATCTCATAAAAATTATCCTGTTTGGCTTCCAATGGTGAATATTCCGTGGATCTTTTCTGGCTGTCTGAATATTCTGGGAATATTTTATACTCAGCACCAACATTTGACATCCAAAGATTTTGCAGTCAGCATTTGACAGGATCTGACAACTGCTGGCAGGGAGCAGATCCCAAGGCTTGACAGTATCAGAGATGTGTAGCAGTCAACATTTGACACTGTCTGACAGCTGGCATGCAGTAGCAGTCACAATTTGATCGTCCTGATGTTGAATTGCAATCCAATTGAGTAAATCCTACATTAAGGTCATTAATTCATGTAACCGATCAAATAAGGTGATTCAAAAAAAATATTGATATCAAATTTCAGTTTGAAGATTTGGATTTTGAATTTGGAGGTTCAGTTCTGACATCAAAATATCACTTTCAATTCTGACATCAAAATATCATTTGTGACCTTTTGAAAATGAGTTCATCTTTTTAGATTTTGGCAATAAATAATTTAGTATTTGATGTTCCTGCTAATCCATTTTCCTTCTGAACCGCTAGGCCTTCAGACCTGATGAAACCTGGCTTTTTTATCTTCTAAGGGTTTTAAAAAAAATAATTCTCAAAGAAAAATAAATAGTACTAATCCTTGCATTTTTATAGAGCTGAATCACTTAAAGGAGGGGCAGGAAAGCTAGCAAAATTGACTGGAAAAATTAGAGGAATGTCAAACCAGAAGGTATATAGGGAATGGAAAATATTTAAAGAATACTTTAAAATGTACTGTACTAACAATAAGATACTTGTAGAAATAGTGTGATACTGGTAACCAAGAATTACATAAAATATAATAGTGGATTATATATCTACATACAAAACAAAACAATATGAATCTGTGCAAGGAATACAGATAATATAAGTAGTATAATGAGAATTATTGGAAGTTATATATTTTAATCTGTCATGTAAGTGTAATATATTGTATTTGTTTATGTTTGTTTCTTTATCTTTTCTTATTTCATTGTTTCTATTCACTTGTATCATTTTCTGTTTTATATGTTATGTAATTCATGTATATTTGTCTATGTGAAAATTAATAAATATTTTCTATTAGAAAAAAAGGAGGGTCAGGAAAAAGGAGAAGAAACAAAAAATTAAAAACTGCCTCTGGATGGGAGATCAGCAAAGCTACACATGAAATTATCAGATTACACCTCACATTGTGTAAGGGCATATAGACTCTCCTACTTTCATGTCCCAGTACATTTCAAATGATACTCCATTTTTCAAAGAATTTATTATCTCCTTGTCTACCTTCTCTGTTACCATTTATTTTAGTTTATTGTTATTATTATCATGCATTCAATATGCCAGACTCATAATAACCAATCCAATTTCCACGGGTGTTTACGGTTATAGCTGATGGATATTCTTGCTGTGGTAAGGAAATGAATAATCATTCCTGGTCTTCTGATGTCGCTATTCATTTCACAGCACCAAATAACACAATGAGAAGGACCAATGGTAATATAATCTGTTAGATTGCCTCTATATGCTTGAGGACTGAATCCCAGAATTTTTAGGTCTTTAGACATACGTAATAGACGTGCCTTGCTCATGTCTCCAAGTTTGATCTACATTTCCGAAACATCTGCAGTAATTCATTGCAAATGAAAAAGCCAATTTAGCCAAAACCAAGCTACATGAACCAGAAGGAGAGCCCATTCCTAGTTTCTGATATGATTAGGGTGGTCATGTGTCCTACTTTGCAGAGAGCAACCATCTATCTTGTCAACTATTTGAGGATCAAGGCTGTTTAAAAATAATGAACAATACAGACAGAGAGAGAGAGCAGGAGCTTTCAAGCTGGCCATCCACAGTAATTGGGCTGCCATATTTCAAGCAGTGAAAGTTGAGCAAAATCTCAAAATTGAGCTATTTTTAATGAAACTCACCAAAATCAACACTTCTGACATGGGCTGCCATATGTGCGGATTTCCCTGGACGTTTCAGCGATTTTTGCCCAGACACTGCTTCAAAGGGCTGAATACCGGCTATGTCTGGGAAATTCTGAACACATGGCAACCCTACACAGTAAGCTGAACCTAGTCAGTAGTCTAAGCAGGTGCGCAAATCGCCTGCCATCTCCTCCATAATGGTGAGCTGTATTGTATTCCTATTTAAACAACAGCAAATTGTTTCTAAATGTGCATCTATACATACAAATTAAAGACCCTCCAAGTGTTCCTGTTTTCCAGGGATAGCCCCAGATTTACAGAAGTCATCCAGGTTTCTGATTTGATCCCAGAATGTCCCCCTTTACCTTAAGATGTCCCTATTTTTATCAGAGAAATGTTGGAAGGTATGGTGTTATGCAATTCCCATCAAAGGAGATAGGTACAATCTTTAGAAGACATCTAAAAGCAGCCCTGTATAGCGATATAGATAGATTAGATAGATGATAGATAGATAGATAGATAGATAGATAGATAGATAGATGATAGATAGATAGAAGTTAGATAGATAGATGATAGATATAAAATTTTAAGGTTTTATTATGTTTTTCTATATGTTGAAAGCTGCCCAGAGTGGGCTGGGGGAACCCAGTCAGATGAGTGGGGTATTATTGTTGTTGTTGTTGTTGTAATAGAACTTCCCTAGTTTCATTGGAGAAATGTTTGAGGGTATGAAATTATGAAATGTGAATTTTGTAGAAATTTGTCTCCTCTTTTTTCTCAATGCATAACTGGCCCCCATATATGCTATACATACTTCATATGGGGCTGTTATCATCTCAGTTTCTTTTAGGGAGATGCTTGTGTGAGACATCCTCTGTGTAAAAAAACATAAAAATAATCACCACAGGCAATCCCAGGTTTATATGCCTGTTGTCTTTGTCCATGGAGTTTTCTTGGCAGGGATACTGGAGTGGCTTGCCGGTTCCTCCTCCAGGTGGATCACGTTTGGTCAAAACTCTCCACTATGACCTGTTCATCTTGGGTGCCCTGCTCGGCATAGTTCATAGCTTCTCTGAGTTCTTCAAGCCCCTTCGCCATGGCAAGGCAGTGATCCATGAAGGGGATTTTTGGATTTAGAAGAGGCAGAGGAACCAGAGACCAAATTGCAAACATGCGCTGGATTATGGAGAAAGCTAGAGAGTTCCAGAAAGACATTTACTTCTGCTTCATTGACTATGCAAAAGCCTTTGACTGTGTCGACCATGGCAAACTATGGCAAGTTCTTAAAGAAATGGGAGTGCCTGATCACCTCATCTGTCTCCTGAGAAATCTCTATGTGGGACAAGAAGCTACAGTTAGAACTGGATATGGAACAACTGACTGGTTCAAAATTGGGAAAGGAGTACGACAAGGCTGCATTTTGTCTCCCTGCTTATTTAACTTATATGCAGAATTCATCATGCGAAAGGCTGGGCTGGATGAATCCCTAGCCGGAATTAAGATTGCCGGAAGAAATATCAACAACCTCAGATATGCAGGTGACACAACCTTGATGGCAGAAAGTGAGGAGGAATTAAAGAACCTTTTATTGAGGGTGAAAGAGGAGAGTGCAAAATATGGTCTGAAGCTCAACATCAAAAAAACGAAGATCATGGCTACTGGTCCCATCACCTCCTGGCAAATAGAAGGGGAAGAAATGGAGGCAGTGAGAGATTTTACTTTCTTGGGCTCCATGATCACTGCAGATGGTGACAGCAGCCATGAAATTAAAAGACGCCTGCTTCTTGGGAGAAGGGCAATGACAGGCCTAGACAGCATCTTGAGAAGTAGAGACATCACCTTGCCAACAAAGGTCCGTATAGTTAAAGCTATGGTTTTCCCAGTAGTGATGTATGGAAGTGAGAGCTGGACCATAAAGAAGGCTGATCGCCGAAGAATTGATGCTTTTGAATTATGGTGCTGGAGGAGACTCTTGAGAGTCCCATGGACTGCAAGAAGATCAAACCTCTCCATTCTGAAGGAAATCAGCCCTGAGTGCTCACTGGAAGGACAGATTGTGAAGCTGAGGCTCCAGTACTTTGGCCACCTCATGAGAAGAGAAGACTCCCTGGAGAAGACCCTGATGTTGGGAAAGATGGAGGGCACAAGGAGAAGGGGGCGACAGAGGACGAGATGGTTGGATAGTGTTTTCGAGGTTACCAGCATGAGTCTGACCAAGCTGCGGGGGGCAGTGGAGGACAGGAGTGCCTGGCGTTCTCTGGTCCATGGGGTCACGAAGAGTCGGACACGACTAAACGACTAAACAACAACAAATGCCAGGTTTAAAGCTTATTTTGATGCAGTACATTTTCTATATACCATACTGGCCCGAATACAAACCGCACCCGAATATAAGCCACACCTTTAAAATTTGGGGGGGGGGGGGTTAGAAAAGAAAGACAATACCCGAATATAAGCTGCTCCCTTAAAATTCCTCAGGCACTCACACCCGTTCCGTTTTACCATATGTCTGTTTCAGCAGTGATATCTTAAAAGCCCGTTTTTGTAAGGTCTTGAATTTAAGTCACACTTTAACTTTTCACAGTCAGAATTTGGAGGGGGGGGAGAAGTGAGGCTTATATTCAGGCCAATACGGTATATTTTAACATGGATAGAAGACCCATTACCAGTTCAAGAGGGGGAAAGAAGAGCTGCGTCCATTGGCAACATGTCCCCTCTGCCATTACTTGTGTCCCTATCCACGTTGGGGAATAAATATCTGCAGTCGGACGGCTACTCTATTCAGGAAATCTCCTCATGCTTTGCGTGCTGAGACCCCTCATTGATGAATAAAACACAAGGACAGAGATATTAGATTAATGTTATTGGGCAAATTTTGGCCACAACTTTATAGATTGCAGAATGAGAATGGTATTGGCTTAGGCACTGGAATTGACCTGACTATATCTGACTCCTGCCCGTCACGCAGGAAGTCCCATATGGGTCAACCACCGGTAGGGGGAGCCCCGTTGATACAAACCAACTTGAGCTCCCCCAGGGTTCCCGATGGGGTCATGGCACAGCCCTAGCCCCGCCCCAGGCTTTGGACAAGACCCACACACCCTGGATTCTTTTAATGGAATACCCTTAAGCTAGCAGGGGGCAGGTGATGGCCACATCTCACCTCCCCCATCACATGATCAACCAATGCCTAACCGCCACTCGAGCCCAAGGCTCGCCACCAAATACCCTCACATCTGCAACCAATCCTTTACGCCCTCTGCAATATCGCCCAACCAGACATTGTTCCCCCAACCAGAAAGATGTACGCCATCATCTCTAAATAAGGCCATCTTGCCTTGTTCGCGCCTCAGTTTAAATGGTGCCAGGCCACACCTCCCCAGCCACTGGATTGGCTGGCCAGATGACGTGGCTGGGAACCTCTGGGTGACGCGTGACTGTGTCCCCCACCCTTAGAGGGGAGTGGGTGGCCATGTGGTCCACTGCAACTCCTCTCTGCTGTGAAGCAGAGCAGACTTCTTGATCTTTCTGTGGTGGGTGGGAGATTGAATGCATAAAGCTAGAATTTCCCCTCCTCTCTCCTGGAACGCATAGTAAGGGAATCATGTGACCACGGGGCATTTTCATATCACACTGCTCTTTTTCCACCCTCACTCAACTTTACTGATTCCAGTTGGAGAAATGGAGAAATATGCAACACAAAGACTTCACAAGAGGATACTATTGTGGTGGCAACTGTTTAATATGCAGCTCTTCTCTAAAATGGTGCAATTCATTTGGGAAACTGAAGTGTGTCAAAAAATGAAGATACAGAGCAACTGAGACTGCTTTCTTCAGAGGAACTATTTCAGTTGAAAAATGTCAAAGCAGAAACTTGCTTTAGAAGCAATGTTCCTTTATCACGAATACCATATCCTCTTGGCTAGCTCAGAGCTGAAGCACACTGACTTTTGGGCTTTCCCAAGAAACTCTCAGCTAAAGCTAGAAGTGCATATTAAATCATTTTTTCTAACAATGGGAATAGGTGGTCTCTCTTGGTCTGTAATTGATCCTTCGCACATTTAAATAAAGTGCTAATTTATAAATGTATGGTACAATTCCTGCCATTTATCTTCTGCTGATCTAACTAGGCTTTCTAGTTTTAGCATTGTTCAGATTTTTTTTTTTTAAGTCACTCAAATCAACATTCATTTTCTTGAAGGGTTACACTCCATTGAAGGGAAATGTCTATTATTCCAGAAATGCTAATGCTACTGTTAAATAAGAAATCCAAAAAATTCTGTGTGAAATACCCCAGCTGTACCAACCTGAAAGAACAGAGTTTTCCATTGAGCAATGTGAGTGCCTGGAACCCTAGGAAACCCCATAAACTCCCCAAAAGGTGATTTAGAAATAAACTGTACATACATACTTCATGCCATGTCTTCCCACTCACATTTCTAGTGCTGTATATTATTAATAAATTGTATACAGCTGCCCCAGTGCTCTAGAAATTAGTAAAGGTAAAGGGACCCCTGACCATTAGGTCCAGTCGTGGCCGACTCTAGGGGTGCGGCGCTCATCTCACTTTATTGGCCGAGGGAGCCAGCGTACAGCTTCCGGGTCATGTGGCCAGCATGACTAAGCCGCTTCTGGCGAACCAGAGCAGCGCATGGAAACGCTGTTTACCTTCCTGCCGGAAGTTCCAGAAATTACACGGGGTCTAATAATAAGTACTTTTGTTCTGTTGAAAGGACTAATGCAGGTGTTTCTAATTGACTCATTTTGAAAAAATATAGTAGATATTGGTAGTGGCAGTTAAACCCCAGGTAGTCTCTCAGTGTCAGGCTGCTTTCAGTGACTCCCGGCTGGTTGCCCAGGAAGTATGAAGACAAGGAAAGGTTTCTTACAGTCCTTAGAACCCAGCCTCTTGGATAATGGTGTTGTCCAGAGTGAATCTCCACTCCTCTTTTCTCCCACTTCCTCATTCTTCACTTCCACGGGTGCTGCTACATGCCCTCTGTCTTTGAGCTCTTTGCTCTCCTACTTTTAAGGCTCGCCGGGTTCTGGGAGTTGGTGGGTCTGGAATGTTTTCTAGTGACAACATGTCAGCCAGCTGCTGCTCCAGCTCTGCCTGTTCCTCCTCTCCCATTATTTCCCAACTTTCCCCCTCATCTGCCTCTGAGCTGTGTCCTCCCACAAACCCCTGTTGTAAATCTAGACTGTCTTCCTCTTCCTCCTCCCTGGAAGGGTCAGGCTGGGGAGACAGTCTCCACCACTCCTCCTCCTCTGCCCAGTCCCTGATACTCAGAAAGAACTTTACATGGAAACTTCTGGGTAGGGGAGGTTTGTGTACAGGTCTGTGCCTTATCATGTGTAAAGATGACAAAGTCATTGAATTTTCCTTAAGTTGAAGGCAAGTTATAATACTTGAAAATTTGTGTAGTTGTGGCAAAAACAGGCAGAGGGGCTTCCTCAGCACAGTGTTGCACATAGACGCACGGCGCTTTCCTTTGCTAAGATAAACTAAACATAGGGAAAATGTTGTATGAAAAGCATTGCATATGCAACAATCACATGGACAAAAACAGACACCATTGAATTATCTTGTAAACACCATTCAGAAGGACATGCATCTAAATTGTTCACACATTTTTAAATGCATGAGACGTTCCCCACCCCCTCCACAAGAAAGAATTGCTTCTAATTAACTTAAAAAGGTAAAGGTAAAGAACCCCTGACAGGTAGGTCCCGTCGTGAACAACTCTGGGGTTGTGGCGCTCATCTCGCTTTACTGGCTGAGGGAGCCGGCGTTTGTCCACAAACAGTTTTTCTGGATCATGTGGCCAGCAGGACTAAGCCGCTTCTGATGAAACCAGAGCAGCACACAGAAACGCCGTTTACCTTCCTGTCGGAGTGGTACCTATTTATCTACTTGCACTTTTTGGGTGTACTTTCAAACTGCTAGGTTGGCAGGAGCTGGGACTGAGCAACGGGAACTCACCCCATTACAGAGTCTAATTAGGAAGGGTTATAGTTTGAGGCAGGTGTGCCATCTATGAGGGGCCATGGGGGCTGAGGCCACCTGAAAATTTCCACTGCGGGGACCAGGCCCCTTTAATATTCCACAGCCTGGCAGGCTCCGTTGGACCTTCCCACGGCTGTGACTAGGCCCCGCCGAGCCTTTTGGTGGGCACAACAGGCCTCATCAAGCCTCCTTCCTACCATGTGACATCAATGGTGGGCAGAATCTGGCAATTCAGGGCATCTCCAGGTAGGTCTAGGAGGTACACTTGTCTGAAACCATAGAAACCCATTGCTAATAGTGTTGACAATACTGAGATAGCTGGGCCAATGGTGTGGCGCAGTATAAGGTAACATTCTTTTTTTTTTCTTTTTTAAGAATCATACATTTAAGAATTTAACAATAACAAAGGAAAAAACCGCAGTAGTTACTATATCAGTTCATTACAATTGACCAATTTTAACAATTAATAGTAACTGAAAAATTAGAAAACATCACTTTTAACTCACTCAAGTTTTCATATTTAACTTTTATCTCTTTATCTCTTTCTATGTATATCAAAGAGGAACAGACCGAGGAAAGAGGTACAAAAAGAGAAGAAGAAAAAGAAAAAGAGAAAGAAAGAAAGAAAGAAAGAAAGAAAGAAAGAAAGAAAGAAAGAAAGAAAAGGCAACAAAACAAAATAAACACCTTTGACTTCTGATTAGACTCATTGTATTATTATTTCTATTTTTTCACTCAAAGTTCCAAATTATTGTATTGCTTTCTTTGTTTTCCTCAGATATCAAAAGACAATATATTTATTATTTTACAAGGATCATTCTATTTCTGCCAAGAGATATTTATTATTATAATACTTTTCCAGATACTCTTTAAAGATTTTCCATTCTTTCTGTACTTTCTGTTTTGGGTAACCTCTAACTCTCCCTATCATCATGGCCATCTGTAAATATTCTATCATTTGGACTTGCCACTCATAGGTGTTTTGTCACTTTTCCAGTTTCTTGCAATTAACATCCTGGCTGCTACTGTTGTATACATAAAAAGTGGTCTAATTTCTTTTTTGATTTCTGGTGACATTATTCCCAGGAGGAAGGCTTCAGGGTTTTTTTTTTTTTTCTTAAATGAAAACTTAAATAGTTTTTTTTTAAAAAAATTCATTGTAGATGTTATTCCAGAATTCTTTAATGGCTGTGCATTCCCACCACATGTGCATATATGACCCTATATGACCCTAAATCCAATACAGATGGCACCACACTCCAGCAAAACTCGCAAAGATGTATAAAAACAGATCACCAACTTGCTGGAGGTGTAAAGATGGTATAGGGTCATAGTATAAGGTAACATTCAGTATTCTTCTGGATTGATTTCCAGAGACAAAGCATATTTTCATGGCCTGGACAGTTTTTTCTGCATCTTTTACAAACAGCAGATGGGTGAAGCTCTTCTGACTGAATCCCAGAATGTTCCATTTTTTGGTCCGGAACTCTATTGCAGATCATCTGGCTCACACTAGAGCGCCAACCTGAAAGGCATGTGGTTTTTTTGTCTCGTGCAAGTCAGCTGGCTCCCGCGAGAGCTCGGGATAAAAAAAACCCAAGCATCCTGATTTTCATCAGCAGGGTGTTGAGAGGTTTGTAAATGTCTTGATCCACTTGATCCATTTGAGTAGTCTCAAAGTCAAGTGAGACATGGCAAAAATCCATACGTTTAAGCATAGAGGAGCTTCAGTATTGTAGAATGAGGACAGGTGGGTCCATTTTGAGAAGGAAAAGGAGTGCAAAACCCCTGCCCTTCCATGTTACATTTTGGTGCCCTTGTTTTCATTAAATCTCTGATACTTTAAGTCTAGAAGAGCAGCACTTATGAACAGCAGCTACAGGGTGCTGAACTATAGGCAGAGGGAGGGTATGAATGTCTCACCTTTTGCACTGACTACTTCCTAGGAACAAGTGAAGACATATTTTTGTTTCAACAAACATTTCCACATGTATGAAAAGGTCTGCCTTACGTGATCATCTGGAGTTGTTTTTAATATTATTGCTTTTCACACCTATTTTAGCCACTTTTATGATACGGCTGTAAATCAGCTTGAGACATATATATAATACAAAAGGTGATCCATCAGTATAGTGCTAAGAGTAATAGGAATGATGATTGTAACAACAACAATCAATTTACCATCTGCTTTCTGTATGATTGGGGTAGATCCATGTATGTCGCTGACACTTCTAGTGTGGTCATCTGTGACCCAGCAAATTACCCAAAACCGTATGCTTAACTTTATTTTTATTTTTTTATAATAATTTTTATTAATTTTCCACACAAATAATAAAGAACAATATAAAACAGTATAACTTCAAGCTCATCGGTTCATGCCCTTTTTTCTTTGACTTCCCCATACCTCCCCAACCCTGCATCCTTATTTAATAATTCTTTAGCAACCCTTAGGTCCATTGTCTTAATTCCCTTTCATCAAAAATTTCTTAAGTTTTTTATTTACTGCTGCAATTCTTTACTTCTTACCCCCTGACATCTTAACATTCCTCAATTTTACAATTATTTTTAAGATATATTTTGAATTTCTTCCAGTCCTCTTCCATTGTCTCTTTCCCCTGGTCCCGGATTCTGCCCGTCATCTCGGCCAGTCCCATAAAGTCGATCACCTTTGTTTGCCATTCTTCCAGAGTAGGTAGTTCTTGCGTCTTCCAATACTTTGCCAGTAGAATTCTTGCTGCTGTAGTGGCATACATAAAGAAAATCCTATCCTTCCTTGGCACCATTTGGCCCACCATGCCCAAGAGGAAAGCCTCTGGTTTCTTAGGAAAAGTCCACTTAAGGACCTTCTTAATTTCATTATAGATCATTTCCCAGAAAGCTTTAACCTTTGGGCAGGTCCACCAAAGGTGGTAGAAAGTGCCTTCAGTCTCATTACATTTCCAACACTTATTATTAGGCAAATGATATATTTTTGCAAGCTTGACTGGGGTCATGTACCATCGGTAGATCATTTTCATAATATTTTCTTTTAAGGCATTACATGCAGTAAATTTAATACCGGTGGTCCATAACTGTTCCCAGTCAGCAAACATAATATCATGACCGATATCTTGTGCCCATTTAATCATAGCTGATTTCACCATTTCATCCTGTGTATTCCATTTTAACAGCAAGTTATACATTTTTGATAAGTTCTTAGTATTGGGTTCCAACAATTCTGTTTCTAGTTTTGACTTCTCTTTCTGAAATCCTATTTTCCTGTCCTGTTTAAACGTCTCATTTATCTGATGGTAATGCAACCAGTCTCGAACCTTAGGCTTTAGTTTCTCATAACTCTGAAGTTTCACCCTTTCGCCATCGTATTCTAAAATCTCATGATATTTTGGCCATTTAGAATCCATATTAAGTTTTTTTACTTCCCTAGCTTCCATTGGTGACACCCACCTAGGGGTTTTACTTTCCAACAAATCTTTGTATCTAATCCAAACGTTATACAATGCTTTCCTTACAATATGGTTTTTAAAGCTTTTATACACCTTTACCTTGTCGTACCATAAGTATGCATGCCAACCAAAACTATTGTCGTACCCTTCCAGATCCAAAATGTCAGTGTTCTCAAGAAGTAGCCAGTGTTTCAACCAGCAGAAAGCTGCTGATTCATAATAAAGTCTTAAGTCCGGCAGGGCAAACCCCCCTCTATCCTTTGCATCAGTTAAAATCTTAAATTTAATTCTGGGCTTTTTGCCCTGCCAGACAAATTTTGATATGTCTTTCTGCCACTTCTTGAAACAGTCCATCTTGTCCACAATCTGCAACGTCTGGAATAAGAACAGCATTCTAGGCAATACATTCATCTTAATAGTAGCAATTCGGCCTAACAAGGAAAGTTTCAACCTTGACCATATTTCCACGTATGCTTAACTTTATAAACAGAGGAACTACCCACACAATGAATTATTAGCCCATGAGCTTAAACCACTTGGCTGGCAGTGCAAATAACTCCCCACTGTGAAGGACTGAACCTTTGTGAAGTGGGAATGACTGCAGAGTCACAGTATTGACTAAAGTAAATCAACTACAGGGGTCTGTATTGATGTGAGGTTAATGGGAGTCAGGTAAGGGGAGAAGGAGTGAGAATATATACAGGATACATCTGTGCAATCAAGAAGTCCTTGAGCCCAATTTAAAATTAGTAGTTCTATTAAACACAATAAATGTCAGTCACTTTTTAATCTATCTTCTTCTGAGCTGGAGTGTTGGGTCCTAGTGATTCTTTAACCACACATTGCATTCTACCAGCTGGCTGCAGTACTGGCAAAAAAACAACAACATGGGACACAGCAGTTATGAGGTACTGATTTCTGCAGCCACAGCAGCTGCTGCGATTCTCCAACAATTTGACTTCACCCTCGGAGGTGCATTGTCTTGAGACAGATGGATGCTGACAACAACAACAACAACAACAACAACAACAACAAAATTTATTTATACCCCACCCTCCCCAGCCAAGACCGGGCTCTGGACGGCTAACAACCAATAATAAATAATGATGATGATGATGCAATCGGATCGTCCCTGTGACGGGGAGGGGGCTGAAGGCTCTTACCCCACACACACACCTTTTGAAGTGAAGAACACTTCGAGCAGTGCCAACCAACATCCTGAGAGTCTCATTGACATCTGTTGGACCAAACTGGTTTACATCCGAGAATTTCAATTTCACCGAATTGCAGATTTAGCAAGAAGCAATGTTTATATTATACAAATGTCAGTCCGTCTGGGAAAATATATAACAATTTAGCACTTGGAGCTGTATCGGTTGCCTAACTGTTACATTCAAACTGCTACTAATTAAATCTCCAAAGACCTGCAATGGAGGGAGGCCAATTGCTTTATATGTATAAGAGGAAGTATTTACCTAGGATAACTCTTGATTTGTTCTTTCAGACTAGCTGGGCAGGAGTTGTTAGCATGAGATGTACAAATTATTAGGATTAACTTTGTTTATACAGGCAGGCTGGGGGGGTGGGGACCCAGCAAATGGGCCCTCTTGAAAATTGCTTTGCACTCAGTTTCAATTAGATGGCTCAGCTATTGCTCATTCTGTTTAATAGACCTTCTGCCAAGACCGAAGCTCTCCAAATTAATATAGATGAAGGGAATAATATTACAGCAGATAATAAAAAGAAGAAATAACTTTCAACCATAATTCACCTTTTACCATTCACATTTCTAAAATGACTAAAAAGGTAAAGGTAAAGGTACCCTTGCCCGTACGGGCCAGTCTTGACAGACTCTGGGGTTGTGCGCCCATCTCACTTAAGAGGCCAGGGGCCAGCGCTGTCCGGAGACACTTCCGGGTCACGTGGCCAGCGTGACATCGCTGCTCTGGCCAGAGCCAGAGCCAGAGCCAGAGCCAGAGCCAGAACCAGAACCGCACACGGAAACGCCGTTTACCTTCCCGCTGGTAAGCGGTCCCTATTTATCTACTTGCACCCGGAGGTGCTTTCGAACTGCTAGGTTGGCAGGCGCTGGGACCGAGCAGCGGGAGCGCACCCCGCCGCAGGGATTCGAACCACCGACCTTTCGATCGGCAAGCCCTAGGCGCTGAGGCTTTAACCCACAGCGCCACCTGCGTCCCTCTAAAATGACCACCAGGTGTCTAAATTTATGGGTATGTCCAACAGGGTGACCTCCTGCTCTAAACCAATGGCTATGGGCTTATTTGGTGGTGGCCATTTTAATTTCCTATAGTGCCCCTGGCATAGTGTCACTCTGGGGCTCCATGGGAAGTCAAAATGGCTGCCTATCTCCATCACTGCCAGGGAAGCCAACAGTCAGAGCCTAGAGCATTGTGGAACCTGACAGGACCATGGGACTACAACAGCTACCTAAGGATACCTAGTGCTGGCTTCAGGCTTGGGTACGGCACAGAAAATGAGATAATATTAGGGTGAATGTTATGTCCACTGAGGTTTTCTAAGAGTGCATTCTCAAGTTCACTTTTGATCAATTAGTTACTGCCCACCCCTTCACCTATCATGTTGTGTTGATACTCAGTCTGATTATTTCAAATATTATCTCACCCCTTCACTGTGTGTGTATGGCTGGTGAAACCTATAAACTCTTTCTTTTCGACAGCTCACTTCCATCATGAGAATTGCCGTTTTAAAGCGCTTAATCACTCATTAGCCTGCATTTCAAACGCTGGTTGCTACAAATCAAAACAACGTTTTCCTCTTCTTGGGAACAATGCCACTTACGAAGGTGTTCTCTGCCTGCGCTTTCTCTTAATTTGGCTCTCCTGTGACAATTCGTGGCGGTGAATAACGCCATTGTTTAATTGAGGGTCAGTGTGGCTGACCCTCAATTAGAGAAGTTTCAAGGCCTGCTTCCCATTTCCCTCTCCTTTTCCATCCTCTGCTATTTATTGAGACCCCGTCTCGCTGTGTTATCTGCGGGAGACATTAAGGAGCAAAGCAATAAGTGTTTCGAAAGTGGGGGGAAGCCAATCACTTTCCTCATCAAGGCAGCCAACTCCAGTTACAGGCGCTGAAGTCACAGAGGCTCTTCTCCAAAAGAGGTTAGGCACACTGGTTTATTGGTTACCTCTGGCGCTTATTTTAAATCCCCTCATTATGAGTATCTTTAGACACTGAGCTAATAGTCCCCTAAGGAGCAATAGGCTTTTTAGCTGTCTTGAAGAAGGGTCTATTTACTGGATCCTCATTCCAGTATTGCTGAGTTAGGTTATCTTTTCTCTGGTCGGTCTCCCTGCTCTTAGCCTTGTCACCATTTCTTGCATCTAAGGACTCTTCTCAACTCTTTTTAACTGGGAACAAAATGGAGTTGTGTTTCTGCCAGTGTCACGGTAGTAAAACAGCTCCCCCCAATGGCTTTATCCAAATGGGATGGTTATTGGTGCTGCAGTCCTTTTTTAAAAAAAAGTTGGACAGTGTTGTCGAAGCATCTGTATGGATCGCATAAAGAAGGCTGATCACTGAATAATTGATGCTTTTGAATTATGGTGCTGGAGGAGACTCTTGAGAGTCCCATGGACTGCAAGAAGATCAAACCTATCCAACCTTAAGGAAATCAGTCTGGGTGCTCACTGGAAGGACAGATCCTGAAGCTGAGGCTCCAAGACTTTGGCCACCTCACGAGAAGAGAAGACTCCCTAGAAAAGACCCTGATGCTGGGAAAGATGGAGGGCACAAGGAGAAGGGGACGACAGAGGACGAGATGGTGGGACAGTGTTCTCGAAGCTACCAGCATGAGTTTGACCAAACTGCGGGAGGCAGTGAAAGACAGGAGTGCCTGGCGTGCTCTGGTCCATGGGGTCACAAAGAGTCAGACACGACTAAACAACAACAAGGGAGTGTCTGAGATCAAATATTTATTTACTGCTTTAAATACATTCCATACCTTCTGCTGCTGCTGCTTCTTTTTTAACAAAAAATTCCCCAAAAAACTCAATGTGAAACTGATCCCGCCCCCTCTAATTTAAATAAGTGCAAAATTCACTTTGTAAAAGTCCCACATGAATAACTCTGTTGTCATGCTGTAGTTCTGTAAAATGGGAACAGTCATGATCTACTCCCCTGGATTGTAATAGGGATCATTCAGGCAAAGCCACTTCCACTCTTCGAAGGAGGTGGAGTTGCGGGCTTCACAGCCCAGCTCCATGCAATTGGGGGGATTCCTGGCCGCATCATCCCCTGGCCAGCCAATCTGCTGACTCTGGGGGTGTGGCCTGCTCTACTTAAGGCAGGATGTGGCCTGGGATTTCCCTCTTTCCCCGCCTGCCAGCTGTTGCTGCTTTTCCCACCCTCCCTCCCTATAAGGTTTTCTTTCCTTGACCTTGCTATGGACCTTGGTTGGTCACCGTTGAGGGGCCTGGTAAGAATTTTTCCACTTGGCAAATTGGCACCGGACACTTGGTTTTCGCCTACCTCACAGCAAATCGTCACAACTTTCTTGGTGTTGGTGTTTAGGCATTGGTATTGTTCTGTAGATGGAAGAAGGGAGGAAGTGCCATCACCTGCCCCACATATTGAAGGGTAGTCTGATAAAGGATTCTGTGGAGAACATTTGGCTTCTGAAAAGCATTCACAATCTGGAACACTTACATCCGGGTTTGCAGTGTTTGGGTTCCAAGTTGTTTGAGTACCAAGGCGTTTGAGAACCAAAGTACCACTGTACAGTATACCTCACCATTGTATGGGAGACCACAACCATGTAACCAGTGGGCCTGTTCAGTCTGCTGTCCAGGCAATAACTGATATTGGTGAACACTGGCTGGGGGGGGGGGAGCCCTGGTTGTAGGAAACTCATAGTTAAATAAGTATTATTGAATAGGTAAAGGTAAAGGGACCCCTGACCATTAGGTCCAGTTGGGACCAACTCTGGGGTTGCGGCGCTCATCTCGCTTTATTGGCCAAGGGAGCCGCCGTACAGCTTCCGGGTCATGTGGCGAGCATGGCTAAGCCATTTCTGGCGAACCAGAGCAGCACACAGAAACGCCATTTACCTTCCCGCCAGAGCGATACCTATTTATCTACTTGCACTTTGACGTGCTTTTGAACTGCTAGGTTGGCAGGAGCTGGAGGCGAGCAACAGGAGCTCACTCCGTCGCGGGGATTCAAACCGCCAACCTTCTGATCGGCAAGCCCTAGGCTCTGTGGTTTAACCCACAGCGCCACCCGCGTCCCGTGTATTATTGAATACACACTGAATAAAAAGAGTCAATGTGCACAAACAAGTTTGGTTTTTCTATTGGAAGCTCTCTAGTTCTGGCAAACACAGTCATTGGACCCAATCTCTCCCTTCGTATTTTTCTTTGTCTTTAAACCTGACTTGGACTAGATGGCCTTTCAAACAAAAGACTGCCCTTTGTTGGGACTGACATGTGGCCAAGCTACAACCCACCCCATCCCTAATATTAATGGTTTTTGGAGAGATTTTTAAGCTCAAGAATCACATGCCTCACCTTTATTTGCTTGCAATGGTAACCTGGAACAGATTTACACAAAATGGAAATGCAGACGCCTTCATAACATCTAATCTCAGAGGTAGGCTTGTACGTTCTTCCACATTTGTTCAACGGTTCTGAGAGTATGAATATCCTGGATCTCTTGTCAAAGCAAAAATGTCTCATAGTTTAGTGTTTCC
Organism: Podarcis cretensis; assembly: GCF_951804945.1. Lineage (NCBI taxonomy): Eukaryota > Metazoa > Chordata > Lepidosauria > Squamata > Lacertidae > Podarcis > Podarcis cretensis. The sequence goes on from NC_137179.1 coordinate 65,840,086, forward strand.
TGCCCCATTACATTTCTTTTTTCTGTGGTTTAAAACTTTAAAGGAAAGCTACTAGACCAGGAACATGAAAAATATTGTTTTGATAGGGATTCTGTACCTTTCATTCTTGTTCATCAAGAGTAGCAGAAAATAGCAAATGACCTTGTACTCTTCAACCTTTAAAGTTATATAGTTCATGAAGCTTCTCAGCATCTGAATCATTCTCTCCGGTTCCTCCCTATATTTCCCCTCTCTGTCTTGTTGCTACATCTTTGTAAAACTGTCAAGAATTCTTGAGAACAGTATAGTCTTTCTTTTTTACTTCAAAGTTTGTTGGAAGATTGATTACAGACTTCTCTATTGATCTCTACTTGGGTCTTTGTAAATATAATTGTGGAAATATGTTCAAATGACAGACCAACATTTTAAGCAACACACTATTCTTTCTTTCTTGCATCGGCTTTTAGCACCTGAAATTGTTTTTCAAAAGAAGGGGAACAGAATGCTGAAGTTTATCTCCTCGGATCTAATAGCAAAGAAATCTGTATTTCGATAACTTAATTATTAAGAAACCAACCCATTTTCATTAAGACCAACGACATCTAACTGTTATCCTTGTTCTGTGGATATACAGACGTCCTGTGATGAAAACCAAAGTCAAATTTTCATTTTTTAACCCTTTTCCCATAATGAATATTTCTTCTGAACCTTCCTTTCATGACATATTCCATGTCATGAAAACTAATGCAAAAGTTCACTTCTGCAATAGAAAGCGTCAGAACCACTTCACTTATTGTAGTTTTAGGTATGCATTGAAGATGTTAAAAGTAATAAAGTAAATAAATAAATGTTTTAAGTGGACATCTAAAAATATCAAGTGTGACTATGACTCACACTTGTTTGCAAATATGTGGATCATACAAGTATTATCACCAGAGGCCCATGATTGGTTGTAGCTTGTGTTTTGGTGGTAAATCTGAGTTTGCCTCTTCATATTGTACAAAATAGGTATCAGAGGATAAGCAGATAGACTTTTATATGTCCCCATAACTGCCTTGTCCTATTGCAAAAAGGAAGAACTAGGAAAACATCTGATAGCAAAGGGAATATTTACCTCCTTATTAGATTTATTTCCCATCTTCCTCCTTAACAACATGATTCAGAATAGACCACAAGAAATTCAGGAAAAATAAATAAATCCTAATATATAGCCCCATTGTGTGGGGTGTGGAGAGAGTCTCTTCCTTCAAATTATTGGGAGTTTACCTTAGTGAAGACCTCACTTGGAAAAACAATATAACTCAGGTGGTTAGGAAGGCCCAACAGAGACTCCATTTCCTCAGGGTCTTGCGAAAGAACAATGTTAAACAACGACTGATGACCTCCTTCTACCAGTCCACAATAGAAAGTGTCCTCTCATATTGTATCACAGTGTGGTACGTTGGCTTGACAGCCACAGACAGAAAGTCTTTACAGAGGGTGGTGAACACAGCACATGATGACATCGCAAGGGATCGTTGCCTTAGGAGAGCGAGAAAAATTCTCAGGGATGATTCACACCCCGGCCAGCACCTCTTTAATCTTCTACCCTTGGGCAGGAGATATAGAAGTATAACCAGTGGTACCAACAGGCTAAAAAACAGTTTCTATGCGTGGGCTGTTAGACTGCTGAACAGAAAATAAAATAGTGCAACTGACTTTCAGGGTTGGTGTGCTGTGCGACAAGCACACAGAGTGCAATGAGATTGAGTGTTTGTGGGGGGAGGAAGGCTCGGTTAACTTCATTGTACACAGGTTGCACATTGACTATAAAGGTATTATTATTAATAAGAGCAAAACAGTAGTGTAACCAACAAGAGAAAAAAACTTTCATAAACAAATTATGTAAGCCTGCTGGGGGGGGGGGGGGAATCCAAATAGCATACTGGACCAGAATTGGTCACCATGTGCCTACATTTTATCTTTGGCTAGTGTATTTGGTAAAACAGGTTGGCAATATTTCATTCTGCTTCAAAAACCTGAATGAACTGACTGTGAACGGAGAAGCAATGGCTGAATTATAATAATTCCCTTAAAACTGACCCTGTGTCCACAATGGTCTCTTCTAGGGACAAGAATATAGAAGTTCCAAAGATGTCTTTGCTTCTGTGCTGGAACTGAGATGTTCTTAGTTCTGTGTCACACTGACAATGCAATCCATGTATGGATCCTACAAATTCCCCTATAACAACATCAGTTCTCTCTCTCACTCTGTTTTCTTGTATCAGGGAGGTTTAAACGTTTTATATTTTACTGGGAAACCCAGCTAGTTGGGCAGGTAATAATAATAATAATAATAATAATAATAATAATAATAATAATAATAATTCCTTATGAAATATATCAGCATTTTGGTGTGAATTTCCCCTATCTTTTTTTGCTAAGCAAATTTCCTTAACATAATGAATTTTTGTACATTTTTTTCATGCATACATACATTTTTAGTCATACTTTACCCTAGTTTATGCATTATTGCACACATTATGCAGCTTAAGGTAAAGGGACCCCTGACCATTAGGTCCAGTCGTGGCCGACTCTGGGGTTGCGGCGCTCATCTCACTTTATTGGCCAAGGGAGCCGGCGTACAGCTTCCGGGTCATGTGGCCAGCATGACTAAGCCGTTTCTGGAGAACCAGAGCATCGCATGGAAATGCTGTTTACCTTCCTGCTGGAGTGGTACCTATTTATCTACTTGCACTTTGACGTGCTTTCAAACTGCTAGGTTGGCAGGAGCAAGGACCGAGCAATGGGAGCTCACCCCATCGTGGGGATTCGAACCACCGACCTTCTGATCGGCAAGTCCTAGGCTCTGTGGTTTAACCCACAGCGCCACCCGCGTCCCTTATGCAGCTTACTTGGCTGCAAAACTGAACTGCAAAATTCAGAGAATTGTGATTCTTCCCCCCCCCCCCAGACGATAGCTGTGTTTTGGTTTGCTTATTGTTTCAGAAAATGTGAACGAGATAGATTCATCTGTAAATGTGAACTGAATCGAACTTCTCCTTCCTCTCCAGCTGCTTGTTTATAAATCTTAATAAGTTCCATTTCCAGCTAATGTCATTCGTACGTCTTAAACATATTTAAGGCCAATCTTATTTTGAAAGACACGAAGAAAGCATGCTTATTTCCTTATGAGCTTAATATTTACCCATTTTTAAAATACTGAAATAGCAGCATAGAAATCAACGTTTTGCCCTTTACCATTCCATACCCACCTGCCCGTTATCAGCCATGCGGTTTGATGCCACAGAATAACCTATCCTGTAATTCTCTTCCCTGCTTCCTGTCTCATTCAAAGTGGAACCACTGGGGATTCCTTCTTGGCCAGAACAGACAAACTCAAGAGGTTTTTTGCAGGCCTTTGTTCCCTTCTCTTGACTGTGAATTCTTGTTAAGATTAATTCAGTATCTCACCTTTCATTTTGAGGGTGAATAGAACAAACTAATTACTTGCAATTTTACTTATTAAATATATATTTAAGCTGACCTTCCTAGATACAGGTACCCAGGGTAGAGTACAATACATAATACAGCTAAACCGTGTAATAAAATTGTAAAATATGTTCTCCCTAACATAGAGCACATGTTGTGGTGGGGGCCAGCAGGCCACCCCACTTTTGCTGGGCAGATCTGTTTGGATGTCTACAGGCAGTGATTTGAGTCTCTGGGGAGATTCGATGTTGCCAATTTGGGGGTGGGGAGAAAGGTTTTAAATACTGGACACATCCTCTTGGGCTGCGTGCCCACCATCCCTGAATTGGGGTTTTATTTTTGCTTTGACCTTGCTATGCCTGTCATGGGGTCACCTGCTGTTGGGGCAGGGGCCTGGTAGGAATTTTGTCCATTTGGCTGATTGGCTGGTGCCATTTGGTTTTTGCCTACTGCATAGCAAATCATCACAACCTGTAAGGTTTGCAGCTAGGCATTGGTTAAAATTGGTTGGTGGAGGGGTAAGTGCCTACTCCTCCAATGCTGGTGCTGCAAGGGAATTCCCTTAAATGAATCCAGGGGCTTGCCATCCTTTTGTCCAAGTCCCTGGCATCGGGCTTGGGCCATGCAAGCCCCCGGGAGCATGCAGGGAGAAGTTAGGGTCTGGTGCCTAGCTTCATTTCCCCCCAATATTGTTTTCCCTGACTGGCTTCTGTTGGAATCCGGAAGTCAATTCTGTCCCTGGGGCAAGGACAGATAGTTGTAACCAATGCAAGCAACCACTCACATTTGTGTATTTAAATAAAGTTGTGGCCAAAATCATGCCAAAAACCTTAAACAAAAATTGATGTGTGAAGTGTGAGTTTATTTGGGGTGGATTGGGGACCTCGACACGCAAAAGGAATCTGTTCTATCCAGCCATGCACTGGTTCATCTGTAAGCGTGGTTGCAGCTGACCAGGGAGGAGGTGAAATGGGAAACCCACCTAGCCAGAGAATTCATAGATGCTGGCCTTTTTCATATGGGCCTCTTTGGCCCACTTCATGCACCTGCCCAGCCCACACTCTGTTCCAGTTCAGCACTTTCAGTTGCTTCACAGCTGAGTAGAACTTTTTTGCCTGTCTGCAAATTGACCAAGCTGAACACAGTTTTTTACCTACTCAGTACTGAATGCTATGGATGGTAGAGGTTTTGGCGTGGGTGTAGCTAAATAGGTTAATTTGCTTGCATGGTCCATCTGGTCACGTTGCGTGGCAGGGAGGTGTGGAAATGGTATTACTATTTTTATTAGGGGGGGTGTGGGTGGCCCTGTGGTCTAAACCACTGAGCCTCTTGGGCTTGCCGATCAGAAGGTCGGCGGTTCGAATCCCCGCGATGGGAGGAGTTTGGAGTTTGGATTTGATATCCCGCTTTATCACTACCCGAAGGAGTCTCAAAGCAGCTAATGTTCTCCTTTCCCTTCCTCCCCCACAACAAACACTCTGTGAGGTGAGTGAGGCTGAGAGACTTCAAAGAAGTGTGACTAGCCCAAGGTCACCCAGCAGCTGCCTGTGGAGGAGCGGGGACGTGAACCCGGTTCCCCAGATTATGAGTCTACCGCTGTTAACCACTACACCACACTGGAGTGAGCTCCCGTTGCTGTCCCAATTCCTGCCAACCTAGCAGTTCGAAAGCATGCCAGTGCAAGTAAATATATAGGTACTGCTGCAGTGGGAAGGTAAACGGTGTTTTTGTGTGCTCTGGTCACTCCAGAAGCAGTTTAGTCCTGCTGGCCACATGACCCGGAAAGCTTTCTGTGGACAAACACCAGCTCCCTTGGCCTGAAAAGCAAGCCCATAGTCGTCTTTGACTGGACTTAACCACCCAGGGGTCCTCGACCTTATTCTTATTCTTATTCTTATTCTTATTAGCCACCCATCTGGCTGGGTTGCCCCGAACAGAATATTAAAAACAAAACATTAAAAGCTTCCCTATACAGGGCTGCCTTCAAATGTCTTCTAAAAGTCAGATAGTTGTTTATTTCCTTGACATTAATGGGAGAGATTTCCACAGGGTGGGTGCCACTACCAATAAGGCCCTCTGCTGGTTACCTGTAACTTCACTTCTCACAGTGAGGGAACCATTAGAAGGCCCTCAGAACTGGACCTCAGTATCTGGACTGAACAACGGGCATGGAGATGCTCCTTCGGGTATTTAATGTTAAATAAGAGCTTCCTTAGCCATTTTTTGCTCTGAGCGCCTAGCCTGGATACAGCATGTTCTTAAATGAAGCCGCCACCTGGAGTTGTGGGGCACTGGGAGGGGCACTGACCTTGGGGCCATGTGTAGTCATACCCTTTGGAATGGGCAAGGTTTGGCTGCCCAAAGTTGAGGTTAAAGTTAGCTTTCCACACTTTTCATTTCCTCCGGTAGATGCTATTAACAAAATGTGGTGCTACTTCAACCCATCACTTATGCCTTGCCTCTTTATTCCTGGGGCTGGTTGCAATAAAGCTCCACATCAGGAAAGGCAGCCAAAAGCAGAACAGGTCAAAAAGGAAAACCCTTAAATGACCAAATCAGACTTGATCTGAAGCTAAAATGAGAATAATGGTGGCTCCTACTGCACTGCTATGGGGGAGAGAGAGCATTGGTGTGCCACCACAAAGAAGGCTTGTGCTGAGTCACCACATAATGCATGTGGCGTCTGCCTCCTAGGTGGGTCATAAGGAAAGAGTTAAATGAGCGTGAAGTGATTGGCCAGTGAGAACCCAAGGGGAGGAGTTGGAGTTAGAGTCGTTGTTGTGTGAAAGTCAGTTGAGAGTTGGGAGTTGGAGAAGGAAGAGGGAGGATATAAGTCTGTGGGTTGGTCAAGTTGTGTTGTGAGGGAGTGAGAGGAACTGTTAGGTGGAGTCAGATAGATAGTTGGGATAATCAGTTTGAAGTTGTTAGGAACATATAAGACAGTATAGAAACTAAGATTATGAAACTGCCAAGAAAAATTAACTGAAACCTTAAACATGTTCATGCTTATAAAAATAAACTTGATTATTTGTTAATGTTAACAACTGTTTGGACTCCATGTGTACCCATGAGAAACGGGTTGGTGGCAGCGAAGAGGCAATCACAGTGGTGGCACAGGGATCAATAGATCGTCAAACGTCTGGGGACCCTGTGTGATTGCCACAATGCACTTGCCCTAATGCTGGAATGCAGAGAATACTTCCTGCCCAAGTTGCTGTGGCATAGGCAAGCTAATATGGAGGATAAGCTCATATGGAGGATAGTGATTCTTCGGGTATTTGGGTTCTAAGTCATTATCACTAGCACCTTGAATTTGGCTCGGAAGAAAATAGAGAGCCACTGCAATTTTCAGAATTAGCGTAGTATGGTTTTATCTGGCTAAGCCACCAAACACTATGGCGGTCATATTTTCTACCATAGGAGCCAACTCCTAGAGGCCATGGGAGCTTCAGCCCCCACAATAAAGCATTTGAGGGGGCTGGTCCCCAACAAAGTTGATGGGCATTCCCATTGAAATGGTGTGTGTGCACTGCGTCATGTGATTGATTATGCAGGGCGGGGCTTACCTGGGCCTCCACAGTATTTTATTCAAGTTGGCATCCTCGTTCTGCATTACTTGAAGCCTCCAAGGCCAGCTCCATGTATGACACATTAAGCAATGCAGTAGGGAGGTTACCAAATCATAGGTCCCCTAGGAAGACTATTCCTGCCCAGGAATGGTCAATAGGTGACATATCAGCTGAAGTTGAATAAATGCTCTCGTAGGGACTTTATGACTCAGAATTGCTACTCCATTATAAGCAAGTTGGAGAGCATAGGGGGGTACACACATTTCTTGGCAGCGATTGGATTAGATTAGAATAATTTACTTTGCTTACTGTGTCTAAATTGGTTTCATATCGAAAAGCCTGACACACTGATTAAGTTAACAGTGATTTTTTTCCATATTCATAGGAAGTTTATTTCATTTGCCACTATAATAAGACAGATTAAGCCAGCATTGATGGCCACTTCGCCTTATGAGCTCCCTTATGATGAAATGGCATTTCAATCAGCGGGCAAGGAATGTGTTACAATACATGCATGGATGCTACATAAACATACAGCACCAGTTAATATGTACACATGGTTTCCAGCTGGACTTTACAAAAATAGCATTCAACATTGTAATATATATATATATATATATATATATATATATATATATATTCCCAGCATATACATGGATGTTGGGTTCATGGGTTCCCCAGGCACATTTTAGTGAGCCTATCTAATAAGTGTTTTTATTTAAAGTTTTCTACATAAAATAAAATAAAAATTAATCTAAGGAACAAAAATAATAAGAAATAGGAAAGGAAAGAAAAAAAGATAAAAAGAACTCTACATGGATGTTGGGTTCGTGTGTTCCCCGGGCATATTTTAGTCAACTATTCTAGAATACTGGTGCCTTCCAATTGTGACTTTAATTGAAACCGATATACCTAGGGTTCGTGGAACAGTCAGATTGTACACTGATTCTGGATTTGTGGGTGCTATTGTTTCAAGGGGACATATATCCAGAAAAAAAATGTGCTTATGATTGCAGTTTAAAGGAGTAGAAGGTTCTATAGTAGGGTTAGCTACCACAATGCCTTCCATATAGCATTGGATGCCAACTCCCATCAGCCCCAGCCAGCATGGCCAAAAGGCAGGGATGATAGGAGCCGTAGTCCAGGAACATCTAGAGGACCCACATTGGCAACTCCTGTTCTATAGAATTATAAATAAAGTCAAAAAATTGGGAAATATCCATAGGTCAGTGATAGAGCAATCTGACTTTCATACAGAAGGTTCTCTACCATCTCCAGGTAGAGAAGGGAAGATCTGAAACCCAGGAGAATGCTGCCAGTGAGTGTAGACAAGATTAAGCTACGCCACTCCTGGTCTTTAGCAGGAGTGAATTTGCCACAGACACCCTTCTTGGGAAGACATGAGTTGGTGGGGATCACATGGACCAGTGTGTCCAATAGAAGAGGAGCAATGAGGCCGCTGTTTTAGAATGCAGCTGTTTACATGCCCAGCAGATAGATAAATGTTCCCCTAATATACCTTAATTCAAACTCAACTGCCCATGTTTACATGATTTGGTTGTTGTCTGGCAGATCTTTGTAACTACCATATATTTTGCTCTATATGACTCATTTTTCCCTCCTAAAAGGTAAGGGAAAATGTGTGTGCGTCTTATGGAGCAAATGCAGGCTGCACAGCTATCCCAGAAGCCAGAACAGCAAGAGGGATCGCTGCTTTCGCTGCGCAGTGATCCCTCTTGTTGTTCTGGCTTCTGAGATTCAGAATATTTTTTTCTTGTTTTCCTCCTCCCAAAACTAGATGCATCTTATGGACTGGTGCATCTTATAGAGCGAAAAAATACGGTATATTTGAATAAATATGGCCTTTTCACCATTACTTTGACTCTCCAGTCATCTTCCAGGGCATGTTGACGATTCATTTACTTTTACCTTTGATTGTTAATCACTCAGATGGCACTGTTAATTGGGCAGTATACAAATGACACTGATAAATAAATGATATTTATAATAATTATTATCTGAATTCTGCCATGATGACTAGTTCAGTGCTATGTCTCTTCAGGCCTACCAGTCTAGGCCCTGTATGTTCTACTATTCATTCCTAAAGTTAAATCTATTCGAGGACATTTTGACCTGAATGCAAAGAACCTCTCCAGCCCCACTATCTTTCTGCCATCGCGTTTTATTCTATGCCTTTATAGTGGTGTAGATTTCAAGGTTAGCTCATCAAACCTGACCTGCTTTATAGCATAAGCCAATTGAATCTTCTCTGTTTATTACTGTACTAAACTAATTAAATTGCATTTGTCGGAAACATACCTTTTAGAAGTGCTTTGAAAAACGAACTTGTTTCACACTCTCAGCCACCCACCTTATTCATTTAATTTCCCCACAGTTTTTAGAAACATGGACATGGACAGCAATGGGACTCTAAGTGCAATGGCTTTGATCTAACAGTCTATTTGTTTTGATTTCTTATTCATTGCCTACCCACGGATTTTCATGTCTCCGGCAAGATTAAACCCTAAAAGGAAAGTAAATAAGCAAATCCAGTAAGTAATGAAATCACTGTTCAATTTAATTCCCAACTTTCAAGATGATCCAAAATAGTCCCCACACTAAGAACCCATCAGAAGGTTCCAGGTTCAAAAAAAGTACCGTGTTTTTCGCCCTATAGGATGCACTTTTTCCCCTCCAAAAATGAAGGGGAAATGTGTGTGCGTCCTATGGGGCGAATGCAGGCTTTCGCTGAAGCCTGGAGAGCGAGGGGGGTCGGTGAGCGCCGACCCCTCTCGCTCTCCAGGCTTCAGGAAGCTATCGGCTAGCCGTGGGAGACGCAGCTCTCCCATGGCTAGCGGAGAGCTTCCCTGCACCCAGAAGCCTGGGGCGCGTTGAGCTCAGCACGCCCCAAGCTTCGGGCTTCGCGCAGCGCTCCGCTAGCCGTGAGAGAGCCGTGCGAAGTCGCACAGCTCTCCCATGGCTTGCGGATAGCAGCCTGTTCTGGGGGCTGGGGTCGGGGGGAGCTTGGGCTTCCCCTGCCCCAGCCCCACACCTGGGATGGGGAAATATATTTTTTTTCTTTATTTCCCCCCCAAAAAACTAGGTGCATCCTATGGGCCGGTGCGTCCTATGGGGCGAAAAATACGGTAAGAAGAAATATCCCTCTAAATGAAAACTTGGAAAGCGGTTGCCACTCAGAATTGATAGTCCTGAGCAAAACAGAACAGGGTGAATTGGTGTTATAGAGCAATCTAAGGGTGGTGGACATGGTGAGATTCTGTGGTGGACCGACCATCACATTCTAAATCTTTCTGGCTCATAGCAGAGGTAGGCGCTTGATTTTCCTTTCCTGCTGTTTTCTTTTCACCTCCCATTGCAGTCGGTGGAAGAAAATTCCGGGGATGATGTGGTGTGGGTGTGAGGAGAGCAAGTGGACTTAGGAACCTGCATATCACCGAGCATCCCTGGTAAGCCCACCACTACTTGACCACAGAATACTCTCTTTCAGTCCCCACCATGAGCAGAACACTGTCAGCAGGTCAACCATGGCCACTGAGCTTTTGGGTGGGTCCCTGGCAGTATAATGGTGTCTTCTCTGCTAGCAAAGCAAAGCAACACTTAAAACTGCTTCCTACAACCTCTCAGCCAGCCTAGGGCATACTGTCCAAGGAGAAAGAACTTGCCCATGTGAAGACCACCTGGTGGAAACCCTTACACATATGGTTCTTAATTGCAAACTATATGCTGATCTCCATCAGCAATTTCTAGATCAACTCTGTATCCCCACATGGAAACCAGGGTTGGAGGTCATACATTTTCTATTACTGGGGAATGATCAGGAGCTCACCAAGTTAGTGGCTAAATATCTCTATTTGGTTTTTTGTTGTCGAAATGCATTGCAGACGTCTGATCTCCCTGGAGACCTAGAGATGTGACGATAGACTGCTCTGCCTCCTTCCTTTTAGCAAATGTTTTGTGCCACTGGGGAAGTGGTAATTCTGTATTGATTTGTTTTGGATGTTTGTATGTGATGCCAATAAAAGGTTTGATGATGATACTGTCCAACATTTCTCTGATGAAAATAGGAGCGTCCTTTTCTGTTGTTGTTGTTGTTGTTGTTGTTGTTGTTGTTGTTGTTGTTGTTATACCCCACCAATCTGACTGGGTTGTTCCAGGCACTTTGGGTGGCTTCCAACATATATAAAAACAGAATAAAACATTAAACATTTTAAAAAACAAAAACAAAAAACCTTCTACATACAAGGCTGCCTACAGATGGCTCAGGGGTTGGTTAACTCCATGCCCTTTGTTATTTCTCCCATGAAAACAGGAACATCCTAAGAAAAAGCGTGACATTCCAGGACCAAATCAGAAACTGGGATGGCTTCTGTAAATTTGGGACTGTCCCTGGGAAACAGGGACACTGGGAGGGTCTCCTAGGGCCAACTACAGGAAAGCTCCCAATATTTATACTTTCCCCTTAAATTTCAAGGTAAGTTCTGATGCCAATACGTACGTCAACAGTACTGCAATGATAAGCAGTGTTTAGGGATTTATTCTGCAAGTCCTTTGTGTTCAATTGGGCTTGGTGCCAGGTGAGTGTTCATAGGCCTGCAGCCTTTACAACATTAAAAACAAAAACAAAAAAAGGTAGAGACTCGAATGCATTCATTTGATCTCATTGCATCTCATTACATATGTTAATCATCTGCATGCTATCCCTTGCTTTTTCCTGTAGGACTACTTGCAGTCGTAACAGTCATCAACAGGTTTACCATGCCCATTGAGTCAATCACCCATCTCCTATTACCTTCCCTTCTGAGAAAAACCCCACCCCACCCTCCCACTATATATAAGGGTCTGGTGACTTCTGTTTCAGTGTATCTGAAGAAGTATGCATGAACACGAAAGCTTATACCAAGAACAAACTTAGTTGGTCTCTAAGGTGCTACTGGACTATTTATTTATTTATTTATTTATTTATTTAAACTGCGTCAGACCAACACGTCTACCTACCTGCATCCAGCAGTTGTGCTGCTCCTGTTTAAGAAATGCCTGTGCAATTGTGTATATGCGAAGTTGAGCCAGTGTATACTGACAATTTTATCCCCATTAACTTGCGAGGAATAATTTACTATTCTTGTGCCAGTAATCCTGTGGTTTGGCAATCGATACTTGGCCTAGTTTTACTCTCACAAAATGAATTTGCAACAGCATCCCTCCACATGTTTTATATTATAGAATATGGATGGTTTTACTAATGTGACACACTCCGCTCCGCCACACGCACATATTACCTCCTTACTTTTTCAGCACAGGGGATAATATTTTGTTTTTGGTAAAGTTGTATTCCTTTTTAATTCATCTACAAGCGTACAAGATACTGGCTTAGAGGATAAGAAAAGTTAGCTTAAGGAAGTTCACAGCAGGAAAGTTTCCTTCTCCACTTCCACCACTTCTGCTCTCCAGAAGTGTGTGTTTAGAGAGTGAAGGATGGGCCGTGGATGGGGAAATCTGAAACAACGGAGGGAAAATCAGAATTAAAACCTACGTCCACATAGAGTACTGTTTACACCATCAGTGTCTCCTGTCTTTGAGTGGATGTTTCAGACATCTTCAAGAAGGTTTTGTATTGCCAGCTCCAGAGACTCGTGGCTTTGATGGATGCTCTCTGTCATCTGTTAAGGTGTTCACCAATCTATTCTTTTCTGCCCTTGATTTTCTAATTCTGCTATTCTTTCGACTCCTTTTCCTTCTGCGAGTTCATTATGTCTAGGGGGACAGAATTAAGGCACGGAAGAGGCAAGAATGGTCATTATTTTTAATGTCTTTGTTAAGAGATCTTAACCAAGATCAGTTCACACACCGACATTTACAAACATAGCCTCTTTTCTCTGTTTTCCTCCAGTGAGAACCAAGCTCAAAGCAAAACATTGGTGGGCAATGGAGCCTTTTTATATCAGAGCTACAATACAACACACACTCTTGTTTGTTTGCAAAGGAGTTACGATATGGATTTTGACTTTTTAACCTCCAGTTCTCCCATGTGGAAGATTCTGAAATTCAGCGTGAAGGACACCAACAACCACATGAATACAGGGAAATTTTCAGTTATGTCTCTCCTGTTCTTCATATGCAGCAATGTTCATTTTTGTACCTTCCTGTGGCTAAGCAAGAACAACTGAGCAGTGCACAAACAAGCAGCCCAGAATTCTTCTTCCTGAGCTGCCTCTGGAAAGCAGATGGCCTCTCCTCTCACTAGTTATCTCCCGCTTGGATTACTGCAATGTACTCTACGTGGGGCTACCTTTGAAAGTGACCCGGAAACTGCAATGAATCCAGAATGCTGCAGCTAGACTGGTGACTGGGAGTGGCCGCCGAGACCATATAACACTGGTCCTGAAAGTTCTTCATTGGCTCCCAGTATGTTTCCGAGCACAATTCAAAGTGTTGGTGCTGACCTTTAAAGCCCTAAATGGCCTCGGTCCTGCATACCTGAAGGAGTGTCTCCACCCCCATCGTTCAGCCCGGACACTGAGATCCAGCTCCAAGGGCTTTCTGGAGGTTCCCTCATCGCAAGAAGTGAGGTTACAGGGAACCAGATAGAGGGCCTTCTTGGTAGTGGTGCCCGCCCTGTGAAACACCCTCCCTCAAGATATGAAGGAAATAAACAGCTATCTTATCTTTAAAAGACATCTGAAGGCAGCCCTGTTTAGGGAAGTTTTAAATATTTAATGCTGTATTGTTTTTAACACTTGATTGGGAGCCGCCCAGAGTGGCTGGGGAAACCCAGCCAGATGGGTGGGGTACTAATTAATTAATTAATTAATTAATTAAACTCTTCACCAATTCAGCACATTAAGGGTCTATTTGTGCATTGATCTTCATAGCCCCAACCCAACTCCAATTGCTTTTGTTGTGCACATGGTAAAAAGCACCCTTTGAATCCCTGGATGAAATAAGAAAAGTACTTTTGATACCTCTGTTTACATAATTCCCTCCTCCTCCTTCATCCAAGTCTCACATCCATTCTTGGGTATACGCTTCTTCAAGTTCTCTCCAGTGTTCTCTGTTGTTTGAAAAATTGTCCAAACAATTAGTCCTATAGGTAAAAGCAAGAGATAATTTGCAAATGACCAAAAATAGCTTTAGCATATGTAATGAGACAAGAATCCAATATCTCTATTCAGACCAGGTCTTTCCGTAGTTTTCAGTTTAGTTATAAGTTGTAATTTAGCAACTTCTCTTTCAAGTCTATTTCTGAAATTCTTTTGTAATAAGACAGTTGCTGTGAGATCCTGTATTGAATGCACTTGGAGATTGGAGTGTTCTCCTACTGGTTTCTCTGTCTTGTGATTCCTGATGTCAGATTTATGTCCATTTATCCTTTGGCATAGGGTTTGGCCTGTTTGTCCAATATAGAGAGCTGAAGGGCACTGCTGGCATTTGATGGCATATACAATGTTAGAAGATGAGCAATTAAATAGGCCTGAGATGGTATGTTTGATGTTGTTGGGTCCAGTGATGGTGTTGTCTGGGTGTATGTGGCAGCAAAGTTGGCATCTGGGTTTATTGCAGGCTCTGGTATCAATGTCCATGTTGCTGTATTATTGTGGGTGAGGAGTTGTTTAAGATTGGGTGGCTGTCTGGAGGCAATGGAAGATCTTCCTCCCAGAGCTTGAGAAAGTCATCCACAGGTTTACCATACCCATTGAGTCAATCACCCATCTCCTCCTACCCTTCTGAGAAAAACCCCATCCCACCCTCCCACTATATATAAGGGTCTGGTGACTTCTGTTTCAGTGTATCAGAAGAAGTGTGCATGCACACGGAAGCTTATACCCAGAAAAAACTTAGTTGGTCTCTAAGGTGCTACTGGACAATTTTTTAATTTATTTCGACTGCATCAGACCAACACGACTACCTACGTGACTCTGTTGTTTGGTTGCTGCATCCATTTAAAGTTCTTCTGTTAGTTTTAGATTGTCCACCCATCACATGAGCAGTCATCCTTTGGATCTTTTAAAATTGTAGGGTCTCCACACTAGCACTGCTTTATTTCATTGACACAAGTCATCCCTTGCCATATGCTCTGCATATGTCCATTTTAGCTTTGCAGCCTTTCCCACAACCGTCGTAACTATTGACCTCTGCTGTACCCAATCATTATAAAATCATAGAATGGAAGGGACCATGAGGGTCATTGAGTTTAAGCCCTGCAATGCAGGCATACTTTGCCCATTGTGAGGTTCAGACCCACAACCCAGGGATTAAAAGTCTTACACTTTCAAGATCTCTGTCAAAGAATGACAACCAAATCAGCCAGAGCCCCCAATTGCACTATACTTTTTTTCAAAGAATAATAATAATAATAATCCACACACAATTTGCAAAAATAGTAGAATAAGAAAAACTACTCCCACATTCCCCACACGTTACATTTGAAACTGGCCTCAGCTGAACAACCAGACAATAAAAAATCTTGTCCTATGGGGGGAAAATCTGTATCTCTTTCAGGGAAGAATTTTGACGCACCTGATTTCTTTCCTTCTTTTGTATTTCCTACCAAGTTTAGGTTAATTAAAGACCAAAATCATCTTTTTAAAAAAGAAGAAGAAGAAGACATCATGTGGATGCAAAGGAAGAGCTTGCTTCTGAAACTAAAAAAATAAGGGAAACAGACTTGTCAGCCTGGCTAATGGCTCTGAATATTGATCAAACAGATTCTTTATTAGATTTTTGAGACAGATGATTGCAGTTTAATACCTAGCTAATGATCATTCTTATGCCAGTCTCAGAAATGATAATTACTTTATGATTAGCACCATGATTGAAATCGGTGTAATTTTTACCCCCTCAAGATGTTTCTGATGACTTCTCTCTCCAGACAACATGTTGTCATGAATGGCTGATAATTATTATGGAAGCGCAAAAAAAAGACAGAGTAATTTCTCCATAAACCTTTTACTTTCTCCCCCTCCCCTCACTAACCTTCTTTATTCTTCTTACTCTTTCTACATCCACATAGAGTACTGTTCACACCATCACTGCCTCCTGTCTTTGAGTGGATGATTCAGACATCTTCAAGAAGGTTTCGTATTGCCAGCTCCCAAGACTCATGGCTTTGATGGATGTTCTCTTTCATCTCTGTTCCCAGTCTGTTCTTTTCTGCCCTTGACTTTCTAATTCTGCTATTCTTTAGTCTCATTTTCCTTATCAAATTCACTCAGTGGCCATCATTCACTGCAATATAGTTTGACTGTGGCTCTGCATCCTTCCTTTTCCATACCTGGTTGACATGCAGAAGAGCAGGTGCCAGGTGTAATTGATGGCAGATGGCAGTGCTAAGTTCAAGCAATTTTACTACCTTTTTGAGGCATTTGAACGCAGATAACACTGCTTTTGCACAGGTTAGATTATTTTAGGGGCACTGGACTACAAGTTTGAGGTCAACTTGTTTTTAGGCATTTGTTGTTTGTAGTCAATGCTATTTTTCTAGTTAAAGAGCTGCTAGAACTCACCATGAATGCCTCACTTGTTCTCCGATAATGGCAATGGCACCCACCCTTTTTCTGGCTGGAAAAAAAACCCTGTTTGCAGTCTTAGTTTTCTGCTCTGGGTTCTTCAACGGGTCAATTTCTCTTACATTTCTCTTGGTTTGTCACAGGAAGGAGCTCACAAATTAAGAGTAAACACTGCTTTATTGTTTAAATTCCAAGAAATCTGTTTATTTGGTTTTATATGCTGTTACGTGCTTTTACACTACTGATTTTATGTTGGATTTTTGTTGTAATGATATTGTTTATCATTTTTAGAGGGTTTTTAAAACTACGTGGTTTATCAATGTTGCAAATAAATAACTAGGGATGCGGGTGGCGCTGTGGGTTAAATCACAGAGCCTAGGACTTGCCGATCAGAAGGTTGGCGGTTCGAATCCTTGCGACAGGGTGAGCTCCTGTTGCTTGGTCCCTGCTCCTGCCAACCTAGCAGTTCAAAAGCACGTCAAAGTGCAAGTAGATAAATAGGTTCCTGTGGGAAAGTAAACAGCGTTTCCATGTGCTGCTCTGGTTCGCCAGAAGCGGCTTAGTCATGCTGGCCACATGACCCGGAAGCTGTACACCGGCTCCCTCGGCCAATAAAGCGAGATGAGCGCCGCAACCCCAGAGTCGGCCACGACTGGACCTAATGGTCAGGGGTCCTTTTACCTTTAAATAAATAACTACCCCACTTTTCTTCTGTCATAGAACCCCTTATGTTTCCCAGGTGCTCACCTATACAGGTACTGACCAGACCCAGACCTGCTAGGCCTCAAGAATGGAGAGGCTTCATGTGCTTTCAGACCATATGCTGGGTCCACTATGACTACAAGATTTCTTTCCTGGTCTGTCACCACCAGCTCAAATGCCACCAGTGTATATGTGAAGTCAGGATTTTTTGCTTCCATGTGCATGATTTTGCACTTACTATACTGAACTACATCTTTTACTTTAATGCACATTCACAAAACAGAACTATTGCTATTGCCCCATTCCTGGTTTGGGGAAATGCTACAATGGAGCAGAAGGTTAGGAAAAGGCTTGTGTATTTATATATAAGTTATGGCTTCTGCCTAAATCTCTGTTTTTTCCAGAAGCGCAAGGGTGAGTTTGCTCAAGTGAGAATGGAAGATTTGTTTTCATTTTCTGTTAAGTCAGTGTGCTTCTAGGAAGCATTAAGAGACAAGTTAATGTTTACAGCAGCGGGGTTCCAGAAGAGAAAATGAGAGCACGCAACAGAACCAGGAAAAAAAAAATCAACTGCAACCGCCCTCAAGAAAATAAACACTATATTAAAAAAAAATACTTCTACTAAATATAGTCAGAGATGAGTTAAGCACTAATTGATTGTGCTATCATTAGGCTCAGTGTGTATTTTCATGCTGTTTCCATTCCACAAAAATAATGTCCTTAATAATTATCATCATTTTAAGACTTGCGGGTCTCTCAATGCATTGGGGAGGGGCAGATACAAACGCTACGATTATACTGCATAATATTATTTCCACACAGCTTAGAGAAGAGAAATCAATTCAGGTAAAATTTGTCAGTGACATGAAATCCTTTAATCGCACTTCCCCAAAGTGATATTAACCAATGGCATAAAATGTTTGGATTATGAGCAGTGATACCAGGTGGGTTCAAAAAGAAACTTAAGGTGTGTCCATGGGATTTTGGGCTTCTGCCCTTTGAATGTGGCATCTCACAACCTGCTTTTGAAAGCCCCCTTACTTTCAAAGGTAGGCTTCCAGCTGGCAGGTGCAGCTGGTGAGGGATGCTGTTTGAGAAAAAGAATCCCAAAACATTCTGGGGTATGTAGAACATTCTGCATGGCTATGTAGATCCTGCCCGAACACCTAATAGAATGTTTGTCTAGTATTGCCATGTGCTTCCTAACTCTACTCCTCATAATGTTATTTGAATATTGAAATACTTTATTGTCACTTGTACAACTTGTATACAGTGAGATTACACGAGCACCCCCCACTCAGCTCTCTCAGTCTTAATTCCCCTTGTTTACTGGCGCACACCCACCAAACCCGAAAGTCAGTTGTCCTGTCATTATCTTTTCATTCAGCAGCCTAACAGCCCACGGATAGAAGCTGTTCTTTACCCTGTTGGTGTGACTAATCATGCTTCTATATCTTCTGCCTGATGGCAGGAGATCAAGAAAGTGCTGGCCAGGGTGTGAATAATCCCTGAGAATTTTCTTCACTCTTCTGAGGCAACGTTCTTCCACGATGTCTTCCTCCGAAAGTCCAACACCATCTCCTTTGTCTTGCTGATATTAAGGTGCTAGTTGTTCCCTAGGCACCATGTATATATTTTTGGACCTCCCCTCTATATGATGATTCACCTCCACCTGTTATTAAACCCATTATGGTGGTGTCATCTGCAAACTTAATAACTGCAGTAGACGGGTCAGATGATACACACTCATATGTATACAATGAATACAGGTAGGGACTTAACCAAATCATTGGGGGAAGCCTTGACCTACCAAAGTCAAAGCTTGGCTGCTGGTCATGATGGCTATGCCTCCTCAGTGTTGGAGGCAATATGCCTCTGTATACCAGTTGTGGGGTATCACAGGTGGGGAAAGTCCTGTTGCATTAAGGTCCAGCTTCTGAACATCCCATAGGCATCTGGTTGGCTACTGCTAAAACAAGAAAATGGACCAGATGAGCCTTCAGCCTATTATAGCAGAGCTCTTCCTATGATCTTGTTGTTGTTTAGTCATTTAGTCGTGTCCGACTCTTTGTGACCCCATAGACCAGAGCAGTCCAGGCACTTCTGTCTTCCACTGCCTCCCGCAGTTTGGTCAAACTCATGCTGGTAGCTTCGAGAACACTGTCCAACCATCTCGTGCTCTGTTGTCCCCTTCTCCTTGTGCCCTCAATCTTTCCCAACATCAGGGTCTTTTCCAGGGAGTCTTCTCTTCTCATGAGGTGGCCAAAGTATTGGAGCCTCAGCTTCAGGATCTGTCCTTCCAGGGAGCACTCAGGGCTGATTTCCTTAAGAATGGATAGGTTTGATCTTCTTGCAGTCCATGGGAATCTCAAGAGTCTCCTCCAGCACCATAATTCAAAAGCATCAATTCTTCGGCGATCAGCTTTCACTTCCATCCATCACTACTGGGAAAACCATAGCTTTTACTATACGGACCTTTGTTGGCAAAGTTCCTATGATCTTATGCAGGGCTTTTTTTCAGGCAGAACTCATCAGAACTCAGTTCTGGCACCTCTCAGGTGGGTTCTAGCACCTCTCCATTTCCATATTAAAAGAAAGGGGTGGGTGTGTTTATGGTGAGTTTTGGCACCTCTTTTTCTAGAAAAAGATCACTGATCTTATGGTACCTATCATATCCATACCTCCAGGGACTTCCTTATCTTATTATCTCCCCAGAAAAGATTTCTGAGTAGGAACATAAGCGTTAAAGACCAGATGTGAAGTAAGGTACAAGCCTTTTTCATATCACAACTATCAAACTACTATTAAATACACTGGCTAACCAATTGGTGTACTAACCACTTGAGAACGTATGCACAGCACTTCCTTACATCAAAGTAGACACCAGCGTAGAGATTGTCTCTGAGCAGGGAAATTATAACCCTCGAAGCACTATGTGGCTTTTTGTGATATATTATATAATATGGCCCCAACCTTTCTAACAGGGATCCTACTACCCTGATTTAGGGTTCAGTGGAATCTTCCCAATATATGAACCTAACGGTGGTGGATTAGACAAGCTCAAAAATATTTTAGCATTTTTCTGGGAGGAAGGCTAGCCATCCTTCAAAATTCACATTTTTCTCAATTTTGACGGTCCAATATTGTGGGCAAAAAAATTGAATATACCAGTGTGCACAAAATGAATATATTAGCGAAAATAACATGCAAAAATATGTTATATTAGGGGAAATTGTTTTGCAAAAATGTATTTGGCAAAAATGCATAGGGAAATGTGCATATTGATGAATTTTCATGGGGACAATCGCGAACTCCTGTAGAAATGTGCATAACTGAACTTAAGACTGGGGCGGGGGGGGGGGATGAGAACCTGAGAGAAGCCAATATTGACAGATTCGCCCATTCTTACCCATTTCATAGCAGGACAGAAGCGACTGGCATTTAAACAAAAAACACAATTCCACTATGCTTTGTACATTGTGCCTTTTCTGTAGAGCACGTCACATTCCTCAGCTGAATCATTAGGAGTCGGAAGGATGTGCAGTGCATTCCACAGCATCCTGGCAGAATTGATTTCATCGTCCCATGGGAGTCCTTCATAGAGTAGCCTAGCCTTGAATATTTCCAGCAGAGGTGATAACACAGCCTCTCTTGCCAGCTTGTTCCATTTTCTCCAAAATTAACTTATATTTTTCTCTGCTGCATCTTAAAGCCAATTACTTTTTGTTCTGTCCGCAGCAACATGTGAGAATCAATCTCTGACAGCTTTTCATCCTGTCGGGGTGCCTGAAAGAGATCCTGGCGTGGAAACCACCACTGAATTTTGAGCGAGACTGCACTCCAGAACAGGATGTAAATCTTATATTTCTCTCCCTGTGTGTGTGTGTCTCACGCACATCCCTAATTTGTATTCTTGCCTTGTTATAGCAACACGGAAAACTAAATATTTGCAGGCAATGTTTTGGCTGGTATATTCCCCACTCATTCATTTCAGTCTCATGTCTCCCCTCTTTCTCATCTATATGTGCCATAACTGCCATGTCACCCTCCCCAGGGGTGCTTCAAACTATGGCAAGCTCTCTCCCTAGCTAGTTTGTGGGTCACCCCTGGTGTAGGTCAAATAAATACTCCCCCATCTCCCTTATTCTCTTAGACTGAGGAAGATGGCTGGGGCAGCTAAGAAGGGCCCTCACACAAATTCCTGTGCATGCATAATAATAATAATAATAATAATAATAATAATAATAATAATAATAATTCATTTATACCCCGCCCATCTGGCTGGGTTTCCCCAGCCACTCTGGGCAGCTTCCAGCAAAATATTAAAATACAATAATTCAACAAATATTGAAAGCTTCCCTAAATAGGGCTGACTTCAGATGTCTCCTAAAGGTTAGATAGTTGTTTATTTCCTTGACATCTGATGGGAGGGCGTTCCACAGGGCTGGTGCCACTACCGAGAAGGCCCTGTGCCTGGTTCCCTGTAACTTGTCTTCTCACAGTGAGGGAACCACCAGAAGGCCCTCGGTGTGGGACCTCAGTGTCCGGGCAGAAGGGTAGAGGTCTGGCTGGGAAGCTTAAAGCCTGCTACTGCTACACAGGAGACAGGTGGAAGATTGAGCAAGTTTGCTTTGGCCTGCTCTGGAGGGCAGAACCGGTAGCAATGGATTCAAGTTACAAGAAAGGAGATTCTGATGAAACATCAGTAAGAACATTCTGGTGGTAATAGCTGTTTGACAGCTCCCTTGGGTTTCTTTAAGTAAAGGTTAGATGGCCATTTGTCATGGATGCTTTAGTTGAGATTCCTGCATTGAAGAGGATTGGAACAGATGACGCACAGGGTCCTTTCTAACTGTACAATTCTATGACTCTATGATACTAAGAGTAATAAGGCCAGATAGAAAGGCCCGGAGAGCTGAATGATGGTGATGGTTCTGGCAGAAGTCATCTTGAGAATGCCTTCTGCTGGTGGTGATGGTGGTGGAACCACAGCAAAATACTTCTTTGAAAAGTCAGTCAGCTGCAATGGCTAAAGACCCGATACTGATGACTGAGAGGCATGACGTACTCTTCTTTTCCCTCTCTCAGAGATAGTCATAACCAGTTTCAGGAGTAAACTTTTGTTGGATTTAAGCTGCATTGGGCTTAACTGAAGAGCAAACAGATCGACAACTCCTCATAATCTCATCACCTTCATCAAAACACGTAATATTTCCATGCAAGAGGAGTCACAAGCAAATCCATAGGAGTGCCTGTAATAGTTACTGCTGCCTCAGCCATTTTGTGAATCGTAATTACTTCTGTAAAAACGCAAGTACTGAAATACAAACTTGTCTGTGAGCCACATTCCCAGGCTCAAAAGCCCAGCCCTCTATTCCTATGGTGTTTGAAAATGGCTTTTGTTATTCAATGGTGAGGGGAATGACCTTTGTTCCTTAACGCGTTCCCAAAGCTGGGTCTTGGCAGCAAAAATGTATCTGAAAGATGAGCTCTGAGTCTTCTTGCGCAGGCCTGTCTCTGAGAGAAAAAGTAGGAAAGGATAATATAGCCTAGCAGGCAAAAAGGAGAGATGGTATAGTCCCCAATTGAGCTGCATAATTCTTTCCAGAAGGGAAGCCTTTTGTAATAATCATACCAAAAGGCAGTGCTAGCCACATGCAAATGTGACTTGTTTTAGAAGGGCTTCTTTAATAAGATATTACAGTGCACCATTTTCAGAGTGCCTGTTTCCCATTGTGATCAATTAATTTAACAAGACAGAACATTTAATTACTATATTTCTGCGGCTGTGTTCTTCGGCAGTAATTGGTAGCTCATTATCCTTAGCCCCACCAATGTACTGCCATTCTTACTCCCCCTTCCTTCCTTTTTTTCCTCATGGGCCATTAAGCCATGTAACAGGTACGTTGACACAAGGCAATTGCAAGGATATCCATGCCTTATTAAACTGGCAGAGGTACATCAACATTCAAAGAGACTTCGGGGAGAGAAGGCTGCTTGCTACATATGAGCCTGGAGGAACAATGCAAAATTGTGAAAGATCCTTGAACAGACCTGCCGCTTTGCCGTGCGTTTGTGGGGAGGGCTCTTCCCCCTGCTAGCCCATTCTCCATCTTGGGCTTGGGGACGGGCCCATACTCCACCTCAGCGTGAAGGACTCCAAGGAGGCCCGGGACACTGCTGCTGCCGCTTTGCCGGTGAGTCTTGGGGAGGACCGCTCCCCCTGCAAGCCCATTCTCCACCTTGGGCCTGGGGGCGGGCCCCAGACTCCACCTCAGCATATAAGGCTCCACGGAGGCCCGGAACACTGCTGCTGCCGCTTTGCCGTGCGTTTGTGGGGAGGGCTCTTCCCCCTGCTAGCCCATTCTCCATCTTGGGCTTGGGGACGGGCCCATACTCCACCTCAGCGTGAAGGACTCCAAGGAGGCCCGGGACACTGCTGCTGCCGCTTTGCCGGTGAGTCTTGGGGAGGACCGCTCCCCCTGCAAGCCCATTCTCCACCTTGGGCCTGGGGGCGGGCCCCAGACTCCACCTCAGCATATAAGGCTCCACGGAGGCCCGGAACACTGCTGCTGCCGCTTTGCCGTGCGTTTGTGGGGAGGGCTCTTCCCCCTGCTAGCCCATTCTCCATCTTGGGCTTGGGGACGGGCCCATACTCCACCTCAGCGTGAAGGACTCCAAGGAGGCCCGGGACACTGCTGCTGCCGCTTTGCCGGTGAGTCTTGGGGAGGACCGCTCCCCCTGCAAGCCCATTCTCCACCTTGGGCCTGGGGGCGGGCCCCAGACTCCACCTCAGCATATAAGGCTCCACGGAGGCCCGGAACACTGCTGCTGCCGCTTTGCCGTGCGTTTGTGGGGAGGGCTCTTCCCCCTGCAGGCCCACTCTCCACCAGGCCAGGGGGCGGGGCCCACGCTCACCACCACCGCAGCCTCGGGGACACTGGTGCTGCTGCAGCGGTTGTTGGAAGTGTTTTTATATGTTTTAAACTGTTTTTATTTTTTGCTTTGTTGTACCACCATAAGCGGTGGTTTTTATCCATGTATTTTTATTTTGTTTTGATTTATTGTGGGTTGGGGTGGGGTGGTTGGGGAGTGGGGTGGGGATTGGTTTTGTTTTTGTAATTGTTTTTGTTTGTTTGATTTTATATTCTGTAAATGGAGGCAAGTATGAGGCTTGGGATTCCTACTGTGGAGGGGCGAGGGAGGTATGGCGGTGGGGGCAGATGTCATAGGCGAAGGGGATCGAGATACGGATATGCTCGTACCCCTTCCAATCTGCGCCCCATCCCGAGAGACGAGGGTAGGGTGAGCAAGGATTACTCACCTCCGTCACTGGTGTTGTGCAATGCCAGGTCTATAGGCAACAAAACCGCCACCCTGCGAGATTTCTTCACCTCGCAGGGGGTTGACCTGGCATGTGTGACTGAGACCTGGGTGCGCGAAGGGGATACTGTTACCCTACGAGAGATGGCGCCCCCGGGTTTCTCCGTCCTTCACCAGTCGCGGACTGTGGGCCGGGGGGGAGGGGTGGCGTTATTAATCCGGGAAGATTGTTCTTTCAGGGCTCTACCATCGCCATCGATCCCCGGCATTGAATGTGTTGGCCTAGTGTGGGGCTCCGAGGTGAGCTTGGCTGTCTGGCTGGTGTACCGGCCACCTAGCGCACCAGCAGCCACCCTGTCAGGCCTGCTGGAGGCGGTGGCCGGCTGGGCCTTGGAGTTCCCTAACCTATTGGTATTGGGGGACTTCAACATCCATGCTGATGCCACTCCCTCCTCACAGGCTCTGGACCTGGTGTCTTCCATGGCGACACTAGGGCTCTCCCAGTTTGTTTCGGGCCCCACACATCAAGCAGGCCACACGCTGGATTTGATCTTTGGCGTCGGTATAGATGTGATCATGTTTCCTTCGATGAAGGTGCCATGGTCTGATCACTATGCTCTGAAAGCCAGGATTGACGTTCCACCCCCACCCTGCTTGGGTGGCGAGCCAATTTGGGCTCGCCCGCAGAGGCTGATGGACCCTGATAGATTCCGTCAAGCCTTGCGGGACCTTTCTCCCCCTGGCGACTCATTGACTGAGCTTGTTGAGGCCTGGAATACCCAGCTCCTGGCAGCCATCAATGAGATCGCACCTAAGCGCCCTCTGCGACCCCGCAGAAACCGGGCTCCCTGGTTTACCGAGGAGCTCCGGAAAATGAAGCGGGACCTCAGACGGCTAGAGCGAGTATGGCGGGGTGCCCGTGACGGAGCCTCAAGAACATCTTATAGGGTTTTTATGAAAACCTATGAGATGGCAGTGAAGGCCGCTAAAAAGTCCTACTTCTCGGCCTCCATTGCATCCGCTAGCTCTCGCCCGGCACAATTATTTAGTATAATTCGGTCTTTAACGTCCCTCGAAGGACAGCCAAATTTAAATAACAATTTGACACACAGCTGTGAGGCATTTGCGAGCTTTTTTGCGGAGAAGGTCTTGTTGCTCCGCCATGACCTCCCTGCCAATTTGGATACAATAAAGGAACTGGAGGCCCCTCGACTGTCCTCGGGTTCAATATTGGACCACTTTGACTGGATATCCCCAGCTGATGTGGACAGATTCCTCCGAGCTGGAAAGCCCACCACCTGTCCTCTCGACCCGTGCCCGTCCTGGCTGATTAGAGCGTGTCCAGAAGAGGTGCGGGCCCCCCTGGGGGATATCATCAATCTGTCCCTTGGCACCGGGACATTCCCAGGGGAACTGAAGGAGGCAGTGGTGCGCCCGCTCTTAAAGAAAACATCATTAGATCCCTTAGATCTATCCAATTACCGCCCGGTTTCGAATCTTCCATTCCTGGGTAAGGTGATTGAGAGAGCGGTTGCTGAACAGCTTGGTAGGTTTCTGGATGAAACATCAGCTCTGGATCCATTCCAGTCCGGCTTCCGCGCTGGTCATGGGACCGAGACGGCTCTGGTCGCCCTAACAGATGATCTCCGCAGGCAGCTGGATCGAGGCGGGTCGGGGCTGCTGATTCTTCTAGACCTGTCAGCAGCCTTCGACATGGTCGATCACGAACTCCTGGACCACCGCCTTGCCGACGTGGGGATCCAGGGCACAGTCCTTCAATGGCTGCGCTCGTTTCTCTCTGGTCGGGGACAGAGGGTGGCGCTTGGGGGGGAATTGTCATCCCGCCACTCCTTGGTGTGTGGTGTGCCTCAGGGTGCAATACTCTCCCCGATGCTTTTTAACATCTTTATGCGCCCCCTCGCCCAGCTTGTCCGGAGTTTTGGGCTGGGCTGCCATCAGTATGCTGATGACACCCAACTCTATTTGTTGATGGACGGCCACCCGGACTCGGCCCCAGACACACTGATCAGATGCTTGGAGGCTGTGGCTGGATGGTTACGTGGGAGCCGGCTGAAGTTAAATCCTTCGAAGACAGAGGTCCTCTGGCTGGGACGGGACGACATGGGACTGAGGGGGCAACTCCCATCTCTTGCGGGGGTGCAATTAGTGCCAGCACCGTCCGTTAAGAGTTTGGGTGTAATCTTCGATACCTCCCTCTCCATGGAGGCGCAGATTGCAGCTACAACAAAGGCGGCATTTTTTCATCTCCGCCAAGCTAAGCAGTTGGCTCCTTACCTCTCTCGCCCTGACCTAGCCACTGTGATCCACGCGACGGTCACCTCCAGACTGGATTATTGTAACTCGCTCTACGTGGGGCTGCCCTTGAGACTGACCCAGAAACTCCAGCGGGTGCAGAATGCCGCAGCGAGACTCCTTACGGGGTCCTCGCTTAGAGATCACATTCATCCGGTGCTATACCAGCTGCACTGGCTCCCGGTGGAGTACAGGATCAGGTTTAAGGTGCTGGTTTTAACCTTCAAAGCCCTATACGGCCTAGGGCCTTCGTACCTACGGGACCGCCTCTCCTGGTATGCCCCACAGAGGAACTTACGATCTTCAAATAAAAACACCTTGAGGGTCCCAGGCCTCAGAGAGGTTAGGCTGGCCTCAACTAGAGCCAGGGCTTTTTCGGCTGCGGCTCCAACCTGGTGGAACGCTCTGTCACAAGAGACAAGGGCCCTGCAGGACTTGACATCTTTCCGCAGGGCCTGCAAGACAGAGCTGTTCCACCTGGCATTTGGTCAGGGCGCAGCCTGACCCCCTCCTCTGGCAATCTTTACAAAGTTTTAGTTTATGGTTGCCATCAATTTGATTTTAATTCATTTTTATAATGTTTTATAATGTCACACTGTTTTAATTGTTGTTAGCCGCCCTGAGCCCGGCTTCGGCTGGGGAGGGCGGGATATAAATAAAATTTATTATTATTATTATTATTATTCCCAAACAGCATGCAAGAACAGAAACACCAGTAGTCAGTAGACGCTGGTCAATTTGGCCAAATGGGCCACTGCTGGACCAACCTCAGTGTTCTCTCAGCCAGCTCTGCCTGCCTGCCTCCTTACATACAACCAGCTTATGGGATGGTGCTATCTGTCAGCTTCCTCCTCCTTAATCTCATTGTTGTGCTTGTAGAATTCAACAAGGATGAGGTTGGAGACAAAACTTGGATTAGCTGGATCTGTTTATTATTGGCTGTGGCTCCATCTACTGTTCATCTCCCTGCCTTCAGTTCACCAGTCCCAATGGGCACCAGCGACAACTGGTGTTAGATCCCAGAGCAGCGTTCCCCAACCTAGCGCCCTCCAGATGTTTTCAGCTACATCTCCCAGCATTGCTACCAATGACCCTGCTGGCTGGAGCTCGTGGGAGGACAACAGCATCTGGAAAGAACCATGTTGGGGTGAAAGGCGCTAGAGTGTGAATACAGTTATGCATTCAAGTACATGTGGGTTTTCCTCAGTGCTTGCAAGCCATCATATTTAAGAGGAACCAGGAGTGACTCCAAGGGCTTGAGGGCAAAACTCTCTTATCTTAAACAGCTCTCTGACTTTTAGAAGACATATGAAGGCAGCCTTGTTTCGGAAGTTTTTAATGTTTGATGTTTTATTCTGTTTTTAATCTGTTGGGAGCTGCCCAGAGTGGCTGGGGAAACCCGGCCAGATGGACAGGGTATAAATAAATTACTACTACTACTACTACTACTATCATCAAAACACAGACCAAGATTTCTACCATGCTCACCCTATTCTCTTATTTTTCCAATCAATTTTGCTATTTCTGCATACAACCATGAGTTTCCGCTGCCATTCTTCAACTGTGGGTATTTCAGGGTGACAAAGTATTCCAAAGAGATTGGATGAAATTTACAACATATATAGAAAAGAACTATACACAAATAAAGACACTCACAGGACTGAATTAGACCTCATAATGTTTATTAAAAATCATTTGTTTTGGATTTAAGAATATTGAACAAACATATTACAACAATTGAAGGATGTACAGTGGTACCTTGGGTTACATACGCTTCAGGTTACATACGCGTCAGGTAACAGACTCTGCTAACCCAGAAATAGTGCTTCAGGTGAAGAACTTTGCTTCAGGATCAGAACAGAAATCAGGCTTTGGCGGCACGGCAGCAGCAGGAGGCCCCATTAGCTAAACTGGTGCTTCAGGTTAAGAACAGTTTCAGGTTAAGTAAGGACCTCCAGAACGAATTAAGTACTTAACCTGAGGTACCACTGTATATTAATGAAATTTTGAAGAGTATTATTCCATAGTATTAAGTACACATAGAATGTAAACATGACAAATGCATAAATATAAAGAAAATATAGGGAAACCAGAAGAAGGAGGGAGGGAAGTACAAATTCATTTAGAGTTAAAATATTAAGGTTAAAAGAAATAACGTATGTATTGTGTATTATGATGGTGAAATTTGGAAAATCTGTAAAACCAATAAAGATCATTTTAAAAAAAAAAAAAAATTCTACCATGTTAGTCAACCAAGGAGGAAACTGTCAATATTTGTTTTAGACACAGATAATATTTCTTCTACCTCATTTTGTGAGGAGGAAAACATAGAACACAAAGGTGGACTTGAAACTCACACCCCATTGTTGCAGGACCCTTCACAAAAATGGGAGCAGGATGAGTTCCTGCCGATTTTGAGCTGGGAATGGGTGGGAGAATTGTTTATATATCAATTTATGTATAAAAGTATTTGCATGCTGCCAGTTCATCCAACATACCATTAGATTAGATTAGATTAGATAATTTTATTGTCATTGTCCGTATATACACAGTATACACAACAACAAAAATCAAACACCCAAGACCGGATTCACATACACATTTGCACGTATCTCCAACACTCTCATCCTATTCAGACATAATCTATTAAAACATACATAATCCAGAATATAACACAACCTATTAGAAGCATAGCATAACCTAAAACCTATCTCATTCCTTACTACTCACTGCTTGCTATTTCTTACAACTGGCCCTGAGATCATTGTTTAGTGCAATCAGAGCACTTGGATAGAAACTATTCAGAAGGCGTGTGGTTCGTGTTTTCATTGTCCTATATCTTCTGCCCGAAGGCAACAGTTCAAAGAGGTTGTGAGCAGGATGGGTGGGATCTCTCAGGATATTGTGTGACTTCTTCAAGCTGCGAGACGTGAAGATCTCATCCAGGGTTGGTAGTTGGAGCCCAATAACATTCTGGGCAATTTTAATTATTCTCTGTAAGGCTTTTTTATCCATTTCAGAGCTGCTCCCATACCACGATAATATACTATAGGTTAAGACACTCTCAATGGTACTATGATAATAGGACAGAAGTAGGTGCTGAGATAGATTCAATCCTCTGAGCATTCTCAGGAAATACAACCTCCCCTGCACCTTCCTCACAACCATATTAATATTTGCAGTCCATGAGAGGTCCTCAGAGATGTAAGTGCCCAGGTATTTAAAACTACCAACCCTCTCCACCTCCTCGCCATTTATGTGCAATGGTAAAATAGTAATATATACAGTAATATAAAAATGCAAAACACCATAAACACAGGTAAGCAAAATCAATAAAATGAATTATTCTGATTTTGGGGTGGGAGCGAGGGTTGCTATACTTATCCCAGTAAAGTTTATGAGCTGGGAAAGGCTTTTCCACCTTCTTCTTCCCCTTAAAAAGAATGGTGTCTTTCCTTTGCTTCCTGATGCTGCTACTTTCCCTCCCCCTTCCTTTGCACTTCAAAAAGATGCCAACATCTCTCCATTGCTTCCCAGGCACCACTAGCTGCTGCATTCACCATCTCTGTGCAGAAAAGGACTATTGCTACAGTCCTAGGAGAGCACCAAGCAGAGGACGTTAAATGGGTCCTTGGATGTCTGCCTTACCTGGCTGGTGGCTAGCAATGGACACATCTCTTCATTATGGTTTCCCCTGGTTCTCCATATTTCCACTTTTAAGTTCAGTTCTCCACATTTCCACATCCATTTGCAATTTTAAATGCCTCACAAAAAATCATGCACATTTTAGTGCACATTACTCCCAATGTACACATTTCAATGCAATTCTGCCTTCTAGACATATTTCTCCAAAACCATTTCTCCATATTTGTTGTTTAGTCGTGTCCGACTCTTCGTGACCCCATGGACCACATCACACCAGGCACTCCTGTCTTCCACTGCCTCCCGCAGCTTGGTCAAACTCATGTTAGTAGCTTCGAGAACACTGTCCAACTATCTCATCCTCTGTCGTCCCCTTCTCCTTGTGCCCTCAATCTTTCCCAACCTCAGGGTCTTTTCCAGGGAGTCTTCTCTTCTCATGAGGTGGCCAAAGTATTGGAGTCTCAGCTTCAGGATCTGTCCTTCCAGTGAGCACTCAGAGCTGATTTCCTTCAGAATGGATAGGTTTGATCTTCTTGCAGTCCATGGGACTCTCAAGAGTCTCCTCCAGCACCATAACTCAAAAACATCAATTCTTCGGCGATCAGCCTTCTTTATGGTCCAGCTCTCACTTCCATACATCACTACTGGGAAAACCACAGCTTTAACTATACGGACCTTTGTCGGCAAAGTGTTGTCTCTGCTTTTTAAGATGCTGTCTAGGTTTGTCATCACTTTTCTCCCAAGAAGCAGGTGTCTTTTGTCACCATCCCCGCAGTGATCCTGGAGCCCAAGAAAGTAAAATCTAAAATTTCTCAATATATAATACATCTTTTCTGCACACTTTTCCCTAGTACAGGGTTTCCCCAACTTGGATCTCCAGATGTTTTGGATTACAATTCCCATGATCCCTCAGCACTGGTCCTGCTAACTAAGGATAATGGGCATTGTAGTCCAACAACAGACAGAGACACAAATTTGGGGAACCCTGTGCTTAGTATATGTATTTTGCGCACTGGGAACTGTAAATATGCAAGGATGGATGTGTTTCAGGTCACATATTGCTTCAGAAAGTGCCAAATAGGCCGGTTCACCTTTAAATGGGAACTGAATCAATTCCACCACTGCCCCGTCCCTACTGATGGCCTGCATTCAGCCTGGTTGCTTGCAAGTTATGCCAGCTTGTTCTTTACAACGAGCTTCCTACATTTTTCTTCATAATTGATAATGGGAGAACATATTCTCCCAAGTGTTAAGGAGGGTCTCATCTATCAGGCCTGCAGCAAAGTGATTTACGAACTTCAGCAATGTGACAAAGCAGACTCAGCCACTGATGATGGGAATCTCTGAGCACTTGACAATTAGATAGGGGTTGGCAGAGGGAAGATGAAAGATATCAAGAGTAGTGGAACCCACTTAGTGTGAAACACTGTGAAAGTCCCAAAGAGCTCTGATGCATTTCAATGAACTCTGCCTATTCTCTTCTAGAAAAGTTTCATTCCACTTGAAATCCCTGCGGAGGGCAGGAAATAACACCATACAGAGATACAAGTGTTAACCATTGCACATTTTGGAGACAGTTGCTACTCGCTCCCTTATTTCTGACTAGTTGAAACAAAAGCAGAGCGAAGCATTAATTTGTGATCCCATTTACAGTGGTACCACGGGTTAAGAACTTATTTTGTTCTGGAGGTTCATTCTTAACCTGAAACTGTTCTTAACCTGAGGTACCACTTTAGCTAATGGGGCCTCCCACCGCCCCTGAGCCACTGCCACACAATTTCTGTTCTCATCCTGAAGCAAAGTTCTTAACCCGAGGTACTATTTCTGGGTTAGCAGAGACTGTAACCTGAAGCATCTCTAACCTGAAGTGTCTGTAACCCAAGGTACCGCTGCACCAAGGAGTCCCCCATGTTTTCTGCATTGTGGCCATTTCTTCAAGCTGAGAGCAAATGGATACAGACTACCCAGAGGCAAGTTAATATTTTGTGGGGCCCTTTACATAGCTTTTTGGGGGGCTCTATTCATTCAGGAAGGGATGTGGGTGGCGCTCTGGCTTAAACCACAGAGCCTAGGACTTGCCGTTCAGAAGGTCGATGGTTCAAATCCCCACGGGTGAGCTCCCGTTGCTTGGTCCCTGCTTCTGCCAACCTAGCAGTTCAAAAGCACGTCAAAGTGCAAGTAGATAAATAGGTACTGCTCTGGCGGGAAGGTAAACGGTGTTTCGGCGCACTGCTCTGGTTCGCCAGAAGTGGCTTAGTCATGCTGGCCACATGACCCGGAAGCTGTACACCGGCTCACTTGGCCAATAAAGTGAGATGAGCGCCGCAATCCCAGAGTCGGTCACGACTGGACCTAATGGTCAGGGGTCCCTTTACCTTTATTCATTCACCTAAATAAATATGACCATGTCAAAATTAGGGGCACATGAGACAATGATAATAATAATGTTTCTGCCTTTGCACTCTTCCCAAGCAACTTAGGATCTATCAGGGCTTTTTTTTTTCCAGCTGGAACTCTCAAGAACTCAGTTCTGGCACCTCTCAGGTGGGCATCATTACCATTATAAGAGAACAAGGAAGGCATTCACGGTCGGTTCCGACACCTTTTTTTCTAGAAAAATAGTACTGGGAACTATCCCTGCTGTGGGTCACATTTCAAGGGTTATGTGTGGGTCCCTTGGCTGCAGGAGGAGGGGACTAATTCTGTGCATGCTGCTGAGGGCCTGAGGGCCCTGTTCCTGCCTCTCTCCACCTGGCGTAAGGCGGGGCCTGACTGCTGCTGCTGCTGCCCAGGAGGACTGGGGTATTTTGGGGAAAGTTTTCTTGGGAGTTTTTGCTGCTGTTATTGACTTTAATTTTTTGTATCTTTATTTTTATGTGGAAATTGTTCAGTTTGGTTATGTAGTTTTTGATGTGTTTTGTTTATTTTTATGACTACTTTGCTATGTTTGTAATTATGTAAATCTCTTCATATTGTAAGCCACTTTGAGCATTGTTTTAACTGTGGAAAGGTGGCATATGAATAAAATGATGAATGAATGAATGAATGAATGAATGAATAAGGTAAAAGGTAAATGACCCCTGGACGGTTAAGTTCAGTCAAAAGCGACTATGGAGTTGCAGTGCTCATCTCACTTTCAGGCCGAGGGAGCCAGCGTTTGTCCACAGACAGCTTTCCAGGTCACATGGCCAACATGACTAAACTGCTTCTGGTGCATAGAGGACTGTGACGGAAACCAGAGTGCACAGAAACATTGTTTACCTTCCTGCCACAGCAGTACCTATTTATCTACTTGCACTGGTGTGCTTTCAAACTGCTAGGTTGGCAGGAGCTGGGGCAGAGCAATGGGATCTCACCTCATCATAGGGATTTGAACTGCCAACCTTCCAATCGGCAAGCCCAAGAGGCTCAGTAGTTTAGACCACAGCGCCACCACATCCCTGAATGAATGAATATGTACAAATCCATCACTGATCATACCCATGTGGTTCAGTAGAGTAACATCTCACCTGTGCTATGGGGCACGGGGATTAAGAGAATTATTCAAGGCCATATCCACACCATATATTCAAACTAAGGATGTGCATGGCATCTCTGATCTGATTTTGGGCCCAATCTGGTGCTTCAGACTGGTGTGATGCAACCCAACTCAAATCTGCCCCCAAACTGATTTGGGGGCCTGGCACAATCATCATCATCATCATTTTATTTGTATTTCCATAGTTGAAACTATGCTCAAGGCAGCTCACAACATGACAAGATTTACATAATTACAAACATAGCAGAAGTCATAAACAATAAATAAAACACATCACAATGTACACTACCAAATGGAAACAATTTCCACGTAAATCGTAAAATCTAAGACTAAAGATAGAACAACAATAATAAAAATAACAGCAACAAGCTCTCTCAACCCCCCATAAACAATACTCCAGCCCAAGAATCTGTTCAACAGCCTCAGTTTTTGTAGCTGGAGTCAGTCAGCACTCCACTCTGCCAGGCCAGATGGGAAAAGGCCAGCAAGGCAGGGTACAGGTCTTCCAGGGCTCACAGCCAAGATGGTATAGTTTAAAACAACACAGAAAAAACAATTGAAAAGAGGAGCCCT
Source organism: Podarcis cretensis (assembly GCF_951804945.1). Classification (NCBI taxonomy): domain Eukaryota; kingdom Metazoa; phylum Chordata; class Lepidosauria; order Squamata; family Lacertidae; genus Podarcis; species Podarcis cretensis. The sequence goes on from NC_137179.1 coordinate 65,874,720, forward strand.
CACTGCTGAGCAGCAGCCACAGTACTTGTGGGGCCTGTCAAGCCCCGCCCCAAGCCAGGTGGAAAAAGGCAAGGGCAGGGCCCTTCAGGCCCTCAGCAGGCAGTCCTCCTGGGCAGCAGCAGCAGTCCTTAAGATCATGCTGTCAGCGGTAGAGGTGGGCAGAGAAGGAGGCATATCTCTCCTTCTCTCAACTTTCAACCACACATTTAATCTGGATTTTAAGTCCTAACAAGCATGTGAGGGTATGAGAAACTGCAGAAAGGGCATTTTGATTCATTTGGTCATCTAACAGTTTGGTGTTGCTTCAGCTATAAGAACCAGTGACTACAGTGGGACTTGCTCCGAGTAGGGGAAATAGATTTGCAGCTTTATATCCATATGGATTTATTTTTTTTTTTTAAAGAATGCAAGTAAGGACTGCAGATAAGATGAGAGCCATTTAACAGTTAGCCAGTTCCTTTGGAAAAGCAGAGCTTACTTGCCAAGACGAGAGAAAGGCTTTAGCTACAGGGACAGCAGCTTGCAGGACCCACTCTGGGAGCTCTCCAAGGTCCTGAAGGTGCTCTGAATGGCTTGAATTCTTGACGGGCTATTGCTGGGCTTCTCCTGTGAGCCTGGAGCTCATACAGGACAGGCACAGTTCCTGAGCAATGAATTATTGGTCTGTCTTACTCAGGAATAAGGTTTTCAACATGGGAATGAAAACCCTGATTGACCAGGTGAGTAACGCAGCCCCCTTCAGTCTAATGCTGAATCTCATATTGACTGAAAAGAATGTCCATGTTAGGATATTTCCGTTCCACCTTAAAAGGGAGCAGGATGTTTGTGTCACAGCCTGCATATTTCCTGTTCACAGGATGTTTCTGTTGTGTCTATGCTTTCGTTCTCTCTCTGTGCCTGAACACGCAAACAGGCAGTCATGTTTTTTCCTTTGTTCTGACCAACGCTGAATAAACTTCTAAATAATGCTCTCCTGCGTGCATCTTTCACTGTGCGAATTCTGCTGATAGAGCGTGCATCAGCTCTGGAATGTGGCAAGCTATTTTCTGGAGCTCGTGTCGCTAATTGCTGATACTGTATCTACGGGAGATCGATGGATCGTCCGGAGGCGACGTGGGGGCCATGATGGGCTTTATCTCCCTGGCAGTATCCCAACAGTCCAGACCATGAAGCATCACAGAGCAGGCATATCCAACAGGTAGATTGTGAACTACTGGTAGATCACTGGACATCTGTGATAGATCACTGGTAGAAGATCACTGGCTCCCCTCAAAGAAGTTCAACAACTTAGGCTCCCCTCAAAAAAGCTCAACAACTCACTGCCATTTTTTAACTCATGAGTAGATTGCAGTCTCTTGGGAGTTGGCCACCCCTGCCATAGAGGGGTCTGTGCTGACAACCAAATATTCCTGATTGCCCATTTGCAGATTTATATCGAATTCCTTATGAGGGCTACTACCTTTGAACCCAACAGATTTTGTTCAGCTGTTATTGCCAATATCCATCGATAGACCGTCAGTTATTTTGTACTGCTCCTGGTATAGCTACAACTACTAGTACTGAGCATGCTTTATTTAGGTTCAGTGGTGTGCTAAAAGAAGATGAGTTATTCCTTGGCTCAAATTGTATTGCAGGCAGCCTCACTCACTCACTCACTCACTCACTTTAAAACTAAAACAGCCTTCTTTGCACAAGGGATTTCACTTGAGATGTGCACACACCTTTTCCCCTCTTGGCATGTTCTGCTTAGCAAATGAAGGTGAAAATTCAACTTGATGATCAAGATGCAACTGCTACGTGTGTGGCACAGTTTTAGTTCCTTTTATAGCTGTTCTAGCAATGGACGAGCACCTTCTATATCCTTGTCACAAATGTTCATTAGTGTAAAGTCTAAAATAGCACAAAAGCATCATGTAACTTTTTTTAAACAAAAAACAAAAACCTGAAAATGAAACCAAGGATAGATGCATCTAAAGGTGTCCCTAATTAATGATCGCATTCCTGAGAGCATAGCACCAACACAGCAAATTTTCACTCAACAAAATGTCAAGCACAGCACAACACCAGGGGGAACTTTTAACAGTGCCTTTAATTAAAGAGGATCTATGAGACCACACAGAGGGACACAGGTGGCGCTGTGGGTTAAAGCCTCAGCGCCTAGGGCTTGCCGATCGAAAGGTCGGCGGTTCGAATCCCTGCGGCGGGGTGCGCTCCCGCTGCTCGGTCCCAGCGCCTGCCAACCTAGCAGTTCGAAAGCACCTCCGGGTGCAAGTAGATAAATAGGGACCGCTTACCAGCGGGAAGGTAAACGGCGTTTCCGTGTGCGGCTCTGACTCGCCAGAGCAGCGATGTCACGCTGGCCACGTGACCCGGAAGTGTCTCCGGACAGCGCTGGCCCCTGGCCTCTTAAGTGAGATGGGCGCACAACCCCAGAGTCTGTCAAGACTGGCCCGTATGGGCAGGGGTACCTTTACCTTTACCTTTATGAGACCACACAGAATATATTGGTTACTGGGTGGCTTAGGTGCTGAAAGGTAGTCTCCCAAAGTTTCCAAAGATGTTTTCCGTTGGGTTTCTCTTCTGGTTTGCATATTGAACTGTGGGTTCTGGGGTGGGGAGACAGGACTTAAATTAAGCAACAAAGAGGAGTAACAAGAGTGTTTAAGATTGCTATTTATGCTGCACCGATAAATTAGCCCAGGTATAGCCTGGACTGGAATTGTGGTTTTTGATCAGAGTAAGTAGAAATATGAATAGGAAAAAAAACTGTGGAGGACCATTGTCTTATTTGTAACAGCATGGCAAGTTTGAGTGGCACTTAGATTGATACAGAACACTTTTTGATTATTATTATTTTTTTAAAAAACCACACCATAAACACATCTTTGACTTGGTCGAAGTCACGCAATAGCACTTCAGGAAATTCTGTCCAGTTCCAATCAATTGTTGTGCAGTGATAGATCACAGTGACAACTGTTTCTCATTTGGAATGCCCAGGGGAGTCATGTGCTGTTCACACTTTGTCTCAAAGATACCTATTGTTCCACACATGACTTGATCAATGCCAAGTATTCTGCGGAACAACCCAAGCAAATTGTGGGAGCATGGATATCTGCCTGGTGTTTTGGTGTGTTATATAGATTTCCTAAATATTCTTTAAATTGTCTGAATTGAAACTCTGCATGTAAAATGTTTGAGGCCCTCCAGAAAGATGTTTAGTTTCTTACATTAATGCTTGGATGTCCTAGGTAGGGCAAGGACAACAGGAAGAAGGCCAAGCTTAGGCTTTCTGTTGCTTTTCATGTAAAAAGTTTGTCCTGAATCCTTCCCAAGAGTCTTATAACAATCAGTCCAATCCTATCCAGATTTAGGAGAGGAGAGGATATTCCTCCAGGAGAGGAGAGGATACAGATGGACTGGGCATTGTTGTTGTTGTTGTTGTTGTTGTTGTTGTTGTTGTTTAGGACATGGGTAGGCATACTAAGGCCCAGGGGCCAGATCCTGCCCATGGACAGTCCGGGAACCAGTGTGTTTTTACATGAGTAGAAGGTGCCCTTTTATTTAAAATGCATCTCTGGGTTATTTGTGGGGCATAGGAATTCATTTCCCCCCAAAAAATATGGTCCGGCCCCCCACAAGGTCTGAGGGACAGTGGACCTGCCCCCTGCTGAAAAAGTTTGCTGACCCCTGATTTAGGACATCCCTATTTTCATCGGAGAAATGTTGGTGGGTATGAAAACAGCACTTTAAATTGGGCTTAGAAATGCTCTGGGAAGCCAGCATAGCTAGTGTGGAATGTGCTAACTGAGTGAAGTTTCCCAAAATAAACATAAGAAGGTGCCTTGCATCGAATCAGACCAGTGTTGTCCACATTGGCAGAGGATGTTTTTTTCCCAGCGTTTAAGGCCAGGAACATTCCTAGCCCTAGCTGGATATGCCTGAGATTGAACCTGCATGCAAAGCAGATATTCCGCTGCTCAGGTACAACCCCCATCTGTCTCGTCCATTTATAGGTTTGCAAGCATGGTTTTGTATCGGTGCAAAGCCAAGGCTCATTCTGGAATTAAGAATGACATTTGGACGCAGCTGTCTTGGAGGAGAAATTTGTCATTTGCTGGATCCTCTAGTTGAACGTGCTGTTTTAGAAGCAGAGGCGCTGCTCTGCTATCACACATACAGGTGATATTCTGTCATGGCAACAGTGTGCACTGGAGCAAAAGTGTGCAGATTTACAAGCTTTCCATTCAATTTTATAATCAGAATGCTTCAGAATCTGTAAGGAAAACCAATGTCTATAATTCCAACTGCTCTGGGATCGCTAAGACACATTTTCATAGATATTTCTAGATGCATCAACAGAGGCACAAAACTTTGGAGGATATTGGAATAAAACAAAGAAAACTGTGGAGGAACTGAACAGGATTCAGACTCAGTGTTTTTGTTTACTTTCCAAAGAATTTGTCTCCATTAATGGTGAAACTGGCACCTTTAGAAATGTTTCTTCACCCTTGCAAAGAACCACTCTTCAGTGTGGTAGCGCCTGCTTCCTGGACCTCTATGTCTATACACTTTAGGCAGATTCCTTCAGTGTATTGTTTTCAGTGTCTGCTGAGAAAAAATTTGTTTAGGTAAGACTCCCTAGGGATGCTATTTTATTAAGCATATTTGCTTTCCAACTTCTTATTTTTCCTAGTTTTCATTAAACGTTATGTCTATTTGCTTTTAAAGTTTGATTCATTTTTTCTTATGACCATTTTATATTGTTTTATGTAAACTACCTAGAGGTTTTTGTTAATTAAGCAATATATATATATATCTTGTGAAATAAATAAATATCACAGATGTCAATGCTTGGGGTGGGCGAATTTCTCAGTTTCAGTTTTTCTCAGTATCTTATTATTCCAACCTTAAATTCTGTAGTCCCCATTTCTACCTCAGCTTGTGATTTTTTTAAAAAAAAAAACTCATGAAAATTTCAGTGTTTTGTGCAAACACACATCCTAACATGCAATTTTTGCCTAATATACACATCCCCCCCCAGCAATTTCACCTAATATAATGCATTTTTGTATGTTGTGTGTGTGTCTTTACTAATACATGTAATACATGCATTTTAATGCATACTTTACTATATGCATTTTTAAAACACTTCACATGTCTGGAGGACAGCATTGCAAAATTCATGAAAGTGCGGATTTCAAAGGATGGCTGTGTTTCACTTTCCATATTATTTTAGAAACTTTCAACTAAATATGTTCACCTTTAAATACCAACTGAATCAATTTTCTTCCCCATGTCTATACATGAAGTGTTGCTTTAGATGCTAGCATTTAGTGTTTGTTCATATGTATATCCTACTGACCATATGGGAGTAGGATATACTAGGGACGCAGGTGGCGCTGTGGGTTAAAGCCTCAGCGCCTAGGACTTGCCGATCGAAAGGTCGGCGGTTCGAATCCCTGCGGCGGGGTGCGCTCCCGCTGCTCGGTCCCAGCGCCTGCCAACCTAGCAGTTCGAAAGCACCTCCGGGTGCAAGTAGATAAATAGGGACCGCTTACCAGCGGGAAGGTAAACGGCGTTTCCGTGTGCGGCTGTGACTCGCCAGAGCAGCGATGTCACGCTGGCCACGTGACCCGGAAGTGTCTCCGGACAGCGCTGGCCCTTGGCCTCTTAAGTGAGATGGGCGCACAACCCCAGAGTCTGTCAAGACTGGCCCGTACGGGCAGGGGTACCTTTACCTTTTTATATCCTACTGAATCCATATACAATGGTACCTCGGGTTACATACGCTTCAGGTTACATACGCTTCAGGTTACAGATTCCACTAACCCAGAAATAGTGCTTCGGGTTAAGAACTTTGCTTCAGGATGAGAACAGAAATCGGGCTCCAGCAGCGCAGCAGCAGCAGGAGGCCCCATTAGCTAAAGTGGTGCTTCAGGTTAAGAACAGTTTCAGGTTAAGTACGGACCTCCGGAACGAAATAAGTACTTAACCTGAGGTACCACTATACCTACACAGAGCTATAAACTGTGCAATACATCTAGAGATACTTCCAGTCAAGAGATTCCTGTCCTGTTGTTCTCTAAATTGGGGCCAATTTCTGATTTCTGACCACCTCTATAGGTTGAGAAATTCAGGTCTTCTCATGTGGCCATTCTGTTACCTCCCTCAGAGAAGAACCAGTGTCCTTGCCTTGTCTTGATATCTTTCCCCACAACCTTGGTAGCACAATGCTCTCAGGTCCTGCATCCTGTATCTGGCATCAGCTCACAATCCTGAATCCCTGATTATACTGCTGACCTTTTTCTTGAAGTCTAGGCTTTCCCCTTCTCAGTCCTTGATCCTGCTGCTCTCACAGGGCAGTGCCAATCTGGGCTAGGCTGTTGTGTTCCACAGCTGTCACTCGTTCCTCAGCTTCCTACTGCTGGCCTTATTAATCCATTCCCATGGTGTCAGAGTGTCAGTCACAGATGAGTCCAGAGACCTGCACCAGAACAGCTTGCCCAGTCACAGATATAGCCATCGTGATATTGGAAAGGATCACATGCCTGTGAGCAATGGCTGCCAATTATGCTACCATCATTTAATCGTGCACAGAATAAGAAAATAGTTGTGCAAATGAATTATTATTATTATTAATGGTGGTTATGTAGAAAACTTTGAGCAAAGGTGAAAAAAACATACTGAAAATGTATGCGCTCTGCATCTCTAATAAGTTTATTGTTCAGACTTTTACTTGTGTTATTCTCTAGAGAGGCATATGATTGCCAGCAAATTGAAGGCTGTAGGCCTCCTTAATTGCTTTCTTGTCAGTATCCCGAGGAAGCATTTGAGTTCTTGAATTTTAAGCTGTCCGGTTTGTTCCTTTGTTTCCTGAACGTAAGAAAGTTAAAAGTAGCTGATGCATGCTGTTGCGCGTCTATCAAGCAAAGTTCAGAGTTGGTGTAAGCATATTCTTAACTTCTTTAACTATATATCAATCAAATTATAAAGATTCTCTTGCCTACGATGCAGCAAAGTTACACTTCTATTTATCTGGCAGCTCCAGACATTCCTTTCCTGTATAATCAGAACTTTCTAATAGGCCTCGTTTCTCTCTAGTTCCTACAATTGCTTCCCATGCAGAGAGTTATTAGTTCCTCAAGGTTCCTTCGTATAATATGGAAAAGAACGTGTTTTTGCAGTTTGAGGACCAGGTATGGATGAGCATCTCAATTGGTCTGCATTTATAAGTGAAGCAGCCTCATTTGTACCTCCCAGAATATCATTATTCTTTAGATTTTTCACTTCTCTCCATTTTGAGAGAGAGTCGTTGAGTAAAATAAATTATTAAAAATGCATGTTTTAGAATGAAATACATTTAGAAATGTCTACATTAAGATAAAAACACACATCTAAGTATGTATTTTGTGATAAAATACATATATAAAAAGTAATTTGCATATGTTTTTTCTTTTAAAAATCTCATATGAAAGTGGAAATGGTACAGAATGGACTTACAAAAGAACATATATGACCCACAGACCAGAAATAAACTGATCCACCCATCCCTAATGTGGACACTATAATGTTAATGGGGGGGTGCTGTCTGCATATGTATGGGCTGTTATTCTGCATGTTACATGTCACCAGACCACTCATTATCATTATCATTATTATTATTTATTGAATTTATACATAGCCCTATACCTGAAGCTCTCACAAAAAAGATCACAATATATAAAATTAAAATAAAGACAATGATTCAAAAATATCCCCCCCCCCCAAAAAAAAAGAGCCAATTTTTTAAAGGATATAGGATGTTGATCAGGTCAACCAAAGGCCTGGTTAAAAAGGAACATTTCTGCCTGATGCGTAAAGCTGTGTAATGAAGGTGCCAGGCAAACTTCCCTGGGGAGAGCATTCCACAGATGGGGAGCCACTGCAGAGAAGGCCCGTTCTCGTGTTGCCACCCTCCTGACCTCTCAAGGAGGAGACACATGAAGGAGGGCCTCAGAAGGTGACCTCAGGGTCTGGTTAGGTTCATATGGAAAGAGGCGGTCCTTGAAGTATTGCGGTCTTGAGCCATTTAAGGCTTTATAGGTCAAAACCAGCACTTTGTATTGGGCTAATTGGTAGCCAGTGCAGGTGGACCGAAATGCTCAAACCGTCTTGCTCTGGTGAGCAAAAAACAAATAACTAAAAGGTGATTGTACCATACATAACTTTAAAATATAAAAACAAGGACAAACGCTTAAAAGCGACTATAAGGGAGGGAACATAAAGGAGCTCAGCTCTTGCATTTTGAGCCTTCAGTTTAGGCCTAGTTTGTGGCGCAGACCAACCGTCGACGAATACCCATGCTGACAGTGCAAAATCTAGCAAGTGAGTATGTCACATCCGGGTTTTCACCTTTAAGTAGTAGAGAGGTATAAAGTTGTTCTGTACAACCCAGAAATTTATGCAGTGAAAAGGGGCATGTTTTGTTGTTTCCAGGTGCCCAGAGCCACATGGACATTTCCTCTTCTTGTAGAGCGGCCTTCCTGAGACTGTTAAGATGTGGCTCCACTTTCTCTCTGTGTTTGTGGGTTGTGTGGAATTGTAACCACGATAACAAGCAGCCAGCGAATAGAAGAAGAGTTTGGATTTGATATCCCGCTTTAAGGAGTCTTAAAGCGGCTAACATTCTCCTTTCAATCAATCAAACCTTTATTGCATTAGCATACAGCCATAGCAGGATAAAACAAACTAAAAATGGTATAGACAAGCAACCAAACAAGATTCAAAACGATGTTACTGGGGTTATGACATTTAAATTACCCTAACATTCTCCTTTCCCTTCCTCCCCCACAACAAACACTCTGTGAGGTGAGTGAGGCTGAGAGACTTCAAAGAAGTGTGATTAGCCCAAGGTCACCCAGCAGCTGCATGTGGAGGAGCGGAGACGCGAACCCGGTTCACCAGATTATGAGACTACCACTCTTAACCACTGCACCACACTGGCTCTCAGAATAGAACAAATTGTTACTCTCGGTGCATATTTACAATGTGTTTCTGGATTGCTATACGGCTCCTAACTGCAAAAAAACATTTTGTGCAAAGCCGTCCTCAAACAAACTATTCCAGTGAAATGCAAATTATGAGAGTAACCACCAATACCCTGTACTGTATGCTTTTAGCCTGTGGCCAGATCAGGGTAAGATAATTAGAGGAAGCTAGCCAAAGCCGAATGCCGAAATGTAATTAATGGTTGGAGAAGCTAGTAATTTGTAAGTGTATCTTAGTGTCAGTCTGAGGAAACATGAATAAAACTGTCCCCGTTGCTCAAATCAGTTGGATATTAACTAAACTATCGAGTAAATATGTGGGATGGGAATCTGTTATTTGCATCCGTAATTTGGACACTGCACATGTTCAAAGAAAGCGGTAAATTCATTGCGCTGAAATCATCAGATCTTATGCTGCCTGCTTCCTCAGAATTACAGACCATTGGCTTGGGAGGCTGGGAGGCTCCTGCCTTCAACAACAGGAGATGAACGGATGATAATCACAGTGCTCAACCATGTTGTTGTTTAGTCATTTAGTCGTGTCTGACTCTTCGTGACCCCATGGACCAGAGCACGCCAGGCACTCCTGTCTTCCACTGCTTCTCGCAGTTTGGTCAAACTCATGCTGGTAGCTTCGAGAATACTGTCCAACCATCTTGTCCTCTGTCATCCCCTTCTCCTTGTGCCTTCAATCTTTCCCAACATCAGGGTCTTTTCCAGGGAGTCTTCTCTTCTCATGAGGTGGCCAAAGTATTGGAGCCTCAGCTTCAGGATCTGTCCTTCCAGTGAGCACTCAGGGCTGATTTCCTTCAGAATGGATAGGTTTGATCTTCTTGCAGTCCATGGGACTCTCAAGAGTCTCCTCCAGCACCATAATTCAAAAGCATCAATTCTTCAGCAATCAGTCTTCTTTATGCGATCCATACAGATGTGTAAATCCAGAAAGATGGAGTAATATGGCAGTTTGGGCAGCAGAGTCACACGCTGAGGAAACTGTTTGCAAAGAAGTGACAGGGAGGGGATTAGGTCAGGGCCAGAGAGAGAGAGAGACTCTTAAGGATGGAGAAGGGAGGAAGAATCAAAAGGGGAGGCGAAGGAGAGAAATGGGAGAAATCGCAACCAAAAAGCTCTGAGCAGCAAGTGTATGATGGCCTCTTACATACCGCTTGTGCCCCTCGTGACCTGGAGCGATAAAGCAAACCTCAAGCCAAGAACATACAGGTCTCCTTAGGCCAATCATATGCTCCTAGAGGTGGACCACTGAGCTTTAACCGCATAGCCAAATGGTCAGTGACAGATTCCTGACAGCTAACCTGGCCTGAAACTGTCAGCACATGCTTTTAAATGCCACTGATTCTGACAGCAGGGGCATCTCAATAAATGCTGACCCTGAATTTAATAGAACTGCACCAGCGCAGCCGCTGAATCTTCCCCTAATAAGCAAAGAGATTCTGGGTTTTGCATCTTTTTTTATATTTATAAAAGCTCAATAAACATTTTGGCAAATGGAAACTTTTCATTATTCCAAGCTGCAGCTTTCTCAAAGACATCCTCATTAGTTCTAAATACGAGACTCCCACTGGCAAGGTCATTCATCGTCTCATTCAATCTTTTTTATTGTTAGCACAATACCAGGAATAATAAAAAGACCATCATCTCAAAATCAGCTTCTGGGGAATCCCACATTTCACTGATAATGCTATTAGAGTAACCCAAAATTGTATTCATTAAAATCCACCCTGTTTCTCTGGGTCAAAGAGAGAGCCTACAGAAGGAAGTTTAAGATCTCCCATTTGTTTCAATGAACGATAACAAATGAATGACTTTTCATTCTCTGTTTATGCAAGTAATGCCAATGTTCATCATCGGCACAATGAACCTTCCATCATTAATGAACTGTAAACAGGCACACATATTTGGCAAGGATTTTATGCATGCCCTTGTTGATTTGGTGGCGGGGGGGAATGTCATTGTTCAAGAATTATACTCTCAGCCTGATCCTTGGAGACATTTCATTTAGGGCTGTTTACCAAACGATCCTCTGTTTGCTAAAAATTATGTTTGTGTATCTACATAACTAGAGTAGAAGAAACAGAAAAGATTCTCAATGATTTGGAGTGTGTGAGACTGATTTGACCAGGGTTTTAATAAATATGATAACTAGGTCACTAGCGGCAACCATCATGGAAAGAATTCATTATACAATGCTACTAGAACAACATGTAATAATGAGAGGGATAGGGAGAAATTCATTTGGGTTTTGCATCTTCATGAGAACCTACCTTTGTCACACTTTTTAAATGAATGTGAGAACCAAAGCACAGTTATCCCTCAAAAGTCACACTTCTTTGAACTTTGCAATCGAGTTTGCCACAAAAAATGCAGGCATTAGGTGAAAATATGTACAAAGAGATGTGCATTTGTGAAGCTAATGGGCAAGAATGTGTAATATTAGGAGGAAAGGCACACCAAAAAAAAAGTATATATTGGGAGACATTGCATGAAAATGCATCAGTTTTTTTTTGAGGGGGGGGGAATCACAAACTGAGGCAGAATTGGGGAGAACTGAAGATTGCAAAAATGAGAAACTGAGATTGCCAGATTCTTCCATCCCTCCAAATACAGCAACAACTGCAACAAAGCTATTGATATCACAAGAAGGCAGAAACTACCTCCCCCAAACCAAAGTCTTTTCAGCCCGTTTCCATAACACTTAGGGCCTACACAATGCCAGACCCTCCACGTGTTCCTATTTTTCCAGGGACAGTCCGGGATTTAGAGATGCCTTCTGATCTGATCCCAGAATGTCTAGCTTTTCCTTAAAGGTTAAGGGACCCCTGACCATTAGGTCCAGTCATGACCGACTCTAGGGTTGTGGTGCTCATCTCGCTTTATTGGCCGAGGGAGCCGGCGTACAGCTTCCGGGTCATGTGGCCAGCATGACTAAGCCACTTCTGGCAAACCAGAGCAGTGCACGGAAACACCGTTTACCTTCCCGCCGGAGCGGTACCTATTTATCTACTTGCACTTTTGAACTGCTAGGTTGGCAGGAGCAGGGACTGAGCAACGGGAGCTCACCCCGTCATGGGGATTTGAACCACCAACCATCTGATCGGCAAGTCCTAGGCTCTGTGGTTCCGCGTCCCAGACTCCTTACAATGCGTTTAAAACCAAAATTGCATTTGGGTAGAAACTGTTTCTCAGGCAGCTAGTCCCAGTCTTTATAACCCTGTACCTTCTTCCAGAAGGCAGAAGCTGAAAGAAATCATTTCCAGGGTGCTCACTATCCTGTGCTATCTCTGCATCTTTCATATGGCACCTGGAAGCATAGATCTGATCCAAGGTGGGAAGAGTGCACCCAACTATTCTCTCCACCATCTTTACAATCCTGGAAAGCATTGTTTTTTCCCTGACCGTGCAGCTCCCAAACCACACACACAGACCATAAGTTAGTACTTTGAAAAGGAAAAGGAAAGCTGAAGTCGGCTGCTTTTATTTTGAAGAAAAGCAGCTGTGCGGTCCCAGTCTGGATTGGGGAATCTCTTGTTTTACTGGGCTTGTCCAGGAATCATTACCGCCCATTGCCTATAGGTCTGCAATTAGTGGAGGTAGCCTGAAGTGCCCTTAACTACAAGAGAGAGCAAGAAGGAAGGTGGCTTTGCAGTTGCACTCCGTGAGTTTATGTCAGGCAGCTGTGCAGAGAGTTGATGGGATGGGGTGAATTATGTGCCAGAAATATATCCTCCACATCTCACTAGTTCTTTTGCATTAGGAAACTCTGGTCAGAGTATTAAACAAGCCATTAGCCACAGTGCATCATGTCCGATATTCAAGCTTCAATAACTAATAAACAAAGGCCAGGATGTCTTGGGTCATTCTTGATGCTATACCGAGGTGTAACAGAAAGCCACAAGTGAACTGCATTCTAATTATTCTTCAGATTCACAGGAGAAGCTTTCAAATTATTTCCTAGAGCAGGTTTCGAAATAAGCAGCATAATGGATTCATTATCAAGCATCAAAGGAGAAATGCTACAAAAAAAAAGCTGAAAACTACCACTCTGCTGTTGAAATTATCATATTGGTTGTGTGTTCTGTGACTCTGAGGGAACAAAATCAAAGTTCCCACTCTTCTCCAATTGGCCCCTGCTCAGATTTAAACAGGACAGATGGGTGCATTTGGAACATCTGTAGAGATGGAGGAGGACTTTGTCTGGTCCATTTTTCATAATGGATTTACCCAATTGGTTACTCCTAAACCGGGTCGTCGATTCAGCTCACAAATCTATCCAGATTTTTGCAATGCTCTTTTGGTGGACAGAAGTATGTATTTAATGGTTTTGGTGAACAAAAATATGTGTTTAATGTAAAAAACACACACCAAAAAAAAAAAAAAACCACGTGTACTCGATAATTTTCTGGCACTTTCCAATGACATGATGTGGACTCTGGTAAAGGTAAAGGGACCCTTGACCTATAGGTCCAGTTGCAGACGACTCTGGGGTTGCGGTGCTCATCTCACTTTACTGGCTGAGTGTAGGAGCCAGGCCCTATGACCAATAGGACGCTGCAGGACTGGGGCCTTCCTAAGTTTCTTCTGAAGAGGCAAGGCGCGGCCACTTAGGTGAGGCCGATTGGTAACTCACAGCACCTGGTGGCATAAGCCGAGAAGAGATATAAGGTCAGCATTTTCGCTTTGGCTCTTTGCCACAGTAATACGTTCCCTGCCTTGCTGCATTTGGTTCCTTGACACCTTGCTTCTTGATCCTTGGACCATTGACTTCATGACCCCTTGCTTCTTGATCCTCAGACCCCTGACTTTATTATTAGGCGTGGCGTAGCTAATTGGTTTACGACCCCAATTAGCCGTAGCTTTAAGTGATCTCCAGCCCGGCACGTTTCCCTCTAGCAGTGCCTCCTGCTGCTCCGATCCCTCGTTCGCCACGAATGCAGAGTAAACACAGCGGAGCTGTTGCTTCTCGGTGTTTAGAAGATTCAAACACACCCAGTCATTAGTGTGTTTATTTGACAGTGTTTATTCAAGCAGTTAAACAAAACAGAACTCCTCAGACTCTCCCTGGACTTCTAGCGCTCATGGCTGCTACCGTCTCCTTCGGAAAACGGAGACAAAAAACACAGGCAGTGGAATCAGGCCACTCCCTCAGTCACGCCTCAGGAATGTGAGACGTCACTCAGAACTTCTTAACCCTATAAGTTCTGATTCTCTCCACACCCCCTCTCGTCTTGCTTCCTGAGGGGAAATGGGTAATTACCTTTACAGACCTCTTGTGCCCCTTCCTGGTGTCCTTGTCAGGCTGTTGAACCTCCTCAAAACTCCCAGGTTCACACTGTGCGAAACCAACCCACGCATTAGTGACCTGAAACCTCTCAGGTGGAATGCCCTTCGTTGTGCGACTGGACCGCCTGGGCACAAACTCAGGTACTTCCTCTGACTCACTGTGGTCAGCAGGTGTGTCCTCACCATCAGTATCTTCCCCCTCTGACTTAACACGTCTTCGGACCTTTTGCACTTTGCTAACAGGAGATGAAGGCTCACTCTTGGGTTCTCTTTTAACAACCTGTGGAGATGCCCGATCCTGTTCTTGACCCTGGTCAGCGACCTGGTCCTCAACAGGTTCAGCCTCTGGCTCTCCTTCCTCGGAATCTTCCCCCTCTGAATCAGACAGACATTCTGAGAAAACGTCACTCCTTGCAGGAGTCTTTGACCAACCATCCTGCTCATAGAACTCAGCATGTTTACTGACCAGAAGCTTGGTCTGATCACCTTCTGGATATGCAAACCTCCATCCCTTAGTTGCAGGCTCATATCCACAGAAGATCATTTTCTGGAACTTGGGTCCACCTGGCTTTTGCAGTGCCTTTGGCACTGGCACCGAGGCCGGTGACCCAAATGCACGGAAGAAATGAATCTGAGGTTTCCTTCTGTGAAGCATGAAGAACGGGGTGTCACCTACCACTGAATTGTAGGACCGATTCCAGGTGAAATTCACAGTCCGAACTGCCTCCCCCCAAAAGCTTGGAGGTAAACCAGAGTTTGACAGCAAGACCTGTGTAGCCTTAACCAGAGCTTCACTCCTGAGCTCTGCCACCCCCCTCTCTTGAGGAGAAGTCACCTTGTGATGTATCCCTTTCTGGTGAAAGAACTCCTGCAGAGCAGACCCAGTAAACTCTGCACCTCGGTCACGATTGACTGCCTGCACCTTGGTGGAGAACCTTAGTTCCACCTCCGCAACCCAATTTTTAATCAGTTGCGCTGCATCTTCCTTGCATTTCACAGCATGGGCCCAGGAATTCTGCGTATGATCATCAGTAATTGTCAGCAGAAACCTGGCTCCTCCCAGACTTGGCTTTGCCATGGGACCAAACAGATCTATCTGCACAAGCTCAAAAGGTTTCGTGGTTACCCTGTCCACCCTGGGGTAACTGCACCCTTTTACCTTTGCCCTTCTGCAAGCCCTACAATTTAGGGATTTTCCACATTCCTGAATTTTGCAACCTTTAGTGCACTCCGGTAACATCTGGATTTCTTCAAGAGAACTATGCGCTGTCTTCTTGTGCCACGCACACGCACATGAAACATGAGTGGGAACTGTAGCACGCATAGCTTGTGCCCTCTCAGCATTCCCCTCACCCCTCAGAGGCGTTTTAAGAATAAAGAGATCATTCTGCCCCTTTGCAACTCTGACCAGTTGCTTCCCTCCTTTGGAGATCGTACAAACATCGTTCTCAAAGCAAACCTTAAACCCCTTCTGCAACAAATAAGGGACAGATAAAAGACAGTTTTTCATCCCAGGTACTATGCAAACTTCCAACTGCTCCTGCAAAACAGAAAAATAAACTTTTGCAACGTTAGACACGGATTTTCTCCCCCCATCAGCAAACTGAACAGTTTTCCCAGCTGGAACTGCCTTGCAATTCCACATCTCGACAGCAGGGGTCTCTGGAATAAGATTCCGGTTCGCTCCTGAGTCTATAACAAAGCACAGTTCATTGTCTCTCTTAGAGCTGTCTTCAAACTTTGCAAGACTGGCCGTCAGTTGATAAGCATCATCATTGTCTAAAGCACGTCCGCCTTGCGCGTTCCCACGCCTGGCCCCCTTGCCGGGCTGGTTTCCACGGAAACCTGGCTGGCCCCCATGAGAAGCGACCTTGACAACATCCTGCCTCGTCTCCCTGCTTCGGTGAGGGCAAGAGCGACACAGATGTTCAGTTGAATTGCAAACAAAACAGCGATGACGAACAGCAGTGGAAAAACACTGCCCAGGGCTCCTCTCAGCCGGCCTGGCCCCCCTTCTTCCGGAAGAGCTCTCTGTGCCAGCCCTGCCCACTCTGAAACTGCACTCCACTCCGGCACTCACAGTGGAAAACCTTTCAAACTTGCCTTTGGAATTCTTCGCCCCCCGACTCTCCCATTAGCGCTCCTTGAGGCTAATTCATCAGGAACTGGGGCTCCAGCCATCTCTGGGCTGTCATGACTTCCTCAGGGCTCTGGCCTCCTGCTGAAGTTTTCACACAAAGCCCTCAGCACCTCCCAGGCAGCCCTTGCTGACTTGACACCCTCCAAGTGAGGCTTCAGCGATGCGTGTACGCATGCTTTCAGCATACCAAGCTCTCTTTGCATTCTCTGCTGGCTATCTTCTGGCAACGCAGCCTCAAAGCCTGCAGCATCTGTCCCATCAGCATCACCTGGTTTGAGGGGTACTGGCTCCTTCTGGCTTGCATTCCACAGCCCTGTGGCCAAAAACCAACCCCTCACTTTTCTGGACCAGGTTGCCCATCCTTGGACAGCGAGCTTTTCGAACAGAACTTCCTCAAAGACCTGGCTGTCTGCCATGCTCTTCCCGGGGCCCCAGCTTACTCACGTAACCAGTCAGCTTTCCGGCACTTGGCTTTCCGCTGCTCTCAGCTCCTACCAGCCAGCTTCTCTGCCTCAGAACGCAGACAGGACCTCAGCTTTCTTTAGCATCTTGGCCTCCTGGCTTCAAACACACACCGGCATAACGTCGCAACAGCTTCAAAGCAGTAATTAGCGTCCATAACCTATTAGGCGTGGCGTAGCTAATTGGTTTACGACCCCAATTAGCCGTAGCTTTAAGCGATCTCCAGCCCGGCACGTTTCCCTCTAGCTGTGCCTCCTGCTGCTCCGATCCCTCGTTCGCCACGAATGCAGAGTAAACACAGCGGAGCTGTTGCTTCTCGGTGTTTAGAAGATTCAAACACACCCAGTCATTAGTGTGTTTATTTGACAGTGTTTATTCAAGCAGTTAAACAAAACAGAACTCCTCAGACTCTCCCTGGACTTCTAGCGCTCATGGCTGCTACCGTCTCCTTCGGAAAACGGAGACAAAAAACACAGGCAGTGGAATTAGGCCACTCCCTCAGTCACGCCTCAGGAATGTGAGACGTCACTCAGAACTTCTTAACCCTATAAGTTCTGATTCTCTCCACATTTATGACTCCTTGCTTCTTGATCCTCGAACCCTTGACTGTGTAACTGCTTGCTTCCTGACCCTCGGGCTTCTTGACTCCCGGCTCTCTGACCCTTGGACTCTTGGCTTCCTGACTCCTGGCTTCTGGATTCCAGTTCCTACTCCCACCCTGCCATCTTGCCCCTGGTCCCGACATCCCCAGCTGGGACTTTGATCGCCCATAAACCGGACCGTGACACCGAGGGAGCTGGTGTACAGCTTTTGGGTCATGTGGCGATTGTGACTAAGCTGCTTCAGGCGAACCAGAGCAGCACACAGAAACCCCGTTTACTTTCCCTCCGGAGCGGTACCTATTTATCTACTTGCACTTTTGAACTGCTAGGTTGGCAGGAGCAGGGACTGAGCAACGGGAGCTCACCCCGTCGCGGGGATTTGAACCACCAACCTTCTGATCGGCAAGCCCTAGGCTCTGTGGTTTAGACCACAGCACACATTAGGGCAAATGTGGCCAACCAACCAAGTCTTCCATCTCTTCTTGCTTGCAACCAGCCCAACAGTTGGCCTCAGCTGCCAACTTCCTTTTCTTTAGGTGCTACTGGACAATTTTATTTTTTTTTAAAAAAAAAAAAAATATTTCTATTGTGTCAGACCAACACGGCTACCTACCTGAATCTAGTTCCTTTTCTTTAGTCTCAGTATTGCTTTTATAGAATTCAGCAGGGAAGATGACAGGGACAAAGCTAGAATTAGTTGGCTCTGTCTGTTATTGGCTCTGGCTCCACCTAATGATGGCTTCCCTGCTTTCCACTACACGAGGATCAATGGGCATCAGCTACCAATGATTATACACCAGGCCTTCATTTTGATTTTGCTTTAATAATAATAATAATAATAATAATAATTTATTATTTGTACCCCGCCCATCTGGCTGGGTTTCCCCAGCCACTCTGGGCGGCTTCCAACAGAGATGAAAAATACACTAAAATGTCACATATTAAAAACTTCCCTGAACAGGGCTGCCTTCAGATGTTTTCTGAATGTCAGGTAGTTGTCCATCGCCTTGACATCCGATGGGAGGGCATTCCACAGGGCGGGCGCCACCACCGAGAAGGCCCTCTGCCTGGTTCCCTGCAACTTGGCCTCTTGCAGTGAGGGAACCGCCAGAAGGCCCTCGGAGCTGGACCTCAGTGTCCGGGCAGAACGATGGGGGAGGAGACGCTCCTTCAGATATACTGGACCGAGGCCATTTAGGGCTTTAAAGGTCAGCACCAACACTTTGAATTGTGCTCGGAAACGTACTGGGAGCCAATGTAGGTCTTTCAAGACCGGTGTTATATGGTCTCGGCGGCCGCTCCCAGTCACCAGTCTAGCTGCCGCATTCTGGATTAGTTGTAGTTTCCGGGTCACCTTCAAAGGTAGCCCCACGTAGAGCGCATTGCAGTAGTCCAAGCGGGAGATAACCAGAGCATGTACCACTCTGGCAAGACAGTCTGCAGGCAGATAGGGTCTCAGCCTACGTACCAGATGGAGCTGGTAAACAGCTGCCCTGGATACAGATTTGACCTGTGCCTCCATGGACAGCTGTGAGTCCAAAATGACTCCCAGGCTGCGCACCTGGTCCTTCAGGGGCACAGTTACCCCATTCAGGACCAGGGAATCCTCCACACCTGCCCGCCTCCTGTCCCCCAAAAACAGTACTTCTGTCTTGTCAGGATTCAACCTCAATCTGTTAGCCGCCATCCATCCTCCAACCGCTTCCAGACACTCACACAGGACCTTTACCGCCTTCACTGGTTCTGATTTAAAAGAGAGGTAGAGCTGGGTATCATCTGCATACTGATGAACACCCAGCCCAAACCTCCTGATGATCCCTCCCAGCGGCTGCATGTAGATGTTGAAAAGCATGGGGGAGAGGACAGAACCCTGAGGCACCCCACAAGTGAGAGCCCAGGGGTCTGAACACTCATCCCCCACCACCACTTTCTGAACACGGCCCAGGAGGAAGGAGCGGAACCACTGTATGACAGTGCCCCCAGCTCCCAGCCCCTCAAGACGGTCCAGAAGGATGTCATGGTCGATGGTATCAAACGCCGCTGAGAGATCCAGCAGAACTAGGAAACAGCTCTCACCTTTGTCCCTAGCCCGCCGGAGATCATCAACCAGTGCGACCAAGGCAGTTTCAGTCCCATGATGAGGCCTGAACCCCGACTGGAAGGGATCCAAATGGTCCGCTTCTTCCAGGCGTGCCTGGAGTTGTTCAGCAACCACTCGCTCAATCACCTTGCCCAAGAATGGAAGGTTTGAGACTGGGCGATAATTGGCCATCGTGGCCGCATCTAGAGATGGTTTTTTAAGAAGCGGTTTAATAACCGCCTCTTTCAGCGGGTCTGGGAAGGCTCCCTCACGGAGGGAAGCATTCACCACCCCACGAAGCCCATCGCCCAGTCCTTCCCGGCTAGCTTTTATAAGCCAGGATGGGCAAGGATCCAGGAGACAGGTGGTTGGCTTCACTCGTCCAAGCAGCCTGTCCACATCCTCGGAGGTAACAGATTGGAATTGATCCCACACAACTTGACCAGACAGGACTCTAGCACTCTCCCGCCCCGGCCCTGCTCCCACGGTGGAGTCTACTTCTTCCCGAATCTGAGCGATTTTATCTGCAAAAAAATTTGCAAAATCATTGCAGGAGAACATGTGGCCCGTACTGGGCCCCGATGTTACAGGTGGTTCCGCTAAATTGTGAACCACCTGAAAGAGTCTCCTGCTGCTGTTTTCTGCAGATGCAATAGAGGCGGTGAAGAAAGTCTTCTTCGCCGTCGCTATCGCCACTTGGTAGGCTCGACGTTGAGCTCTAACCTGTGTCCGGTCAGATTCAGAATGGGTTATCCGCCACCGGCGCTCTAGCCGTCTCAACGATTGTTTCATTGCCCTCAGATCCGTGGAAAACCACGGGGCTCTCCGGGCTCCATGCAATCGGAGAGGGCGCTTCGGAGCCAAACAGTCAATAGCCCTGGTTAACTCCACATTCCAGCGGGCCACCAGGGAATCGGCTGAAAGGCCATCAACATGGGATAAAGCATCCCCTACCACTCTCTGGAAACCATTTGGATCCATTAAGTGGCGGGGGCGGACCATCCGAATCGGTCCCACCTCCCTGCAGAGGGGATGGGTCGCAGAGAAGTCCAGTTGCTTTACAAGATAACTGGTCAAAAAAATAATTCCATTTTCCACATGGAGTTTTATCGAATGGGGAACATCAAATCACTACCTTGTAATGTCTCTATGAGAATGCTGAGAAGAGATATATAAGTGGCATAAAGTTGCCTTACTACACCAATTTCCATCTGAAGGAAAACATTGTCTCTCACACTAAAACAAGCCTCAGATATTTAATAATTTCAAGTGACAAAACCATTTTCTTCGTCAGGTAGAAAAGATTTTGAGAGAGAGGCTTATTTCACATTTTCTTTTTCCTCCTACTCCTTTTATATAAAATTTACCTCAGCAATATTTATCTTTGTCATCATTCGTTTATGATTCTTTTCATTTTAACGCCTTTTATAAAGTAGATTCAACACACTTTTCGGCACACTTTCCTTTCTTTGCAGCCCACCATATAACAAATTTATTGGAAGAATCTTCTCTGCAGTTAAAATACGGTGATAGAAAACATCTACAAGCCGATGGCTTTCCACAGAGAGACAGTACAACATAGCATTTTGTGTGGCTCACCCACTGAACTGGCTTAAAGGCACATAACTCGACTTGACCTGCCTGGGAGGCAAAACTGAGTAGGTTGTATTCCATGAGATCCCAAAAGTGATGAGTGCCTTTTTGGCAAACGTGAACAGATATGTATTCATTTTCAGCAATGCTGATATGTGGACAATTTGACCGTGAGGCAGCTTCCAACTGCGCTTTACCCAGGATTTATCGCCATTTCTCTGAAAGCCACAGAAAGACTATCCCATTTTAATTTATATCTAAATCACCATTACTGGAGCTCAATGTTTCTTTCACAGAAAAGGTGGAAAGTCTTTCATAAAATGACATGCACAAGGGCCATTGCAATTGCAGGTCTCTATAAGTCATGAAAAACATGGAATACCAACCAGAAGCATTTTTACTTGGCATTGTAAGTGAGAACATTAATAGACAGGACAATAAACTGTTTTTATATGCATCAACGGCAGCAAAAGTATTGTTGGCACATAAATGGAAACAAGAAGAACTACTGATGATAGAAGAATGGCAAACGAAAGAATTGGATAAAATGGCAGGATGTATTCGAAACCTGCGGGATCAGAGATTCTCAGAGGACTGAAGTAAATATATGAATTATTTGAAAAGCAATTGTTTTCAACAGATTATGCTAGTAGGATTACAAGAAGATTTGTAAGGAGGACTATGCGAAATATTGCCGAGAAAACTATGATAAGAATTATTAATGAAGGAGTATTAAATGTAATACTGAAAATAATGAAATGCAGATTAAGTGATAAAGACTGAAAAATCTTCAGATGCAGTCGATGAAAGTCCAAAACATTGTTTAAAATAAGAAAGTATGTTATATGATTTTTGGAAATTATTTGTAAAAATCAATAAAAATATTTTCAAAAAGAGAACGAAGACAAAAAGAAAAGAAAAGAAAAACATGGAATACCTTCAATACCTTGTGTCGAGAGGCACATTTCCTTGGGGTAAGTTGTTAAGAGATGCATGCCAATAGAGGGTAGAGCCAGGATCAAAAAAGAGGGGGCATCCCTCTTCTCTCTTTCTAACATTCACTTCCTCTCTCTTTCCTTCCTCCCTATCCAGAAGATTGCCAAGGTAGGGAGTTGGGTGAGAAAATGGGTCACTTTTCTTCTTGAAGATCTGAACCAATTCCATGCAGAGGGCTTTTTCATCTTCCGTCTTTCCATCATTCCACACACTTCAGCTTTGCCTAAGTTTCCCACATCCTTCCTTAGCTCTCTTGTGGACTCTGCCTAGTCACATGGAATTACCATAGAGGATGACCAGATGCACTCGAGGTGGCCACCCTTGCTTTTGATTTTTTTTTTTTTATAATATTTATTGGTGTTTCAAAAAGTTACAAGAATAAAAAAGAAAGAAAAAGAAAAACAGAAAATACAAAATACAGAAAAAAACAAAAAACAATTAAAAACAAATCCATGTTTCCATATCTATCTATCATTTGCTTGTTTCCTTGACCTCCTCACACCTCCCTTTTTTGTATTCTAGTTCATTAGTTGGTTCAGCAAATCCTTTCCTTCTTTGTTTTTATCTTACTAATTTATCTTAATATATTATAACTTTACATTCTGACCTGTTAACAATCCATTTTTACTTAATCCTTTATAACATTACTGCTAAAACCACATAGCTTCATTCCAGCATCCTTCTAACATTCCTTAATTTTACAATGTTTCTGTAGATAGACTTTAAATTTCTTCCAGTCTTCTTCTACCGACTCTTCTCCCTGGTCTCAGACTCTGCCATTCATTTCTGCCAGTTCCATGTAATCCATCACCTTCATCTGCCATTCTTCCTGGGTGGGTAGATCTTGTGTCTTCCAATACTTTGCAATAAGTATCCTTGCTGCTGTTGTAGCATACATAAAAAAAATCCTATCCTTCTTTGGCACGAATTGGCCGACCATGCCCAGGAGAAAGGCCTCTGGTTTCTTCAGGAAGGTATATTTAAATACCTTTCTCATTTCAACCCCTGCTTTTGAGGGTATTCAACTGGCTTCATTCAAATCACTCAGTTTTCTGAAAGGCTGTGACGGGTGATCCAACATGCTGAACCCAGCCCACTTCCCTCACTCGGCTGTGCTTCAGCAGGACAAAGGCAATAATGAAGCATTATAATTCCCCCCAAAGTGTTTCATTAAAAATGAAATAAAACTAAGACATTTAGCAGAAATTATGTAATTATGTCTGTCAGGAGAGAATAAGTTCAAAGGCAGACTTTTTTAAAAAAGAAGAAGAGGAATGTAATTGTTCGCCAATGAATTTTAAACTGGCTGGATTTATTATTTTTTAAAAGGTGTGTAAGGAGGGAAGGAGGTGGAGAAGGAAGTACATCAGATAATTTATTTTCTTATATAGAAAAAGGATAGCAAAATGCAGTCTGCACTAAACACTACACTCTTCTTAGATGAATGGGATGCGGGAGGCAGGCTAAGAAGTATACTGAAGAAGTATCAAATGAAAAACACCTAGTATGTTAGAGATGCAAGTTCTACTATTTTAGGGATGCAACTTTTTGTGTGCAGGGCATACAGCAGGGATGTCCAACAGGTTGATCGCAATCTACTGGTAGATCCCCAGGAGGTTTTGTTAGATTGTGGTCGATCGCTGGTTCCCTTTCCTCAGTGGTGGTAGAACTGAATTGGGCCCCGGGCCCTTGCCCTGTCTTCCATTGTTGCATGATCTCCAGAACGGAAGATGGAGCTTTTGCAGTAAGGCTGATTGTTTCCTTTTGGTGAGCAACTTTTCCCCTTTCTCCCTAAAGAAGCTCAGCAACTTTTCCCTAAAAAAAGTCCCCCTAAAAAAAACCAGAAGTCCCCCTAAAGAAACTGGAACTTTCTTCCCTAAAAAAAGTTCAACAACTTAGTCCTGAACCCCTTAAAAAACGTGGCTTTCCTCCCTAAAAGAAGCTCAAAAAGGGGGGCCACTAGGGGGCACATCGGAAGATGGCTGACAATAACATCTCTCCGACCCACACGAGGTAATTTGGAGGCTATGATGGGAGTAATTAGCCTCCCTACCCCCCCCAGGATGGTGGGGGGGACTGCCTTGCCTGCTGTGCCCTATACCACCCCCGAATTTGTGGGGATGGGGGCACTAGGCACAAAGCCCTCCTGTGGGATTCCGGTGCTCCTGGACGCCATCCCTGATCCACGCCACTAGCTGCAAGAACTTCAAAAGAAACAATTTGGATGAAGGAATGCACATATCTCAAGGAAGGAGGGGGAGTAAAGACTGCTAACAGAAGAGATCTCTGATAAAATAAGACGAGTCGGAGGAACAAGAGAAATCATGAGAAGATACGCCAAGACTCGGTATGGCAAATGACTGATGGGGGAGGGGGGGGAAACCTTCCTTTCTTTCCTTATGTGATTAAACGAGAATCCCCTCCCCTCACGAGTCAGAAATGTCGTTTTAAGGATTTAAGCTGTGGATTTAAGGCTGTGTGGAGATAAACTTTCAAACCAAAGCATGTTTTAAGAAGAGCGTGGAATGTATAAGAGCTTTGGAATGACGCAGTTAAAAATGCCGTCGCCATATTGGGAAGTTCTGTCGGAGGACTTAAGGCTGAGAGGAGAAATAGAGAAATAGAGCTGTTTTTATATTGTGGGTGAAACTCCTCAGTGGGACTTAAGAGCGACAGTTTTGCGAGATTAATGATGGAAAGAGCGATGTTATCTATGAAGGCGATGATATATGGAAACCATCTCGATTTGAGATTGGAAGAACGGAAAAATTCACACAGGATTATTATTGGTGTTTATCGGCTTAAGGAGACTATCAGAAGAGATCATAAAGAAAAAAGAGAAAATATATGAACAAGATGTGATGTGGAAACAGCAAGATAAGACTGGATAGAATTATGAACCCTGTTTGGATTGATTTGAACTGATTTGGACATTAACGCAGTAGCAAGAAGATGATCAGAATCCCCCTTCGGATCTTGAAATATGGGTCCCCCCAACAAAATTTAAAATTAGGCTTTGTAATTCAGAATTTATGTGATGTGATTTAATTTGATTTGATTGGCCGGTTAATAAAAATTATTTTTTTAAAAAAGAAGCTCAAAAACTTTGACCTGAGCCCTCCCCCCAAAAGGGGTAGATCACTGCCAGTTTTTTATTCTGTGAGTAGATCGCAGTCTCTTAGGAGTTGGCCATCCCTGGTATACAGAATATCTTTTGTGCCCCTCCCCACATCCATAAAGAAGATTCATGATAAAAGCTTTGGGAAGAAGGTTATGCTTATAAGAACATACAGTGCTTTTTTTCTAAAAAAAATGTTTAGGGGTACTCTCATTTTGACTCAAGGAAATAAAGAAAAACACCATTTTATAGTTCAAATTGGGGGGAAATAAATACAGTGGTACCTTGGGTTACATACGCTTCAGGTTACAGATGCTTCAGGTTACAGTTAACCCAGAAGTAGTACCTCAGGTTAAGAACTTTATTTCAGGATGAGAACAGAAATTGTGGTCCGGCGGCGTGGCAGCCCCCATTAGCTAAAGTGGTGCTTAAGGTTAAGAACAGTTTCAGGTTAAGAACGGACCTCCGGGACGAATTAAGTTCTTAACCCGAGGTATCACTGTACAGTAAATGGACAAAAGTACAAAGAACATGCATTACTTCATATTACACAGCTGTCAGCTCACAGTAACTTCCACATTGGCATGAGGTTGTGTCAATATTCCACATTCCACACTGCTTCACACATTAAACGCTCACTTCCATCTGAGACTCAGGAAACACCGTGACAGGAAATGATTCACTGTGCTAGAGAAGAAACTAAAAATGTTAATTATTGTTTTTTTAGTTTCTTCTCCTGTTAAATTCACAAAATGTTTAGGGATATGCGTACCCCTGCATCCCCCCAGAAAACAAGCACTGATAATACAGCAAATTTGAGGGACTACAAATTAACCAAATTCAGAAAGTACAGGCAGGTGAGGATTTCAACTTGCTCTGGTTGGGAAAGTTCCCACTGGCCATATGATAGCTTTGCTTCCCAGAAATGGATGGGGAGAAATTGACTCCCTCCTTGCTATGTGAGCCTTTGGGTACAAACCCAGCATGTGGACCTAGGCTCTGCTGTCCAGTGTTCATGCAAAATGTGCCCGTCAGGGCACCCCAAATAGAACGCAGCCCCCAAGCCTAAAAAGGTTTCACATCCCTGTCAATAAATCCATGCATAAACACACACACACACACATCACCCAAAAAAACCCCAAAACACCCAGCATTATTAATTGACATATGTTGGAGCTGCTTGCAATAAAATGGTTCACCTTTGGGTTTTACCTTTGCTTTCGGAATCCTTATATATCTCTGGGGCACCTTTTGTATAATAAAAGGCAACAAACATGCGAGAGGATTATGCTGATGCAGCTCTTTAAGTTCACTGTAAAATGTAAGCTATTGGGGGGATTAGAATTCCCTTCACATCAGTAACGTATGATCTAGCTGAAAGGAAATTCAGCCACAGAGGAGAAATTGGCTGGGCATTCTTTCACCGCCAGGGCCACAGTGGATAACATTTTATGTGAATTTACAACTGATCTTTTATACTCTCTTTGTAGAATAGCGTGTGGTTCACAAGCTAACAAGATAATGCCTTTTAATGTGCATCTTGTCTCAACAACATTGTCGGCTAAAGGAGCCACTACTTTAGGATACTTCCCTTTTTCTTTTAAACCCGCAAGCTTGTGTTCCTTTTCCCTTTTTCCAAAATCCCAGCACTGCTGAGATGATGCCTCGCAAGCTGTTCCTATGAAGAAGTTAGCATTAGTTGCATTGGAAACCTGATTGTTTTCACATTAAACATTAAACTGCATTCAATGTGTCCTTGTTTCCTAAACTGAGCATAATAGCTATCGGCAGTGTTAATTGCTCTTTGAAAGGGAACCCTTTACACTTGTGAGAATTGCTCTGCCTTTTATCTGTGGAGACGGACGCTTCCGACACATTCTGATTCTCGAGATGGCAGAAGCTTACCCCCAGTGCTTGCAAGTGGCTGGCCCTTGCCTGGAATTATGAGACAGAGAATCTGGCTTCAGCTACGAAGCAAATATTTAACACAGCATGGAAAAAAGCTGGGGGAAGCATTTCAAGGTTGGGCACTGTTGCGATGATATACTTTCAGCTAACGTGAGATACAGAAAGATTTAGACTGCAACGGATATCTTCCCAGGGAAATTAGAGCAATACAAAAAAACCTGTTGTTTATGCAGTTAAGGGGAGCAAACCTGAACACACTTTCACATAGACTCCATTGAGCCAGGGTCACCCTGTGCATTAGGCAGTCTCCTGAGCCATTTGCTCAGCAATATTTATCTTTGCCATCATAATAATATATATTAGGTAAAGGTAAAGGTACCCCTGCCCGTACGGGCCAGTCTTGACAGACTCTGGGGTTGTGCGCCCATCTCACTTAAGAGGCCAGGGGCCAGCGCTGTCCGGAGACACTTCCGGGTCACGTGGCCAGCGTGACATCGCTGCTCTGGCGAGCCAGAGCCGCACACGGAAACGCCGTTTACCTTCCCGCTGGTAAGCGGTCCCTATTTATCTACTTGCACCCGGAGGTGCTTTCGAACTGCTAGGTTGGCAGGCGCTGGGACCGAGCAGCGGGAGCGCACCCCGCCGCAGGGATTCGAACCGCCGACCTTTCGATCGGCAAGTCCTAGGCGCTGAGGCTTTAACCCACAGCGCCACCTGCGTCCCCAAAATAATATATATTATAATAATACAATAATTTATTATTTATACCCCGCCCATCTGGCTAGATTTCCCCAGCCACTCCTGGTGGCTTCAAGCAAAACACTAAAATACAATAACCTATTAAACATTAAAAGCTTCCCTAAACAGGGCTGCCTTCAGATGTCTTCTAAAAGTTTGGTAGTTATTTTTCTCTTTGACATCCGGTGGGAGGACATTCCACAGGGCGGGTGCCACTGCCGAGAAGGCCCTCTGCCTGGTTCCCTGTAACTTGGCTTCTCGCAGCGAGGGAACTGCCAGAAGGCCCTCGGAGCTGGACCTCAGTGTCCGGGCATATGATTCTTTTCATGTTAACACCTTTTATAAAGTAGATTCAACACACATCTCTGGCTTGTGGGGAGACCCTATCTGGAGCCAATAAATGATGTCCGCTCCACGCTCCGGGGAAGGGCTTTGCTGAGAGGTTCCACAGCGCAGCTCCGGTGTGCTATAGCTCAAAAAAAGCTCATGGGCTACCAGGAGTCAGCAAACATTTTCAGCCGGGGGCTGATCCACTGTCCCTCAGACCTTGTGGGTGGGTCGGACTATATTAAAAAAAAATAATGAACAAATTCCTATGCCCCACAAATAACCCAGAGATGCATTTTAAATAAAAGCACACATTCTACTCATGTAAAAACACCAGGCAGGCCCCACAAATAACCCAGAGATGCATTTTAATTAAAAGGACACATTCTACTCATGTAAAAACATGCTGATTCCCAGGCCGTCCACGGGCTGGATTGATAAGGTGATTGGGCTGGATCCGGCCCCCAGGCCTTAGTTTGCCTACCCATGGGCTAGAGGCATAGCTGTCAACTTTTAGATTTGAAAATAAGGGATCAGCAGCCTTGAAAATAAGGGATCAGCAGCCTCACCTGTCCTGGGGACAGTCTACGGGATATCTAACAATCCGGGATAGCCGCGGGAAGCAGTGGAAAATGGCGCAAAAAAAAGGGAAGGTTGACAGCTATGGCTAGAGGTTTACTACCACTGATGCAGAGGATCTCACTATAAGAGGTTAATGGCAGGGACTGGGCACAGGAGGAATGGTGGAGACCACTTCCTCAGCCTGATCTTTCCAGAGAAGAAGAAGGCTGTTCAGAATTACAACAGGGGTTTGAGGGAGATCACAGAGAAAGATGAGGGGGGAAATTGGGAAATAATGGGAGAGGAGGAGGAAGCAGAGCAGGAGCAGCTGGCTGACATGTTATCACTAGAAAGCATTCCATACCCACCATCTTCCAGAACCCTGCGAGCCTTAAAAGTAGGAGAGCAAAGGGCTCAGGAGCAAAGGGTCCTCAGCACCACCCATAGAAGAGATGACAAATGAGGAAGTGAGAGAGAAGGGGAGGGGAGATTGACTTGGAACAACGCCATTATTCTAAGAGGCTGCATTCCCAAGCCTCTCTCTGTAAATATTGAATAAAATCAGATGGTGAGGCCTTTTCCTTGTCTTATCCGTTCTTGGCAACCTGCTGTGGAGGTTGTTTCCTCTGCTGCTGACAGTTATTTTTAATCTGATTATGGAGCAAGGCATTTAACTTTCTAAATTTAGTCATAATTTAAAAATCAGTACTTTCCATTCCATATCGATTTAGACATTATTATTATTAATAATACAGCCGTACCTTGGAAGTCAAACAGCTTAGTTCCTGAACATTTTGGCTCCCGAACATCGCAAACCCGGAAGTGATTGTTCCACTTTGCAAACTATTTTTGAAAACCAAACGTCTGACGGGGCTTCCCAGTAGCTTCCTGTGGCCAATCAGAAGCTGCGCATTGGTTTTTGAATGTTTTGAAAGTCGGATGGATTTCCACAATGGATTCCGTTTGACTTCCAAGGTACGGCTGTAATGTACTTCTGTGGCAACTGATAATAATAATAATAAACACTCATACTTTACATTGTGGCTGCCCTTTGTGGGATCGCGTGCAGTGCTACAGTTCCCAGGGAACTTACTGGCAAACAGGGACTGGCCTGCTTCTCAGTGTTAATTTTGGGAGGTTTACGCCCAGCCTCTGTAGTCAAGTTTCACTGCTGGAAGGTGGGACCAGTCCCATATATATATATAAGGGGGTGGAGCCGACAGTAGCCAGGCAGTCGGCTTAGGAGATTCCACCTCTAGGAATGAGCTCTGGTTGCAGGAGATCAGGCATGCCCTGATGGAGAAGTTGGGGGTAAGTTGAATGGTTATTCTGGATGTAGGTAGTCATGGTGGCGAGACCGCGAGTTCGCAGTCTTGGATGGCAGTTATGGCCTTGGGTGGAATCCTTTAACCTTTTTGTCCCTATAATGGGGCATGAAGTGGTGACTCACCCCCCTGCGGCGGTGATTCCAGGCTCCCCCCCATAAAGGGGTAATATAATGGGTCTCACTGGCCATACACTGAAAGGTTATCAGTGAACTACCCTGTGTGTGGGGATTTGGGCTGGGCTGCCTGTTACACTTACATCTCGCAGAGCACCCCCATATCCCATTGACCCTGATGTGCCCCAGTTCCCCCGGCTGGGGGGCTGGGAGGGGTACACACTCAAGGCCTAAGCCAAGTTCTTCCTACATTTGGAAGTTTAATAAAGTTGTGGCCTAATTTTAATCCCATATAAAATTGTCAAAGTCCTTATTCCGTCCTTATGATCCCTGGGGGCTGGGGATGTCACCGCCTGGTCACGCAATATGCACTGCCAAAGTAGCCCCACCTATAGATATTCCTGACATAGCAACTTTCTCCGTTTGGGCTGCCAAAAGATCATGCACATCAGCTGATGCAGCTGTGGATTTGTGCCCATTCACTGTTATTGCAATTGATTTTTATCTCTGAAACCACACAGGGAACTCTTCAAACCTCCATCTCAGTTTCTTGCTGTTAAAGGAAGCTTTCTCTCATGACCCTACCTGCTACTGTTGTTGAGCTACCTCTGGCCACAAGAAATCTAATTACTTGGCGTGGGTGAGTGGCAGGTCAAGCATGTTGCTGCTTGATATTAAATTGGCACACACTTTTTAATACAGTGGTAACTCGAATCCCTGCGGCGGGGTGCGCTCCCGCTGCTCGGTCCCAGCGCCTGCCAACCTAGCAGTTCAAAAGCACCTCCGGGTGCAAGTAGATAAATAGGGACCGCTTACCAGCGGGAAGGTAAACGGCGTTTCCGTGTGCGGCTCTGGCTCGCCAGAGCAGCGATGTCACGCTGGCCACGTGACCCGGAAGTGTCTCCGGACAGCGCTGGCCCCTGGCCTCTTAAGTGAGATGGGCGCACAACCCCAGAGTCTGTCAAGACTGGCCCGTACGGGCAGGGGTACCTTTACCTTTACCTTTAACTCGGGTTATAGAAGCTGCAGGTTACAGACGCTGCAGGTTACAGACTCCTCTAACACAGAAATAGTACCTCAGGTTAAGAACTTTGCTTCAGGATGAGAACAGAAATCGTGCGCTGGTGGCACGGTGGCAGCGGGAGGCCCCATTAGCTAAAGTGGTGTCTCAGGTTAATAACAGTTTCAGGCTAAGAACGGACCTCCGGAACGAATTAAGTTCTTAACCCGAGGTACCACTGTATCATATTGAGGATCATTGCTAAAGATGAAGGCATTAGGCAGAATCAAGGAAAAGGGAAGCTGAATCCATGGAAATTTCAGTGGAAGGAAGAAGAATAGCATGCCATCTTCACAATCTGCATATACTGGCTCTTGCTGGTGTCAAGACTATCCATAGATACTGATTTTGCTGTCCAGAGGCTTGAAACTAATTTGGTTCCTCAGTGTCATTTTTGTCAGGTTGGTGTTGGTTAAATGTTTAGTTAGGGTTGGCGGTTACTTTAATTTGGGTATAACTGTAAAATGTTTATTATTGCTGTTATTGTTGTTATTGGTTTTATTGATTTATTGGTTTGTTTGTTGCTTGTACAGTGGAACCTTGGTTTTCAAACGTCTCCATTGACGAACGATTCAGAACACAGACACCGTAAACCCGGAAGTAAATGCTCCCATTTTCGAACATGTCTCGGATGTCGAATTTCTGAGGTGGCTTCCATATTGAGTTTTTTGTATTATTTTTCCCGTTTTGAGGCTTCTGTAGTGAGTTTTTGGTTTTTGAACATTTCAGAATTCGAACAGTCTTCTGGAACAGATTACTTTTGAAAACTGAAGTTCCACTGTATAGGATATCTTGGTTGTTTTTTTAATGTTTGATGTTTTGTTGTGTTTTATATGTTGTAAGCCGCCCAGAGTAGCTGGGAAAACCCAGCCAGATGGGTGGGATATAAATAAAAAGTTCTTGTTGTTGTTTTTAACTTTAGAAGCCCACAGATCACCTTTGCTGAAGAAAAATACAGATGAAAAAGAAATTGACACATTTGAAATATTCTTTTTGGGCTATTTTTGGACAGTGTGATGTAAATGAAGGAATTTGACATTGGCTGAGGATGTTGACGGGCAAGACAAACAACAAAGGTGATGGAGAGATGATAGAAAAGGCTATGGAACAGCACATTCAAACATTTGTTCATCCCTCAGAAGACGACAGGACAAGAAGCAATAAAGGTGGATTGAGGTTAAATGTTGGCAGGAACATCCTAGAGATAACCATAGATCACCAAAGGAATATGCTGCCTAGGGGAGTTGTGGCTGAATGGGTACCTGTCAGATATATGGTGGCTATAGAATATCTTGTTCATGGGGCAAAACCTTTCTGTTGTC
Organism: Podarcis cretensis; assembly: GCF_951804945.1. Taxonomy (NCBI): domain Eukaryota; kingdom Metazoa; phylum Chordata; class Lepidosauria; order Squamata; family Lacertidae; genus Podarcis; species Podarcis cretensis. The sequence goes on from NC_137179.1 coordinate 65,907,392, forward strand.
CCTTCCATCACCTGTCTTTGATTCCATGTGTATTAGAAAATATACAGCAACCTCATTCACCAAGAATAGAGGAGACCCATGGCTTGGAATTTATGTGAAATAAAGAAAAGTTTAAAAAGCCACACTGCTGCTCATTTAAGTGTTGGAGATGAATATTTCCAAACTCTCTGTAATAATTTCCAAGCTCTCTGTAATAATAACTGCATGCCCCCAATTACACATAACCTCCAAAATTTAAGCCCTAGGAAAATACATTCATATCTGGTGATGACACTGACATTTATCCGGGCTTTCCCTGAACTCATCAGTTGGTGGATTGACCCTTCTGCTTTCTGTTGTGTGGTGGTAGTGGTAGAGAGACCAAACATCTCCTTCCCCTGTCACCTACTGTCTGTATGTTTAATTAGTGTTTTCAAAAGCCTGATTAAACATTGGCCTGATTTCTAGGCCAGATCTGAGGTTAAATGCTCGTTGGGCAAGGTCAAGGGACATCCAGGACCCTGGATCAGATATGGGGTATTGAATATCTTCTGTGTTTGGGTCAAGACAAATCAAATCTCGTAATTTGATTCTGGCAAATGTTTGATTTGGTGATTTCCCCCCACCTAGATATCTTGGTCCTAGATATGTTTGGAAGGTAGTGGAATTTCCCAGGTGGCTCTCTTCCATGGTTGCTGTTATGTGTCAAAAAAGAAAAGAAAACAGAAAGAGAAAAAGGAGGAAGGGAAACCAGTTTCCTCCCAGTGTGGCAATACTAGTTTATAAAGCTTTTAAATAGGAACCTACCTGCAGATCATACCAATGGAAGTTTGCCCATCACTACGGTATTGTGTGTCTTTGTTATGTGTGTTGAGACTTAGGTCATAACACTAAACTTAGCAGCTACTGTCGTACCTCTGCTTACGTATCCCTCTGGATATATAAACTTCAGGTTGTGAATGCAGCAAATCCGGAAGTGTATACTTCCGGGTTTCACCACGTGCACATGCGCAGAAGCACTCATTCACGCCGTGTCCGTGTGCATAAGGGCGCCTCCAGTTATGAAGTTTTTGGAATGCGGCCGGGCCTCCGGAATGGATCCCGTTCGTAACCAGAGGTACCACTGTATATAAAAACATACCAAGATTCAGTCTCAAATGGATACACATCCTTTGTGCAACTGCAGATGGTTTGCTCTATCATTCCAGGCAAGGCCTTCATATGATGAGCATATTTTATTTCGTTGTACAAAGATATGTGCAGCTCTTTTGTCCTCAGTATGGAGGGAGGAAATCCGATGATATATTCCTTTTAAATAAGAGGTTTTGTTTTTAAAGAGATGCAAGTCAGTTTCGGCAAACTGACTTGGGATCAGGCCTGCCATTCCCTCCAGACTAGCTGCTACTGTTTTCGCAGATCAGCAAGGCATTGAAACACGTGAAGCATGGATATCAGTAAGAAACTGTGGACAGCAGCTATTTGGAAAGAAAAGACATTGACTTGTGACAGCTCTCTTGATCGGTTCATATTTTATAGTTTGCTTCTTCTTTTTTATTCCTTTCAAGCTGCTTGTGGTAGCGGATACATGCTTTTAAAATTAAATAAGCAAGCAACAAACTGGAACTTCACAAACTGAGCAGAAGGCATGAGCTTGTTTTGATTTTTTTTTTTTTTTGAAATTACAAAGCATAAAGAAAAAAGGAAAACAGGGGAGGATAGTTTAGATAGATTTGATGTGACTGTGCTTGAGGTATTTTTTAAATCCACTATGACAATGGAAAAACTGGCATCATAGCAGCCAGAATGGTTGCATTTCCATTTCTATTATTATTGTTATTGTTATTGTTATTGTTATTGTTACTACTACTACTACTACTATTACTACGATGATAATGATGGTGATGATTTGTACCCCACCCATCTGACTGGGTTGCCTCAACCAATCTGGGCAGATTCCATCATAAACAGAAACATGATAAAACATAAGGCATTAAAAACTTTTCTAAACAGGGCTGCCTTCAGATATCTTCTAAAGGTTATAAAGTTCTTTATCTCCTTGACATTTGAAGGGAAGCTGTTCCACAGGGTGGGCTCCACTACCAAGAAGGCCCTCTGCCTGGTTCCCTGTAGCTTCACTTCTTGCAATGAGGGAACCACCAGAAGACCCTTGGAGGTGGACCTCAGCATCCGGGCTGAATGATGGCGGTGGAAACTCCTTCAGGTATACAGGGCTGAGGCCATTTAGGGCTTCAAACACTTTGGGCACCAAGACTTTGAACTGTGCTCGGAAACGAACTGGGAGCCAATGTAGGTCTTGCAGGTGCTGGATTATATGGTCCCGGCAGCCGCTCCCAGTCACTAGTCTAGCTGGATTGGTTGTAGTTTCCAAGTCACCTTCAGCATGAGTCTGCTGAATCAGGTCAAACACCCATCTAGTGCCCAACTGGGTGCCTGTGGCATCCATGCAAGCAGGACATGAGCAAAACAGTTGAGTAGAAAATCAGTACCCAATAGCAAATGGTACTCAAGGAGTCATTCACATGCTCATTCTGTGTTAGAAGGCATGATGTCACATTCCAAATGTAGGCCCAATTACGTGACCCTTTCCGTTCAGCAAAGGGCAGGGGGCATAGGAACCAAGGTCTCTTCCCCCTGCCAATAAAATATTTGAAGGGGCCAAGCCCCCTCAAAGTTAATGGGCATTGTCATTCCAATGTGCGTGCACCACATTTTGTGATCGATTATGTGGGGTGGGACTTACCTGCCCCCCCAAATATTTTATTCAAGTTGGCACCTGGTGGTGGGGGCATTGCACGAATGAATCTTAACTCATGTAAATGTGCACTAGAAAGCTACACATGCATGTGCTCTCTCCAGAGCATCAGAACCATTTCCCTCCATTATACTCGGGCTCTATCATTTGGTAGAATAAGGCAGGTGTCACTGGAAGATGCATTTGTGGGCGGGTGGCACTGTGGGTTAAACCACAGAGCCTAGAACTTGCTGATCAGAAGGTCGGTGGTTCAAATCCCCGTGACAGGGTGAGCTCCCGTTGCTTGGTCCCTGCTCCTGCTAACCTAGCAGTTTGAAAGCATGTCAAAGTGCAAGTAGATAAATAGGTACTGCTCTGGTGGGAAGGTAAACGGTGTTTCCGTGCACTGCTCTGGTTCGCCAGAAGCGGCTTAGTCATGCTGGCCACATGACCCAGAAGCTGTACGCCGGTTCCCTCGGCCAATAAAGCGAGATGAGCGCTGCAATCCCAGAGTCAGTCACGACTGGACCTAATGGTCAGGGGTCCATTTACCTTTACTTTATGAGCAGCAAGTGGGTAATTTTATTTTTTTTAAGTTTCTGGGACAGTGTTTTTGCTTCTAGGGAGGCAGAGAGCAGAGGCAGTTTTAGGGTAGTGGGACTAGGTGCCACACTGTAGGGGGGCTACAACAAAGGTTAGAATGGAGTGCGAGAGGGAGGGTACTGAATTTTAGCATCTTACAGGCCGCTGTTGAAATTTGAGAACCTAAAGTCCACCATTGGGGAGAGGTTCTGCTAGGATTTTCTTCTTCCAGTGCCAAGATCTGAGGCAGATCCACACACATGGAGCAGGAAGGGGGGCACCATAAATAAGTCAGAAATTAAATGGTTTTAACAAAAGAACACTTAGAATTATTTTATTTTTTTGCTCTCTGTTACCATTTGGTGTTGCATGTTTATAACATATTCAAAACACTGTTTCTCAACTAATGTAGCTGAGTCCCTGGTCTGCCCTTTGTTACTATGCATCTTCACTTCTATGGCTTGTTTGTTGTTCCACCTCAAGCAGCAAAGTGTCTTGGCCAGCCCAGAGCCCAGAGTATGAACATGGGTATAGAAAGAGAATGTGCTTTGTAAATAGACTCTCAGCTGCAATTCTGCCTCTACGACTTAGCTTTTTCATCAGAGTTTTGAGGTGCTGGTACTCATATCTTGACAAAAGTGCCATGGGTGCATATACATATAAATTGGCATATGCTTTTTTTAATTAAAAAAAAGATCTGTACACTTTTTTGTTCTTTTTGGTACTGTACTCACACTTTTTAAACAATGCACAAGTGGCAATCATAGCCTTATCTCATCTCCTTGACCACTAGCCGCTGTGTTTCATTATGGGATTATAAACTCCCTCCTTCCAGGGATAATAACACTAATTTTGTAGCACCCTGCTTGTGGTTAACGCTTAGCTGGAATGAAATATTCAACGCAGCAATAGAGAAATTAAAATAATAATTTATTTGTCAGACAAATAAATGAGAGGCACAGTGGTATATGGTTACCAAGCTCTGGCCTGGCCTCCTGCCGTTATGGCCAGCACTTATATTTCCATAACCCAGCCCCCTTGCTCCTCCTGTGGCTGCCTCTGTCCAATCAGCCTGGTTGAAATTCCTATTGGCTGTTTGCTAGAACCAGTCACAAAAGATACACCCATTTCCTTTTGCCCTTTTATGGGAAACAAAAAGCTATATATTCTTCTATCTATAAATGACAAATAAGTAGTAATATATCTTACATGTGTCTCAACAAGGAACCTTAATTACCAGCTCACCTCTTGCCCTCCTTGCCCTATTGCCCTCCAAAACAAATGGTTAATCTTAAATTTTTATCTTAAACAGATGTCAAGGATCTTGAGTTCACATCATCATTGAAAGATCTCCTTCTTTTGGAGGTCTTTAAACAAAGGCCTGACAACCATATGTGTGCTCTAATGATGTTTCCTGCTTGGCAGGGGGGGCTGGGCTGATGGCCCCTGTGGTCTCTTCCAACTATATGAAATAAGAATCTAGCATAAGGATTTAACATTTCTTAGCTTCTAATTCCTTTGCATAATTACATTTAAGCCAATATATTTAATACATAACATAAATAACCTTTTAAAAGGAAAAGAAATCTTAAAAGGATCTCAGTTTAAGAAAGAAACAACTTTAGAAAAAGACTTCCCAAAATACTCTCTTCCTTTCTGCCAGCCAGATGCTCTTGGCCTTTTAACCTTAGGAAAATATGGCTCAAGTTTAATGGGAGGCACATGGTTTTATTTTACTATTTACCCACTCTTAATTATGTTTTTCTCTGCTTTTTTATCTTCTGTAATATGTAGGGTCAGTGTAACCTTGGCTCTCAGCCTGTAATTCCCTTTTTACGACTTTGAGAATTGTTTTCTGCTATAAATCAGGGGGCCCCCTTGTCCAGGAGAATAAACATTGCCAAGGTTCTTAGGCAGCTGGTCTTCTGCCTGGCATGAAACATTTGAAAATCTTTAAGCTCATCTTAATATACAGGCCTTAATCAAAAATATAAGCTTTGATAAAAATGCAGGCTTATGATTAGATGCCTCAATTTTACAAGAGGTGGTGAAAGTGATGAATGATGTAATGAGCTCCTGGCCTTGTACATTATTATTAATTCCAAGTTAATCTCTCTCTTTTTTTAATCCCTGACAGTTTAATCCCTGCGTTTAGTAGTTGCACTGCAGGCAGAAATTCCACAGAAATTTTTGGGCCCAACATCTGCAGTGTTGCAACTGTTCAGTTTTTGCTTTCCCTGAAGATATTTCTATACCTTCTCACAGCCAGGCAGTGCTTTCCGTGTGACGGAACTCACCAATATGAAGTAGCAGCGTCTTTCCTTATTTTGCTTCTCATGGCAGCCATTTTTTGCAGGCACCTTTGACTTTGGGATGGCTGTAATGTATTTGCGTGTCGAGGTCCCCAAGCCACCCCCCAAATAACTCACAACGCACACTTAATCTTTGTTTAAGGTTTTTGGCATAATTTTGGCCACAACTTTATTTAAATACAAAACTGTGAGTGGTTGTTTAGGCATTGGTTAAGACTATCTGTCCCCCCGCCTGGGGACAGAACTGACTTCCGGGCACCACCGAAAGACAGTGCGGGGGAAAGCAAGTCGGGGAGAAATGGAGCTGAGTCACAGACCCTCAATTCTCATCCGCATGCTCCCCGAAGGCTTGCCGGCCCTAGTCCCATTCCAGGGACTGGACGAAAAGATGGCAAGCCCCAGGATTCCTTTAACGGAATTCCCTTTCCGCAGCAACCATGGAGGGGCAGGCCCAGCCTATCCTAACCCCTCCTTCACCAATTTATAACCAATGCCTAACCGCAACCTTACAAGTTGTGACGATTTGCTACGCAGTAGGCAAAAACCAAATGGCCAAGCCAATCAGCCAGATGGACAAAATTCCTACCAGGCCCCTGCCCCAACGGCAGACGACCCCATGACAGGCATAGCAAGGTCAATGCAACAACCCCTTACTCAAGGGCGGGTGGGCGGGTGATCCGTTGCACGCAGCAAAGAGAAAGCTCCAGGCTGCATGCAGAGTATTTAAACTTTTTACCCCTCCCACCAAAATTGCAACATAACTTTTACCCCAGCAACCCAGTGAACCAATCACTGCCCCAGGCCTGGTAACAGAGGGGTGGCTCAGCAGACCCCACCGCAACACGTGCTCTCCATGAAGGAGAACATGCTTTTCCTGCCCAAAGATAAAAAATGTATCTGTTGTTTCACCCACTTTTACTTCTTGCCATGCCCATTTTGGCTCTGGCTGCACCCAAGACACTGGCGCGCAGCCTCCAGAAGTATGCCCACAATGATAGACCTAGAGATAAATAAAGTTCCTCACCCCTGCTCTCTATCTTGCTTCTGTAAAGATTGATTTTAGTGGCTTAGACTGCTGCAGTGTAACTTGAAGCAGAATCCACTATCAAAACGAGTTGATGTTTAATTTTAGAGATGTAAGAGCTATTAGTATATGTGATTTTTCTTCTTACGAAAATCAGCATATTCGCTTAGAAAATACTGTCTTATTTTATTGCTTGCAGAGGCTATATTTTCTTCTTCTTACTTAATATGTGTTTAATCTACACTGAAAGGAATATTAGGGCTTACATATCTTCAGGGGCGTTCTCTGTCTCTGATGGATAAACTTTCGAAGCTGCAAGAACATTTTCTTCTAAAAAGCTTTGATTTCTGCTACTGCGGTTCCCTTAATTGGTGTCTTATTTGGAAGGCAGCAAACTCCGAAGCCAGACTTCCTTTCATGATATGATTGGAAGCCACAAGGAAACAGCTCATCAAGGCTAGCCACAAAACTATTATTGATTGCATGCAGCCTTGACTGCACCTTTTCTGTATTACGGCTTTGGAATAAATGATGACATTTTATAGCATGCACTCTCGGGTTATATAAGAATATGTTTAAAATTAACATAAAAGGACAAGATGTATTCCTTCATCCATTGTGGGAAACACATTTTTCATTCCAAGAAAGAAGGTGTGAGGGTCACAGCAATAATTCACAAGGCATGATGTGCTTATGACTTTCTCATATGTATATGTATGTATATATATATATATATATATATATATATATATATATATATATGAGAGAGAGCCACTGAATAATTGTGGAAAGGTTATGTCAGATAAAAGGTGAATTTTCCCTTCACAGATCCATTCCAAAAGCCATCATGCTTGGTGGTAAAAAGGTAAAGGTAAAGGTACCCCTGCCCGTACGGGCCAGTCTTGACAGACTCTGGGGTTGTGTGCCCATCTCACTTAAGAGGCCAGGGGCCAGCGCTGTCCGGAGACACTTCCGGGTCACGTGGCCAGCGTGACATCGCTGCTCTGGCGAGCCAGAGCCGCACACGGAAACGCCGTTTACCTTCCCGCTGGTAAGCGGTCCCTATTTATCTACTTGCACCCGGAGGTGCTTTCGAACTGCTAGGTTGGCAGGCGCTGGGACCGAGCAGCGGGAGCGCACCCCGCCGCAGGGATTCGAACCGCCGACCTTTCGATCGGCAAGTCCTAGGCGCTGAGGCTTTAACCCACAGCGCCACCTGCGTCTCATATATATGAGAGAGAGCCACTGAATAATTGTGGAAAGGTTATGTCAGATAAAAGGTGAATTTTGTCCCTTCACAGATCCATTCCAAAAGCCATCATGCTTGGTGGTAGGGGGCATTTATACTGTGCAACACCATGGCCCTCTTCCATATCTAACGCCTACAAAGGGTTGGAGAAGAATGTCATCATTATAAACACACACAGAGAGAGTGTTTTGTTGCTACCTTAAACACACACAAAAATCTTTAAGAAAATGGAGCAAGACTCCAGGGGTCAATAAATAAATGAAGGTCACACCCACACTTCGAAGTACCATACTTTTCCGTGTACAAGACTAGGTTTTTTCCTTTTAAAATGATGCTAAAAAGTGGGAGTCATCTTATACATGCATAGCGCACAGGGTGGACATTTGATTGGTTGCTGCTGTGGCTGTCAGTGGCTATTGGGCGTGTTATTGGTTGCAGTGTCAAGGGCTGGTGTTGATTGGCTGATGCTGCAGCAATTGGGTGGGCAGATGAGAGGTGGAATTTACGGTGCGTGCAGGTGAACGATTTTCGATTTTTAGCAACTCCCTCTTAAAAAAAGCTCAACAACTCTGAGGCTATCTCCCCCCATTTTCTTAAAGCTGAGTCACCAAAAATAGGGGGCATCTTATACATGGAACCATCTTATACACGGAAAAATACGGTACATAGCTTCTCTAAAAAAAAAAAAATCCAATGAGCTGTAGTTCACCCCTCATATAGTTACAGTTCCCAGCATATTTAGGAAACTACAGAGGTCATGAGGTCAAGGGTCAAGATGAGCAGGAAGCAGCAATATAGGGCTAGGAACTACAAGCATCATTTTCAACATCTGGCTGCTGCTGGAAGCTTTGCTGGTTGTCAGTTGGTTGTCATCAGCAGCTTCTCCTCTGAGTTCTTGGTTGATCAGCTGCAGGTGGAGTCAGGCTGCTGTTCCGCTGGTGAAGCTGACTACTGGTCCATGACAGGGCACCACATGGTGTCGGATGTTCCCTCCCTGCACTCTCATGCATGCATGCTCAAACTTACATGCACACAGTAAGAGTAATATGGTGTGCCCAAAGGCAGCCCCTCTCTGCTCATCAAATGATTGATGGCAGGGGCCAAATTGCATATCCTTCAGGGCAGTGCTATTTTCTCTAGAAAAAAATGTGTCAGAACTCACCATGAACGCCTCCTTGTTCTCTTAAAATGTTCTCTTATAATACTAATGGCATGGTGGGAGGAGGGGAGCATATAAGAAAAGAAAAGAAATCACAACAACTTTTCCCAGACTTTGCAACCCTACCAAACTTGAGGGCCTTCTTGGTAGTGGCGCCCGCCCTGTGGAATGCCCACCCATCAGATGTCAAGGAAATAAACAACTACAGTGGTACCTAGAGTTACAAACGCCTCAGGTTACAAACACTTCAGGTTACAAACTTCGCTAACCTGGAAGAGTTACCTCGAGTTGAGAACTTTGCCCTAGAATGAGAAAAGAAATTGTGTGCCGGCGGCGCAGTGGAAGCAAGAGGCCCCATTAGCGAAAGCACACCTCTAGATAAGAACAGTTTCAGGTTAAGAACGGACCTCTGGAATGAATTAAGTTCATAATTAGAGGTACCACTGTATCTGACTTTTAGAAGGCCTCTGAAGGCAGCCCTGTTTAGGGAAGTTTTTAATGTTTGATGTTTTATCACATTATTATTATTATTATTATTATTATTATTATTAATCTGCTGGGAACCAGCCAGAGTGGCTGGGGAAACCCAGCCAGATGGGCAGGGTATAAATTTATTATTATTATTATTATTATTATTATTATTATTATTATTATTATTATCAGAGCTGCCCGAGGTCCCAGCTCACAAAGGACCAACGCCAGTTCTTGTTATATACAAAAGTCTTTATTGAAGATCAGTTTCGATTTCAAAGCCGCGGCGCGCAGCTCTACGTCTTGGAGTCTAGACCGCTGAAGCTCCGTCTGAATCTCCTCCCCCCCAAACACCAGTTTAAGACTCTAGCCTTGCTCCACCTCTTCCTTTGCTCTTTCCTCCTCTGGGTCCGCCTGTCCACTGGGGTCTCGCCCTTTCTAGACTCTTCTGACGCTGAGTCCCCTGAGTCTTCCCCCTGCTTCCGGCGGGCTTTAGGACCTGGTTCCCCATTCGGGTCTTCTGCTGTCCCGTGCGCCTGTAGATTTGAACTGGGCGCGCGCGCCCAGCCGGCAACCTTCCTCCTGACCGTTACACTGCTCCTGTCACTGCTTCCCCCTTCGGGGGGGCCAGCTGGATCTGACTTCCCCTCCGTTCCCTCACTCAGCGATGGAGGCGTGGTCAGCCCTGACTCATCTTCTCTCCCTACTGGAGGAGACGCTGGCCCTGATACATGGGACTCCTCCCCCCCGCTATGCTCTGGTGGGGAAACTGGTCCTGATCTCCAGCTGCTGCTTTGGGAGTCGCCGCTGGCCCCTTGCTTCTGGTGCGTCCCTCCTGGGACCCCCCTTGCCCTGGCCATCGGCGCCCCCTTCTGGGAATCTTCTGAATCGCTGGAGAGGCTCATGGAATCTCTCGGGCCACTGTCATACTCCCCTACGCTGCCCTCAGATTCTTCCCCTTCGCTCTCCGTTTCCTCTCTCCCCTGTGCCTCTGCTCCTGAGCCCCTGACAATTATTATTATTATTATTAGGCCAGCAGGGGCTGGGATTGCTTGGGCGGCCAGATCAGACTCCTGAACTGGGGTTTAGCCACCTATGCCCTAAGCAGACAACATGCCCAGCTTGGTGATTCAGTTGTGTCCTGCAGCTGCCCTTCTTCTGCAAAGAAGAGCATGCAGGAAGTGTTTCTTCCATTGCTGGCCAATGATGACTCAAAGAAAATGCCTCTTCTGCTGCTACTACCGCAGCCTCCATGCCTGGGATTATCCAAATGAATTATCCTCGTAATCGTTTTAAACAGCAAGCAAATGAGAAGAGATCACATTTTGTTCAGAGCAATTCGCTAACGGAAGAAGCGAAATTCATCAAAGCAATCGTTAGCTATTGTTAAGATAATTGCTAGCATGATTGCTCAGCTCCACCCTCTAAGCTGTATTTTGCCTCAATGACTGCTTGATTCTTCAGTTTATGCAAACAGACCAGGCCTACAATTGCATTTGGACTCAATGAATAGACTTGATATCCATTTCCGAGCAGAAAATAAGGTTTATGTCTTGAGGACATGCAGATATATGAAATTAGGACGCAAACAGCTTAGGCCTCTCAATTCAGTCCCATTTATTTCTCCTTTAGTATTCCATTTCCTGAATATTTCATCTATTTTAATTGAATGAATCTATTATTTGACTTCACTTTTTAACGTATATTTCTTTCTTTCTATTTTTACACCCTTTTATTTTTACTGAGATGAAGATAGAAACATGTTTACTGAGCTAACATTTTTGACACTGTTTAAGATTTTGTACACTTCAATGAAATTGTCTCTTAGCATCCCGCTCTGCAGGCTATATGGAATAAGTTCATCTTTTATCCTGATCTCCCCACTCAAACCTTTTTATTTCTGAAATCTTATTGGTTCCATTGCTTTTGACTCTTTGAAATAATTTCTTAACCAAAACAAAGCACAGTTCCTTAATATGATACAGATTTGAGTAAGGGTAGGCAGATCAGCAGAATCCCACTCTAATATTTTCATATGTTTTGATTCCTATTTCTGCATGAATCAGTGAGTTGTTGTCTTTTAAGTACTTTTCACCAAAATTAGATTTTTTGCATATATTTTACCCTAAAATACACATTTTATATGTATCTAGTGAGCTCCTTCCTTTTTAACCAGGCCTTTCGTTGGCTTGATCGACATCCTGTACCCTTTTAAAATGTGGCTCTTTTTTGGGGGGGGCATGTTATTGGGTTATTGTTTTTACTTTGATTTTATATATTGTGATCTTTCTATGTGAACCGCCCTGAGACCTCCGGGTACAGTGGTGCCCCGCAAGACGAAATTAATTCGTTCCGCGAGTTGCTTTGTCTTGCGATTTTTTCGTTTTGCGGAGCGCGGATTCCCCGGGTATTAACGGTTTTACGAAAAAGGAAGCAAATCTGCAAGACGTTTTCGTCTTGCGAAGCAAGCCCATAGGGAAATTTGTCTTGCGAAGCACCTCGAAAAACAGAAAACCCTTTCGTCTAGCAAGTTTTTCATCTTGCGAGGCATTTGTCTTGCGGGGCACCACTGTATAGGGTAGTATATAAATTTAACAACAACAACAACAATAATAACCAAACCCAAGTGCCAAAGTCCTTCTTTCTGCTCAGAGAAGTAGTGTTGCGTGTTCAGACCCAGAGACCTCCCCCCTAAATAAACACACATTTAACTCAAATTTTAGTTTTGTTTTTTTGGCACAATTTAGGCCACAACTTTACTGATTACAGAAAGTGAGTGGTTGTATAGGCTCTGGTTCGACCAGCTCCCTGCACCCTTGCAGGTAGCACTGATCCAGAGCTCTATCATAGGTCAGCCAAGGGTGATCACCTGAGGCAGCTGAAAAGCCTGGGAACAGACTCTGTTCACTCCCCTGGACTCAGGCACAGGCACAACCCCCTCTCAAGGAGTTGACCAAACCAAGTTGAGTCCCTGGATTCCTTTAACGGAATACCCTTCACATAGGGATGGCAAGACTGTTCTCCCATCCCTATCACCGGAACCAGTGCCTATCCACAATCTTATAAGTTGTGACAATTTGCTACGCAGCAGGCGAAACCCAAATGGCAGCAGCCAATCAGCCAAGTGGGGAAAATTCCTGATGTGCCCCTGTTTGTAAAGAAAAAGAAGGCACTTTTTATCATATATGGTGGACATGTCCTAAGCTAAAGGACTTATGGGAAAAGGTTTATAATGAGATGAAAAAAATGTTGAAAATCACATTTGTTAAGAAACCAGAAGCCTTTTTACTTGGAATAATAGGATTGGAACTGCCCAAAAATGATGTTAGATTATTTTTGTATGCCACTACAGCGGCAAGACTGCTACTAGCTAAAAATTGGAAATCTCAAAAAATACCAATGGTAGAACAATGGCAGATGAAGATGTTGGAGTTTTTGGAGCTGGCCGACCTGACTGGAAGACTCCACGATCAGAAAGAAGAGGAACACTAAGAAGATTGGAAGAAATTTAAAGATTATTTAGTTAAGCATTGTAATATAATATAATATAATTAGAAGGTACTTGAAAGTATCAAACAGGCCTAGGATTAGAATAAGAAGCTGGTATAGCAATATGGAGTTAAGCCAATAAGAAAAGAGATGAAGACAGTTAATTGAAGGAGTTACTGGTAATAGAAAGATGACCATGGAGAACTGCTACAAAGGTGTCACAATGAAATACAGTTAGAGGGGATTTGAGGAAGTCAGATAACAATGAAAGTTAATTTGGATTTTAGAAGTAATAAGTGTTTTTATTTTATTTTTTATTTTAGTATTGTATTTTGTTTTGTGTCTTTTATATGTTATATTTGTGATAAATGTGGAAAATTAATTTAAAAAATTGGGGGAGGGGGAGAATTCCTGATGTGACCCTGTCCCAAAGACAGACGACACATGACGGCATAGCAAGGTCAATTGCAAATGCTCTAAATATAGGGAGAGGTGGGCGGGTGTTCTGATGCACTGGCCCAAAGAGGAAGCTCTGGGTCATGTGCATAGGTATATATAGATCCCTTGGCCTGTTTAGACAGCTCCCCATTAGCCGGATTAAACCCAGCAATGAGGGACCTACCAATCTGGTATTGTGGCTGTCCAATAGAATCATAGAGTCATAGTTGGAAGAGACCACAAGGGCCATCGAGTCCAACCCCCTGCCAAGCAGGAAACACCATCAGAGCACTCCTGACATATGGTTGTCAAGCCTCTGCTTAAAGACCTCCAAAGAAGGAGACTCCACCACACTCCTTGGCAGCAAATTCCACTGTTGAACAGCTCTTACTGTCAGGAAGTTCTTCCTAATGTTTAGGTGGAATATTCTTTCTTGTAGTTTGGAACCATTGCTCCGTGTCCGCTTCTCTGGAGCAGCAGAAAACAACCTTTCTCCCTCCTCTATGTGACATCCTTTTATATATTTGAACATGACTATCATATCACCCCTTAACCTCCTCTTCTCCAGGCTAAACATGCCCAGCTCCCTTAGCCGTTCCTCATAAGGCATCGTTTCCAGGCCTTTGACCATTTTGGTTGCCCTCCTCTGGACACGTTCCAGTTTGTCAGTGTCCTTCTTGAACTGTGGTGCCCAGAACTGGACACAGTACTCCAGGTGAGGTCTGACCAGAGCAGAATACAGTGGCACTATTACTTCCCTTGATCTAGATGCTATACTCCTATCGATGCAGCCCAGAATTGCATTGGCTTTTTTAGCTGCCGCGTCACACTGTTGGCTCATGTCAAGTTTGTGGTCAACCAAGACTCCTAGATCCTTTTCACATGTACTGCTCTCAAGCCAGGTGTCACCCATATTGTATTTGTGCCTCTCTTCTTTTTTTTTTTTTCCCCAAGTGCAATACTTTACATTTCTCCCTGTTAAAATCCATCTTGTTTGTTTTGGCCCAGTTCTCTAATCTGTCAAGGTCGTTTTGAAGTGTGATCCTGTCCTCTGGGGTGTTAGCCACCCCTCCCAGTTTGCTGTCTTCTGCAAATTTGATCAGGGTGCCCTTGAGTCCATCATCCAAGTCGTTGATAAAGATGTTGAATAAGATCGGGCCCAAGACAGAACCCTGTGGCACCCCACTGGTCACTCTTCTCCAGGATGAAGAGGAACCATTGATGAGCACCCTTTGGTTTCGGTCAGTCAGCCAGTTACAAATCCACTGAGTGGTAGCATAGTCAAGTCCGCATTTTACCAGCTTCTTTACAAGAATATCATGGGGCACCTTGTCAAATGCCTTGCTGAAATCAAGGTAGGCTACATCCACTGCGTTCCCTTCATCTACCAGGCTTGTAATTCTGTCAAAAAGCGAGATCAGGTTAGTCTGACATGACTTATTTTTCAGAAATCCATGCTGACTATTGGTGATCACAGTATTCCTTTCTAGGTGCTCACAGACTGTTTGCTTAATGATCTGCTCCAGAATCTTCCCTGGTATTGATGTCAGACTGACTGGGCGGTAATTATTTGGGTCCTCTCTCTTCCCCTTTTTGAAAATAGGGACAACATTTGCCCTCCTCCAGTCTGCCGGGACTTCGCCTGTTCTCCAGGAATTCTCAAAGATGACAGCCAGTGGTTCTGAGATCACATCTGCCAGTTCTTTTAATACTCTTGGATGCAGTTCAATATACCCACCCACAACCAGGAGGTCAGTCTCCAGGTCTCACCGCAACACATGCCCTCTTTTAGGGAGGACACGCTTTAGCGTAAACAATATATTGCTGAAGGATCTTCACCTCCTAGTATATGCTGTATTTCTATTCCCTGCCACAACCCTTCTGACATTGATTTAAAAGCAAAGAATATAACAGTTCTGTTGGTTAAAGATATATTAGAAAAAGCACCTGGTTTTTTTCAGAACTATATTATCAACTTCAGACGCTGCAGTGTGTTAAACGGCAGTTGGTGAGTTAGGATGCTGGTGTCCATTGACACATGTGCCCATGGCCTAGATACATGATGCATCTTCCACCAAGTCAGACTCTTCACTCCTGTCTATCGCTTGTAGTGCCTCCCCCACTGAAAAGGTATTGCAGGCAGGCAATCTCCCCTTTCAACCCCTATTGCCGAGTGCAGAAGAAAGGAGCGTCTCATTTGTGCTGTCAAAGAAAAGGAGGAGCCTCCTTTTTTGTGCAGGGCTGGGCTAAGGAGTCAGTGGTAGGGATGGAGGAGAAATTTGACTTAAAGGGGAGCCGGCCCAGTTTGTACTTTCCAAAACACCAATCCTTCAAAATTCACACCTCTCTGAATTTTGCACTGCCGTTCCCTGGCTAAGTGATGTAGATAGATAAAACCTTTATTTGCCTCAGCCACAAGCCATAGCAAAGGAATCAAATACAATCAAATACAGATGTAGCTAGATGGCTGGTGTCAGAGTCTGCCCACTCTTTCCCTGCAGTTCCCAGAGCAGAGGAAGACTATAGATTTAGAGCAGTGGTTTGCAGAAGGTCATAGTTCGGAGGCTGCAGAGGGGAGCAGCTGGGAAATATTGGGAGAGGAACAGGAAGGAGAAGAAGAAGCACCAGGGGAGAGACAGCTGACAGACTCAGTGTTTTTAGAAAGCATTTTAGACTCCCCCCTTCTCCCAGAACCTGGTGGGCATGGAAAATAGGAGAATAGAAAGCTCAGAGGGAGAAAACACAGATCAGCCAAAGTAGGGGTAATGTATAATAGGAGAGACGGAGGGGGTGGGGCTTTACTCGGAGCAATCCCATTACTGCAAGAGAGGCACTTTTCAAAGCCTCTCTCTGTGAATATTGAATAAAAGACTTGGCAAAAACTCTTCTTGTTGATCTAATTCTTGGCTGACCACTGTGGGAGAGATTGGATTCCCTGGAACCTGACAGTTGGCTATAAAAATACATTCTGAGAGTTTAGGTAAAGGTAAAGGGACCCCTGACCATTAGGTCCAGTCGTGACCGATTCTGGGGTTGTGGCGCTCATCTCGCTTTATTGGCCAAGGGAGCTGGTGTACAGCTTCTGGATCATGTGGCCAGCATGACTAAGCCGCTTCTGGCGAACCAGAGCAGCGTACGGAAACGCCGTTTACCTTCCCGCCGGAGTGGTACCTATTTATCTACTTGCACTTTGACGTGCTTTCGAACTGCTAGGTTGGCAGGAGCAGGGATCGAGCAACGGGAGCTCACCCCGTTGTGGGGATTCGAACAGCCAACCTTCTGATTGGCAAGTCCTAGGCTCTGTGGTTTAACCCACAACACCACCTGCATCCCTTTCCGAGTTTACAACCATACAAATGAAAGAGTTAATAACTGTTCTTGGCCACAAATAAAACATATGAATGAGGGGGCTTTCTTTGCTAGGCATTATAGGGGCGTGGGTGGCACTGTGGGCCTCTGAGCCTCTTGGGTTTGCCAATCAGAAGGTCAGCGGTTTGAATCCCTGCAACAGGGTGAGCTCCTGTTGCTTGGTGTTGCGAGCTCCAGCCCACCAGCCGGCAGCCGAGCAAACTCCGGTCTCCCTTGGAACGGAATCAATCAGCGACTCATAGCTTCGGAAGCCTTCAGAGACTTGAGCATGCTCTAATCAGCAGAGTGAATAATTCTTCAGAATGGAAGTGATGGACAGAGGCATATGTAAGCATTTTTACAAGCATTTATTCAACAACAGGACAAAGGAAAACACATATCTGCTTCCCTTCGTGTCCAAGCAAACAGCAGATAGGCAAAAGCTATATACAACGGAAGTTCCCAGCAGACTGCGCTGGAAGTATAAAGACATGTGACACACAACAACTCCTGTTCTAAAGGTGGAATGGAACTATATCCTAACATCCCAGTCCCAGCGGCTGTCAACCCAGCAGTTTGAAAGCACGTCAAAGTGCAAGTAGATAAATAGGTACCACTCCGGCTAGAAGGTACCGTATTTTTCACTCTATTGGACGCACCGGACCATAGGATGCACTGGACCATAGGAGGGGGAGAAGAGGAAAAACCTTTTTTTTCCTTGTTCTCCCCCTCTAAAACAAGGTGCATCCTGTGCGTTCAAGGTGCGTTCACCCGAAGCCTCCAGAGCCCAGCAGGCTTTCCCCACCGCCAGCCCCAAAGACCAGGTCGGGGAACAGCGGGAAGGCAGTGCTCCCCCCCCCACCAGCCCCAAAGCAGTCGTCTTTTAATTTCGTGGCTGCTGTCACCATCTGCAGTGATCACCTTATACTGTATACAACATTAATGTCTCACATCGAATGTCACTGACCTGTAGAAAAGACTCTGACCTGAAAATAGAGACAATAAACATACTTTGGTCAACCAAGAAAATATTTTATCTTATTTTTTAAAAAATGTATATACTGGGCTAAAATGTGCATAGAAACCCACATATTACTGAAAACACCATACAAAAGTACATTGCAGTAGGGAAACTTGTTTTGCAAAAATGGTCTATTTACACCCAGAGGCTGATGGATTTCCAGGAGGACTTGAAAATAAATAAATCACTAACTAATGAGGAGAGGTAGAGAACTGAACTTGAGATTGGAAAAAATGAGAAATATAGAGAAACTAAAACTGAGCGTTGTGTCCATCCATCCCTATGGCAACACCAGGTAACAAATGCAGAAACACAGTTGGGGTCAGAACGTATGTGGTTGGAACGTGAAAGGCATCTCTTCCAAGCTGGTCTCCTTTTCCTGTGAAGGCCAAATGCCCATTATATTGGAGTCCAAGCAGAATAAAGGGAAGCACGAGGATTTAACTGCCATTGGAGATTTTCCTTTAAAGTTGCGTGCTATTTTAGTTCACATCAAGACAGATTCGCATACATGCACAAAGACTATGTAATTGTCTTCTGAAACAGACATTGTGCAATATGTTTGTTTCTACTTCGAGAAAACGAAAACGGTAATTTGGGGAAGGGAGCCTTATCAAAAAAAGAAGAGGAGGAAATCTTGCCGCTCTTGAATACTGTGACGCAGAATGCATTAAAATAAAAAACCCAAAGAGGCCTATTTTGCTGACAATATATATTTTATGGATTCAGGCACTTGGCTCTAGAGAGTGTGCAGCTAAACATTTTTCATTTTGTTACTCCATTTGTTTCATACTTGTTTTTTTTCTTCATTTTCTTTTAACGATCAAGTTTTAAAAAGGCACAGCCTAGGACATGGATAGGCAAATTAAGGCCCGGGGGCCATATCTGGCCCAATCGCCTTCTAAATCCGGCCTGTGAACGATCCGGGAATCAGTGTGTTTTTACATGAGTAGAATGTGTGTTTTTATATAAAATGCATCTCTGGGTTATCTGTGGGGCATAGGAATTTGTTCTTTGTTTTCTTTTCAAAATATAGTCCAGCCCACCACAAGGTCTGAGGGGCGGTCAACCGGCCCTCTGCTGAAAGAGTTTGCTGACCCCTGGTCTAGGAAAACTATTAGGAATGGATGGGCAGTATCTGGGCACCAAGCTAAGGCAGCAGATAATGGCATCATCATCAATTTTATTTATACCCGCCCTCCCCGGCCAGAGCCAGGCTCAGGGCAGCTAACAACAGTAAAAATTACAGTAAAAACATAATGGGGGGGGACCAATTTAAAATACAGGTTAAAATGCAATTTAAAATGCAGCCTCATTTTAAAAGTAGCCCGTAGATCAAAACCATAAGGGGAGGGAAACATATGGGTCAGACTGAGTCCAAACCAAAGGCCAGGCGGAACAGCTCTGTCTTGCAGGCCCTGCGGAAAGATGTCAAGTCTGCAGTGCAGACAGACAGACCTCGGCAACCATGCTTTAAGAAGCAGACCTTATCAAGCGGATCTGCCGAGTTGCTGCCAAAACTTGGGAGGAGGCTGTCGTACTCACATGACATCAAACACATGCTGATGAGGAGATTTCACCCCTCCCATATCCAAGAATCTCCTGACGAGTCTGCTGATTCTCCAGAGAGGAGGAGCAGTGTGCTGCTTTCTACTTATTCAGCTCCAGCACCAAGTCAAGTCAGTCAGTCAGTCAGTCAGTGTGTCCGAGAGAGAGAGAGAGAGAGACTGAGTGTTAGAGATCGTGTGTAGAGATAAGGTTGCTGCTAAGAGCAGCTGCAGACACTCAGTGCTGCATTCATTTATGCTTAGACCTATTTAGCTCTGTATATAGTTTTGTATTATAGTTATAGTTATAGAATAAAAGAAGATATTCTACAGAGCTGCTCTCCGAGTGGTTTATACACTGCTAGACTCTGCTATACTCTGCTGTGCGACGACTGTATTGTGGAAGTGAATCTGGTGCTCGCGGCTCTAAGCTGTGAGTCCACAGCACTTTGACCTGTTCCAGTTGAAGAAGGTGGTCTCTGGAAGTGCTACCCAGCTCGCCTAGCCCAGTCGGGGTTGAAGTGCATGAGTCCAGTTGGTGACACTGGCTCAAGGGCGATGCTGACAGCTGCCTCCCCAACCCAGCCAGGTTGATTTGCCTCCGCCCCTGCCAGCTGCTTTAGCTTAGTGAAAGGGGCATGCATCCCTGGCAGACATCAAAACGATTTACTTCATTCATTTATTTATTTAGTTATTTATTTATATACTGCCCTATACCCAGAGGTCTCAGGGAGGTTCACAGAAAAGATCACTATATATACTGTAAAATCAAAATAGGAACAATAACCCAATAACACCCCCACCCACCCCCAAAAGAGCCACATTTTAAAAGGAGGCAGCTGTTATACTAACATGTCTACAGGACTCAAACTCAGCTCTCTGTGACTAGTGGACTGCAGCCTATGTCCATTGTTTCCTAACAGAAACCAAAATGATCTCAGCTGGGAGTTGGGTTATATAATAATAATAATAATAATAATAATAATAATAATAATAATAATAATAAATTTATACCCCACCCATCTGGCTGGGTTTCCCCAGCCACTCTGGGCGACTTCCAACAAAGTACAGTGGTGCCTCGCAAGACGAAATTAATTCGTTCCGCGAGTTGCTTCGTCTTGCGGTTTCTTCATCTTGCGAAGCACGGCTATTCGCGGCTTAGCGGCTATTAGCGGCTTAGCGGCTATTAGCGGTTTCGTCTTGCGAAGCAAGCCCATAGGGAAATTCGTCTTGCGAAGCACCTCGAAAAATGGAAAACCCTTTCGTCTAGCGAGTTTTTCGTCTTGTGAGGCATTCGTCTTGCGGGGCACCACTGTATAAAAATACAGTGTATTAAAATGCAGTGGTCTGTTAAACATTAAAAGCCTCCCTAAACAGGGCTGCCTTCAGGTGTCTTCTAAAAGTCTGGTAGTTGTTCTTCTCTTTGACATCTGGTGGGAGGGCGTTCCACAGGGAGGGCGCCACAACCAAGAAGGCCCTCTGTTCCCTGTAACTTGGCTTCTCGCAGTGAGGAAACCTCCAGAAGGCCCTCGGCGCTGGACCTCAGTGTCTGGGCAGAACGATTAAGGGTTAGGGGAGAAAGGCATCCCTTTTTCTAAAATGACTCTTGCCATCCAAAATATATATATTTTAAAAACAACATGGGATGCGCTCAGTACCGTCAACTTTGTTTTTCTGTGGTTTCAATGTGACAAGGGCTCCTTTCACGTATGAATCATTTGTGGCTAGTGTCACAAAAGACTGGTCTGCCATTGTGCCGCTGCTCCAGTCCAGAGACCCAGCAGATATGTCTGTTTTTTTACAGCTACTTTTCATTGACGTTTGCATTGATTCTCTTTTAAATGACTAGGCCTGGATTAATGCCTTTATTCAAGCTACATAATGCTATATCTAAATCAGTAAACAAGTTAATAGTTTCCGAGCTCTCTAAAGTAAGTGGGGGGGGGGATAATTATCTGCCCCGAAAACTCAATCCCACATATTGCACGTATTTATGTGACAAACTCCTTCATGTGATACTGGCAGTAAATACCATGAAAAACCTTTCACAAATCTAATTATAGCTGTATTATCACAATAACATTTCTAGCTGATCACATGTTCCAGTGCTACCAGATGCTCCTGATTATTAGAGTCAAAATGAATACCATCTTTTCAAATGGGAAATAACTGTTATTTTCCAAATCCCCAAGTTAATCAGTATATCCAGGGGGCAGGGGAATCAAGAGCCACCTAGAACATATCCATTTGTGGTTCTAGAACATGTCCCATTGGTGTTTTATTTGTTCTGCAATAGGAAACAATATTATCAGGCTGGTACACACTCATAACATTACTGGCAAGTCCTAAAAGGCAGACTTGGAGCTGAACCACCGGGGTTGGCGCTATCGTGCACCAAAGTCGAGAAGATTGCTTCAAGTGGGGATGTGGTCTAAACCACTGAATCCACAAAACGGGGTGAGCTCCTGTTTCTCTGTCCCAGCTCCTGCCTACCTAGCAGTTCAAAAGCACACCAGTGCAAGTAGATAAATAGGTACCACTGTGGCAGGAAGCTAAACAGTGTTTCCGTGCACTCTGGTTTCCCACAAGGTGTTCTGCTGTGCCAGTAGCGGTTTAGTCATGCTGGCCATATGACCCGGAAAGCTGTCTGTGGACAAATGCTGGCTCCCTTGGCCTGAAAGCGAGATGAGCTCCACAACCCCATAGTTGCCTTCATAGGCAACTCTGAACTGAACTTAACTATCCTGGGGTCCTTTACCTTTTTTGTCTTTACCTTGCACCAAAGACTGCTTCAAGTAGCGGAATTTAGCAAGGTAGATAAAGGCAGGCCTTGATTTCTGAATAGTGAGACTGTTGGTGGCTATTGTTGGACTCGGGTTCCCATCATCTCTGTCCATGATGGCAGGAGCTGGTGTGAGATGGAGTTCATGAACATCTGAAGTCTTCAGGTTCCTTGCCCCCAGTTTGAAGTGCTGGGTCTAAACATGGTCCTAGTTCAGCCTCAGAGCAGCATAATGTCTCAAGCCTGCACTGTGACTCACCTGAACAGTTCCACAAGCTATATTTATAGAGCTGTTCCTTTGCGCTCTCAACCTGAGTTTCCTGCTTTGACTGCTGTGTAATTCTAATTGCATATTTTAATTACGGATGTTTATATTGCAATGTTTTAATGGGATGTGTTTATTGTATATTTTAATTATGGATGTCTATATTTTAATGTGTGTATAACTGGTTCTGATACTTGGTTAGCCACTTAGAAGCCCATTTTGGCACTAAGTGGTAGATAATAAGCCCCTTCGTAAACAACTTAGTGGTTTTAGTACAATCAAGTGGCTTATAAATTTTGTGGAATAAAAATCAATACATTTGGGACACAGGGTTCTGTGCAGATACACACAAAGAGTTGTGCCATTCTGAGCTTTCTGGTATGGAGGTGTTGTTTTATCAAAGGTATTCTCAGCCAGCTGGATATCTTCCTGGAAAGTTGGAGAACACCTCCTGGTATCTATAGCAACACTAGATAACAGAGGTTGCAAAAGTAAAGTATGCTCAGTTGATTGTATTAAAAACACACATACTCTCATTGCAATAGTGATATACCCTGGGCTTCTCGTAAAGCTTTATTCCATATCACGGTGTATAAAAAGGTGGTTACCATGTTTAAAAACATGTATGCATAAGCACATGACTATGCAACAGTGTGACATGGGCACATTGTGATAACATTGATGTAAGGCAATGTCACAATGATCCTTTAGGTTGGAAAGATTTTTCTCACTAGCAATAATGGGAAGAAAGAAAACCAACAAAGTCTCTGGATCATTTTCAACACCATCTAAGACAGGGAAGAATGCAGCCCCTCCTTTCTATTTAACGATCATTTAACAGAAAAATTCTAAACATTACTGTAAAATTGCCTCTTGCAAGCACACAGACACACGCAGCGTGCCATTTTAATTTGCTTTGGACATTGCAATTATCGTGGTCTCCCATTTTTTAAACGGCATACAGCTACCCATTTGTCTTTGGTTGTTGCAAGCATCTTTATGCCTCTTATTTGTCGAGATGTGATATGTTCGACAGAATTGCTGCAGTGGGTTCACTGGGGAGCTGAACTTTGCCCTATAAATCCCTCGTGAGCTCATTGTTGTTTGCCTATTAGCCTTGTTTCTTGTCACAAGCGTGAATCCTCCCTGCCTGTGGTGGGCAAAGAGGGAATCTAAAACAAAACACTTTTCCCAACAGCTAGCTATGCTGCATCAGCAGGGAACACAAAATGCTCCTAGCACAATATGCTCATACCCAGGTCTTATTTTAATCATGACTATTTAACTTATAAATGAGCCTAACATCATAATTACACATCACTCTGAACGTTTCTCTCTCTCTCTCTCTCTCTCTCGCCATGCATATTTATCTTATATAACCAATTAAAGCCAAAGGGAAAGAAATCTATAACGGCGCAAGGATTTAACACTGAGTCTAAATTGGGGCTGCGTCAAATATTTGCTTATTTTGATATTTGCCTTGAAAATTAGCGCATGGACACAGCAATCCAAAGATAACACTGAGCAGGGGAGCTACCAGATCCCAAATTCCTAAAAACAAGAGTTGTTTGGGGCACTCATTATATAAACACTTATTTGGTTAATGAGTGGAAATTAAAGAGTTATATGTTAATGAGCATGCATCATAAAATGCATTCCAAAAAGAAATAAAACCAGACCAATGTCATCCATGCTCACTACTAGGGAGATCAAGGTAACACACTTAGGAGAAGTAAAAGGGATGCGGGTAGTGCTGTGGTCCAAACCACTGAGCCTCTTGGGCTTGCCGATCAGAAGGTTGGCAGTTCGAATCCACGCAACGGAATGAGCTCCTGTTGCTCTGTCCCAGCTCCTGTCAACCTAGCAGTTTGAAAGCACGCCAGTGCAAGTAGATAAATAGGTACCGCTCCGGCGGGAAGGTAAACGTCATTTCCGTAAGCTCTGGTTCCCATTACGGTGTCCCACTGCACGAGAAGCAGTTTAGTCATGCTGACCACATGATCCAGAAAGCTGTCTGTGGACAAACACCGGCTGCGTCGGCCTGAAAGCGAGATGAGTGTCGCAACCCCACAGTCGCCTTTGACTGGACTTTACCGTCCAGGGGTCCTTTACCTTTTTTACCTTGCACTTAGGAGAGAAGTGTATGCAATGTTCCCTGGCTACTGTTTTTGTTTTGCCACAGCAAAATGCAAAAACTCTTCATAGGAAAGCGCATGTAGAAGATTCCTGTTCTCCCCCCTTGCTTTCTTTTCAAAAAATAGTTTTAACAGACATTTGATTAAGCTCTCCATCTTTGCCAAAATGAATCTGTAAACAATATTAGTTTATTGTGTGTGTGTGTGCATATGCACATAAACTAACACATAGAGGAGAGGGTTGATGTTCACCTGTATTAACAATGTTAGGCAGTACATTTGTACCATGAGCATCCTTCTGTCCTCAGTAGCTTCACTTTAAGAAATCCACAAAACTTTTGTTTCCATTCAAATTTAAAGCAATTTATAAAATTTAATGAGGGGACATAACCTCAAATACTTTCCAAGTGCTGATGCACAAAAACAAAGTTTCTAATGGTGGGAAGAAGCCGGAATTAAACTTTTATATGTTTTCTTTTAAATCATGGCCTGTGAATGTTTGCTCTTGGTGGCTTCACTCTTTTCACTGTTATGAAAATTGCATTGCAGATTTAGAGAGAAGCATGTGTCTCTAAGGGAGCCGCCTTCTCTTTGCTCCACATCTTCACCCCATTTTAAAACCATGCCTGTGAACTTGAGTTATGCTGAAGTGAAAAAGGTTTGCTTCCACTGAGTGGCTGTGAGCAAAAAGGCCAAATGTTGTATTTCAAGTGAACACAAGGGTTTTCTAGCCTTTTTTCTGCTTTGGACATACCTTCTCAAAACAGAAAAACAGGGCAGCTTCTGCATAGGATGAGGTAAACCTGCCAATTTCATTTTCTCTCAGTTTTCTAGTCTTATGTTCAGTTGCCTACATTTGCACTTCAGTTTACATTTTTTTAAAAAAAAACCTCAAGAAACTTCATCAGCATTTTAGTGTGAATTTCCCCTAATAGTCATATTTTTATATAAAAAAATATTGCTTGATGCACACATTTTTGGAAAAGCCATTTTTTACATTATTTTTGCTGTTGTATCTACTCTAATGCACACTTTACCTCAGGGCATGCATTTTTGCACACATGACTTGGCTGGAGTGCTTCATTTCAAAATTACGAGAAGCACAACTTTTGAGGGATGGCTATGTTTTGGTCCACGTATTTTTTTTTCAGAAAGCATGGATTTGGTAGTTTCACCTTCAAATGTCAGCTGAATCCAGTTCACCTTCCATCCCTACCTCTGGAACACCACATACCCTTCAACATTTCTTTTATGAAAATAGGGACATACTATTCCATAATGATAATTTTACTATTTATACCCTGCCCATCTGACTGGGTTTTCCCAGCCACTAAACATTAAATGGGACGCGGGTGGTGCTGTGGGTTAAACCACAGAGCCTAGGACTTGCCAATCAGAAGGTCAGTGGTTTGAATCCCCGTGACAGGGTGAGCTCCCATTGCTCGGTCCCTGCTCCTGCCAACCTAGCAGTTCGAAAGCATGTCAAAGTGCAAGTAGATAAATAGGTCCGGCAGGAAGGTGAACGGAGTTTCCGTGTGCTGCTCTGGTTTGCCAGAAGTGGCTTAGTCATGCTGGCCAAATGACCCGGAAGCTGTACACCGGCTCCCTCGGCCAATAAAGCGTGATGAGCGCTGCAACCCCAGAGTCGGTCACGACTGGACCTAATGGTCAGGGGCCCCTTTACCTAAACATTAAATACCTTGCCCATACTGGGCTGCCTTCAGATGGTTCGGGGGTCATATAACTCCATAGTCTCTGACATTTCTCCAGTGAAAATAGGGATGTCCTAAGGAAAAGCGGGACATTCCAGGATGAAATCAGAAACTGGGAGAACTTCTGTTTGTTATGGTCTGCGATTTTTAATCACGGTTTTAATCTGGTTGCATGGTGTTTTATCATTTTAATGCGCTTGTTGTAAACCCTTCTGGTATCTTAAATGATGAAGGGCAGAGTAGAAAGTAATTAAGTAATGGTGTGAGCCAAACCTCAGAAGTAAGTTCCATTGAGTTCAATGGGGCCTATGTCCAGGTAAATGGGGTTAGAACTGCAGCCTAAGAATATAAACAAACAAGAAAAGACATAGGTTGCAGAGTTGTGAATAAATCCTATTAATCTCTGTAGGATTTCATTCCAAGCAGACATGCATGGTATGTTGATACATGAAGCATTCCTATGACCTCAGTGACAACGTGGTTTAACTGAAAAATCTAAGCTAGCCAAAGAAATGAACTGAACAGAAGAAGGTCAACTCTTCCTTGTTCCTTACAATACCAAAATCAAAGCCCAAAGGCATTTTTGTCATTTGAACTATTATTTCAGGTTAGCTCAAAATAGAAAGAGCCTAACAATGCTGACAAAGGCATTACAGATACATCGGTTCCCATTGCAGTTAATGCCTCCTAATAATGTTTTGGTTTACATGGCAGTTGCCGCAGAAGTAATTGATGTTTTCCTCCTGATGGCGTGCTCGCTTGGTTTTTTATTTCAAGGCATAAAGCTAAATAATGAGACACTTGTCTTATATTGGCGGTGATTAATTAATACACAAACATAATGGAGTCGCCTACACTTCATTTGTTTTACTATATTATTTCAAATTATGGAGGGAAATGTTCCATTGCTTATCTACCTCTAGGCAATAAAACTTGCATAGAAAGGCAGTCCACCTTTCTCCTACATGCGTACCTAGATGGCGCATACTTGATTCTTGCTGAAATTGCCATGCAGTTTCCATAAAATCAGTAAGGAAAAAGGTAAAGGACCCCTGGACAGTTAAGTCCAGTCAAAGGCAACTATGGGGTGCAGTGCTCATCTCGCTTTTCAGGCCGAGGGAGCTGGAGTTTGTTCACAGACAGCTTTCCGGGTCATGTGGCCAGCATGACTAAACCGGTTCTGGCACAACGGAACTGAGTGACAAGCGCGCATGGAAATGCCATTTACCTTCCTGCCAGAGCCGTACCTATTCATCTACTTGCATTGGTGTGCTTTTGGACTGCTGTGTTGGCAGAAGCTGGGACAGAGCAATGGGAGCTCACCGTGTCGCATGGATTCAAACCACTGAGCTTCCAATCGGCAAGCCCAAGAGGCTCAGTGGCTTAGACCCCAGCACCACCCAGTCCCTTTATAAAACCGGTAACCTACATAGAGTAACTCAGCCAGATTAGATATAAGCAAGCAATCATGCCTGAGATAATAGTGCTTAACATTTCATACAGCTCAGTCAGAAGCAATGCACCCAGGGACTCCTGCTAGAATATGACACCTCTTCATTATTCCTTCAAGGACTAATTTACAAAAAGTCATAATTACCCCCTTTCCTTTCCACCCTCTCTCTTGAAGAACTGCAGAAAAATAGCAGAAAATGGATTTACTCCAAAGTTTCCAAGAATTGTGTTTCAGTGTTCCTGGGGCAAAGTAGGCAAGGAACGTGAGCATTTTGTGGGTAAAGAAAAGAACAAAATGAAGAACAGTCAAATAACTGCTTTCACCGAATGTTTGTGTGTGAAGCAAACAGATTCATTTTACTTATACACAGCAAGGGAATTTGCTGAGCTGGAGTTTTGGTTTGGAAGAAATAGAGCTCAAACTTAAGGAAAGAATAGCAAAAATATTTATGACAGAGAAAATGACCCATGTGTTAGGTTCATTTGTGCATTATCCTGACATCACCATTGTTGTTGTTGTTGATGATGATCTTATCATTTATACCCTGCCCATCTGAGTGGGTTTCCCTCACCACTCTGGGCAGCTTACAGCATATATAAAAACATAATAAAAACACCAAGCATTAAAAACCTCCTGATACAGGGCTGCCTTCAGATGTCTTCTAAAATTTGTGCAATTCTTTATCTCCTTGACATCTGAAGGGAGGGCGTTCCACAGGGAGGGCACCACTACCGAGAAGGCCCTCTGCCTGGTTCCCTATAACTTTGCTTCTTGCATTGAGGAAACCAGCAGAAGACCCTCAGAGGAGGACCTCAGTGTCCGGGCTGAGCGATGGGGGTGGAGACGCTCTTTCAGGTATACTGGTATATTAGTTTGCTGATGAAACCTTGCTCTAAATATCCCAACGATTACTCATAGAAGCTTCTCATGGGTATTAAATAGAAATGGAGGCAATATAGTGCCCTTTGACACCCCATAACTCAAGAGCAAAGGCACTGAGAAACATTAACCAAACCCAACAGAAGGTCAGCAAGGCTGGCTGTTAACCAGAAGGTTGGTGGTTCAAGCCCATCCAGGGACAGCTGTGGGCAGAATTCCTGCATTCCAGGGGGTGGAACTACATGATCCTTTGGGTCCCTTCCAACTTACAATTCTGTGATTCTGTACCATCTTCTGGAACTGTCCCTGGAAAGAAGGCAGGACTGACTGTAGAGCAGTCTCCTCAGTCCACATTTCCCATAGATGGTCCAGAAGGATTCCACGGTTGAAAAGCTGATGAGAAATAAATCAGGAGCAAGGGCAGATCTATGCTCATGGTTTTTAATGTTAAAGAAGGTTTAAGGAATGGTTTTGATCATGTTGATTGACTAATGACGTTCTACTTTTTACATTCATAATGCATTATTAGCTTGTCTCTTTTAACACTAAAATTTTAATTGTTTTATGCTGCAATATAGATGAAACACTGCTCATATGTCCCTGTGTAGCATTTTACCTTTTAAAAAAACTGTATTCAAACTCCGACCCCACTCCAATGGTACTCGAGGGGCGGCATTCCGTTTTTCCCATAGGGGCAGGGCAGAGCAACCAGTGGCCAGTAGCAGGGAC
The DNA here is from genome assembly GCF_951804945.1 of Podarcis cretensis. Lineage (NCBI taxonomy): Eukaryota > Metazoa > Chordata > Lepidosauria > Squamata > Lacertidae > Podarcis > Podarcis cretensis. The sequence goes on from NC_137179.1 coordinate 65,936,718, forward strand.
AGAAACAGTTTTTTTGGAAAATGGTGTGGCCAGTTATTACTTACATTTGATGAAAAAAGCCAAAGTTAAAAAATGTTTTAATTAACAAGTGCAGTGGAACCTCGGGTTACGTTACCCTTGGGTAACGTAAACTTCGGGTTGTGAAAGCAGCAAACCCAGAAGTGTTCTGCCACTTGCGCATGTGCAGAAGTGGTCTACCGCCCCGCGTGCATGCGCAGAAGCGGTCTTTCCGGTTGCGAAAACTTCAGGATACAGCCGGACCTCCGGAACGGATCCTGTTTGCAACTGGAGGTACCACTGTATGCCCTGTGATTTTTTTAGAGTGGCATATCTAATATCATTCTAATGGGGAAAAATAACATTAAACATGTCAGGAGAGCCCGTGTGGTGTAGTGGTTAAGAGAGGTATACTCGTAATTTGGGGAACTGGGTTCGATTCTCCGCTCCTCCACACTCAGCTGCTGGGTGACCTTGGGCTAGTCACACTTCTCTGAAGTCTCTCACCTCACAGAGTGTTTGTTGTGGGGGAGGAAGGGAAAGGAGAATGTTAGCCGCTTTGAGACTCCTTCAGGTAGTGATAAAGCGGGATATCAAATCCAAACTCTTCAGTGTAGATCCAGCCCAACAGGGTCACACTCCCCCTCTCCCTTTCACAATAAGGGCACCAGGGTTTTATCATTCCTGAACCCAGGCTGCAATGGGTCTCGATAACTGGTTTCCTCCAATAGTACATACAACTGCACTGCCATGACCCTCTCAAGGGCCTTGCTCAAAAAGGAGGTATTTGTGACTGGGCAATGCTTGGTAAATACCATTGGGTCCAGGTAAGGTTTTTCCAGGAGCGGTTGAACCACCAGCTCCTTTAAGGCGGTAGTCATCATCCCGTTCCACAGAGATGCATTCACCATACCATGGACCTGTCAGTTTGCATTTCTTAGTACAGAAAGTATTGATCTGATGTGTAGAGATCTTTCCTCTGATTAGTTCAGGAGGATTCTAAAAGGGTTATTCTCTTTGTGAAAGAAATTTTTCTTCTATGTGAAAGAAACAGGAAGAAGGTTTTCGTTTGGGTTATTTCTGCTGGGAAGCTGAGTAAAAAGGTAAAGGTAAAGGTACCCCTGCCCGACAGGGCCAGTCGTGACCGACTCTAGGGTTGCGCGCTCATCTCGCTCAAGAGGCCGGGAGCCAGCGCTGTCTGAAGACACTTCCGGGTCACGTGGCCAGCGTGACGAAGCTGCATCTGGCGAGCCAGCGCCACACACGGAAACGCCGTTTACCTTCCCGCCTACTTGCACTTAGGTTGGCAGGAGCTGGGACCAAACAACAGGAGCTCACCCCGCCATGGGGATTCGAACTGCCGACCTTACGATCAGCAAGTCCTAGGCACTGAGGTTTTACCCAAAGCACCACCCGCGTCCCAGTACAGCTGGTTTAAACTAATTTTGTTGTCCTTTCTGTTGAGGTCAAACTGACTATTATAGTCAGGTCAGGAGGAGCCTGGCTCTCACTCACTTTCTCTTCTGTCTCTTTGTTCTGTTCTGTACTCTTAGTGTTAAGCTTAAGTCTTATTATAAGTTTGTGAGTTTTATTGTAAGTGCGACAACTGGATTTTTATGGACTGTGCCAATCCTGAATGCACTGGATTTGTGACAATGATGCTCATTTGCCTTCAGTAGCAAGAAAAAGCTCTGCTGGATGAAATACAATTGCCTCTGGTCTATTTTTCGGGAACTCTCCTACGTTTTTAAGTTTTCTCCTCCCTAGAAGAAGCTAAGCCGACAGGACCCAGCTAGGTTTAATCTGTCATGAAGGGCAAGGATAAAAAGGGTACCTCATTGGACACATACAAGCGCCTTGTCAACATCATCAAACTCATGCTGGTAGCTTCGAGAACACTGTCCAACCATCTCGTCCTCTGTCTACTTGTGCCCTTCTACTTGTGCCCTCAATCTTTCCCAACATCAGGGACTTTTCCAGGGAGTCTTCTCTTCTCATGAGGTGGCCAAAGTATTGGAGCCTCAGCTTCAGGATCTGTCCTTCCAGTGAGCACTCAGGGCTGATTTCCTTCAGAATGGATCGGTTTGATCTTCTTGCAGTCCATGGGACTCTCAAGAGTCTCCTCCAGCACCAGAATTCAAAAGCATCAATTCTTTGGCCATCAGCCTTCTTTATGGTCCAGCTCTCACTTTCATACATCACTACTGGGAAAACCATGGCTTTATCATCAGGTTACAGAAACCAAAACTGATCCCACCAAGCAAGGCTTGGTGGAGCATTGAAAGCTTCACTTGGAGCTGTATCAAAGACTGAAATTTTATTTTACTTCCCCTGAAAATGCAAAAAGAATGTTTCACGGAGCATCACATTTCCACATCTCTCTTGAGAGTGTGGTTGTGAGTTCTTCTTATTGTCTGATGTGAATTGTTGGCTTTCCTTTCTAGAGGAGGTCGAGGACTTTGAACACATTATCCTTAGAAATGCTATACTTAGGGGGCCAAAGCTTGCTGTTGAATCGGAAATCTGTATAAAGCTTCTTATCTTTCTGGCTTCTTCATGAACTGGAGGGACAAGGGATTCTTCGTTTGTGCCTGGCATCAGCTCTCCTCAATGGAGCAGGTCTACATGTTTTTTTCCCATTAAAGTGGAAAGCAGTTTTCATACTGTATGTGGAGTGCAACCATTCAGACAACCCTTGACCCTTTAGAAAACAAAATTATTTTGCCTCTGATCTTTCAATGCATTTATAGTGTTTTAGTATTTCAATAAGCACTCCCATCGTGACATGTTAATTTACTGTGAATTAGAAGCTCATACAAATTTCATAGCCTCTTGTCTCTGAAGGAAACTTTTTAGAAACAATTACAAAGTCTCCACAGTGAGGACTCACATCCAAACATGCACCTCTTACCTTTATTTCTGCAAAAAATGTAAATTGCATCCTGAGTAAGTATTTTAGGCAATTATATACTGCACAGAGGAGAGGGTGGTAGATCTGATGATTATCTCCTAATTAACCTTGAGAAAGAAACATTCTGAAGCACCGAAAAAATCAAACAGGTGAACGACAATAAACCTGGAATCAAAGGACTTTGCCGCTAATGTCAGCGGAAGATGCTACCTTGTGCAGAGATTTCTCTGTGGCTGTAGTTTGGCTGCCCCCACTGGCATGACAGAGTGGCCCACAAGGTATGTCTTAGTAAGGTAAAAGGTAAAGGACCCCATGATGGTTAATTCCAGTCAAAGACGACTATGGGATTGTGGCACACATCTCGCTTTTAGGCCGAGGGAGCCGGCGTTTGTCCCCAGGCAGCTTTCCAGGTCATGTGGCCAGCAGGACTAAAACGCTTCTGGTGCAATGGAACACTGTGATGGAAACCAGAGCGCACAGAAACACCATTTACCTTCCCGCTGGAGTGGTACCTATTTATCTACTCAAACTGGCATGCTTTTGAACTGCTAGGTTGGCAGGAGCTGGGACAGAGCAACAGGAGCTCACCCCATCATGGGGATTCAAACCACCGATCTTCCAATCAGCAAGCCCCCAAAAAATGGGGAATGAGGGATGGGAAATCAAGAAGAAAATTTGTTAAAAAAATATGATTGGAGTTATGTAATAATTTGGAAGATTTAATAAAAATCAGTAATGAACTCCAACTCCAATTGGCCCCTGGCAGCATGGGATAATAGGATTTATAGCCCAGCAACATGGAGGCAATAGTTTCCCCCATCCTGCCCTAATGTGCCTCCATGACACCTCTAAAGTAAATAAAAATGACAAAAGACAATGTGTTAAACACACACAGAGAGAGAGAGAGAGAGAGAGAGAGACCACCTGGACTGGTAACTTGCTTCATCCCTCTACCCATGGGAGATTTCTTTCTCGTTTGCTACACAGAGTATGAAGAAGAGAAAATGGAAATGTACAAAACCCTCTTGTTAAATATTAAGCTGTGGGGAAATGAGTCCTCGGTGTGCACAAAGGAAAAGAAGCAATGAGAAATAGACAAATCTTTTCAATTAAAAGATGCTAAGGCAAAATGAAGCCAATTTCTTTTGTTTTTCGTATGTGGTGTAATTAGGCATAGTTACCAGTGTGCATATGTCAACAGTTTAATTCAAAAGAAAAAACTCTCCGCCACATGCTTCCCCAAACACACTCAGAGAAAACCAGTCCCTTGCAGCAAATGCAGTGAAAAACCCTCAAGTGAATTATAGAGTCACAGTCGTAGCCCTATTAATAATAATAATAAATTTTATTTATATCCCGCCCTCCCCAGCCGAAGCCGGACTCAGGGCGGCTAACAATAATCAAATAATCAAACAATCAAATAATTACACATTCTAAAAATATTTCATTATAAAAATTAATTAAAATCAAATTAATGGCAACCGATTAAGCAAAATTCTGTGCAGGTTGCCAGAGGAGGGAGTCAGGCTGCGCCCTGACCAAAGGCCTGGTGGACCAACTCTGTCTTGCAGGCCCTGCGGAAAGATGTCAGGTCCCGCAGGGCCCTAGTCTCTTGTGACAGAGTGTTCCACCAGATTGGAGCCGCAGCCGAGAAGGCCCTGGCTCTAGTTGAGGCCAGCCTAACCTCTCTGAGGCCTGGGACCTTGAGGATGTTATTATTTGCGGACCGTAGGTTTCTCTTTGGGGCATACCAGGAGAGGCGGTCCCGTAGGTACGAGGGTCCTAGGCCGTCCTATGTTGCTTATAGGGTCACAACTATGGTCTTACGTTCAAGGCAAGTCATATATATATATATATATATATACACACACACTGTATTTTTCACTCTATAAGACGCACCAGATCACAAGACGCACCTAGTTTTTGGAGGAGAAAAACAAGAAAAAAAATATTCTGAATCTCAGAAGTCAGAACAACAAGAGGGATCACTGTGCAGTGAAAGCAGCAATCCCTCTTGCTGTTCTGGCTTCTGGGCCTGCATTCGCTCCATAAGACGCACAAACATTTCCCCTTACTTTTTAGGAGGGAAAAAGTGAGTCTTATAGAGCAAAGAATACGGTGTGTGCAGGACTTCCGGGACGCCGCGGCCATGGGAAGGAGCGCGAGGCAACCCTCCGGGGCAGTCTCGAACAACTTGGAGTTTTTAGAGGGGTCACGAAGGCTCCGTGAACCCCGAAACCACAGGAGGATACTCTGTGGGACGAAGTACCCAGCGACGCTGCCTGTGCTCACCCGTGTTGCCGGCGTTTAACAGGGCTGGAGCTGCAGCGTAAAGGGGAAGCAACAGACTCCATGTTGTGAAGCCTCAGGCTCCGAGGGAAAGCGGCGGACCTCCAACAACAGCCGAAAAGCTGGGATATAGCTACTAAACACCATGGAGAAAGCAGTGGTGACAAACGGAAATATTGGAAAACTGTTTAAGTAATGATAATGAGATTTTTTTTAAGATAAGAACCCAGCGGAGAGGAGATATGTGGCGAAAGGAGGAGGAATTCATCACTGGCGGTAAGGTGAAAATGGAGTATAGCGAAATACTGGGAGAGAGGAAAAAATAAGAGACTAGCCATCAAGCGAGTGTGGTGGAGAGACCTCAGACACAAAGTATAAAAAGTCGGAGGCAATGCAGCAGCGGAACTTTCTAATGACTTAGAGAGAAGGGGAAAGGAATTGTTCTGATTCATCGGGACGGAAAACGTTAAGCCCGGTACAGGGTTCTTGTGGATGGTTTTTCATTTTCAACCCTCTGCGTGTAGCGACTAGAAGGAGTGTGAATTAAACGGTGTGTGGAACCTATGTTTTTCTGTTTTTTGCTTAATATTCTTCGTTAAAGGATAGAATTGGTGTGATATTGCCACACTTAATCAAGCAAGCAATGGGGGATTCTGCTTTGTCATCGGGACTAGATCCATCCCCATCTTCCTTTGGGAATTAAAGAGACATACCGAGTTCAATCTCCAATTTAAAAGACTACTTTCTTCACCTTCTTTCCGGATTTAAAGAGACATACTGAGTTTAATTTCTAATTGAGAGGACTACATTTTCGCAGGACCTTCCCCCCACGTCTGGAAGTACTTCTGTGGTTTGAGACGTCTATTACTTTGTTTTCTAAGACTGCACAAAACTAAATTGCACTAAACTAAATACTGATGTTTGTTTAGACGCATGAAAACTGAGCTAACATCTGGCACCCTTTACCCCAGCACTTCTTACCCCATCATTTTCTCTTTACTAGTATTTTATTTTACTTTATTTCATTTTTTTTCCCTGATCTCTGTCATTACTGGAAAACGTCGCTGAAATATTTGAGAGAGGTTACTTGGGCTACTTTTATACCTCATCTTTCTGGTATTATAGGGGGAATTAATTTCAAATATATAAAATGCCGAACGGCTTTAAAAAGGGGGTGGCAACACCAGCCGAAAGGAGGCCTTCAAGACAAGAAGAGGGGAAGGAGGTAAAAGAAATTAAAGACTACGATAGCTTGATGGCCAAAATAAGAAAAGAATTTAAAAACAATGAACAATATATTGAAAAGAAGCTAATAGAAGTACAAAATACTTTAGATATGAAACTGGAGGGAGTGGTAGGTGAATTGACAGGGAAAGTCAAAGACCTCTCGGTAAGAGCTAAGGTTCTGGAGGATTCAATGAAAAGGGTGCAAAAAGACATGAAAGACAGTAAGAAGGAGGTAGACAGGATTAGACTAGAAGTCAAAGAGATAAGCAATATACAGGAAGAGTTATTGGATAACATGGCTATGACGCAGATGAGACAAAATCAATCTAATCTGAAATTCAGAGGAATACCGGAGAATTTCAATGAAAATTTTAGAGTTAAAGTGGTGAAAGAGCTGGCAACTTGGTTAGATAGAAAAGAAGAAGAGATAAATCATTGTATAGTAAATATTTTTCGAATAAGACCAAAATCTGTTAAGGACAAAAAGAAAAAATTGCCAGGAGACGTAATAGCCATGTTCAACACGTTAGAAATAAGAAATGAAATACTGAAGCAGAATTATGTGAAAAGGTGGTATGTTGAAGGAAACTCAATTATTATCTTTAAAGAGATTCCTTCGAGATTTCTTCGAAGGAGAGACCCATATAAAAAATTAACAAATCGTTTGAAAAAAAAATGGGATTATGTACAGATGGGAGTTTCCAGAAGGTATTTCTTTTTACTTCAAGGAAAAAAGGTTTAAACTGTCTACCATTCCAGAACTTCAAAAGTTTGCAAGGAGATATGAGAAAGATTTGGGAAGGATGATGGGGGAAGAGGAGGTGGGAAAACAACAGGGGGAAGAGAACGAGGGGAGTGAAGAAGAAGAAAGAGAAGAGAGTATACCAGGAGAAGGGGAAGAAGTAGAGAAAGAAGACAAAGAACAGTAGATTATATCTAGATTGGATAAATTAATTACTATTATATAATAGATGACGTTAAAAATATTAAGTTGGAATGTGAATGGGTTGAACAATAAAAATAAAAGGAACCAAATTGCACATATATTATTGAAAAAGAATTGGGACATAACCTGCCTACAAGAGACCCATGTAATAAATAAACACAGGAGGGTATTGAGCAATAAGAGGTTAGGAGTGGATTTTGTGTCAGCGGATAGGGTTAAGAAAAGAGGGGTGGTAATATATATAAAGGAAAAATATGACCCACAATTGTTATACAAGGACGATCAAGGGAGATTGGTTATAGTTCAGATGGTGTTTCATGGAGAAAAAATAATTGTTGTTGGAATATATGCACCAAATGACAAAAAATCAGCTTTCTTTTCGGAATTAGGTGATAAACTGATGGAATGGATGGATCAAAAAATGATATTGATGGGTGACTTTAATGGGGTGGTGTCCCCAAATTTAGATAAATTAACAAAAAAGCAAGAGAAGAAAGGAGGTAAATTACCTCGATCCTTCTTTGATATGGTAAATAACATGGGAATAACTGACGCATGGAGATTAAAAAACCCCACTATAAAACAATATACTTTCTTTTCAAACCCAAATCAGAGCTGGGGGAGAATAGATAGTATTTGGATATCGAAGGAACTGACACAGAACTTAACTAAATCTGAAATTCACCCACGAATTATATCCGACCATAATGCGGTGTCTATTGAGTTAAAAGGAAAAGATATCAAAGTAGGCAGATGGAGAATGAACGAATTTTTATTTAATGACCAAAAGATTGTAAATAAGGCTATAGAAACAATTGAAGACTATTTCAAATGGAATTTAAATGGGGAAACGGCTATAGAGACGGTGTGGGACGCGGGAAAGGCAGTCATGAGGGGTTTTTTGATACAGAAAAATAGCCAATTAAGAAAAGAAAAAGAGATAAAGAAAGAACAGATCCTAAAACAGATTATGGAAAACGAGAGAAAGTTAACTATTAACCCCAGCGAGGAGACCGCAAAACAGAACATAAGGATACTACAAGCTAAATTTTCCTCAATAATCGATCAAGAGATAGAATGGAAAATTAAAATGATGAATCAGAAGACTTTTGAATCCGCAAATAAAATAGGGAAATATTTGGCGTGGCAAATAAGAAAGGAGGAAACAAAATATGATCTGTAAGATAAGGGAAGGAGAAAGGATTAGGGAAGAACCAAAAGAAATAAAAAGGATTTTCCAAAAATATTATAAGGATCTATATAAAAGAGGAAAAGAAACAAAACAAGAAATAGATGATTTTTTGCAAAAATCACCTAAAACAAATTTCAAAAGAGGAAAAAGAGATACTAGATAAGACAATTACGCAGGAAGAGATAAGGAAAGCTATAAAAAAGATGAAAAGTGGGAAAGCGCCGGGGCCAGATGGCCTTCCGGCTAAATATTATAAAATATTAAGTAATCAAGTATCCCCAGTGCTAGAAAAAGTAATGAATAACATTCTAAAAGAAGGAAGGATCCCGAATACCTGGAAGGAAGCATATATCACATTGATTCCTAAAAAAGACGCAGACAATCTGGAGGTAAAGAATTATAGACCAATTTCATTATTAAACAACGATTATAAGATACTCACAGATGTGATGGCAGAAAGATTAAAAAAGGTTTTGAATAATAAAATACACAAAGATCAATCAGGCTTCCTTCCAGGGAGACAATTAAGGGATAATGTAAGGAATCTGATAGATATCATCGAATATTTAGATATGAATATAGACAGACAGGCTGCCCTGGTGTTCATAGATGCCGAAAAGGCATTCGATAACATCTCATGGGACTTTTTAAAGAAAAGTTTGGAAATGATGGGAATAGGAGAAAAATTTAGAAACGGCATAGGAGCAATATATAAAGAACAGAAGGCAAAATTAGTAATAAATAACACCACAACAGAATATTTCGATATAAATAAAGGAACTAGACAGGGCTGTCCTTTGTCTCCTCTATTATTTATAACAGTATTAGAAATACTTAATGAGAGATTGAGGGAGACAAAAGAAGTTAAAGGAGTTAAGGTAGGAAAGAGGGAATATAAAATCAAAGCTTATGCGGATGATATCGTACTAACTCTAGAAGAACCAAAAGATAGTGTAAAGGAAGCTCTACAAAAAATTGAAGAATTTGGAGCGGTGGCAGGTTTCAAGGTAAATAAAAACAAAACCAAAATGTTGGTTAAAAACTTAACTAAGGAGCAAACGATAGAGTTGGAGCAAAGGGCAGAAATTAAGGTAGTCAAAAAAGTGAAATACTTAGGAGTGTGGATCACGGCAAAAAATCTAAATTTATATAAGGATAATTACGAACCTACTTGGAGAAATATAAAAAAAGACATGGAGATTTGGGGGAGGATGAAACTCTCCTTTTTGGGAAGGATAGCAGTGGTTAAAATGAACATTCTGCCTAGAATGTTGTTTTTATTTCAAACTATCCTCATACTTAAAGGCTTAAAGCAGTGTAAAGAGTGGCAGAGAGCCCTTGCGAATTACATCTGGCAGGGGAAAAGACCAAGGATAAAAATGAAAATTATGGTAGACAAAAAGGAAAGAGGGGGTTTTTCCCTTCCAGACCTGAGCCTGTACTATGAAGCAGCGTGTATACTCTGGTTAAAAGATTGGATAAAATTGGAGAACAGAGATCTATTGGACCTGGAAGGCTTTAATAATTGGTACGGGTGGCACGCATACCTATGGTATGGAAAAGTAAAGGTCCATCGGAGCTTCTTAAACCACATTTTTAGGGGACCAATATACCAGGTATGGGAAAGGAATAAAAATCTCCTTGAAAGAAAGACCCCCTGGTGGATCTCACCAATAGAGGCCCTAAGGATTAAGAAAACTAATATGGAGGAGAAAAATGCCACCTATGAAGAACTCCTAAGAAAAACAGAACAGGGACCCAAACTTAGGCCTTATGAGGAGACAAAAAATTCATTCACCGGTTGGCTACAATACCACCAGGTGAATGATCTGTTAAAAGAAGATAAAAAGAATATAGGTTTCGAAGACAAAAAATCAAAATTTAACATAGAGGTTGTAGAAGGTAAGAACAAAACATTGTCTAGAATTTATAACATATTATTAGAGTGGCATACAAAAGATGAGGAGGTGAAGGAGGCAATGATTAAATGGGCAACCGACTTTGGTTATAATACTGATTTTGAAAGGTGGTTGGAACTGTGGAACAGCAATATAAAGTTTACAGCGTGTATGGCATTGAGAGAGAATATCTGGAAGATGTTGTATAGATGGTATCACACGCCGGTGAAACTGGCCAAAATGTACAGATTAAAGAATAGGAAATGTTGGAAATGTGGCGAGGTGGAGGGTGATCTTTATCATATGTGGTGGCTATGTAATAAGGTGAAAGGCTTCTGGGAATCAATCTACAATGAACTTAAAAAAATATTTAAATATACTTTCCCGAAAAGACCTGAAGCCTTTTTGTTGGGAATGATCGGTAATGAAATCAAAAAAGAAGATAAGACGATATTCCTTTATGCCACCACGGCAGCAAGAATTATGTTGGCACAACATTGGAAATCGGAAACCATACCCAATATAAATGATTGGCAATGTAAGATGGCAAATTATGCCGAGCTGGATAGGCTAACAGGTCGAATACGAGACCAAGATGAACAGAAATTCCAGAAAAATTGGAGTAAATATTGGAATTATATTGGAATAAATTGATAAAGTGAATTGGCGGGGCTAGAACAATTCTATCAGTAAATAAATTTAAGATGTAAGATCAAAAATCAAATATGTAATGGAGGAAGATATACGATATTTACCAAAAGGGTGGAGGGGAGTCTAAGGCTCGGTAGAGCTCAAAATATCATGATTGTATTCTTTATATACTGTTATAATATTCTTTTTCTTTGTTTTTTCTTTTTTTGTGTGTATTGGCCTTTTTTTGTTTTGTTTTTTTGTGTGTGTATTGTTCTTCTTTTGTTTCTGCATAACTTTAATAAAAATGTAATTGCAAAAAAAAAGAATACGGTGTGTGTGTGTGTGTGTGTGTGTGTGTGTATATATATATATATATATATATATATATATATATTCCACCATTGTAGTGAGAAATAAGGAGTGTAGTAGGTTCTACAGCTTATAGTTAGAAAATGGTTCAACAGTATGATTTGAAACATGGCAGTGTAGGTAAAAGTAAAGGTAAAGGACCCCTGTACAGTTATGTCCAATCAAAGGCAACTATGGGGTTGCGGAGCTCATCTCGCTTTCAGGCCGAGGGAGCCGGCGTTTGTCCACAGACAGCTTTCCAGGTCCTGTGGCCAGCAGGACTAAACCACTTCTGGCACAACAAGACACCGTGACGGGAACCAGAGCGCATGGAAACGCCGTTTACCTTCCAGCTGCAGTGGTACCTATTTATCTGCTTGCACTGGTATGCTTTCGAACTGCTAGCTTGGCAGGAGCTGGGACAGAGCAACGGAAGCTCACCCCGTTGTGTGGATTCAGACTGCCAGCCTTCTGATAGGCAAACCCAAGAGGCTCGGTGGTTTAGACCACAGTGCCACCCGCATCCCAGTGTAGGAGGAGAATGTTTGAGGATGGTCCATGTCCAACTGGGAGTGACTTAAACATGAAATGAGTGACCTGGGAAGTTAGCATTTTGCCTGCATCTGGTAACAGGCAGTTGTGAGTGTCTTGCACCATGAACTCACAGGGCCAGGGGATGTTAGAGTTGCAGCTATGGGATCCCTGATCTGGCCTTTGCGTAGAGTAGGAATGAATGCTCTCCGCCATAAGAACGAGTTCCGAGGCTTCACTGGGAACAGTCTTAAAACAGTTACAAATAAATGCTACAAGGATACAAAGTACCACATTGCTCTTAAACAAACAAGCAGTGCAGGGCCATCTTCTTTTAAGTCCTTAATTTACCCCAAGAATTTTCATCTCTCTGGTCCCAGAGAGAGAGATCCTGAGCATCTCGCAGAGCTTAGCCACTACTGCTACTGGCTCCATTACCAACTAAAACACTGAGTTCTCAGGTTTCATCTGTTAGAATTCCTGCTCCATGATTGCAGTCATGGGATTGTTGTCTATCACATGACGGTGTATGTTTTGACTCCACAGGGTGGAAAGTGACAGAGACAGGATGTTTGTGTTACTGTGTTCCATGAAATGGGACTATTGTCCTTTGTTTTTTTCTCTCTTTGCTATCTGATGCTAGAGAGAAAGGGAGCCATGTTGCAGTGCTCAGTGTGCGTTTATATGTAAATACAGTAGGTTAGCCAAAATGCTGAGTTGCTGAGGTCTGTTACGCATGATGCGCAAACTCTGCAGGTTACATATGCTTCAGGTTACAGACTCTGCTAACCCAGAAATAGTGCTTCAGCTTAAGAACTTTGCTTCAGGATGAGAACAGAAATCGTGCTCCGGCAGCGCGGCGGCAGCAGGAGGCCCCATTAGCTAAAGTGGTGCTTCAGGTTAAGAACAGTTTCAGGTTAAGAACGGACCTCCGGAACGAATTAAGTACTTAACCCGAGGTACCACTGTATGTGGGTTGGCTTGACTAGTAATAGAGGGATACAGGAAGCTGACTTATACTGAGCCAGACCATTGGTCCATCTAGTTCAGTATTGTCTACACTGATTGGCAGCTGCCCCCCAGGATTTCAGGCAAGCACTCCTCTCAGCCCTACCCAGAAACAACCAGAGTGAACCTGGGACCATCTGCATGGAAGGCAGATCCTTCACCATTGAAGCCCATGCCTTCCTGGTTTTCTCTGAACAAGATCATCTTTGGTTGAATCAGCCGACAGGCAAAGGAAATCACTTGAGAGCATGAAAGTTATTTGGTGAATAACTTTCTAATCAAGGGTCATCTGTCAGCCGTGTATGTAATGCGTCAAGAGGGACGACTGTGTGCATGTGGAAGCAAAGATGTGATTGATTGTCATACACAAGGAGGGGGTATTGATTAAGCATGGCTTCACATTTTATAGACCTGCTCCCCCAGTTACTGAAGAAGCAAATCTATAAAATGTGGCATTTAGTACATAGTTATTTGCCTGGCTTCTTTACACATGACCTCCCTTCTGCCTTGATCTCTGCTACTGGGCTGTTCTTTTTCAATGCCTTCCTTTCATTCTCCAGATCCTCTCCACTGTCTTCTGCATTCCATAAACCTTTCTAAAAATCACACAAAAGAGCAAAAGAAACTTGAAGGCTCCCTCATTTACATTACAGAGACTCTGCCAAAACCATGATAAAAGGAAGGCTTCCGGTCTTCAAAGATTTCTGCAAGTCTGGATATGGGCTTGTCTCTCTGCTCATAAGTGCCAACCAGCTAAAATTATCAGTATATTGATGAACCACTATATTCTAATAGCAGCATGATCAAGAGCATCTGGGCTTCAGAACCCCGGCAGAGATCTCCGGCAGAGATCTCCTGAACAAACAAATGTCATTGACTACATCATTAATTAAAGAACCTTTTATTGAGGGTGAAAGAGGAGAGTGCACAATATGGTCTGAAGCTCAACTTCAAAAAAATGAAGATCATGGCCACTGGTCCCATCACCTCCTGGCAAATAGAAGGGGAAGAAATGGAGGCAGTGAGAGATTTTGGAGAGATTGGGCTCCATGATCACAGCAGCCACGAAAGTAAAAGACACCTGCTTCTTGGGAGAAAAGCAATGTCAAACCTAGACAGCATCTTAAAAAGTAGAGACATCACCTTGCCAACAAAGGTCCGTATAGTAAAAGCTATGGTTTTCCCAGTAGAGATGTATGGAAGTGAGAGCTGGACCATAAAGAAGGCTGATCGCCAAAGAATTGATGCTTTTGAATTATGGTGCTGGAGGAGACTCTTGAGAGTCCCATGGATTGCAAGAAGATCAAACCTATCCATTCTTAAGGAAATCTTTTTTTTTTTTTTATAGACAGTGTTCAATTTAAAACCTGCTACTCGACCAAATATTTCAATTAGTTCTAATACTCTTTTAGTACTAGTGTCTGGCTGTTGCAAGGTCAATACTAGGTCATCTGCAAATGCTCTTAACTTGTAATGTCTAGCTCCGACCTGAACTCCTTTAATCCATCTTCCTATCTTAATTCTCTTTTAAAATAGCCCAACTGCTATAACTTTGCTGGATCATTTGTAGTGGAGGTTCAGAACCAGAGGAACCAACTTCTGGAATAGATTGCAGGGGCCTGATTGCGATGTCGTGATGCAACATTTGTAACATCGCAAGGAGGCAAGGGGCAGAGCAAAATGCAGTGGCAGCACAACTCCACTGGCTTGCGGTCTCCACCCTCCTCTTCCCCCTACTGAACAAGGGTAAGATAGGGGAGGGCCCCCCCCCCAAGTCATTGGAGGCAGCAGTAGGAGGAAGAACCCAAAGCCACATCACAATGGGGGGCAGCCCCCTCAAAATAAATTGGGGGTCCAAAGTGCCGCAGCCTCTAGCAGTTGGTGCCTATGTTCAATAAATAAGGGAATACAGTGGTGTCTTGGTTCTCAAATTTGATCTGTTCCAAAACCAAATCATTCCAAAACCAAGGTGTGCTTTTCCATAGAAAGTAATGCAAAATGGACTAATCCGTTCCACACTTTTAAAAACAACCCCTAAAACTGCAATTTAACGTGAATTTTACTCTCTAACGAGACCATTGATCCATAAAATGAAAGCAATAATCAATGTACTGCGCTATAAAATAAATAAGACAGTACAGTGGTACCTCAGGTTACAGATGCTTCAGGTTACAGACTCCATTAACCCAGAAATAGTACTTCGGGTTAAGAACTTTGCTTCAGGGTGAGAACATAAATCGTGCGCTGGTGGCAGCAGGAGGCCCCATTAGCTAACGTGGTACCTCAGGTCTCCAGAATGAATTAAGTTCTTAACCTGAGGTGCCACTGTATTGTAGATGATAAAAATTAAAATTATTATTTTTTCTTATCTGCATTGATGATAGTCATTGTTTGGCTTTCATCCATGTCCACAGTCACACCATCAATCAATCCATAGCTGAACTGGGTTCCACACAGTCACAAAAACAAATGAACCGAAAAAGCCACAAAAACGCAAAATAAGGAGCAAAAACAAAAGTGCCAAACTTAATCTGTTCCGGAAGTCCGTTTGACTTTCAAAATGTTCGAAAACCAAGGTGCAGCTTCTGATTGGTGCAGGGACCCCAGAAACAATAGCCGACAACCACATCGGACATTTGGCTTCCGAAAAACATTCGAAAACCGGAATACAGTGGTACCTCAGGTTAAGTATTTATGCCGGGTTTTCGGCATTTGAGAACCAAGGTGTTTGAGTACCAAGGTGTTTGAGAACCAAGGTACCGCTGTACTACATTCTGTGTAACGATGGAGACCAACTTCTTCTGGTCTTAAGGTAAAGGTAAAGGTACCCCTGCCCATACGGGCCAGTCGTGTCCGACTCTAGGCTTGTGTGCCCATCTCACATAAGAGGCCGAGGGCCAGCGCTGTCTGGAGACACTTCCGGGTCATGTGGCCAGCGTGACGAAGCTGCAGCTGGCGAGCCAGCACCAGCGCAGCACACGGAAACACCGTTTACCTTCCCGCTATAAAGCAGTACCTATTTATCTACTTGCACTTAGGGGTGCTTTCGAACTGCTAGGTGGGCAGGAGCTGGGACCGAAAGACGGGAGCTCACCCTGCCGTGGGGATTCGAACCACTGACCATGCGATTGGCAAGCCCTAGGCGCTGAGGTTTTACCCACAGCGCCACCCACGTCCCTTCTTCTGGTCTTAGATTTCCATAAATAGGTGACACTTCCTCTCAGTTCCCTTCTTTCCTTGGGTCCATCTAAATCAGATGATCCAAGATGCCCTGTAAGGACATATCCCTTGCAAGAAAGTCTGCTTATACTCTGAAATCAAGATATTTATTTATTTTTTGGGAGGGAAATCATTTTCAAGTAGCAGTAGCTTTTACAAACCCCACAGTGCTGTGTTATCTTGAGTAAAAAATAATGCATGAGGGAGAAAATTGAGGGCCCAGATGGAACAAAATGGTTGGGGGGGGGGTGGCATAAAGGTGTGGATCATAAAAGCACACAAAAAATAGAACTGGAAATCACCTCACAGATTTTTACATGGAAATTGGTTGCTGGTGGCTGAGGAAATGGAATTGGTGACATTGGTTTTGCCTACACCTAATGAATGATTCAAAGCCATATAGGAGAAAACAGCAGAGATGAATGTCAAGAGAACTTCAGCATTGTTTTAATAACAAAATGAAGTTATCTTAGTTCACCTTTCCTTGGTCAGTTATTATATTTCAGAACACTGTTATGGATGTCAGGCTAATACTTTCCCAGTCTATTTAGTATGAACCTCAGCTGAGAGATGCTGACCTTTGATGAGAAAATGAATTCTTTTCATATCGTGCAGCATATTAAGAAAATAAAAACAGCCCTGTCAGTTGGACGGAGAGTACATCTAGTTATGGTTCCAACCATAGTCAGTCTCTATGGGGCAGAAAAGGGGTCAAGGAATGCTTACCTGTGTAGCTTACAAGGACCTTTCCCCCTCAAGGTCTTGGGCATTCTGGCTTAATTAATTCATTTGGATAATAATAATAATAATAATAATAATAATAATAATATATTATTTATACCCCGCCCATCTGGCTAGGCTTCCCCAGCCACTCTGGGCAGCTTCCAACAAAACATTAAAATACAGTAATGCATCAAACATTAAAAGCTTCCCTAAACAGGGCTTCCTTCAGATGTCTTCTAAAAGTCTGGTAGATGTTTTTCTTTTTGACATCTGATGGGAGGGCATTCCACATGGCGGGTGCCACTACCGAGAAGGCCCTCTGCCTGGTTTCCTGTAACTTGGTTTCTCGCAATGAGGGAACCGCCAGAAGGCCCTTGGCTCTGGACCTCAGTGTCCAGGCAGAACGATGGGGGTGGAGACGCTCCTTCAGATATACTGGACCGAGGCCATTTAGGGCTTTAAAGGTCAGCACCAACATTTTGAATTTTGCTCAGAAACATCTGGGAGCCAATGTAGGTCTTTCAAGACCAGTGTTATGTGGTCTCGGTAGCTGCTCAGAAGGTCATCTGCTGCCACCATCTCCTGCATTTTCTCCCATTCTTAGATAGGCGTTATCCTGCAAGGGTTTTCTGAGAAAGCTTTGTACTTGGACAACAGCTTCTTCCATGTCTTTCTGGCTGCAAGAGTCTTTCAATCTTTCCCTGTTCCTGCTTCTCTTAGACCAGTAACTTAAATTGACATGCTGGAACGTGTGTAGAGGGCAAGCAAGACGATCAAGGGTCTGGAAACCAAGCCTGATGAGGAACGTTGAAGGAGCTGGGTCTGCTTAATCTGGAAAAGAGGAGACTTCAAATATCTTAGGGCTGTCACATGGAAGAGGGAGCAAGCTTTTTCCTCCTCCTATGAAGAAAATGGCTTCAAGTTACGAGAAAGAAGATTCTGACTAAACCTCAGTAAGAACTTTCTGTCAGGAAGAACTGTTCAACAGTGGAATGGTATCCCTTGAGAGGTGGTAGACTCTCCTTCCTTGGAGGTTTTTAAGCCAAGGTTGGATGGCCATCTGTCATGGATGCTTTAGCTGAGATTCCTGCATTCCAGGGGCTTGGACTTGATGACTCTTCCAATTCTAAGATTCTATGATTAGAACAGTTAGGTATGTGGGTAGTTTTGGAACCATGTGGGAGAGAAATAGGGACAACATATATTTAAAGAACTTTTATACCACTATAATAGTCATGGAGAATCTTGTAGCGTGTTAAGGGTGATGGGAATTGTAGCTCTGTGATGTCAGTGCACAGAGGCTCCCAAAAACGTATGTGGAGGGCTTTAGATTCCTTCAGTCAGGTGTTGAGAGAGTAGAATTCAGTTAACATAGTAATAATCTCCAGAGGGACATGCATGTTATTCTCTTGTGGTACCTTAAAGACTAGGGATGCAGGTGGCGCTGTGGTCTAAACCACAAAGCCTAGGGCTTGCCGATCAGAAGGTCAGTGATTCGAATCCCCGCAACAGGGTGAGCTCCCACTGCTTGGTCCCAGCTCCTGCCAACCTAGCAGTTTGAAAGCACGTCAAAGTGCAAGTAGATAAATAGGTACCGCTCCAGTGGGAAAGTAAATGGCATTTGCGTGCACTGCTCTGGTTTCGTCAGGAGCGGCTCAAGTCATGCTGGCCACATGACCCGGAAAAACTGTCTGCGGACAAACGCCAGCTCCCTCAGCCAGTAAAGCGAGATGAGCGCCGCAACCCCAGAGTCATCCGTGACTGGACTTAATTGTCAGGGGTCCTTTACCTTTTTTACATTAAAGACTGACATGTTGATTATGGCATCAGCCTTCCTGGAGCAGAGTCCATCAGATACATGAAAGGTAATCCTAAATTGGCAGGCAGGAGACTAAAGCTTGTTAATGCTTCACAGAAGTAGATGGGCCATAAAATGTTGAGGGCAATAATTTGTGCCCTCAAGAAACCCAGGCAATAAGAAAGCATGCTAAGTATTTTCTAATCCATATCTCCTAAATCTGTCACCAAAGAGGGTGCATTTGCAAAACAAACTGGATGGGTATGTGTGATGTCAGATTGTTCTTAAAGTAACCAAGGAGACAGGAGGGATTTATAGAATTATATGTATTGAGAAAGGACTCTTTTCTCACATAAGACATTGTGTGTTTCCCTAGTATCTGATATTCAAAGGTCTATGTAGTGGTAAATTTTAAGTGCAGGAGTTTTCCTTGGCAGCCTCCATAGGCCTCTGAATGATTGAGCGTAATGGCTGAGTGGAGATTTGAATTCTGGTGTCCCAGGTTCTAGACCAGTGCTCTAACCACTACACCACACTGCCTCTGTTTATTACAGTTAACTGACATTCATAGAATTGTAGCGCTGCAAGGGATTCCAAGGGTCATACAATAGTGAGCTGGCAAAGTGTGCTTTTATTAGCATGCTGGAATTTGCCTGATAAACCATGTGGCATGATTGCAATCCCATGCACACTCACATGCAGTCCTCTTCAGACATGAACGTGTCACTTTTATAAGTTACATTGAGGTCTTCTGTCGAGTAAGTGGTATAATTTTTGTAAAAATAAATGAAAGAAAGTGGGTACAAGCATTCTAGCTCTGCCCCCATTTATGTTACCTTCCAACTTGTGGACGGCAACAGTCTGAAGCAATGAATCCACGAAGGCCATAAAGTCAGATATAAAAGGTCAGATCTAAAAGGTGTGGTGAGGCTCCATTGATCCAAAGGGCTCCTCACTTCCAACTATTGTCTTCCACAAATTGGAAGACAACAGATCCGAGAACAGAGGGAACAGTGACAGCAAAACTCATCTTGGCTGCCCCTGATCATTCTTGTACAAATTAATTGAAACAAACAATGAATTCAGTACAGTAGTTTATTGTACAAAACTCACATTTACATGTACAAAACTCACATATACATACATTAGTAACAGATATGACCTCCGCTATTTTTAAACAGCATTTGAACACTGTTTGGCATGGAGTCTACTAGTTTCAAACTGTAGACAAGTACCTGTATTTGCTGCCATGTCATGAATTTCTTCACCATTTTTGATGTGTGACAGGGGGCTAGGTCCTGCTGTGATATCCCAGTACCATCAGGATACCTCTTTTCCAGCTCTGGAATAACTCTCTTTTGTAGAACTTCAATATATTGTGGCGAGCGCATCATTCCTTCTATTGGCTGCAGGCTTCCGACACCATAATAACTGAAGCATCCTCAAAACATCTTTTTTTGTGGGTGCTTGACAGACTGATCGATGTGACATAGAAAACATGCTTTGTTTCCATTAATTTGCACAAGGCTGTAAGTTGTAAGATCCATTAGGCTTCAGGAGAAGATCTTCAGCCAACTGAAATGCAACCTCTGGCTTCCAACTAGAAATACAAACAATCTTGCAAAGAAGGGTAACCATTGGAGAGGATGACTTTGGTCTTTTACATTTCAGCGGCGCCCCGTACGATGCTAAAATTTGGCATTCCCTGCGTCTCGCTCTCCATTCCACAATGTTGTTGCTTAGCATTCTGCTCAATTCACTACATCAAAGTTGATGCCCTACAGTGCCTGAATGAGCTTCTCCATAGTCCACAGTTCTCCATAGTTCTCCATAGCCTGCGAGCACTCCAGTTGGAGAACAGCCTTCACCAAAGGTGTCTAATGTGGCAGAATTGGTTGCACTGCCCTAAATCTGCCTCTGAACCATTGGAACCGGTAGCATGAAGTAGGGACCCCAGCAAATAAAAGGAAAGATGTAGTCAGCCTGTGCTTGATTATTTCCCTCATTCTCCGACTAACTCTTTACTAATCTGTGACAAACAACCGTAACTTTTGAAAGCTGTATTACTTGACAGAGCAAGGAGGTGCTGTCAATTATTTTGACATTGTGAAAGATCATCTCTCTCTCACTCACTCACTCATACACACACACACACACACACGCTTGCTCTGGTAAACATCTTGGAACTCTGCATTCCCCATTCCTGCTCTAATATACACAACTTCCAAACATGGAAGTTCCACTTTGCTATCATGCTTAATAGCTACTGGTAGATCAACCCTCTCACCTAAGAATTTGTGTCACCATTTTTAGAAATCAGTTGGGCTTTTGGCCATCATCATATTGTGTGCCTGAAAGTTAACTATGCACTGAGAGGAAGACTCGCTCCTTTTGATAAGAGCTAAAATCTTTCTTCAGAGTAAATGCTTTCAATTATTTCACAGGTTTCTTTTTGAAAAGCAAATTCCACAGAAGTGATGTGGGAAGCCTATAATTATTATACTAGACATGTCAATTATTTCATGAAAACAACTCTTCACAAAGCATGGCTGATGCTCTGCTAGACAGTGATGGGTGTCAATGACAAGCAGCTATTTAAAAAATAAAATAAAAATATGATCCTAGTTCAGCAATTCCCAAACTTTTTCCTTCCACAGATTGCTTGAAAATTGCTGAGGATCTTGGCAAATCACAAGGATTTTCCCACCTGTTGTAGAGATTGAAATGCACTGTGCTAGGTGCTGTATGATTTTAGGTGTATTTTGATTCCTTCTTTTTAATATTGTGTTATATTGTACGGAATTTAACATGTATTCCAATATATAAGAGATAAAAGAAGCAATAAAATATGATTAAAACCCAATATGGATGCATTTGATACATACAGAACAGAAACATGAAGAATTTACTCAGGGATATTTTCTCTCGGTTTTTGTTAAAACTGGGATCCTATAAATCTGGAGTGGGGAACTTGTGGCCCTCTAGATGAAGATATTATTAAGGTCACTGTGGTTTTCCAAGACAGTGGTACCTTGGTTTAAGAACAGCTTAGTTTATGAACAACTTGGATTAAGAACGCTGCAAACCTAGAAGTAGGTGTTTTGGTTTGTGAACTTTGCCTTGGAAGCAGAACATGTTCCGCTTCCTGTTGAGTATGTTACATGGGAAAGCACGCCTTGGTTTAAGAATGCTTTGGTTTAAGGACAGACTTCTGGAACGGATTAAGTTCATAAATGAAGGTACCACTGTATTGGTTTTGCTCTGCTGGTTATTAGACATTTTTGGCAACTTCAGTGTTGGGCTGGATTTGTTTTAAATCTTTGATTAATTTGTAGTTACTGCTCACTAGCTGTCTGTTATTTTGTGGGTAGCGTTGTAATGCTTCACAAACTTTGGAGAAATGCAGGCTTTGAAGGATAGCTGTGTTTTGTTTGCATCTTGTGAGCATGAGGTGGTTTCTTGTTAAAAGGGAAACAAAATGGAATTTCTTCCCCATCCCTAATTAGAATTGTGTTTTGCCCTGTTGTGTTTATAAGCATCTTAGAGAGCACGTTCTCCAGTAAGGTGGCCTACAAGAAATTCTTTAAACAAATAAATAACAGTGAAGTGTGTTTAATTCCCAATGGTTTAAAGAGGACAGTTGGAGACATACTTATCTCCCAGGAAATCAAGAGAACAACAATGATGACAAATCCTAGCTTTGAGCATATCATGCCCAGAATCTTTGAATAATGGGCAGATTCATGTGCAAAGACCTCAGTTTACTGCAAATCTGCAACAAAGCACGCCTCATGGCCTCCATCTTAAAACAGCAATCCCTTGAAGAGGGCAGCCATCAGCGAGGGAGAGGGGACATACCTGACATGAAGATTTTGAACAGTATGGACACCCTGCTACCTCTTTCCTTATTAATATTATTGCTCGGGAGAAGAACCAGAAAATCAGACGTCTTGGCAAGGCTGCCGCCTTGGCAGATGTACAACCAATCACTCTCTGGAAAGCCTTCACCTCAGCATTCAGTGCCAAGGACAAATTGGGGCGAATAAAGCTGAGGCTGCAGGCATCTTTGCATAATAGGATCATTTGTGATTAACCAGCTAGGGACATAGCCCAGTTGTGCTCTTCTAGCTATCAAACGACAAGGGGCCAAATGTGTCCGCGCTGCGATACCAGCAAAGTGCTTTCCCATCATGGTAATAATGGCAATCAGGCTCCAAGGAGAGAGCGAGGAAGTCAGGGAGGGAGGGAGACTGGTTTGCAGTGCGAAATCTGTCGGTGAGTCAGAGCAGGATGCCACAAGAGACGCTGCAGGATTCATCACCTCGGCGTGCAAAGGCCAGATTATTTTGTGGGGAAAGTATCTATTTCTTTTAATTCATGTGAATTAAAGAGTGTGCTTCCTCCTGAGTTCAAGGAGGAATTTGATAACAGAAAGAGCAGCGTTGTATTTCACAGTACTGATCCTGCCACCCTAAACCTATTTTCTCTGAAGTGAAGTCCTATTGATTTTGATCAAGCTGATTACTGATACGATATGATACGATAATCTTTATTGTCATTGTCCCATACAGAACAACGAAATTGAAAAAACTTTCATCAGACATTCAAAAACCAACAAGCCTGCTATCCCAGCCTGGTTGTCCCCCTAAAAACTCTGATACCCCATAATTAAATACAATATATTCCCATAGAGACTACCTTACACAGCGTTTAAAACCCAAATCGCATTTGGATAGAAACTGTTTCTCAGGCGGCTAGTCCTAGTCTTTATAACCCTGTACCTTCTTCCAGAAGACAGAAGCTGAAAGAGATCATTTCCGGGGTGTGCACTATCCTGCACTATCTCTGCTGCTTTCTTATGGCACCTGGAAGCATAGATTTGATCCAAGGTGGGAAGAGTGCACCCAATTATTTGCTCCGCAGTCTTTACAACCCTGGACAGCATTGTTTTTTCCCTGACCGTGCAGCTCCCAAACCACACACACAGAATGAGTAGGCATGCTTAGGGTTGCATTCCTGTTGCCATTTCTGGTTTATGATTCAATTATAATAGTATTTTTCCTTCAAGCAACCACAGATGCCCAGCAATCTGACTATGGGCAGGGTGAGGATATTTGTCTGGAGTGAGCTTCCTGATAGCCTCTTTTGCTGCCAACTCAGATAGAGACTCTCCTCCCTGAAAGAGAGGGGAGTGGTTGTGGGCGGGAGCCCGAGCACTGCTCCTAGCAGGGGGCATTTGCCCCCGGCCTCCAGCTCACCTGGCTGGCGCTCACGCCCCCCCCCCCGGTAGCCATCCAACCAGGTGCCACGGAGGGGGCGTGTCCAGCAGCCTTTATGCTGCAGCACCAGCCTCTCCCTGGCCTCATTTCTCGTCGTCGTCCTGTGCGAGTCACCCACCCTCCACTCCCTTCAAGCTCAGGGTCTTAGTTCCTTGGCCTTGCTATGGACCTTAGGTTGGTCGCCCCGGTTGCCCGGGGGGCCTGGTAGGAGTTTTTCCATTTGGCATTAGGCTTTTTGGTTTTTTCGCCTACCTCGTAGCAATCGTCACAACTTTTTGTGGTATTGGTGGGTAGGTTAGGCATTGGAATAATGTGTTGTGGTGTGTCGAAGTGCTAGGTGTGGCCATCGCCTATGCCTTCAATTTTTAGGGGTATTCTGTTAAAGGAATCTGGCGGTCGTGTATTCTGTCCGAAGCCTGCTTGGCGGGAGGCCATGGCACGACCCTCGGTGACATCAGGGGTGAGCCTATAGTTGGATTAGCATCAACAGGCTCCACCTACTGATGAATAAACACACTTGTTTCGCGATCCAATGCCTAAGCCAATACCTTTTCATTGCTGTAATCAGTAAAGTTGTGGCCTTTTCTAGCCCATTAACCTTATATCACGTGTCCCTGTGTCTTCATTTCACTTCGCGGGGGTTGGGTCCTCGAACCACAATTTCCTGTTGTATAACAATATTATCATTGCTGCTGCTGCTGCTGCTGTTTTGTACTATGGAAAGGGCACATTCTCCATCCAAAATGGTCAAAACTTTTTGGCTTTGCAAAAGAGAGGCAGAGACAGAGAGAAATGTCTCTTGCTACCCCAAGCTTCAAACCTATCCATTCTGAAGGAAATCAGCCCTGAGTGCTCACTGGAAGGACAGATCCTGAAGCTGAGACTCCAGTACGTTGGCCACCTCATGAGAAGAGAAGACTCCCTGGAAAAGACCCTGATGTTGGGAAAGACGGAGGGCACAAGGAGAAGGGGACGACAGAGGATGAGATGGTTGGACAGTGTTCTCGAAGCAACAAACATGAGTTTGACCAAACTGCGGGAGGCAGTGGAACAGTGTGCTCTGGTCCATGGGGTCACGAAGAGTCGGACATGACTAAACAACAACAACCCCAAGCTAGTCAGCCCTCATTTATATCCCATGTTTCAAAAGAGAAATCCTTCCAAGTCTGCTTACGAGGAACATCCAAATATATTAAATCAAATCGCAATGAAAAGATCAAAACAGCACAAGTCATTAGGATCTTTCCCACGGGGCAGTTGGTAGGAGGTTGTCCCATGGGGAAGAGAAGATGGAGGAAGCACTTGGTGTTATCTTTGCCTGCCTGCCTCTTTCCTGAAATTCTTTCCACAGCAGGCCTATAGGAAAAGTGGGTAATGCTCTTGGATCACACTCCTGAATCTCTTCACAGAGGGCTGTTGGTAGTAGGAGGCTGGAGAAGAGGGGCAATATGTGGTGGGGGCGCAAAGTGGTGAAACAATTCTTGATTGTGATACATGAAGGGCTTAAAAAGAGGCATTTTTGCTGGGTTTAGTATCGAGTGACATCCCTAAGAATAAAAGGAACGTATTCCTCCACGCAGCCGCGGCAGCCAGAATCGTAGTGGCAAAAAATCGGAAAACTGATAAAATACCAGAATTATTAGAATGGAGAACTAAATTTATTGAATTTGCAGAGGTGGCAAAATTAACAGAGGCTACTCTAATTAAAAAAAATATAACGAGTGGGAATGCGTTAGGAAATACATGGAAAAAGCCGGTGTTGGGGCTTTAAAATTAATATGCAAAAGTTTAAAAGGTCAAGGAGATAGGATAATAATATACTAAGGATGGAATAACAAATAAAGTGAATAACGCCACAATAACAAAAATAATAGTAGGACCACACATGGGTGGAAGGAAGTACTGGGCTGTGGGGGAGGGACGTGAAGGGATTAATTGAAATTGTTAATGATTGGTATAGGATTTAAGAGTTTTAAATTTTTATAAAGATTCTATAAGGAAAGCAGAAAGCAGCAAGAAATATCAAGTAAAGGTATCGGAGAGGAGATCAGTGTAAATGAAAACATGAGACATGGTTTTGTTACATATGATTTTATTTTGGAGTTGTCTGTTTATTTTGGAGTTGTCTGTTGTAAAGAATGTATATTATGTGAATAAAGTAATAAAGGATGAGTGCAATAGAAGAAGAAGAAGAAGAAGAAGAAGAAGAAGAAGAAGAAGAAGAAGAAGAAGAAGAAGAAGAGGGGGCAATGGCCTCCAGGCTACCTGAAGCAGCTCGGATGGTTTCTTAACTTCTCTTCCTCTCTCTCCTGAAGTCCTTTGCAAAGGGCAGTTGATGGGGGATCAAGCTCTGAGGTCTTCTTCATTTCCATCTCTCTCTCCATAGGTATTTCTACAGCCAAAGTTGAAGGGTCTGTAGGGAGAATATAATTAGTCCACTTGGATGCTATTATTGCCTGCCTGCCTGCTTGCCTGCCTCTCTCTCTCTCTCTCTCTCTCTCTCTCTCTCTCTCTCTCACCTTCCCTGTCATCTTTTATATACCCTCCATCATAAACACACAGACCCCAAATCTTTGTTGCTGATTGTGTGGTGGCCATGTGTCCTACTACTGCACAGAGGACAGTTTTGAAAGTGTCCTCTTATTTGAAGGCTGTCCTGTCAATATTAATGATATAGAACCATAAGAAAGGAGAGCAAGGGTCTTAAAGTTTCTCATCGACAGCACCTGGTCAGCACAATAAGCAGGCAGGTACAGAGGTCATCTGCTTGTCCTTTTGTTCTCCACTCTGGTGAGATTGCTCATGTTTCTGTTTAAATCACCATCATTCTAAATTTACATTTATACATATAAAATAGCACATGCACATTTTATGCAAATCTGTCTCCTCTTTTGTTTGGCTGACAACCCCATTTCATATGTAGCATTTCACTTAAAGCTCAAGACTCTGTACCCCATTGGAAACATGAGATCTGTGTTCAGTTTGTTGCCATGAATTTATTCCTCTTGGTGTGGATCAATTCTCTAAATTCCAAAGGGACGTAAGAAGGTAAATTTAAGACCAAGCCTTTAAAAAACTTACTGTTCTTCCTCTCCCTTCTGTGATTTTTATGGCATACAATCAAATTAAATGATCTATGTTGGCATTGGCTTTTTCACAAGACTTAGTTTAACAGGTGAATGGAAGGGCTCGCTCATCAGGGTTTGAATCACTGTACCATAGAACAAAACCTTTTATTGTATTGATTTCTTATTACCATCAGACTTTACTGATCAAACCAAGACGGATTCAGTTCATTATAAAGAAAGTAACTTTAGTAAAATGTTTTCAAAAAGGAAGAGTAGTTTAAAAAGAAGTAAGGAGAGAGAAAAAGGTGTTGTGGCTTAATAAGCACTAATTGGCTTATTGTAAGATGGATTTTCGGAGACGACAAGCCATTTCATCAAATGAGCAAATGTACTGAGAAAACAGCAATGTGCCAAAATGTAAAATATATAGAAATTGCCAAGAGATGATGTCAGTGCAAGACAATATAATATATAATGCCCTTACGAAAATTTTGTTGTTGCTTAGTCATTTAGTCGTGTCCGACTCTTCGTGACCCCATGGACCAGAGCACGCCAGGCACTTCTGTCTTCCACTGCCTCCCACACTTTGGTCAAACTCATGTTGGTAGCTTCGAGAACACTGTCCAACCATCTCATCCTCTGTTGTCCCCTTCTCCTCGTGCCCTCAATCTTTCCCAACGTCAGGGTCTTTTCCAGGGAGTCTTCTCTTCTCATGAGGTGGCCAAAGTATTGGAGGCTCAGCTTCAGGATCTGTCCTTCCAGTGAGCACTCAGGGCTGGTTTCCTTCAGAATGGATAGGTTTGATCTTCTTGCAGTCCACGGGACTCTCAAGAGTCTTCTCCAGCACTATAATTCAAAAGCATCAATTCTTCAGCAATCAGCCTTCTTTGTGGTCCAGCTCTCACTTTGTGGTCTTATGAAAATTCTGTAGTATTTAATTACTTAATATGCATTTTGGAACTGAACGTAGGCATTTAAAGGAGTAAGCTCATTAAGGAAGCATATTTGTCACCAGTGAAGCTACACATACTTGAATTGGCCATCAGCTCCATGAGAAAAAGGAGTGGCAACTAGTATTACCAGCCCACCCTGCAAGCAGCTGATTTTAAGACCAGAATTATGGTCAGAATTTTCAGCCCGGCAACTGGAGAAAGGCAACCCCATAAACACAATTATTTGTTTGCATGATCCTTCATCTAACAGGAAGTGCATGGAAGCTGCCCTATGTTTCTATATACCCCAGAGCTTGGATTGGGGTGCTGGGTATAATATTGATGAAGATATATTAAAGTATTGTAAACAGGCATGACTTTAGGAGAAAACTGTCTTCCTGAAAGCTTTGTGTTGCCTGGACATATTCTAGATTTTTTAATGGGTATTGTTTGCATAGATGCAGGTGTTCCTTTTCTTCTGAGTTTCTATTGATCTTTGCTATCAACCTCTATTTTTAACAGCCAGCTGTCTAGCTCTAACTGAAAGAGGGAAATTCTTTTGGTTCCTGGAGTTTGCTCACTTTGGGTAATTTCAACTGGGGGATCAAGAAGACTATGCTATTACAAGGTGACATTATTCTCTGCCTGCATAAACCTATAATGTCAGGTAGAATGGTAGGGATAGGCTATAACTTTGCTCTTCCCATGCTACATCTTCCAAAGCAGAGTAAAGGTAAAGGACCCCTGGACGGTTAAGTCCAGTCAAAGGCAACTATGAAGTGCAGAGCTCACCTCGCTTTTCAGGCCGAGGGAGCTGGCATTTGTCTGCAGACAGCTTTCCAGGTCATGTGGCCAGCATGACTAAACCACTTCTGGTGCAACGGGACAGCATGATGGAAACCAGAGTGCACAGAAGCACTATTTACCTTCCCATCACAATGGTACATATTTATCTACTTGCACTGGTGTGCTTTTGAACTGCTAGATTTGCAGAAGCTGGGACTGAGCAACGGGAAGCTCACCCCGCTGCGGGGATTTGAACCACCAACCTTCTGATCAGCAAGTCCTAGGCTCTGTGGTTTAACCCACAGTGCCACCCGCATCCTATTCTAATTAGTAGGACCAAATCAAAGAACAAGACAGTCTTCCACTCCTTCTTTGGGCTTCTCTGCAAAACCTGAATAGACCAAAGCAGAAATAGCAAATGATAAGATGAAAGAAAATAACTTTTCTTTTTATTTTTTGGGGCAGGGGGAAGAGGCTTTTTGTGGATATCATTGCCAATTCAATGCTGATATTACAATCAAAAATGTATTGTTGTGACTGTAAACTCTTGACATCATTACTTTTTTGCAACTGACAGTAAATGCAATATTGCTAAATTAACTCCGGTTGACTTTCAAAAGAATTAACAATAGTACTGGGGAAAACATAGAATTGGTAGAAGCACATCTTAAAGCAAATATAAACTGTCTGCAAAGATGGCATGTTTTGTTTAGTTGTTGTTGTTTTTGATATAAAACAATCTCTAGAAAAGCATTTTTTGTCTGAAGTAGTCAGGCTGTCAACTTAGAGGAAACGATACAATCACTGTCAGGCAGTTATGGACAATGTACAACACGGCTGCAAAATATGCTTTGCAAGGATTACGTTGACTTTGATGCATGAAAAGTGGGCCAAAGGTTTGTGTACTGATGAGAGCAAAAACAGCCCAAAAGAATCAAGACAATGCAGAGAACGAGACTGAATGAAAACAGCAGACAGGCGTGTCGTGAAAAGAATCCACTAATAGGCCAAGTGCCACTTACTGCCTCCCACAATTATCTGGTTGGGTATAAAAGTGTTTGCATGCATCATAGAAAATCACAAAGACCCATGGTTATGAGTCCCCACTCTGCTCTGAGCCAGTTTAGCCAGAATGTGTGGGGATTGGGCTGGCTCTGGAGAACATCTGTTCAAGCATAGAGCCCACCCCCCATTTTGCCGCCGCCGCCACAGGGGAGAGCAATGACAACCTTTCAGCATATGGCCAATGCCTCCCCTCAAGACCCCTTTAATAGGGAACCCTGGGATCACTGCCACAAGGAAGGCATGGCTCACCGTTTCACACCCTCTCCCCATTTAGGGAAGATAGACTAAAGGATTCCGGCCAAGGCCTGAAACAGCCAAAGTTGTGATGTTTTGCTATGGGAAAGGCAAAACCTGCCAATGCAGGAAAATTCCTTTCCGGCCCTTCAACAGTGACCCTGAAATAGCAGCACCCACGTACCTGTGGAGAAGAGGTTAACCCGCAAAAGAAGGCTTAACTGAGGGAGGGCAGGGTGGGAGAAGCTCTGGAGCCAACTGACGCTTCGCAGGAAAGATTCACCTTCTCTTGTGTGGGCAGGGCAGTCCCTACCTGGCTGATCCCCTGGCAATGTCTCCTCAGACGGGATTGGGCAATTGGCTGAGGTAGGCAGAGACCTCCAGGTATCCAGCCTGGGGAGGGCGAAGCCAGCCCGTACTACTGGGAGCCACACTAGGATCTGGGGGCTGCACATGACCACATGAAAGGTGCACCCCATTTGATGTGGGGAGTGGTCATTGCCACCTGGCCATTGCCGATGGGAATGCACTGCCCCCATTCTGCAGAGTGACATATCAATTCAAAAAGTGTCCATTCTAGAACTCTTTCAGTTTAATGCAGCGGTTCTCAACCTGTGGGTCCCCAGATGTTGTTGGACTACAACTCCCATCACCCCTAGCTAGCAAGGCCAGTGCTCAGGGATGATGGGAGTTGTAGTCCAACAACATCTGGGGACCCACAGGTTGAGAACCACTGGTCTAATGTGTTCCATTCTCGAAACACTTCTCTGTACTCCTTGACACACAAAGTTCTCTATTTTTCCATTTGCCGCCTCTCTATTTTACCTTATATTAAAGCCCATTTCAAAACATTAAAAATTAGGCTACAAGTTAAATCTATTTATTTCGACTAATCTTATAAGCAGATTAATGTTCCTAGTGGTCTTCGAAAGAGGAAAATATACCGTAAGCTTTATTCCAATTTATTTTTGCTTTTAAAAAGTCCATCATACACTCACCAATTCCGTAATAGTTCCCAAAAGCTTTCATCAAAGAAACATTTTAAGGTATTGAAATGTGTCTCATGAACCGTTTGCTTGTTTGAAGCTGCAAACAGTTGACTTTGAATTAGTGCTTATCACCTGCCATTTGGATGACAAATTTGTGGATGAGTTGAATTCATGGCATACCTAACCACTGCATCCTCTTTTTGTTTTTAAGTCCCTTGGTGGTGGTGAGTTAAATCTCATAATGTCACAAGCTTCCTGAATATTTTAATTCTACTCATACCCGATGTGTAATTCACAGAGCCAGAAGCAAAGAACTACTTAAGAGGATCCCCCAAAATTATAAATCATCACATTTTTCGATAGAGCTGCCCAAGTAAACAGAGCTGCCAAGCGACATGTAAAATAGGGTTTCCATATGTCCAGAATTTCATTAAATGTCTGGAGAAATGTCTGGGCAGCTCAACCACTTTTGTGTCCAGATTTTCACTTTTTGAAATATGGCAACCCTATAAGGTCACAAGCAGGGCCGGATTTAGGTTTGATGAGGCCCTAAGCTACTGAAGGTAGGAACAATTAGAATCAGCAGCTACTGCCATCACATAGAGCCTTCTGTCCATGTAGAACCATTCTGGAGAACCTGTAGTTTCTCCAAATCATCTTGCCCTTACAACTTCCATCATCTTGCCCATTGGCCATCCTGGCTAAAGGTTCCCCTTCTCATTGGATCATTGATATATTCCTGCATGAACTGAACTCACATGCATCCGTAATTGAGGACTTAATTCAAGTAGGGGCAATTGCATCACTTGACTCAAAATTATTCCATCTCATCTTCAGAGTTCAGGCCTTCTCTAATGACATAGTACAGTGGTACCTCGGGTTACATACGCTTCATGTTACATATGCTTCAGGTTACAGACTCCGCTAACCCAGAAATATTACCTCAGGTTAAGAACTTTGCTTCAGGATGAGAACAGAAATTGTGCAGTGGCGGCATAGCGGCAGCAGGAGGCCCCATTAGCTAAAGTGGTGCTTCAGGTTAAGAACAGTTTCAGGTTAAGAACGGACCTCCGGAACGAATTAAGTTCTTAACCTGAGGTACCACTGTAATGGCATTGGGGGGAGAGAGGTTGCTATATTTTATATTTTGCTCTCCCCTACCAATGCCGTTTTTCTTTCACCAGGAAATAACAGGAAAGATTGCTTGAGTTTGAGGAATGGTTTTGGTTTTTTCCAGTCCACTCTGAGCATCAACCATTTGCAATATTTAGAATTACTCAAGTTCTCACCTTTAAAGTTTAAACAGTGAAGCCATTTTGCAGAGTCTCAGTGGTATCTGACCCAGTTCTCAACCTGCTGGCTATTAAAACTTCCCTTTATCTTTCAAATTCTTTCATAATGCCTTGGAAACAGCAGCAGATTTTGGGGGGGAAAAACATTTTAATAAAACGCAGGAACCCGGTAGACTTTCAGAAGAAACAGTCTGCTTATTATGAAGGTCAGCTGGAGAGAAAAGCAAAGTCTCAAACACCAGGCTATGGTAATCACTATGATGGGGGATTGGAAACTCAGCATTCATTTTTAGGATCAGGTACCCAGTGCATGATGACTGGGAGACACAACATATTAGGACACTGATTTCTTAACACTTAATACAACTACATGGTATGAAGCACACCATTCTTATTCTTTTGAAAATAGATTGTCTTTAATGAAAAAGAAAAGCCTCTTAAACACATAGCTGATTCCTGTCTATCACTTTTGAAACCTATGTTTGCAAGGCCTAAATCAGTGAGAAGCCGCAGTTGGCATGGAGTTACTGATTGAATCACAGAATAAGGTAATTTGAAGGCTAGCCCCTAATATAGAATAGATTATTGGGAGGAGTGGGGCATGTGGGATTATGAAAAATCTGTGACCATCCTGGAGAATCCAGCAGCAGGCCAATGGAGCTCTGGAAATGGGTGAGAATTTAATATTAGAGGTGTTCTTTGTCGTGATGGTCAAAGTCAGTTACCATTAGACAGAGTGAGGTAGCTGTGTATGCACTGCTGTGAAAAAATTGCTGGTGTGTTTGAGGACAGAGTCCTATGTGCTGCACCCCCTACCCTGGAAACTCCAGCTTCTTTTCCCCCAGTTGTGGAGGCAGTATCTCTCAGCAGGGTGTGTTAAACATATAAGGTTTATTATGTATTTAAAATGCTATGCAGAGAGGTTTCACTCTGGGAAATGCGGCAAAAGAGATTGGGTGTTCCCGTTTCATTTTTTAGACTAATTGATGACCCGTTGCTGGAAATCCAAGTGGCAATCCGTCTGTCAGCATGAAATGTAATCTGTGGAGCTCAACATTTAAGGCAGCAATAGAGAGCAGCAGCGGTAGCAGCAGAAGCTAAGCTCTGTGATGGTGAATGAGCAAATTGCTTAGAATCTCTCTCTCTCTCTCCCTCAGACCAGAGAGATGAAAGTTTATTGAAGTATGTGTGTGACACAGGGAAGGAAGCATATATCTGTTGCCAATCCTCCCTGTCTTATTCTGCTACACTGATGTTTTCATTGCCCACCAGCCCTGCACAGCAAAAAAATCTTTACCCTGATTCAGCTCTGGTCATTTAAAGTTATGCAGGATGAACTGGGGCTGAATATGGTGCACTTTTCATTGCATGTTCCACTGGAAATCATGCAGGAAGAAATAATGATATCTGCATTTTCTGTACTTTGAGATGCAGCTGTTATCACTCTGCACAGCATTATTTTCAAGGGGATGTGAACTCAATGTGCATATGAATGGCCATCTTCCACTCTCTCACTCTGCCCCAGCTAGTCAGTGATACAAGGCATTTCTGAAGTATTCTTCCCTTTTGGTTCAGCTTTATAATATCAGCCATTGGTTTTTACTTGTATTTTATTTATTTGCTGTATCTTAGTGTTTTAGCAAACTACTTCTGGATACTACTTTATTTATTTATTTTGGCTAAAAACATTAAGTGGTATATACATTTTCTAAGTAAATGCACCATTAATTTCATCTGTTTATGGGTGTGGTTACGATTTTTATTTTATTATATTTATGATCCGCCCTTCACTCTAAAGTCCCAGGTTGGGTTACAACATTAAAGCGTAGCATTACAACACAATATTAAAAACAGTTCAAAGCAACTTACAATCACAGAAAAAAGGTGGGTCTTAAAAAATATGCACCTCCTGTCGAAGGCAAGGCCAGAGAGGGGCCTCCAGTCTGAATGGAAGGATATTTTTATCACCACCACCACCATCCCAATTAATAGTGCATTGGCGCCCGACAGTACAGATTTTGTAGCACTCATGTGGGATTTGGTGATAAGTGAATGACACTAGTTTAATAACAAAGGTTAAATTCTCCTGTGAGAGAGACCATCTGTTTCTACGAAGGTGGGTAACATGATAATTCAGGAGCCGTATAAATTCTTGGGGTTCTCCGGAGTGCTACAGTCAAGGCAGAATACATAAGGAGTTCAGGGCAAGTGTCCTTCTCAAAATACAGAGTTGCTCTTGGGGTATATTTCTGTTACCTTTAACTCATTTCTCCATGCTCTACTTTTGGCTCTGCGACATGCAAGGTCTGCAAGACCGCTGGACCACCACTGTTCGAGATGGAGGGTTTGTTCACACAATCTAATGCAGCCCCATGCATTGTGCCTTGAGCATCTTCGCCATGCCTGCGACAGTGTGGTGTCATCTGGTCATCTGGTCTCTCCAGGCTACAGCTGCCGGCTGCCTGGGGATCAGTTCTCTTTAAAAACTCATTTTCCAGCTGCTATGATCGCCCAAGCTGCTGCTGGGAAGCTGCTTCTGAAGACTGTTAACAAGGTGGTCCATGGATGAATGAGCTCCCCTTTAGAGTCCTTTTGTTTTAAAGAACACTGGGCTGGCGAAAATGGGAGGCTTCTCTCTGGACTTTCCATGACCTCTGCTTGCTATGGCTCAGAAACAACACTTGACTTCTCAAAGGAATGCGATCAGGGGACAACACGGAGAAATAGACCCAGTTGCAGGCAACTGCCTACTGCCAGGAAATTTGGCACGACCCAAAGAGACAAGATGCATTGCCCATACGGAATGCACTTAAGGAAAACTGATATCATTTTAATGTTATCGTTAGATGCCCATGGATGCCATAATGGTCTGTTGGAGGCTGATCACATTTAAAAGCTATCTGTACCAAAGAACTGGTAAGAGCATATTATTACACTTTTCGCTATCTCTCTTTCTAACCTTCGCTTATGGCTAATGCACTCTTGGCTGTTGTCATATGAATAGAAGCTATTTGATTTATTAGAAAGCAACTCGTCCATTGTTTCCAAATGAGGGGCTACAAATTGTGAAAAGTAACATGACATGCAACTGGAAATATATGCATTTGAGAGAGAAGGGGTTCTCCATCCCGCAGAAGGGAAAAACACATACAAAACTGGAGATTTCAGATGGGCCTAACAGAACCTTCCCCTGTTGTGCTGACTTATTCTGTGAAGAGAAAAGTGTGAGTTTTGCTTTTCATGGGAGAATATTCTATTTTAGGAGCCTGCACCTGTTATCTAGAGAGGTAAACCTTGACACAAATTTACTACCTCAGTAAGGACCAACCCCACGTGAGGCATCTCTTATGCCTTCCCCATAGGTTGCTGGACTTCAGCTCCCATCATCATTAGCCATTGGACATGACGGGAGTTGGAGTTCCCACAGCACCTGAACGCCACAGAATTCCTAGCTCTACAGAGCTCCAAGACTCAGGCCCTATCTGCACTACGCATCTGAAGCAGTATCATTTTAAACAACAATGGCTCCCCCCTTAAAGAATCCTGGGAGTATTGTTAAGGATGCTGAGAGTTTTTAGGAGACCCTATTCACCTCACAGAGCTACAATCCCAGCCCCCAACGTCCCTGTTTTCCCGGGACAGTCCCGGATTTACAGAAGCCATCCTGTTTTCTTATTTGATCCTGGAATGTCCTGGTTTTCCATAGGACATCCCTATTTTCATCAGAGAAATGTTGCAGGCTATGGATTTATGCAACCCCCGAACCAAGGTGATACGTAACTAGACAACCTTTAGAAGACATCTGAAGGCAGCCCTGTATAGGGAAGGTTTTTTTTCATGTTTAATTTTTTTATTATGTTTTTTATATATGCTGGAAGCTGCCCAGAGTGACTGGGGCAACCCGGTCAGATGGGTGGATGATGATGATGATGATGATGATGATGATGATGATGATAATAATAATAATTTTGTTGTTGCTGCCTCTGTTGTTATTATTGAATAAAGGTAAAGGTAATGGGACCCCTGACCATTAGATCCAGTCGTGGCCGACTCTGGGGTTGCGGCGCTCATCTCGCTTTATTGGCCAAGGGAGCCAGCGTACCGCTTCCGGGTCATGTGGCCAGCATGACTAAGCCGCTTCTGGCGAACCAGAGCAGCGCATGGAAACGCCGTTTACCTTCTCGCCGGAGCGGTACCTATTTATCTACTTGCACTTTGACATGCTTTCGAGCTGCTAGGTTGGCAGGAGCAGGGACTGAGCAATGGGAGCTCACCCCGTCCCGGGGATTCGAACCGCCGACCTTCTGATCAGCAAGTCCTAGGCTCTGTGGTTTAACCCACAGCACCACCTGCGTCCCTTTTATTATTGAATAGGATGTCCCTATTTTCGTCAGAGAAATATTGTAGGGTATGCAACCCCCAGAATTCCTTGGCAAAAGGGATTGATTGTTAAACCACTGCGGAAATTGTAGCTCTCTGTGGGGACAAGGGGTCTCCTGACAATTCTCAGCACCATTAATAATCTACATTTCCCAGGATTCTTAGGGAGAAGTGGTATGATACTGCTTTAAACCTTTAGTGCAGATGGGCCCTTGGTGCATTTGTACAACGGACAGAGACTGACTTATTTTCTTTGAAGAGTTTGGTTCTTTTTCTTCTTCTTTGCAGCCACTGCAGCACTAGTTTCCCAGCACAACTTGCCTTTTAAGTCACGCATAGAATTCATGAGAGGATGATCTTATCAGCATGCATATCCAGTGGACACCTCCTTTTTTATCTACTCTTCATGCCACGGGGAGGCATAGCCTTCAATCCAATTAGGAGCGGCACACATAGAGAGCCAATGTGTGAACATTATCCATTTGGTTTAGCCCCTGTGTTTCTAAATTAAAGCGTGTCACCTCTCTCATCTACAGAGTAAAACAAAATGTGATTAATGCTAAGTTAAAGGTGGAAAACACTTTTCTCATTCAGCACTGCGATGCTGGGAAATGCAGAGACGTGGCCAAAAAG
Source organism: Podarcis cretensis (assembly GCF_951804945.1). Taxonomy (NCBI): domain Eukaryota; kingdom Metazoa; phylum Chordata; class Lepidosauria; order Squamata; family Lacertidae; genus Podarcis; species Podarcis cretensis. The sequence goes on from NC_137179.1 coordinate 65,974,096, forward strand.
GGAATCTCATCTCTATAAAATAATTATCTTTCTATGGCTCTCTCTGTATCAGTGGCTTAGATCAGAGGGGGCTACATGTGGCCACAATTCCCATAATTGTTTATGATGGGGGAGATGACATTGGTAGGGTACCACTTTAGCTTCATCTGTTCTTACACACACGTTTCCCCTGTTCGTAAACAACAACCCCAAAATATTGTGTACTTTATCATAGAAGATGGGCTTTAGTAATGAAAGTAACAAGATTCTTCACCACCAGAAACTAGGTTTACCTTAATGATCCTGTGGAAGTCTGTAAGAGAAAAAAAAGATGCTTTAGAACTTTGATATAATTTTTTGCTCAAATGCAATTTAAAGTTATGAGTAACTTGGACTCCGAGGAATGCTCAATACACTTGTGCAGATCAATGATATGTTTCTGAGCTGTCTTCACATGTGACATAAAATATCTTAGGAGGCAATGAGGAGCCGGCTAGTTTTACAAACTGATGTTATTGGTATGACACCCTTTTTAGCTCATTGTTTTGGAACGCAGATAAGGTTGGTCAAATTTTTCCTTTCCCTTGCATATTTTTTTAAAAAATATGTTTTTTAAAAATATGTTTTCATAGTCTCGCCAGGGTTTTTTCTGGTATATTTTTTTATTACATTTTTCTGTTTTACATTTTAGAATATTCATTTAAACAACTTAAAATATCAATGAATTCCATTCTTCTCTTTCCGTGGTTCATTTTGCATACCATAAATCCCTGTATATTTTACACAAACTAAACCATTCAGTATTCCAGTATTATATCTGTCAAAACTTATTTACACTGTTGAATTTATCTTAATGCTGCCAACGTTTTCAAGTGTACACAATTTCCTCCCATATATTCAATAAACATTTTCCAATCTTCTTCAAACATATGTTCTTCTTGTTCTCTTACTCTATATGTCTCCAACAAAAAGGACTCTGGTTTTTGTTTTGTTTCGTTTTTTGGAAAAGGACTTTTAAACATTTTTTTCAATTCATTATAAATTATTTCCCAATACTCTTTTACAAATCCACCACATATGATAGAATGTACCCTCATATAGTCTTGTCATTTTTGTGTTAGTTACCCTGGACTTCTTTGGGAGAAAGGAAAATATGTTAAAATCATCATGCCCATCATCCCCATCATCTTGCCCTCGCTTGCTTCCTAGCTGGCCAGTCTCTGTTGGAAGTAGGATTTTAGACCATATGGATTTTTTTCTTGATCTGCTGGAGCCCTTTAGCTAGAACCAGGGATGGGGAGGAAATCTGTTTAGTTTGCATTTTAATATCATCCTGCCTAATTTGCATTCCCCAACAAAAACGCCTCTGGTTTTTTAATAAAGGTATTTTTGAAAACCTTTTTCAGTTCATTATATATCATATCCCAGTAGGCTTTAACCTTAATACAAGTCCACCACATATGGAAGAAATTTCCCTCCTTTTCCTTACATTTCCAACATTCCTTATTTTGATCCTAGCCTAACTAAAACTCACCATTTTGCCAGTTCTTCTGTATGATTTCTGGTGGAGAGCTTGTGTGTTGGTTCTATGCATTGGAAAGAGGGGGCAGAGGAAGAACGGAAGGCAAATAACATTTTATTCAGCACACCAGGATTTGGATTATTGCTTCTGTTGGTGTAGCACTGCTTTTGTTGGTGTTGCACAGCGAAGAGCTTTCGTTGAGAAAATGGCAGAATAAACTCTGTTCTTGTTGACAAATTTGTAGGGCCTGAATAAACCCTACCATTTAAGTCGCTGCAATCTGTTTTTGCTCCAGCAGATGTTGCAGTGGGCGAACTTAAGTCTACTATGTCTTGTGGGGAGTCACTTCTACATATTTCTGTCTTAGCCGCACGGCTGTACAGCAAGTTCTCAGTGGAAAGGTAATCAAAGAGGAAAGTGCAGTCAGGATTAGAAGCAGGAACAAGTTGCTATTTGGCAAATCTGAAAGACTCTCCGGGAAAGAAGATCAATAGAAGACCTGCTGCGATATCCACCAGTAGCAAAATGTCTGTCCCCAGAGCCCATTAACTATGTCCAATATGAAGGTGTCTACATTGGTAGTTGGCAGTGGGAGCCGTCTCATGAGGCCATTTGCAAAGCACAGCGAACAGGTATATCATTATTTGTAGTGCAGAAAGTGAGTGAGACTGCTTCATTTGACACCCATTCCAGGTTAAGGTGTGAGAGTCAGTGTGGCATCGTGTGTGGACTAGGACTTGGCAGACCAGGGTTCAAATCCCCACTCAGTCAAGAAACCTATTGAGTCACCTTGGGCTAGGCAATGTCTTTCAACCAAACCTAATTCAAAGGTTTTGTTGTTGTTGTTGTTTTACAGAATTAAATGGGGAGGAGAACTATGTTTGCCACCTTGACTCCTTGGAGAAAAAGGTGGGATATGGCTGTGATAATAAAAATATACCATCATGGTGATGATAATCAGAACTCTCTCTCTCTCCCTCTCCCTCCCTCTCTCTCTCTCTCTCTCTCTCTCTCGTGTGTGTGTGTGTGTGTGTGTGTGTATGTGAGAGAGAGGGGGGGGGATTGTGTTTCATTGCCATCAGAGCAGAGAATGGGTTGTCTTCCAATGGCAGAAGCTAGAAGCTGCCATCTAGCGGTCACAATATTTGGGAGCAGGAACTGATGGTTCGTGGATGAAATGAAAAGTGGATTAGTACTGTAGGATTGATTGAGTCAACCTCAGTTGTGGAAAATGGTGACTGAAAAGTGGATTGCCCTCATGTGGAATTACAAGGACAAAGAGCCATGGGTACCAAAACTGTGTTCAACTATGTTATGATTAACTGGGACGTCTCCTTTGGTCTGTGAAGTGAACATTGCTTACTTAGGTTCTGCATCCTTTACTTCCCCCTACTCTCTTAATTGTGGAATTGACAAACTTAAGCAGTGTAATTTTTTAGATCTGGATTTTTAAGTAGTGTTGTTAAGTTTACTTCTCTCGATCCAAAATGACTTTCCCCAACAACAAAACTGTTCAAATTATGATTCAGTTTATTTTCATGAAGCACCCATCGGAGATCGCCTGTACCGAGCTCCCAGGATGCTTAATTTCATCAATTAATTAACTGGCTGATCTGCTATAATTCAAATACCGAATCAACTATAGCAGATGAGTTGGGAATCATTTGACGTATCCAACTCCTTTAAGAAATGTGTGCCATCTTGTGACGAGGGCTGAGGAGATAACAAGGCTGCTCGATGTTCCAAGCCATGGAAATCTTATTATCATCCTCCTTTAATTTCGTTTAGTCTTCATAGCTCTTTAAAATCTGCAGCTGAAATCAATATGCTCTGGTAAAAACCAAGTCACAAAGTACAATAGGAAACGATAATACATTCACAGTGATGAGCAAACAAAGAACTAAAACAAAAAGCTTGCACAAAGATGCCCCCTTCTGCGCCACACAGATGGTCAGATCCAATTTAGTTTGAAATCTATCATACATGAGCTGGTACGTTCTTGCCTGTCAAATTATATTCTTGACAGGCTCAGTCTTTAAAAATGTACTAAAGCTTACTAAGGCTTATATAACAGCAATAATTGGTCAGCACAGGTCTATTTTCAGAAGCAGCTGATGCTAACCAACTTTGAACAAGGGAGCATTTTGGCAGCAAATGATTGATCTGAGAAACCAAACTTAAAGACATATGTCTCTTTGAATTTAAGTGTATGCAAAAACACACACCAAAAAACCCTCTATAGGATGGTATCCACACACACCCCCGCCTCTTCATATAGAACCAAGAGACTTCACTCTCCCTAACTCCCTCCAAATCACTGTGTTCATAGGAGCTGAGCATTTGAAGTTGCACCATTGATTTTCATTTGTAGGATCAGAGGCTCCAGTCGTTGGCTCTCATTGGTGCTTTAAAACTGCAGTCTGTCTTCCTAGCGAGCAGGAAGGAGGGCCACTGTGTCAAACCAGACCGGGATCAAAACTGTGCCTAATGCCTTTGGGCTAGATGGAGGTTGGAGCAGCTCAACGGCCACAGCAGGGAGGAAGGACGCAAGCCTTTTGGAGTCTGCGCCACCTGAGCAATCATTGCTAAAGGCATTATCCTCACAGAGTGCTGAGACAAGAGAAACGTTCTTTTAAAACCACAGATCCATATGCCTAAACCATTACAACAAAATGTTCCGTCACTCTCGGGCCCTATAAAAAGATGCAGTGGGCAGTTGCTCTCTTGCTTAATGTTTCTTTTAGGAACAGGGAGCATAATCAACTTTTATATTCAGGTCATTATATTAAAAAAAATAAATACCCAAAGTTATTTAGAGGGTTTATTTGTAATAACCTGGGAACAGGATTCAGGTAGGTAGCCGTGTTGGTCTGACACAGTCAAAATAAATAAGAAAATAAGAAAATTGTCCAGTAGCACCTTAGAGACCAACAAAGTTTCTTCTGGCTATAAGCTTTCGTGTGCATGCACACTTCTTCAGGTCTGTTCAACCTGGGAACAAGTCAGAACAGTATAGGGGTGCCAACTTGAATAAAATATTGGGGTGTGGGGCAAGTAAGACCCACCCCACATAATTGATCGGAAGACATGGTGCAGGCACACCATTTGAATAGTAATGCCCATCAACTTGGGGGGCAGCCCCCTCAAACATTTTTAGGGGGGGCGAAGGGACCTCGACCCCTAGGAGTTGGCACAGTATGATTCATGAGGAAATATGGAGGGCTTTTTATTTTTTCTTGTGAGATGACCATTGCTCTGCTTGCATGACTGGAAGTGGTTGTGCCCTCTCTTGAAGAGGGGCTACCACTGCTGAGACCATGGTACTGCTGCTTGTTTTTTGGTCACTGCATCTATGCCCCACTTTTCCTCCAAGATAGTCAAGGTGGGTAACAAGTTTCCTCCCTCCCCATTTTGTCTTTACTATAACCTTTTGAGGTAGAGCCTAGGGCTTGCCGATCAGAAGGTTGGTGGTTCAAATCCCCACAATGGGGTGAGTTCCCGTTGCTCGGTCCCAGCTCCTGCCAACCTAGCAGTTCAAAAGCATGTCAAAGTGCAAGTAGATAAATAGGTACCGCTCCAGCGGGAAGGTAAATGGTGTTTCCATGTGCTGCTCTGTTTTCAGTGTTCTGTTGTGCCAGAAGTGGCTTAGTCATGCTGGCCACATGACCTGGAAGCTGTACACCAGCTCCCTTGGCCATTAAAGCGAGATGAGTGCCGCAACCCCAGAGTCGTCCGCAACTGGACTTAACAGTCAGGGGTCCCTTTACCTTTACTTAGGCCCAAGATGACTCAATGCGCTTCATGACTGAGTGGAGACCCGAAACCTGGTCCCCCATGTCCTGATCCAACCCTCTAACCACTACACCATGCTGCCTTTGATACTGCAACTTCTAAGCTGATGGGGGAGCTAATATGCAGGCATGGTGACTGTTAAGCCTCTTACACCTAGGCAGAACAAGGAAATATGCAGCTGTACAATCTCTGTGAATAGTTTGGTCCACTTGGACATCATGCATGGAATCTAATGGAGGAATAACTCCCTCGTTCCATCAGTATAAGGATTTCTGCTTGTGCAATGGGACCTCGCTCCACCTTCTCAGTTTCATATCTGTTCTGGGTTCACCACCCATCAACTCTTCAGAGCAGACCTGGGGAAGGTCTGGGGTACCCATGGAGAAAGGGAGTTGCATTGCACAAGCAACTGCTCACTGAGAAGGTACCTCTCTAGCCATTTTTATGTGTGCTACACAGATCCAACTCACTCTCTTGAAGCAGCTGACTGAAGAAGCAGGTTGGAATGCAGATCTGAGCTGTACCATGGTCAGGCTCGCTGACCCTCCAGCTCTCTTCTTGGTGGGCTACAACCTCTCACTGACTATGTCAAAGGTTGGACATCCATAGTTTATTGGAGAGGGGCAGCTCTCAAAATTGCACAATGAGCACAACCATGCTGAATACCGCATCAGAACAGGCAAACATTTTAATACGGATAGAATTTCATGAATCTCCACTTCTGCAGTGGACATAAACAGTGGGGAGAAAACACAAACGTATGCACTAACAAATATCAGTTTCTGACTCTGTATTTGTCTGCTGTGTTGTTTCTGAGGCAGTCAGGCACTAGGAGAACCTCCTGATTTCTTGAGTGTAGGTAAACAATCGCTAGTGGTTGAATGTGGGCTGGGCAAGTATTTTTATTTATTTTTCTGAAATACATTTTTATCCTAGCCACCACTCACTGCAAACAGAACTTTTAAAGTCAGAACTACCACTTCTTTTTCCCTTGGTTGCCCTCTAAAAACAGAGATTGAGCGGGAGATGTACCCATGAAAGGCAGAGCAGATTTATTTGGAATGATGGATGACTCTGCCAGCATGTTCCTCCATCACTATTTTGATAAACAATTGCCCATCTGTGCTTGCACATTTTGTTTTGAGAAAGGTAGTTTCCCCCCCAAATCTACTGGGAAGGCATTTCTGTGTTGTTTGCCTTGCTTCCCTAGGAATACGGGTGAAGATTATAATAGCAACAATAATAACTGCAGCCCAGAAATTTCATTTCTATAGCAGATTTTAGCCTGAGTTGCTTTACAATATCACACACACACACACACACACACACACACACACACAAAACTCCATCTACATAATCAATGGAATGCAACATTTTCATCTGTTTTATAAAATCCAATCTCTGTTTAATAGCCAAGCAGCCAGTCTCTGTTTAATAGCTAACTAACAGTAACAATTTAGCTGATGTGTCAAAGAAGGCTTCACTTGATGTTGGGACATGGGATTAGTAACTTTTGTAAAATTGCAAAGGACGTATTACTGACCACAATGCAATGGCTGTGCAGGAAGGTATGTACAAATAGCAAAATGGATAGCACGTTAGGCAAGCTAAAATAGGCCAGAACCTAATATTGGTTTTCTGAAACACTATGAAAACAAGTAAGAAAATTGATCGGATACTTAGGTGAACTCCTAAATATCTATCAATGAGATATAACAAAGCATATAGTTTGGGGGAAAACAAAACCTAGCAAATTTGAGATACTATGATAAAAAGATAGATGGATATCTATCTATCTATCTATCTATATCTATCTATCTATCTATCTATCTATCTATCTATCTATCTATCTCTATCTATCATCTTTCTATCTATCTATCTATCATCTATCTATCTATATCTATCATCTATCTATCTATCTATCTATCTATCTATCTATCTATCTATCTATCTATCTATCTAATCTGTCTATCTATCTATCATCCATCTATATCTATCTACAGTGGTACCTCGGGTTACATATGCTTCAGGTTACATACACTTCAGGTTACAGACTCCGCTAACCCAGAAATAGTGCTTCGGGTTAAGAACTTTGCTTCAGGATGAGAAGAGAAATCGTGCTCCGGCGGCGCGGTGGCAGCAGGAGGCCTCATTAGCTAAATTGGTGCTTCAGGTTAAGAACAGTTTCAGGTTAAGAACGGACCTCCGGAACGAATTAAGTACTTAATCCGAGGTACCACTCTATCTATCTATCATCTATCTATCTATCTTTCATCTATCTATCAGAAATTGCTGGACAACAATTCCGATTGAATGGTGCTGATGGGAGTTGGAGTAAATACAGTGGTACCTTGGTTCTCAGCTTAATCTGTTCTGGAAGTCTGTTCCAAAACCAAAGCATTCCAAAACCAAGGCACGCTTTCCCATAGAAAGTAATGGAAAATGGATTAATCCATTCCAGACTTTTAAAAACAACCCCTAAGACAGCAATTTAACATGAATTTCACTATCTAAGGACACCACTGATCCATAAAATGAAAGCAATAAACAATGTACTGCAGTCACACAATCCATCCATCAATCAGTAGCTGAACTGGGTTCTTCCACACAGTCACAAAAAAAAAAAGAGAGCCGCAAAAACAAAAACGCAAAATAAATAGCAAAAGCAGACAGACCGCAGTGTAACACTCAAAACAGAAGTGTGGCACTCAAAACAGAAGCATAACAATCAACTACTTCCGGTTTGCAGTGTTTGGGTTCCAAGTTGTTTGAGTACCAAGGCGTTTGAGAACCAAGGTACCACTGTATATATCTCTCTGGAGACTCCCAGTTTTCCCATCCCTGATCTTGAAGATACGAAACACAGAGCTGTCATAAAAATCAGCTTCCTCGATCAGTTTGCTTATCTATCTATGGATGGACAGAAAATAGTTACAAAAGATAGCAAGTTTCAGATATGAAAACAGACAGACAGAGAAATAAATTAGATAGATACTGTTGGAGTATCTGGTTGTTATGAAACACTGTGCTGCCAACTAAACCAGCTCTCCCGTGCTGAATTCTCCTCCTTAACACTTAACTCATAGCTGGATATATTGTGTCCACTGGGATGAGACAGTTTGGATTCAGTGGATCTTAAGCTTTCCTGGCTGAGCCAGGGCCTAACCTCATCATCCCAGCTGAGTTGGAGATAGGCCAAAATAATTCAATCAGCCCAACTCAGCAGGTGATACTTAAGTCAGTGGAACTTAGGTTAGAGTAACTCTCCCCAAGGGGGAATTCCGGGGGTATGACAGGGGTGGGACAGCTTAGTCACAACTTAGAAACCCAGCAAAATAGTGTACTGTAAGCCAAATTCCCCTTGAGTGGGGTTTGGAATAGGGCTAGCTTAAACTGGCGTAGGGTGGCGCTGTGGTCTAAACCACAGAGCCTAAGGCTTGCCGATCAGAAGGTCAGCGGTTTGAATCCCAGCGATGGGGTGAGCTCCTGTTGTTCGGTCCTAGCTCCTGCCCACCTAGCAGTTCGAAAGCATGTCAAAGTGCAAGTAGATAAATAGGTACCGCTCCAGCGGGAAGGTAAACGGCGTTTCCGTGCACTGCTCTGGTTCACCAGAAGCTGCTTAGTCATGCTGGCCACATGACCCGGAAGCTGTCTGCAGACAAATGCCAACTCCCTTGGCCTACAGAGGAAGATGAGCGCTGCAACCCCAGAGTCGTATGCGACTGGACTAACAGTTAGGGGTACCTTTACCGTTAAACTGATGTAACTTATTCTGGGGTAAAATATTTTGCCTTTTATAGTTAGGACTGCTCTGTAAGTGTTTTTACACATTGAAGGAGAACTCAGCATGATGACATTTTTTTGCGGCAACCTTTTGTTCTGAGAGCTCTAGTTTCGCCCTTAATATAGCTCCTCGTGGTGACATTTCATGTAAGATGGAAATGCAAACATTCCTGAAAGCAATCAGCCTTAAGCTCTCTTCGTCTATTCCAGAAACTTCTGTACAACCATTCTTTGCTATAGAACTCCCAACTTTTGCCAACTCTCCATTTCCACACTGTTATACTGCAGTGGAGACAGATTTTCCCCGTGAAGTTAATATCTGTCAAATGAAACTAGATAAAATGCCCAGAATGTGTTGTCCAGATGGTCTGTACTTGTGAGGATTTTTTTCATGCAGGTTTGCTGATAATTATAACCACCGCAAATTCTTTCAGCTCCTACTTCCTAACTCATGATTGGTCAACAATAGCCTTGTGAAGGCATTGAGCATTGGGTCTCCTAAACCCAAACAGATTAACAAACATGAGCTAAACACCTGCTCACTCCTGAATGGGCTATGTTAGGTCAAAACAAGCTTCTCCCCATGGGACAGGTCTATAAGCTCCATGAACATGCAAAACGGCATTTTTGATTAAGAATAGAAAGAATAAGCAAACGGCAGGGTGATAATAGAAAAGTAAGATATATCCAAGCTGTGATACAACATATTTTTCGCATCCATGTGTTTAAATAAAACATTGACTTAAAAGACTCCTCATATGGAAAACCTATGTTCCAAAAGAAATGTATAAAATGGCCCAATGCCTTTTTTAATTATTACACATTCAGAACAATGCAGTTATCATAAAATGTACTTGAAAGCGTAGAGGTAAGTCTGAGAGTAGGAAAAGACAACACGATAACTTCCAGAAGTTGTGGACTACAATTCCCATCATTCCTGACCCCAGGTCAGCAATGGTAAATCCTTTTGCAGGCGTTGACAATCAGCTGAATGCATTCAAGCTGGGCTGCCAGCTGTGCTCCCAATTCTTCTTGTTTGAAAGTGGGTCTCCTGGTGTCCTACATATCTGTCAAAGTGAGCCTTAGGGTGGGGCTGCCATTTCTGAGTTTTTGCAAAAAATAGCTCAAGAACTTTTGTGTCTTGATCTTCACTTTTTTAAAATATGGCAACTGTGGGTTAAACCACTGAGCCTAGGGCTTGCCGATCAGAAGGTCGGGGGTTCAAATCCCCGCGATGGGTGAGCTCCCGTTGCTCGGTCCCTGCTCCTGCCAGCAGTTCAAAAGCACATCAAAGCGCAAGTAGATAAATAGGTACCACTCCGGCAGGAAGGTAAACGGCATTTCCGTGCGCTGCTCTGGTTCACCAGAAGCGGCTTATTCATGCTGGCCACATGACCCAGAAGCTGTACCCAGAAGCTCCCTCGGCCAGTAAAGTGAGATGAGCGCCGCAACCCCAGAGTTGGCCACGACTGGACCTAATGGTCAGGGTTCCTTTACCTTTTACCTTAGGAGTTAAAGGAGCTTAGGATCAGGCCCGCCATTAAGATCCTGATCACCACCCCTGCCATGGACTGTGCTGGATGGGGCTGATGGCAGTCATCATCCACAATGGGATTGTTTTTGTTGCTGGCAACACGGGAGACTGGGGTTGAAGTCAAATCACAGCATCTGAAGTGATCTCTCCAGGGTGCAAGTCTGGGCAGTGTGTATGGAGGTCCTGAGCTGCCCAGATGACAGGACAGCCCTCTTGGCCTCATTGAGGTGGTCCAAAGGAATGCAGAGCAATACATTTGGCACCAGATTGACTGCAGGAGTTACTGGAAGAAGGTGCACAAGGTGCCATTCAACTGCCTTATGGATTCCACTCCAGATTCGTGTTGAGTTTACTCCATAGCCTTTTCTTGTCCTGAAGCAGCAAAGCAGCAAATAGATTTTCCCTCATGAATCCAGAAGCAGATCTCCTTAACATCAGAAGAGATGTCCAGCCTTCTGGTTCTGTTGGCCATGGAAGAGCATCATCATGCAGATAGTGATAGGTGTATCAGTCTATTTGCCATCTACTTTGTATGTGTTCACCCACAAACTGATACTTTGTCATTATTCATTGATATGTAGGGTTAAACAAAAAATCCACATGGAAATTCACACTAAAATATGTCACTACACCTTCTCTACCCAAAATGCTCGTTTTCAAAACATATTCTGATGCATGTGAATTGCCACAAACAGTGTTGCAACAGTCAGAGAAACTTTGTGTTGGGTTGATAGCTGAGTTCTGTTCTGCACATCAGCCTAAGAAGTGCAGATCTGGTGTCTGCTTTTGCTGTCTTTTATGATCCCTGCTTATTGGCTATGCTGGTCGGGGCTTGCAAATTCTTCTTCTTCTTCTTCTTCTTCTTCTTCTTCTTCTTCTTCTTCTTCTTCTTCTGCAGCAATCACTCGTAGCTGAGTAAGATTGTCTTCCATAAACACAGTTTTAACAATGAGTCCATAAGTGACTGTGGAGGCCAATTCTGGATCCACACGTCCTTCCACAGTGGGGACATAGGTTTCTGGATGGGAGTTGATTACGATGTGGATTTGCCAAGCGTGCCTTCCTCTTACTATGTTTCTCCCTTGTGTCCTTAGTTCAAGTGTCTTCAAAGCCCATTACACCTTTGGTAAAGGCTGTTCTCCAATTGGAGCGCTCACAGGCAAGTTTTTCCCAGTTGTTGGTGTTTATACTATATTTTTAAAAATTTACCTTGAGACAATCTTTAAACCTCTTTTGTTGACCACCAGCATTACTCTTTCCATTTTTAAGTTCAGAAAACAGTAGTTGCTTTGGAAGACAATAAGCAGGCATCCGCCCAACATGACCAGTCCAACGAAGTTGATGTTGAAGAATCATGAATCATTGCTTCGACACTGGTGATCTTTGCTTCTTCCAGTACACTGGTATTAGTTTGCCTGTCTTCCCAAATGATGTGTCAAAATTTTCGGAGACACCGTTGATGTAATCTTTTGAGGAGTTGGAGATGGCGTTTATAAGTGGTCCATGTTTCACAAGCATACAGTAAGGTTGGTAGTACAACAACATCTAGAGGACACCATGTTGACTATCCCTTGGTCTAGAGGTGCTTTGGAATCTATCCTTTAGCTCAGGGGAGAACCATGACCGTCCAGAATTTGTGTGCCTCTACAACTACCATCACTCCCAAGCAGCATGACCATTAGCCAGGGATGGAGGGAGTTTATGAGAGACACAGAGTCTACACTCCTACTCTAAACTTTTTCATTGGCGTGTCAGCTGGATCATTCAGCAACCTTTATCCCCCCCCCAAAAAAAAAATGATACAGTATTAAACCTCATGTTCCCATTCTTCACTGCTGCAACTGAATAAAAATTATGTAGGAGGTTGAATTTGGTGATTGATTCTTTTCATTTAAAATACAGATGGCTCCACTTTTGATAGCTCTTTTAAAGAAGCGATATAAAGTTCATAACCTGTCAGCTGCTATATAATATTCTGATTTGCCAGTGAAGGAGGTCAAATTACTGCAGGGAGGAAAAAATCCAGAGCGCACACACACACAATACTGAATTTAAACAAGCCTAGTGAACACATATTCCCTGTGGAATATAGACTTGCCTCAGATTCTGAAACAGGTTATAAATTGAACCACCTTATTTGGACAGCAGCAGTTGGAACTTAGGAGAGCTTTTAAAAAGAAAAAGTTCCTTGAATTTGTTCTCATTATCATACTCTTTAAATCCAAATGGTTAAAAACTATATTTAAAAACCCATCTGCATAAAAAAATAATGGGTTGTAGATCACAGAAGCTGCAAAGAAAAGTAAAATTGCATATTTACACTGGAGAACTGATTACGAAGCAAACCAAAACATTTTCAAGGAAAATAGGGACAAAGCAGCTTGAAATTCTATTGTTTAAACACATTGCAATCAATCAAATGACTAATTCTACCTCTGCAATATGCCAGTTACAAATGGCAGCAAGTTGCATTAATGGTGTATAATTCATCTTTCCTTTGAAAGCTGAAATGTTTTTGATAAGCCAAACATTGATGAAGGTAATGTATTTGAGGTAAAATATAATTAATATTCCAATACGGAATACTTTTTCTTTTAAAACAACAAGCTTGTCTTTCAAGGACACATTAAATCATAGGTGTTTTTTCTTAGCAAATGCAATGAGTCAAAGAGGGAATAGTATTTTCAGGAAGTATGGATTGTAGTGGGTTAGAAGCACTTAGCTCCTGCTAATAAACACCTTTTAAAAATAAACAAAAAATCCTGATACTAACTTTTGTTTTAACCTAGTTATAAAACATTATACACAATTATATAATATATAATATATAATTATATACACCAATAGATACTATTATATTTGTGTGGGAAGAAACAACCTGTGTTTTCCTTGATGACAAATGTAATATTTTTGTCCTGTGACCTCTACTTCTCCCTGAATTAGTCACATGGGAAATCTCACTGAATCATAAACTAGGCAGTGATTGGAATGACATTAGAAATGGTCCAAGACATGCAATACAAAAGCCAACTGGACTGGTGGCTAAATCTTCCTTCAGAACTGGTGTGGGACAGTGTTCTCTATTGCAAGCTAGTTTGGGAGGGCTAGGGATGTGGGTGGCGCTGTGATCTAAACCACAGAGCCTAGGGCTTGCCAATCAGAAGGTCAGCAGATCAAATCCCTGTGACACGGCGAGCTCCCATTGTTTGGTCCCAGCTCCTGCTCACTTAGCAGTTCGAAAGCATGTCAAAGTGCAAGTAGATAAATAGGTACCGCTCTGGTGGGAAGGTAAACGGTGTTTCAGTGCACTGCTCTGGTTCGCCAGAAGCGGCTTAGTCGTGATGGCCACATGACCCGGAAGCTGTCTGCAGACAAACGCCGGCTCCCTCGGCCTATAGAGCGAGATGAGCGCACAACCCCAGAGTCGTCCTCAACTGGACCTAACGGTCAGGCGTAGCTTTACTTTTACCTTTGGGAAAGCTACAACAGGTTGTGTAACGTGTATAGCTCCATCCTCTAACAGAGAGGGTGGCCAAGGAGAAACTGCCAGAGGGCTTTTGCCACTGCCCTGCAAAGCCTGCAGCCTGTGACAGTTGTCTCACATTGCCAAATGGTAGAGCCGGCCCTGGGTGACATCCTAAATGCTGCGTGGCCAATTAAATTGGATTATGCAGAGACATCAGTGAAAGCAGAATCAATGGTAGAGGAAGGAAGAGTCTTTTGCTTCCTCTCACACCCCTCCTGTTTGAATATGCAAAGCCTCTTCAAAATTTAGCATGATAATGTATTAGGATTCTCTAAGTCATGGGTAGGCAAACTAAGGCCTGGGGGTCAGATCCAGACCAATCGCCTTCTAAATCCGGCTCACGGATTGTCTGGGAATCAGTGTGTTTTTACATGAGTAGAATGTGTGCTTTTATTTAAACTGCATCTCTGGGTTATTTGTGGGGCATAGAAATTTGTTCATTTCCCCCCAAAAAATATAGTCCCCCCCCCCAAGTTCTGAGGGACAGTGGACCAGCTCCCTGCTGAAAAAGTTTGCGACCCCTGCTCTAAGTGTATAATGTTGCCCTTGTGGCTTTTAGCTGCGCATTTTCTGTGGCAGTAAGACTGTTGGCTTGATGCTGTGGAAGGGGAGAGTAAACCCAGTCGTGGCATGGAGTCTAGAATTAAAAAATGGGGCAGCTTTTCCAGGTGAGGCAGTGACTCACACAAGTCACTCCTTCAGAAATGACAGTGTACAACAAGCTTTTTCAATTGTTCCTTTTGTGTATATATATATTTTTTTAATTTCATATTTATTAAGATTTTTGAATACAAATGCATAAATAAAAATTACTTATATCATAACATAGTTTCGTCTCTTCTTTGGACTCCCTCACATCTCCCGCTCCCACTTACATCGTTGCAGAAGATTTTTTCCAAGCAAATTACCCACTTGTTTACAATATTTATCACTGCTCATTTAGATAAAATCTAACAATTCTCCAAAAAAAATTTTATATTTTCCTTATTTCTCACTTATCATCAAAATCCAATCTAATTCAATGGTAGGCAATTATTTATGATCTAGCATCCTTCTTAGCATTCAACCAAATTACAGTATTTCTGTAAATAAGTCTTAAATTTCCCCCAGTCCTCCTCAACCCTTTCTTCTCCCAGATCTCGGATCCTGCCAGTCATCTCGGTCAGTTGCATATAGTCTATCAGTTGCATCTGCCACTCTTCCAGTGTGGGTAGATCTTGAGTTTTCCAATTCTTAGCGATGAGTATCCTTGCTGCCGTTGTTGCATACATAAAAAATGTTTGGTCCTTCTTTAACACCTTCTGGCCGACAATACCCAGAAGGAAGGCCTCTGGTTTCTTAGTAAAGGTATACCTAAATACCTTCTTCAGCTCATTATATATCATTTCCCAGAAGGCCTTCACTTTAGGGCAGGTCCACCAGAGGTGAAAGAATGTTCCTTCATTTTCTTTACATTTCCAACATTTATTATCAGACAAATGGTATGTTTTGGCAAGTTTAACTGGGGTCATGTACCATCTATATATCATTTTCATTACATTTTCCTTCAGAGCATTACATGCAGTGAAGTTCAACCCGGTGGTCCACAACCTTTCCCAATCCTCAAACATAATATTATACCCAATGTCCTGAGCCCACTTTATCATAACCGATTTAACCATTTCATCTTGTGTATTCCATTTTAACAGCAAGTTATACATTCTTGACAATACCTTAGTCTTTGGCTCTAGCAATTCTGTTTCCAACTTCGATTTCTCCACCTGGAACCCTACCTTTTTATCATTTTTAAAGACTTCTTTAATCTGAGCGTAATGTAACCAGTCTCGCACTTTATCCTTCATTTTCTCCAAACTCTGCAATTTCCAATTGTCTCCATCTTTTTCTAATATTTCCCAATATTTTGGCCATTTGGCCTCCATATTGGGTCTTTTTCGGGCCTTAGCTTCCAGAGGTGAAAGCCACCTCAGAGTTTTGTTTTCCAATAAGTCTTTGTATTTTGTCCAGACATTAAATACTGCTTTCCTGACAATATGGTGCCTTTTGTGTATATAAAGGCCTTTTGTGTTTGAGCTTTCAGATGGCTATTCTATAGAAATACTGGCCCATATGATGATAAAATGAAGGCTACATTTCTGAAGAGCTATTACACTATGACAAAATGTTGACAGTGCTATTTAATGGTGTGTCTCTTTTTATTCCTAAAAAAGGAAGGAAGGAAGGAAGGAAGGAAGGGGAAAAAAAACAAAGGGAGGGAGGGAAAAAACAAAGGGAGGAAGGAAGGAAGGAAGGAAGGAAGGAAGGAAGGAAGGAAGGAAGGAAGCTGTCTCCTCACAGGTGCTTAAATAAACTCCAACATATTTGATTATGATGGTGGTAATAATAAAAGTAGATGCATTTATAAAGTTCAAAGAATATGCAATACATAAAGCACATTAACTCAGTGTTCTTCACAACAATCATGTAAGGTATGTCCATGGTATCTTTATATAATAAATACCTTAAAAAATTATTGCTTATGTGGAAAACGGGTGATGGTGGGCATCTATTCATTACATAGGCCAATCAATGTATGAAGATGTGCAACCCAAGTTTCCCTTGCTGTTGACCATTTTTCTGCATAGATGTGAAATCTCCTAAATATATTTAAGTGCCGTCTTCTGGAGAACATTGAGAGGGCCTGATGTAATGTCCTGATGTGTTCAGTTTCAACCATGGAGGGCCCTGGTCCCCTAAAAAAATATTGAGGGGACCCAAAGTGCCTCGGCCCCCCAGGAGCTGGTGCCTATACAGTGGTACCTCGGGTTAAGTACTTAATTCGTTCCGGAGGTCCATTCTTAACCTGAAACTGTTCTTTACCTGAAGCACCACTTTAGCTAATGGGGCCTCCCACTGCCTCCGTGCCGCTGCTGCATGATTTCTGTTCTCATCCTGAAGCAAAGTTCTTAACCTGAGGTATTATTTCTGGGTTAGCGAAGTCTGTAACCTGAAGAGTATGTAACCTGAAGCGTATGTAACCCGAGGTACCACTGTAATGGATAGACTTTGTTACTAGCTGGGCTGCACATAGATAAAATCGTTTTATCCATGAACATTTCCAGAAGTAGGTCAGGAGCTTGAATTCACAGAAAAGGTGCAAGGACACATCAGTCATAACTTCTCTGAATGGCTTTTGCGAGCTATAATCCCACAAGAGATGTTCTCCACACCTTCTGGTATGGCTGTTGGTTCTGAGAGTCATAATATGTGGGGGGAATGCTTTTTAAATAGTCATGAGTTAATCACAAAGGAGGTAGATGTTCCTATTAAGGTATGAGTGCGAGGAGCCATGATCTAATTAACATTTATTTAGGAAGTCTGCCTGTTGAAAAGATCAATACATCAGTAAAGATTTAAGCTTGCCTGTTTTGGCAACTCATTTGTCATCTTGTTTCTCAAATATTGGACATCTATACCAAATTGAAAAATCACACAGAGGCTAGAATAGTTTAATTTAGCATAAATGCAATAGAATCTGATGTTATCTTTGGTACAGAACCCATCTTATTCAAGCCAGAGACAAAAACCTCCACAAATGTTGAGAAAACAAAATGCATTCAAGCTGTCAGAGTTCTGGGATATTCAAGCTATTGTTTCTTTATTAAGAACTAAACTTTTTAAAAAAAAACAAAACAAAACACTATTCCTTCTCACACAGCTGAATTTCATTATAATCAGCATTTGCATTTGATTACTGGAGACCAAAGAATCCATGGGAGATACTATTATACTTATATTCTTGCAGCTTTGCAAGGACATTTTGTATAAAATCAAGCTGGCTCAGGACAGAACAAAGAAGGAGGTCCTATTGAGTTTAATGGCACCTACTCCCAGGTAAGTGGGCATATGATTGAAGTATTAATAGCATTAGTAATTTGGAATTGCAAATTGCAGTGCAGCACAATTCATGAAATGGAATATTTTTCATGCAATGAATTATTTAACTTAGGAGTAAAAATAACATAAGACTTTCCCTGTGGTATGTCGACCTATTGCTATAAATAGTCATAGTTGATCAAGAGATGAGGTCCCATAGGTGTGGATGGGGGAGAGATTTGGTTTGATTTGCATTTTAATATGAACTTCCTTCATTTATACTTCTCAGAACAATGCATGAATTGTAGTCAAGCTGTCCTTTGAAAGCTGCACCTCTCCAGATTTGATGGTGTGATTTTCCAACTGAAGAACCTGAACAAAAAATGTGAATAAAAAATAAAGAAATAAGTTCAGATAGTAGTGAAAACTATATATATAAATGCATTGTATTGGGGGAAAATGCTTGCAAAAATGTGCACATTAGGAGTAATATTCACTAAAATGCCAGTGGTTTTATATAACACACACACACATCCAGAAACCAGTGTGGAGAACTGAAATCAGTTGTGGAAGAATGAGAAACATGGAGACAAAAATTGACCGATCCATCCATTGATATTCTGCCTTCCTATTGATATTCTGCCTTCCTATTGATATTCTGCCTTCCTATTTAGCAAGGATGCTGAGAGAATTCCAACCTTTTTAGCCTGAAAATCCTGACAGCTGGCAGCAATTTAGTAAAAAATGAATAATAAATCTGCATTTTCCCCATTTGTCATGAAAGGAAAAGTGCCTTGTTCAAGAATGTTCAGTTTCACCTAATGAAGCGAATACTGTGCGAAAATTCTGTGAAATGCAAACACACATATATAAAGTACTAAGGCTGCAATTTTCAGCTGGCACAAAACGCAGTGGCTAAATTACAAATGGAAGCTAGACATATAGATATTAACGCTAACTTTTCTCCCAAAGTAGGAAGTCTTTGCCCTACCTATTGATTAAAAGGGAAAGCATATGATTCACAATGAGAGCCAGAGTCAGACCAATGGACCATCTAGTTTGGAACTGTCCAGGGTGACAGATAGAAGTTTTCCAGGATAATAATAATAATAATAATAATAATAATAATAATAATAATAATAATTTATTATTATTTATGCCCCACCCATCGGGCTGGGTGTCCCCAGCTACTCTGGGCAGCTCCCAACAGAATATTAAAAACACGATAAAACATCAAAACATTAAAAACTTCCCTAAACAGGGCTGCCTTCAGATGTCTTCTAAAAGTCAGATAGTTGGGAGTTCCACAGGGCGGGCGCCACTACCGAGAAGGCCCTCTGCCTGGTTCCCTGTAACGTCACTTCTCGCAGTGTGGGAACCACCAGAAGGCCCTTGGAGCAGGACCTCAGTGTCCGGGCTGAACGACAGGGGTGGAGATGCTCCTTCAGGTATACAGGACCAAGGCCGTTTAGGGCTTTAAAGGTCAGCACCAACACTTTGAATTGTGCTCAGAAACATACTGGGAGTCAATGTATGTCCTTCAAGACCAGTGTTATATGGTCTCAGCAGCCACTCCCAGTCAGCAGTCTGGCTGACACATTCTGGATTAGTTGTAGTTACCGGGTCACCTTCAAAGGTAGCCCCATGTAGAGCACATTGCTATAGTCCAAGCGGGAGATAACCAGAGCATGCACCACTCTGGCGAGACAATCCGCTGGCCATTAGGGTCTCAGCCTGTGTACCAGATGGAGCTGCCCTGGACACAGAATTGACCTGTGCCTCCATGGACAGCTGTGAATCCAAAATGACTCCCAGGCTGCGCACCTGGTCCTTCAGGGACACAGTTACCCCATTCAGGAGCAGGGAGTCCTCCACACCTGCCCAGCCCTTGTCCCTCCAAAACAGTACTTCTCTCTTGTCAGGACTCAACCTCTTGAGCCCTGCCTTGAGATACTGGAGACTGAACCTGCAACTTTTTCACATGCAAAGCTTGTGCTCTAGCCCTGAGCTACCCCTGCCTTCTCTGTTTTAATTTAGGCTGCAATCTTATACACATTTGGGGTACAGTCCGAACTCCATGTGTTGCCTGTTGGGTCTTCATGGAGCAGCAGAGACACCTTCCAATCCCCAGCCCTGCCATGCATGCTATTCCAACATCCCCAGCCCTGTCATGCCAACCTGGGCAGAAGAAGGGACAGGCAAATCACTGTGCCAGCCTGGATATGGTGCAGCGATTGGGACTAGATTAGGAACTCTGCTATTACATGGTGACTGTGTGGTTGGCTTAGGAGTTAACAGATCCTCAGCCATCTAAGCCCTTCCCTGCCCCCAGAATGCCACATTTTGGTGTGTTCTTCTGACTTTTTTAAGGGGGTCTTCTACCGATGCAGTTCTGCCCAAGTATTCGGTGGGCAGAATGGGCAGCTCTGCAGAAGTGAAGTGGCACTGGTGGCGTCATTCTATTGGTAGACACTGGCAGGGCTGGGTAGGGGTGCACCTTCTCCCAATTCATCCCCCACCCCCAAAAAAGGGGATTTGGATTCCTTGGGACTACCTCTGAATAGACATACAGTGGTACCTCAGGTTAAGTGCTTAATTCGTTCCGGAGGTCCGTACTTAACCTGAAACTGTCATGTAAGGTATGTCCATGGTATCTTTATATAATAAATACCTTAGAAAATTATTGCTTATGTGGAAAACGGATGATGGTGGGCATCTAGCCATTACATAGGCCAATCAATGTATGAAGATGTGCAACCCTAAGTTTCCCTTGCTGTGGACCATTTTGCTGCATAGATGTGAAATCTCCTAAATATATTTAAGTGTCATCTTCTGAAGAACATTGAGAGGGCCTGATGTAATGTCCTGATGTGTTCAGTTTCAACCATGGAGGGCCCTGGTCCCCTAAAAATTTTTTTGAGGGGACCCAAAGTGCCTCGGCCCCCCAGGAGCTGGTGCCTATACAGTGGTACCTCGGGTTAAGTACTTAATTCGTTCCGGAGGTCCATTCTTAATCTGAAACTGTTCTTAACCTGAAGCACCACTTTAGCTAATGGGGTCTCCTGCTGCCGCCGTGCCGCCGGAGCACAATTTCTGTTCTCATCCTGAAGCAAAGTTCTTAACCTGAAGCACTATTTCTGGGTTAGCGGAGTCTGTAACCTGAAGCATATGTAACCTGAAGCATATGTAACCCGAGGTACCACTGTATATATGATGCTGTTAGGGACTTGCAGTAACTTAAGGACTTTTGGAATGCCTTATTCCCAGTTTCTAAAGCCAACTATCACTTTCAAAAAATTAAATTTTCATGCACTCTTTTTTTTGGGGGGGGGGAGTTTGCAAGAACAAAAGGTGAACTAACTGTATTAAGAGTTGTGAACTTAAAGTGATAAATCAGCTCAACAAATCTGATCAATAAAAACCAAACATAAAATCTAACAAAGTTACAGCAAAGAGAGAGGAGATGACTTAAAAAAAAAGACTAATACAATTTACCTAGGACAAAGAAAAGATGCAAGGCAGCATTCATGATATAAAAATACGGCATGGTTTTCCCTTGCTCTGATATTGAAAATATAATTTCAGAAACTCAAAGAATAATGTGGGCAATTTGGTAGGAAAGATCAAAAGCAGCCGAGATTTGCTGCCGGAGGAATTGGGTATCAAAATTCCTATGTCGTTTTATATACTCTATTTTCAAGAGGCACTGAACCAAACATGAATGGCCATTACTAAAAGTGATGTATAAATGCAATCCCTCTAATTAAAGAAAATAAAAGAAGAACCCATGAAATATTGCAAACAAAATTGGAAACATTTGCTACAACCTATAGTCGTTCAGCACTGTGATGAGCCAATGGACTATAGAGGTGGGTGAAGAATGTGAAGAATAGCCGGATCCATCCAATTGTTGAATTATAGTATCCATTGCCCTTGAAAGTTGACCATGGAAGTTGGGGCTGCTTGGAGTACAACAACAGCCAGAAGTCATTTGACCGGCCATCCTGAATTTAGGTAAGATTAAAATAATTATATCCATTCATGAGATTTATAAAAGTTTAACTTCTCAAAAAATAACTGCCCATATTAATCTTATATGGTTTTGACACTTACAATTCATATACTGCATGAATAGGTCCATTACTGGGGATGCAGGTGGCACTTTGGTCTAAACCAATGAGACTCTTGGGCTTGCCGATTGGAAGGTCAGCGGTTCGAATTCCCGTGATGGAGTGAGCTCCCATTGCTCTGTCCCAGCTCCTGCCAACCTAGCAGTTTGAAAGCACACCAGTGCAAGTAGATAAATAGGTACTGCTGTGGTGGGAAGGTAAACAGCATTTCCGTGCACTCTGCTTTCCGTCATGGTGTCCTGTTGCACCAGAAGCAGTTTAGTCATGCTGGCATGACCCGGAAAGCTGTCCGCGGACAAACGCCGACTCCTTCGGCCTGACAGCGAGATGAGCGCCGCAACCCCATAGTCACCTTTGACTGGACTTAACCATCCAGGAGTCCTTTACCTTTATTAAATGGGCCTCATACATCCAAATTATGTTAGCCTGCTCAGGATTGGTTAACCCGGGGTATGGCTGTATAGCTATATAATCCCTAGTGTAGTAAGATAAGACCTTTGGAGCAGGCATTTTATTTTTTTTTAAAAAAAGTTTTTTATGAACTGCCCTAGTAGGGCAGTAATTGTTACTTGATAATTTGTCACCCTCCCTCATGATGGCACATGGGGCAGACCGGCCCCACCCCCCTTCCTACGCCCCTGCTGGAGGGTTGGAGGAACTCTCCAGAGCAGAATAGGGAACACACAGGGGGATGAGAGATAGTGGAAGTTACAGGGTGACAGTAGATCCCTGCCAGTGTAGCATTGGATACAACCCAATGACTTCTCAACTCACAAGTTTTTCACCAAGTCACAAAGCCACTTCCGACCTCGGAAGCCACTTCCGACCTATTCATGCAGTATATGAATTGTAAGTGTCAAAACCATATAAGATTAATATGGGCAGTAATTTTTTAAGAAGCTAAACTTTTCAAAATCTCATCAATGAATATAATTATTTTAATCTTACCTTCACGCCCCCAACACTCGCGCGGAGGCTGGCTCCCAGCCCCGCATGAATAGGGGAATCCTTTGCCGCGTCAACCCCTGGGCCAGCCAATCGGCTGGCTCAGAGGGTGTGGCTTGCCACATTTAAGACAAGCGCGGCAGAGGCCCTTCCTCTTTGCCGCCGATCAGCTGGGGAATTTCGTTTGCATTTGGTTTGTTTACTCTGCTTGCATTGGTTTGTCTGCCTTGTTTTTTCTCAGCATTGTTATGTAGATGAACAGGGGGGAGCGCCATCACCTCCCATGGTTAGTGAAGGGTAGTCCAGTAAAGGATTCTGGGGGGGTGGGTGGCCACATCCAAAGCCTATGGAGGCCAGGGCCCAAGGCATGCCCCCGAGCGGTAACCCCGGGGGAGTGCCTAGTTGATGTGCATCAGCAGGGCTCCCCCTGTTGGTGTTAACCCTTCCCGGCCTTCAGGCAGACAGACTGAAGCTGGATATTCGATTAGGACCAATGCCTAAAGCCAATAACGCTCATCACCTGTAACCAATAAAGTTGTGGCTAATTTTAGCCCATTAACCTAAATAATGGTGTCTCATATCTTTATTTCCACTGGTGGGAGGCGGGAACTCGCCGTGCAACCCTTCATTCAGAAACTGTAGCCTTATTGGGGTTCACCGACTGGGTCTGCGTTGCTCCCGGACAGGAGGAAGGAAGTCAAATGACACCGAGGGTTGGTTCAGAGAAATAGTTCTTTATTTCTGCTCTCCGGAACAGCAGAAAGGCACTTGCGTGGTCAGTCCACAGCAAATCCAAAGAAATGAGAGATTACATGCAGTATATATATCCTCCAGGGACCCTCTCCCCCTTCCCCAGGAATCCAGCCACGTCAATACCATAAAAGGCTATTCCTTCCTATACTTCTGACCATAAAAGGATCTTCCTGTTCCTACTCTTATCTTGGAGCAAGAGGTCACCATCTCCAGGAACACACTCTGGCGCTGTTCCCAGACTAGGTCTGTGCGTCTTTTGTGGTCTTTGTGGTCAGGACGTAAGATAAGGCACAGACGTGTCTTACCTGTTCTACTGGTACAGTGAAGGCCATACTTGCCGTCACAAACTGATAAAGGAGAGGGCTCTGAGCACTTGTTTATACAGCTGGGTTCCGGCTCAAGAGCTCAAGTTAAAGCATTTTAGCTAAGGAAAAATAGGGATTTTGGTGCAGTTTCAAACTGCCTGCACAGTCAGTTTTGGGGTTTGGGAAACCTATTCCTTCAAAACCTGTTCCATGATCACTGCTCTGATGTTCACCATTTCGCTGCTGGTTTGTTTGAGTGAGGAAAGAATCTGAAGCCCATGTGAAGGACACAAGGTAATTCTTTGAAAGTTAATTTCTTGGAACATTGTTGATTTTGAAGCTTCCACTACATCCATGTTGGAGATAAATTAATTTTCTCCCCACTGAGAGCTACAGATTACAGTTATCAGGCTTTGTCAGGCTTAGGGTAAAAATTGGCAGATAAAGGGTAACGGCTGGCTGTAATTCCAATGACAACGATTTGAGGAGATAAGTATTTGGAAAGTTTGGCTTCTAGACTGCTGAGAAGTTTAGGAAGACATCCAGACAATGATGGATGGAAGCAACAATGCTCCTAAACTAAAAATGCTGGAAATGGCAGTGTTGGGAAATAGAGGGGATGGACAGGAAAATAAAGAGTCTCCAATTCATTAATCTGACACCAGTAGATGTTGCTAATGGTAGTGAGAAAGGAAAACCAAAATCTATATTTCTGAGAAGTGCTCTGCAGGAACTGAAGAATGGATGTTTTAAGATTGCTTTCATTGTATCAAAAATACATTAGCAGGAAGAAAGAGGGCTTGGCTCAAATGCATTTTTTAAACTAACTCCAACCATGTTTTTTCCTAATGTGAAACATATATCAGATTTAGTGTAGCCATTCTAAAATTTGAAACACTGTTCCATAGATGTATATGCGCGTTCTCTCTCTCTGTCTCTCTCCCTCTCTCTCTCTCTTGTTAGTGAGCAAGACTCTTAAGATGGACCCTGAACTGCAGAATGTTACAATGAAATCTATGGATTACTGTAGATTGGTCACCTTCTATAGCCTTCTTCAGCCACCCAACGAGAATGCTTGATGGTTCAAACTAGGCAGAGTGGCACACACACTGATTCCACCTTCATTGTCCCTACACAATGAGTAGGAAGGCCTGAAGAGGGGTTTCTTTTACTGCTTACTTTAACAAAATATTTAGTCCCACTTTTCTGCAGGAAAAATATATTGTCTCTCCAATAAAGAGGTCCCTGTGGGACTCTATAGATTAAAAATGGCACCTTTAATTGCTCACAAAAATGTGGTGGAAGCTAACATGGACCTTTCAGTCGAGGTGAAAACATGTTCACTGTGGTGGGTTCCTGAGAAAAGTTGCCATATTCCAAGCCATCAGAAACTTCGAAATAGCTTTCAAAGCCTGCCTGTGTATATTTATAGAAATGTGTGATAAAATGCTGACAATTTTTCACAAAGGTTTTTTTTAATGCAGTAAACTAAATTTAAGATCTGAAAAATATGAAAGAAGGAAAGTGAAATTGACACATTTGTCCACCCATATTCTAGAAGGTGAAAGTACAGACTACATCTTTGGCTTGCAATTTGTTAATCATTCTAAACAAAAAGAGGGTTTGCATTTTATTTTATTTTATTTTATTTTATTTTATTTTATTTTATTTTATTTTATTTTATTTTATTTTATTATTTTCTTTTTAAAAAGGCTGCTTATCCCTGGAAATACAGAAGAACATTTCACCATGGCTCTGGAGCTGACCTGCAGAAGGTACTGCTCAGTTTGCAAATCATGTCTGCAGTTTTGAATCATCTGAGGAATCAGTGGCATAGCGTGGGGGGTGCAGGGGGGCCGGCCACACCGGGTGCAACATCTGGGGGGGCGCGCTCACCACCTCCGGAGTCGCCAAAGAGCCTCGGGCGCAGGCTGTAGCAGAGCCCCATGTCTCACGGAACCGATGAGCTGTGCGTGCGTCCAGGCTGAAGGCGTCCGGCAGGCAGCGGCTCTCAGCGCTCGCCATGGTCCCCGCGCATCAGGGCCGCGGAGGGCACGCCAGGCAGCCCCTCCTCACAGCCCCACCGCTGCTGCTGCTGCTACAGCTGCTGGGCCATGTTGCATTTTCCTCGCCTCTCTGCCCTCCTCCTCCTCTGGGCAAGCGGCGTCGTTTGGGCGGCAGCGCCAGCGGCAACTCGCCTCAGATCACCTGACACGGACCCGCCGCTGCCGCCGTGGCTACCTTACCGTAAATACCCCAGCCCAGGCAGCAGCAAGAAGAAGCTGGCAGCGGCGGCAGGTTAGGGGTTAGGGGCGCAAATTACTTGCCTTGTCCCGGGTTAGGGGGCGCAAATTACTTGCCTTGCCCCGGGTGCTGACAACCCACGCTACGCCGCTGTGAGGAATCCTTTAAATTCAGTTCAGCAAGGTAAGGAATTCATTTCATCATTCCTAGAATTGTTTCCTGAAGCTGAGTGTGAAGTGACAGCCTATGTCTCTTATCCCATAAAACAGATTTGAGTTCACCCACTTCATTTGGCAATTCATTCAGTTAGTGCTGATAATCATTCACTTACGAAGCTTTCTAGTTTGGGGTTGAATTCAGCAGGCCTTAGCTCCACTGTCAATATTTAACTTAGCTCTACAAACAACTTCTTAAAAAGAGAACTTGCAAGAATATCAGGAACATACACACACATATTCTTTGCATATAGTCATGACTTACATATCAACCTGCTCTGAAGATGTGGATCTTTGGGGAAATCACTGTAAACTCATTGATGCTATTTTTCAGTTCTTCTAAATTATCTCAGCGGGCGATTAAAAATACAAACCAATTAACCTCTCCAAACCACCTTTCTAATTAATCAATCTTTTCCAGCTTCATCAACAATGAGGCCAAGGAAACCTAGTAATTATATTTAAATATCTCAACAATTGATTTAGAAAAGATATTGTTTCCTGCCTTTTGCACTTACAGGGTAAAGAGGTTAATCGTTTTATGCAGAGAAACCCACATTTAAGATACAAAAAATAATAACAGGAGACATTGTTGTGCAGCGAGGTTGCATGGGCTGTATGGCTGCTAAAATTGTATAACCTTTGTAAAATCTATTGTTTTGTCCATCTGTTTCTGCATGCACGCGCACACACACACACACACACACCCTACATTAGCACAAGCCATAATTTGGAAAATGTCATAAGTTTGCTATAAGAGAAGAATATTTTTGTTCAATTAAGTTGAAGCAGATCAAGCATCCAACTCCAGTCCATGATCTTTTTACTAACAGTGATGAACAAGGTGTCACTGAAACCTCACAGACAGACAGGTCATTGAAGTGTTGTTTGTTCTCATCGTCTTGTATTTAGAGGTCTCTGCGCAGGGAGTTTTATTAACTTATATGCAGAATTCATCATGCAAAAGGCTGGACTGGATGAATCCCAAACCGGAGTTAAGATTGCCGGAAGAAATATCAACAACCTCAGATATGCAGATGACACAACCTTGATGGCAGAAAGTGAGGAGGAATTAAAGAACCTTTTAATGAAGGTGAAAGAGGAGAGCGCAAAATATGGTCTGAAGCTCAACATTAAAAAAACTAAGATCATGGCCACTGGTCCCATCACCTCCTGGCAAATAGAAGGGGGGGGGGGTCAATGGAAGCAGTGAGAGATTTTACTTTCTTGGGTTCCATGATCACTGCAGATGGTGACAGCAGTCACGAAATTAAAAGACGCCTGCTTCTTGGGAGAAAAGCAATGACAAACCTAGACAGCATCTTAAAAAGCAGAGACATCACCTTGTTAACATATTGTTAAAGCTATGGTTTTCCCAGTAGTGATGTATGGAAGTGAGAGCTGGACCATAAAGAAGGCTGATTGCCGAAGAATTGATGCTTTTGAATTCTGGTGCTGGAGGAGACTCTTGAGAGTCCCATGGACTGCAAGAAGATCAAACCGATCCATTCTGAAGGAAATCAGCCCTGAGTGCTCACTGGAAGGACAGATTGTGAAGCTGAGGCTCCAGTACTTTGGCCACCTCATGAGAAGAGAAGAATCCCTGGAAAAGACCTGCCTTTTAGGGCTTTAAAGGTCAGCACCAGCACTTTGTTTTCCACCCATCCTCACAACAATTTGTCAGCATTCCATTCCAACTGAGCATGGTCAGTTGTCATTGGCATGTTTGTGTTTTCCACCTCTATTCTGGGTTTCCTGCCCTTATTTTGCTTGGGGGGGGGGGAGGAATACACTTGGACTGAATCCTAGCTATATTAAAACATTTGTCTCAACAATGACTTTTTTCCTTTGGATCCTAGTCCCATGGGGACACGCATTCTAATCTAAGTGGGGAATTGAAGAGATAAGCATCCTCTTCCCATTCACGGACTTTACAGACAGAACAGGTCTTCCTTGTCCCCGTAAATAATTAAAGA
Organism: Podarcis cretensis; assembly: GCF_951804945.1. Classification (NCBI taxonomy): domain Eukaryota; kingdom Metazoa; phylum Chordata; class Lepidosauria; order Squamata; family Lacertidae; genus Podarcis; species Podarcis cretensis. Next base: position 66,002,652 of record NC_137179.1, read on the forward strand.
AAAAGAGGGCATGTCGCTGCCTGCCTGCTATGTATTTAAGCACACGTCTATTTTTACAATTGCACATCTGTTTTTTTGCAACTGCTATTACCAGTTTTGAAACATGCACGTTGACATTAATTGCCTGCGCACAATTCTCATCATGACTAATTTGACCCCCACTTTCAAGGCTGGCCTGCCATGTGGCAATAGTCCCGATTCCACGGGATCAATCTAGGCATGACGTTAATTGCATGAAGGCAATATGTTTGCATGTTTTAAGAAATATAGACAGGGACCGGCTGGCATTTGAGACGCTGAAGCGCAGGTTTCCAACTGAATTAGCCGTATGGTTCTTTGGATCCTGGCTTGAGTCTTTAAGAGTGAAATAAAAGCTGTATGCTCCCATCATGCTAGAAGTTAAAAAAAAAAAAAATAACAGTTGCTAATTTGGTAAATGAAACTGTTGTTGGAGAACGTTTTTTTCCCTAATTACAAGAGATGGGTCTTCTGTGGGTCATTTTCAAGTTACGTCAAGTTTCTTCCTTTTTATGTGGCACCCCCCCCCCCCACAAGACGCTGTAATACATAAGAAGCATTAACTAGCACTTTCAACATCAGATTTTGCTTGTAACCAAGTACTTAAACAAATTAATGAGCTGAAGCTACAATGAATGATTATGTCATTTAGAATATGGTGTACATTAATGCATTTGACAAAGGCAAAGAAGGAAGATCATTAAACTGGGTTTTTACGGCCCCTGAGGGTGAACAGCACTGGATCTAATCGAGATGAAGAAGAGCAAGTGGCCAGACAATAACTGATTAAATATGACTTAACAATAGGGGAAAACTTGAGAGCCAGGATTAGCTTGTTCTGCACAATATCTAGATATGGTTGATTTATTTAAAATGAATATTGTGGGGTCACCGAGGGGATAACGTATATGCTGGCCTGCAAATGCTTGAGCGTTTCTTAAGCATTTGAATAAGACAAATTCCAAATACTTGTCTATTCAGTTTGCAATTGCATATTCTTCGCAATACTTATTTGATTGTCTTGTGTCTGATGGTCATTTTCATACAACCCTTTCACAGGTTGTACACATGAAGGGGGTTCACGTGATTATAGAAGAGGCCAGGCTATTTCCTTGGCTCCGACTCCAACAGACATGGCTTCCTCCACCCTATCCCTAACATCCATGCATTGTTGTTGTTTAGTTGTTTAGTCGTGTCCGACTCTTTGTGACCCCATGGACCAGAGCACGCCAGGCACCTCTGTCTTCCACTGCCTCCTGAAGTTTGGTCAAACTCATGCTGCTAGCTTCGAGAACACCATCCAACCATCTTGTCCTCTGTCGTCCCCTTCTCCTTGTGCCCTCCATCTTTCTCAGCATCAGGGTCTTTTCCAGGGAGTCTTCTCTTCTCATGAGGTGGCCAAAGTACTATTTCCATGCATTAGGTGTGGATATTTGAGTAGGGGAAGTCTACGTGCATAGGCTTCCACCGGAGCTAGAGTCCTGAATGATTGGTGTTCCAGATCCCAAGCTAGTCTACATGCCTCCAGTTTCTCTGATGTCCATATATAATGAATAGGATTTAAATGTGCCTAAGGTGCCTTCAGGCAACCAGTTCCTTGAGCATGCCAAGCCGTTTTTATCCCACACTTTCTAGTGCATTTTTCCCATCACTTTCCTTACTGCAAAAGAGCCGGTCATTTTAGAAGTGGATTTGTTGTGCCAAATACAGTTCAAGTGCACACCTGAATTTGTGGGGATGCAACTCAATACAATCCGCAAAATAGCAACTGTCAGAAAGCAACTGACCAGGTCATCTCTCACTTCTAGGTACAGTGGCACCTCAGTTTTCGAACGTCTCCGTTGACAAACATTTAAGTTTTCAAACGCCGTAAACCCGGAAGTAAATGCTTCGGTTTTCGAACACACCTCGGAAGTCGAACATGCCACACGGCTTTCGCTGTGTGCAAGATCATGAGGCCTAGCTGTTGGCTATTGAGTTTTCGGTTTTTGAATGTTTCATAACTCAAACGGTCTTCCGGAATGGATTACGTTCGAAAACTCAGGTACTAAGGTACCACTGCATATTGATAATCTGAATTCTCATTCCATGTCAGTTTCACATGTGTTCAATCATGAGCCAGTTCCATTCCATTTTTGTGATTTTTTCCCCAAAAGGAAGACATTGGGGGGGGGCGGGACCACATGCCAATTTTTTATTTTGTGCACTTTTCATACGATACCCATTTTGTGTGCATTTCCTCCCTAAAATACACATTTTATGCATTCCCCCTGTAAAAGAAGCATTTTTGTATGCTTTTAAAAAAATTGAAAAGGACACATCTAATTGTTAACCAAATTCTGATCCAAGTATTTAGTCCAGGAAGTGCAAATTATGGAGGTTTAAAACAGAATTCTGGTACATCTCTAAATGCATTGTGAAATCCCTGTTCAGTGCTCTTAGAATTTGATGTAAGTAGTATTGCAGTGTCTCCCTAAAGGGATCTTACAACAGGCTGACAGATCATGGGAGATCCCTCTACCACCTTACAATGAGTTTCCAAAGATCGCTGCTTAGATTCTAATCTCCCATCTTCCTCCTGGTTATGTTTCATGCATTCATGCGTGTGAGGAACGTGGACATATTATAGACCAAGAGATCAACCATGGAGGTGGCGGGACCAGGTTGCACAAGGTGACATTTGAAATGGGCAAAGGAAGAAACTATAGTATCATTTATCTTGCCACAGAAAGGCCCATTTGCAGTAGACTTGCTGGGCAGTTTTAATGTTTAAAATCCATTTAGATATGATTGCTGTTTAAAACGGTATTTAAATGTGTAACATAATAAATAAAATATATGATTCAATTATTTATTTAGGAAATTGCAGCTAATTTATACAATGCCCTTCCTCTTACCCTTGCTCTTCTTAATTTGGAAGTTTTCTCTGGTAAGAGGTGCCAGGTTTTCTGTATACATTAACTGTATCAATGCACAGGGGAAATCTCTTTGAAAAAGGAAATACATACTAAAGCAAAAATAAAAACAAACCAATAACTTCCCTCCCCACACACAAACTCATTGGAAGGCCACAGACTGTTAGTCAGCCAAAATCCTGGTTAGAGAATAATAATAATAATAATAATAATAATAATAATAATAATAATAAAAATTATACCCCGCCCATCTGGCTGGGCCTCCCCAGCCACTCTGGGCGGCTTCCAAAAAAATACTAAAATATTGCAATACATCCGAAATTAAAAGCCTCCCTAATGACCGCTCCCCACTTAAAACGGGGGGCGCCCTTTGCGGGGACGCGTGCAGCCCTGGATCTGGAGTGGCCCCATCAGCATAGGCTTTGCCTTCCCTCAGGTGGGATACCTGGAGGTCCCCGCCTACCCCAGTGAGTTGTCCAATCCCACCTGGGGGAAGCGTTGCCAGGGCTGCCTTCAGATGTCTTCTAAAAGTCTGGTCGATGTTTTTCTTTTTGACATCTGATGGGAGGGCATTCCACATGGCAGGTGCCACTACCGAGAAGGCCCTCTGCCTGGTTTCCTGTAACTTGGCTTCTCGCAATGAGGGAACCGCCAGAAGGCCCTTGGCTCTGGACCTCAGTGTCCGGGCAGAACGATGGGGGTGGAGACGCTCCTTCAGATTTACTGGACCGAGGCCATTTAGGGCTTTAAAGGTCAGCACCAACACTTTGAATTGTGCTCAGAAACATCTGGGAGCCAATGTAGGCCGTTTAGGGCTTTAAAGGTCAGCACCAAGCGAATGTTTTTGCCTGGCACCTGAATATATGTAACGAAGGCACCAATGAACCTCCCTGGGGAGAGCATTCCACAGATGGGGAGCCACTGCAGAAAAGGCCTCGTTCTCGTGTTGCCACCTTCTGGATCTCTCGTGGAGGAGGTACACAAAGAAGGACCTCAGAGGATGATTTCAGGGTCCAGGTAGGTCCATATGGAGAGACGGTCCTTGAGGTATTGCAAACCTGAGCCGCTTAAGGCTTTGTAGTATTACGTCTTGCACTTCAATGGCATGTAAAAGACTCCCAATTCTTTCCAAAATGATTTTCATTGTGTTCTTTTGTCGGAAGCCAACAATGTCCAACCGGTTGACCGTGATTGACAGGTAGATCGCCGTGGTGCTCCTGGTCGATCGCAGGAGTAATGAAAGTGATCGCCCCGTTTGTCCTGAGCAATTGCAACACGCCCTGCTTTTGAAAGGCTGTATTTCCAGCGCCGGCGACATAGTGTTTGAATGTGGCAGGGCAGCAGACTTACAGCGATTTTATGCAATCCACCCCAAAAATAGTTGAACAGCTCCCCCCCCCAAAAAAAAGCTCAACAACTATGGGTAATGACAATGGGTTGTTATTAAACACAATGCCAGTGTTATTAAACTGGAAGTAAATTGCAGTCTCTAGAGCAGGCATAGGCAAACTAGGCCCTCCAGATGTTTTGAGACTACAATTCCCATCATCCCTGACCACTGGTCCTGTTAGATAGGGATGATGGGAGTTGTAGTCCCAAAACATCTGGAGGGCCGAGTTTGCCAATGCCTACTCTAGAGAGTTGGATGTGCCTGTCGTAAGCCACTAAAGTCTTCAAAAGACAACTGTGTAACATAACTGTATATACCATTTTCTTAATTGAGAAAATGGCATCCAGGGTGCCAAGTTGAATAATATATTGGGGGAGGGGTCAGGTAAGTCCTGCCCCACATAATTGATCACAAGACATGGCGCACACAGACCATTTGGATGTCAGTGCCCATCAACTTGGGGGCAGGTGTCAGTATGCCGTCAGCGGCTCCCGGCTGGTTGCCCAGGAAAGTATAAAGACAAGGGAAAGTTTCTTTCGGTCCTTTTTTATTTCAATATTTACAGAGAGAGGCCATAGAACCCAGCCTCTTGGATAATGGCGTTGTTCTGAGTGAATCTCCATCCCCTGTCTCTCCCACTTCCTCATTTATCATCCTCATCATCTCCTCTACGGGTGCTACTATGTGCCCTCTGTCTTCGAGCTCTTTGCTCTCCTACTTTTAAAGTTCGCCAGGTTCTGGGAGATGGAGGTTCTGGAATGCTTTCTAATGACAATGTGTCAGCCAGGTGTTGTTCTGGCTTTCCCAATTTCCCCCACATCTGCCTCTGGGCTGTGACCTCCCGCAAACCCCTGTTGTAAATCTATACAGTGGTACCTCGGGTTAAGTACTTAATTCGTTCTGGAGGTCTGTTCTTAACCTGAAACTGTTCTTAACCTGAAGCACCACTTTAGCTAATGGGGTCTCCCGCTGCTGCTGCGCTGCCGGAACACGATTTCTGTTCTCATCCCGAAGCAAAGTTCTTAACCCAAGGTACTATTTCTGGGTTAGCAGAGTCTGTAACCTGAAGCGTCTGTAACCTGAAGTGTCTGTAACCCGAGGTACCACTGTACTATCCTCCTCTTCCTCCTCCCTGGAAGGGTCAGGACTGGGGAGGCGAATTCCACCATTCCTCTCCTGCCCAGTCCCTGACAGCAGGGAGAGACCCAGGGGTGAAACTAAGCTTTATTTCACCCAGGTCAAAGACCTAGTTTGGGAAAAGAAAAAGAAAACCCACGTGCATTTGTGTACACACAGAGAGAAAGGCTCAGAGTCTCCATGGAGCCCCTCTGGAGACTTCACCCGGGGCAAAAAAACCTGGCAATCACCTCCGTGGCTACAAGACTGGCCCAGCCCCCTCAAAAACCTGGTACCTCAGGTTAAGAACTTAATTCATTCTTGAGGTCCATTCTTAACCTGAAACTGTTCTTAACCTGAGGTACCACTTTAGCTAATGGGGCCACCCGCCGCAACCGTGCCATTTCTCTTCTCATCCTGAAGTAAAGTTCTTAACTCGAGGTACTATTTCTGGGTTAGCAGAGTCTGTAACCTGAAGTGTCTGTAACCCGAGGTACCACTGTATTGCCAAAGACCCCTCAGCTTCTAGCTCCTGTGGTGACACCTGACATGACTTCTGGTATTTAGCATATATTACTCAGGCTGTTGGTCTCATTCTCTCTTTTACTTCAGGCGCTATTTATTTTGGCACTGTTCTTTTTTAAGAACATGTTTTTATTTCTTTTACAGATAGAAAATCAACCATAATGATATAATCAACAAACAGAAGAAAATAAACATTTGGCTTGAGACTAGTGTCCGAAAATATGTTCCTCATCACTCTCTATTGGGTGGACAGGAGTTCAATTTTGGCAGGCCTTGAAGATTATCACACAAAAACTGTTGTTACTGGGTTTTTTAAGGGGGTTTTTTAGTTGTTTGTTAACTGAATGTTTCCATGTGACATACAACACATTCAAAACATAAATACAAACACATTATGCCACAAGAAGAAAACAGAACACACCCCATAACATCCAAAAGAAACTTCATAAGGAAAGGCAGCATTCCAGAATTTAAGATGGAGGTCAGTATTGAAAGATGTTTGGGTTGCATATATAATACATAGCTCTAAAGTGATAGGAATATTTTAGATACTAGATCAGAGATAGCCAACATGGTGCCTTCGAAATATTGTTGGAGAGTAATCCCACCATCGTTCCTGACCATTGGCCCTGCTGTTTGGTGGAAATGGAAATTATCGTCCAACGACATTTCGTTAGCACTGCATTGGCTACCTTTGGCCCAAACTCAGTCTTTCATACAAGAACAGCATTCAATATTTTCTTCCGAAAACCTTGAGTATACTTACTAATGGGTTGTTTTCAAGCAAGTCCTACTCAGAGTAGACCTATTGAAATTAATGTCCCTAAGTTAAGGTAAGGTAAAGGGACCCCTGACCATTAGGTCCAGTCGTGACCGACTCTGGGGTTGCGGCGCTCATCTCGCTTTATTGGCCGAGGGAGCCGGCGAACAGCTTCCGGGTCATGTGGCCAGCATGACTAAGCCGCTTCTGGCAAACCAGAGCAGCGCACAGAAACGCCGTTTACCTTTCTGACGGAGCGGTACCTATTTATCTAATTGCACTTTAGTGTGCTTTCGAACTGCTAGGTTGGCAGGAGCAGGGACCGAGCAACGGGAGCTCACCCCATCGCGGAGATTCAAACCGCTGACCTTCTGATCGGCAAGTCCTGGGCTCTGTGGTTTAACCCACAGTGCCACATGTGTCCCTGTCCCTAAGTTTGGGTCTACTCTGCATAGGACTAGCATTGGATACAACAAATCTCATTTTTATTTACCAGGCTACCAACATGAATGGGAAGAAATTCTAGCCATTTATAGTACTGTACAAAGTTCCTGAAGGACGCCTATTCCCCCATCAACCAGTCCATGCATGTAGTGAGGTATGTGTAGAGAGGGAAGGAAGCCTTTTCAGTGTAGGCAAAATGCTTCTGGAAATCCTTCCTCTGGGAGGCTTCCCTGATGTGACATCTGTTTTGCTATCATTTGGGCACCAGGCAAACACTTAAAAATAATAAAAATTCTCCCTGGTTCCTTTATTTTTAAATCCTATTTTTGAGTGCCTTCTGCCAGCAGGCAGAAACCTCTTTATTTAAACAGGCATTGGGCCAACTCTGCAGATTTGTTTTTCTCTGTTGCTCTGCCTTTTAATCTGTATTTTAAAGTTGTGTTTTCAGCTGGCTGCCATTGTTCATATTAAGTCATTTTTTAGACGATGGTCTTATTTCCTTAGATATTTCTGTTCTGGGTTTTATTGTCATAGCCACCTTGGGCCTCTTTACAGGATGGTGTGACATACTTGCAACAAATAGGTAATAAATAAACTTCTTTTAATTGCTGTTTTCAATTACTGGGTTGCTGCTGTTTTAATTGTGATGTTGAATTGTACTGGTTATTTATTTGTTTATTAATTTAAAAAAGGTGTTTGTAACCTGCATTGAAATCCCAATTTGTTGAAGGCTGCTGTAGAAATGTTATAAATACATGCATGCATTAAATAAATAAATGAAATGGTAACGGCATCTTTAATGTCTGTGGGTGTTCCTCATACAAACAAGCACTGATCGCATGCCCTCCTATCAGAAGAATGCAGGACTGTACACGTTGCAGGCAGGCCATGTGCTCTCCCTGTGTACAGCGGGCGGGGGGGGGCTGGCAATGCCTCCCACATCACAGGGAGTTCCGGCCTCGTCACACCCCTTGCCGACCAATCCGGTCGGCCTGGGGTTGTGGCTTGTGCAATTTAAACAGCTGCACGGCTTGTGGTTCTCCCTTCTGGTTTCCTGCTCCATCAGATCTCTTGCCCTCCTGCCCTTTTCCCATGCATTCACCTTCTTGGCCTTGCTATGGACCATGGTCAGCCGCCCATTGAGGGGCCTGGTAGGAATTTCCCCTCGTGGCAAATTGGCACCAGCCATGTGGTTTTCGCCTGCAATCATCACAACTTTGTAAGGTTTGATGGTTAGGCATCAGTAAAACCTGGTTTATGGGAAGGGAGGTTGTGGTCATCACCTGCCCCTCCTCTTTAAGGGTATTCCATTAAAGCAGCCTTTCTCAACCTGTGAGTCCCCAGATGTTGCTGAACTACAACTCCCATCACCCCTAGCTATCAAGGCCAGAGCTCAGGGATGATGGGAGTTGTAGTCCAACAACATCTGGGGACCCACAGGTTGAGAACCGCTGCATTAAAAGGATCCAGGGGTGTGGATGTTGTCCGAAACCCGGGTATGGGCTAGGGCCATGCCACAACCCCATTGGGGCCCCTGGGGGAGCTCTCAGTTAATGTACAGCAACAGGGCTCCCCCTACTGGTGGTTGACCCTTACTGGACTTCCTGCATGGCTGGGAGGAGTCAGATATAGTCAGTTCAATTCCAATGCCTAAGCCAATACCACTCACATTCTGTAATCAATAAAGTTGTGGCCTTAATTATCCCTAACCTAAAATACTCGTGTCCATGTGTTTTATTATTCAACAAATGGGGGGAGGGCCCTCAGGGCCTTGACATGCAATTCAGAGAGCTTTACATGCATTGTTTCAGTAATCCTCACATCAGCCAGGTAAGCCAGGTGAGACCCAGGCTCCGAGTCAGTTATGAAACCCAGTGGATAAGTGTGGGCCAGGCACAACCCCTCAACCTAACCAATCTCACAAGGTTGTTATCAGGCCTTTTTTTCCAGCCAGAATTCGCTGGAACTCAGTTTTGGCACCTCTCAAGGGGGCGCCATTGCCAGCGGTGGAGAAAGCCTTTCAGGCACCTGGGGCAGCACGCCCAGGGGTGGGGCAAACTGTCCATAGGGGCAGGGCAGAGGGGGCGGCACCCATAGGGTTCGGGCGCAAAGCGCACATAGGGAGGGATGGGACGAGTGGCGCCCATAGGGAAGGGATGGGGCCTGTGGCACCCATAGGGATGGGGCACACCGCAGAGCCTCAGCTGCCCTACAGCTGGGGAGAGGCAGCGGGCGGACAGTGTGGAGCCTGCGGGCGCCCAAGATGCGTGGCTTAGGTGTTCTGCAGGCCCTGCGGTGAGTTGTTGTTGTTTAGTCATTTAGTCATGCCCGACTCTTCATGACCCCATGGACCAGAGCACACCAGGCACTCCTGTCTTCCACTGCCTCCCACAGTTTGGGAGGCATGCTGGTAGCTTCGAGAACAGTGTCCAACCATCTCGTCCTCTGTCGTCCCCTTCTCCTTATGCCCTCCATCTTTCCCAACATCAGGGTCTTTTCCAGGGAGTCGTCTCTTCTCATGAGGTGGCCAAAGTATTGGAGCCTCAGCTTCACAATCTGTCCTTCCAGTGAGCACTCAGGGCTGATTTCCCTAAGAATGGATAGGTTTGATCTTCTTGCAGTCCATGGGACTCTCAGGAGTTTCCTCCAGCACCATAATTCAAAAGCATCAATTCTTCGGCCATCAGTCTTCTTTATGGTCCAGCTGTCACTTCCTTACATCACTACTGGGAAAACCATAGCTTTAACTGTTTATGGCCACCTGCCATTTTGTCATTCCCCTTAGTGGGGACACCCAGGGTGGACTGCACCTACTGCACCCTCCTTGCTACGCCCCTGGCCATTGCCATTCTATGAGAAGAATGGAGGTGTTCACAGTTAGTTCTGGTGCCTCATTTTCTAGAAAAATAGCACTGGTTGCTTTGAGAATAAAAGGGAGAGGATCGTACCATGTCTGCCATCCCGAGCTACATGGAGGAGAGTGTGGGTAAAAATGTAATAAATAAATAGTTTATTTAGCTCCATATTATTTTATTACATTTATATTCCACTTTTCTCCCAGCAAGGCATGTGTGTCGTTCCCAGTTCCCCAAACTGCAGCTGTTGGAGTGAGATTTGAATTCAGACTTGCTGGATTGCACATATTCATGTGTGCAAAATTACAGTGAAAACAAGGCAATGTATTAATTAATTTTCTGGTAACACATTAGGCCTTATGCTCTACTGAACTATGCCCCCCCCCCCATAAATCATCAAAATCCATGTTGTTAGAATGTGCAACACCTATTAGGTTTAGCATTTAAATGTTTAATTCTAACCAGTGCTTTTTCTGGGGGGACGCAGGGGGGTGCATACCCCTAAATATTTTGTGAATCTAAGTTTGGCCTCATTGAGGGGCAGCATTTCAATATGAGTAGGAAAATGAGAGTACCCCTAAACATTTTTTTTAGAAGAAAAAAAGCACCGATTCTAACTGATTATAGCTGAGGTCCGTTGGTCATATAATGTGCCTTTGTAGCGTCCATTGAATTTTTAAAATTATTATTATTATTTCACATATCTAGACATCTGGAAGCAGAAAGCCTTTGCACTTTCTTTTATCTGTCTTAAATAATCAATTCATCCCCCCCCCCACTCTAAGCTCCATCTATATGGACTTGGCTGGAAATGTAATGAAGAAAAAGAGAAAAGGATGTTAGACCCATCTGTATTCCATTGAGCATTCTCTACCTTGCCCATCACAAGATCCTTCACTGACCAAAAAAAAGATTGGATATATGGTGCTGGTGAACATGAAATATCTCTGGCCACTTTAGCCTTTCTGTCAAGCAGAGCCAAATCAATAACTGTCCACACAACATATGAAACTATTTCCAGTTCACTGAAGCCCTATTGTTATGCTTGATAGACATCTGCAACAGCAGATAGCACAGTGGGCACATGTGAATCGGCTAAAGGTTGGGAAGTTATCTTTGAGCTCCTCTCTCCCCACTGATATTTAAATATCACTTTACCTGCCTACAGTGACAATGTAGAGCCAGTTTATATGCCATTCAACGTGGGGAGGAGGAATTTGGTTTAAGCCAGTCTAGAAAAGCAACAGTTAAAATTTTACACAGGGATGATTGAGTTCTGAAAATGTATGTGTCTGGCTCCATAATACCCAAAATGTAGGCTTTCAAAAATACTTGGTGGTGTTGAACATAAATCAGAGCATTTTGGAAATTGTTGTGAAAACCATTAAGAACCTTTAGGGGCAATGAAAGCTTGTATAATGGATCCTATCAGATTTCTCTGGCCAGCTGTTGTTGGACTTTAGCTTCCATCAGCCTAAACCAGCATGGCTAATGGGCAGGCATGATGGGACTTGTAGTCCAACAACTGGAGGGCCACAGGTTGATGAAGCCTGCTATAAATAGTATGTTAAAAACAAGACAGACCAGGAAGATTGGCAAAATAAATTAGTGAACTATGCAGGCCAAATTACCGTATTTTTCGCTCTATAAGACGCACGTTTTTCCTCCTAAAAAGTAAGGGGAAATGTGAGCGCGTCTTATAGCGCGAATGGCACTGCGCAGAGAGGGAGAGCTGTGCAGCGCCCCTTCAGCAAAGCGGGAGGAGGAACGGAGCCCCTTCTGTTCCTCCTCCCACTTTGCTGAAGGGGTGCTGTGCAGCTCTCCCTCTCTGCGCAGTGCCTGTCCTGCGAAACGGGAGGAGGAACAGAAGGGTCTCCTTCTGTTCCTTCTCCAGCTTCGCTGAAGGGGCGCTGCGCAGTTCTACCTCTCAGAGAGGGAGAACTGCGCAGCGCCCCTTCAGCGACACACCTGTCCTGGCTTCTGCTTTAGCCCTGCGCAGCCTCTTCGGGCAGGGGGAGCCTTCATCCCGCTGCCCTGAAGAGGCTTGGCGCGGTTATCCCAGAAGCCAGAACAGCCAGACGGTATCCCAGAAGCCAGATCCCTCTTGCTGTTCTGGCTTCTGGGATTCAGAATATTTTTTTCCTGTTTTCCTCCTCCCAAAACTAGGTGTGCCTTATGGTCTGGTGCATCTTTTGGAGCGAAAAATATGCTAGATAATTTGAAACCCAAGAAAGAGGATTTTGATTTTTTTAAAAGGGAAATGTTTAATGCATATTTTTAAAGCTTTGCATCTAGATTTCTACATTAGTAGAACTTTTAAAAGTCACTTGTAATAAGATGAATTGGGTTTTAAAATTGGAATGTCAAGAATATAAGCTTTTACGGACATGCATGAAAAAGCACAAAACGTAACCAAGAGGAGGAGTGAAGGGACGTCAAGCGTATGGTGATGTTATGGTTCGTATATACAGATGAGCTAAAAATTATGGTTTGAAATTTTGTTTATGATGGGTTTTTTGTTATTGTAAAATTAATAAATTGCATTTAAAAAAACACAAGACAGACCACATTTGGACATCATTCAAAACCAGGGCTGGGAGACATGTGGTCCTCCAGTTGTTGTTGAACTACAAATCCCTTCATCCCCGACCATTGGGCTATGCTGGAGGGCCAAATGTTTCCCATCTCCATGCTAAACCATAGTTTTGCATGTGAATGAGTCACAGTGATCCTTGGGCTTGTGGGTTTCTCCCCTTCTCCACCAGTGCACCTCCAAGGAGTTCAGAAGCATTCTTTGCTTGATCAAGCATGCATCATTTGAACTGACAAACTGTGGTTAATGTGAGCTATGGTTTGTTTGAACCAACTTGAAACTGTGGTGAGAAAATAATACTAATAATATCCACCCTGAACCAGTCTTTAACCATACTGTCAGTGAGTGCAACAGCCTAGTTAAACTTACTACTTCAGAGTAGGTGTCCTTATAAAATCTAGTATCTTGAGGTAGTGCATGGTGCAACATTTGGAAGCAACATTTGGATGGGAAGTGATTATATAAACATAGACAGACAAATAACTCTTCCAGCATTTGATAAATATGCCAGAATCACCCTTACCTAATCAACCCTATTAATTATTTCTCCCAAGGAGGATTCCTTTCACATTGATTTGCAGCGCGACAGCCATCTGTACCGACAAGAATAGCCTGCTTTGAGAACATAAGTGCTTTTCATCAGCATTACAATTTCCTCCTTCTCTCCGTTAGGTAGGTCTTCACATCTAATCTGTTTATGTGCAGCTTTTCATGTGCTGAGTGACAAGCCTGTCATTCTCCATTACAGGGTAGCGTTGACAACACAGCTCTTTCAAAATTTGTTCTGGGAATCTACTAATAATACATGTTTCTGCCAGTTGTAAGTGTCTGTCCTACAGTATGTCCAGGGTGTCTTCTTGCATTTCCAGAGCATTCTGATCTGGATTACAAACACACACACACACACACACACACACACTTCCCGTTGCATAAGTGATTGAATAAGTCAGGTTTCAAGGGAACAACTCAAAAAGAGAAAAATACCGGATGCCTCTGGAGAAAGGAATAGCACAACAAAATGTGTCCTAAAGTCTTTAATATGAAACTGAAATAGTAGTTTTTCCCATTGTAGCACCCTGCTTGTGGTTAACGCTTAGCTGGAATGAAATATTCAACGCAGCAATAGAGAAATTAAAATAATAATTTATTTGTCAGACAAATAAATATGAGGCACAGTGGTATATGGTTACCAAGCTCTGGCCTGGCCTCTTGCCATTCTGGCCAGCACTTATATTTCCTTAATCCAGCCCCCTTGCTCCTCCTGTGGCTGCCTCTGTCCAATCAGCCTGGTTAAAATTCCTATTGGCTGTTTGCTAGAACCAATCACAAAAGATACACCCATTTCCTTTTGTCCTTTTATGGGAATCAAAAAGCTATATATTCTTCTATCTATAAAAGACAAATAAGTAGTAATATATCTTACATGTGTCTCAACAAGGAATCTTAATCACCAGCTCACCTCTTGCCCTCCTTGCCCTATTGCCTTCCAAAACAGATGGTTAATCTTGAATTTTTATCTTAAACATATGTCAAGGATTTTGAGTTCACATCAACATTGAGAGATCTCCTTCATTTGAAGGTTTCTAAACAAAAGGCCTGACAACCATATATCAGGAGTGCTCGATGGCGTCTCCTGTCTGGCAGGAGGCTGGTGGCTGATGGCCCCTGTGATCTCTTCCAACTATATGAAATAAGAATCTAGCATTTCTTAAATCCTTTGCATAATTATATTTAAGCTAATATATTTAATACATAAATAACCTTTTAAAAGGAAAAGAAATCTTAAAAGGATCTTAGTTTAAGAAAGAAACAGCTTTAGAAAAGACTTCCCAAAAATGCTCCCTTTCTGCCAGCCAGACCAGTTGCTTTTTCACTGCTCTTGACCTATTTAACCTTAGGAAGAAGATATGGCTCATTTTACTATTTATCCACCCTTAATTTGTAGGGTCAGTGTAACCTTGGCTCTCAGCCTGTAATTCCCTTTTTACGACTTTGAGAATTGTTTTCTGCTATAAATCAGGGGGCCCCCTTGTCTAGGAGTAAAAACATTGCAAAGGTTCTTAGGCAGCTGCTCTTCTGCCTGGCATGAACATTTGAAAATCTTTAAGCTCATTTTAAAATACAAGCCCTGATTAAACATATAAGCTTTAATAAAAATGCAGGCTTATGATTAGATGCCTCACCATTTCATGTTGATGTTGTTGTTGTTGTTGCTGTTCTTGTTCTTCTTCATCTTCTTCTTCTGCTGCTTCTGCTTCTGCTTCTTCCTTCTCTTCATTCTGTTCTGCACTTCTTATGAACTCCATCTTGGGATGGAGGCATCCATTACCGTACAGCCTGACTCACGTCAACATGGGGACAGGACTAAGTCTGTCTCTTACAGATTTAAAGGGGGAAATACTTTAAAATCAATGGGGAATTAAAATGTCAACAGAAAATTAAAAGCAGAAAAAGGAAATGTGCTTACAAGGGCTACAGCACTACCTCTGCCCAAAGGCAGCTAGTTTCTCAGCAATGCCAGTGGAATGGCCTTACTTCTCATTTGTCATTATCCTACAGCATGGGTAGGCAAACTAAGGCCTGGGGGCCGGATCTGGCCCAATCGCCTTCTAAATCCGGCCCGCGGATGGTCCAGGAATCAGCGTGCTTTTACATGAGTAGAATGTGTTCTTTTATTTAAATGCATCTCTGGGTTATTTGTGGGGCATAGGAATTCGTTCATTATTTTTTTCAAAACATAGTCCAGCCCCCCACAAGGTCTGAGGGACAGTGGACCAGCCCCCTGCTGAAAAAGTTTGCTGACCCCTGTCCTACAGCCTGATGAAACACCTTCTTCCAGGTGACAGCTGAGAAAGAGTCAAAGGTTTGGAATTACTCTCAAAGAAAAAGTCACATGTGTTCTGGAATACAGAGGGGTTATTGCCCCCCCCCCAGTAAATAACACCATCTTAATAATACCACATTACCCACCATGTTTTTTCCAATGCACAATCAGCTGTGGCCCCTTAACTCGTCGGTACTTTTTTGCTGCCTTCTGACTGCTTGCGCAAGCTGCAAATGGCAAATGCTATGTTAGTTTGCCTGTACTAGAAGCACTTTGCATTATTTTGTCTTTCCCCCCTTTCTGATCTTGTGGAAAGCTATTGAAATGAACACAGTCCTTACCTTGGCTTTAATGAGCGTTTCTTAAAGTCAAACCCCATCGAACAACTTTCCCAAATGCAAAATTCTCACAGCTTAATTCAAATTTGGAGAAAAGGGGTTAAAGAGTCGATCCAGTCTAAGTCTTTGTGGGAAAATAAGCAAACAACTTGGTAGAAAAGACCATGCACTCTATGGTCTGTATTAGCCACAAAAATTAAACTTATTTCATCAATGGCTTCAAAAGATTGATATAAATGTTTGAGCAGAAGTATCCATAAGGCTTCCCCACCCATGACGTTTAAAAATTTCCCTATTCTGAAGTCATTTCCCATTTGACATAAAAGTAGTTTGAAATGCATTCTGATTTTATCTGCTTCAGCTTTGAAGTAACAGTTTGAACCTGCTTCAGAAAAGACTGAGATAAGGATAATATGATTGCTATCTCAAATCACAGAGTAGGTTACATGCAGCTTTAAAGATTTACACATCAAAAACTTTATTTGAGTGCAAAGATTTTGTAAGATCATTCTTACCCGGTAATTACATTACAAAAACTTTGCAAATGTAAGAGAATATCAGAAGATGAACTTAGTATGTTTGTCAAAAGACTCATTGAGGCCAACAACATTTTTTTCACTGTTATATGCTATGCATTAAGCTCTAATGTTCTGAAGTCTGACTAGACTGAACACAGTGTTTAAGCTACTCTCTATAATTTTTAGGGAACTTTTAATGTCAAAGAGGCCTTAATTATGAAAATATGTGTGTGTGTGTGTGTTCCATTCAACTAAGTTATACACAGAGGAGACCCACGGAAGTAATGCATTTAACTCTAAGTATGGGTAAGTAAGTGTGGGTGGCGCTGTGGGTTAAACCACAGAGCCTAGGACTTGCCGATCAGAAGGTCGGCGGTTCGAATCCCCGCGACGGGGTGAGCTCCCATTGCTCAGTCCCTGCTCCTGCCAACCTAGCAGTTTGAAAGCACAGCAAAGTGCAAGTAGTTAAATAGGTACAGCTCCGGCGGGAAGGTAAACGGCATTTCCGTGCGCTGCTCTGGTTCTCCAGAAGCGGCTTAGTCATGCTGACCACATGACCCAGAAGCTGTACGCCGGCTCCCTCGGCCAATAAAGCGAGATGAACACCGCAACCCCAGAGTCGGCCACGACTGGACCTAATGGTCAGGGGTCACTTTACCTTATACCTTATGGCATTGTAACACAATCCTAGCTGAACACAACCCAATATATTTATTGACAAAATAAGTTGGATCTACATATGCAGAACTCAAAGGCTCTTTTGTCAGTTGTGAGAATATTATAAACAAATAAGTGAAATAGTATAACCTATCCCTGATCCCAATAGAAAGATGTGCAAAATTCATTTTAGCAACCAAACTTTAAATAAATGATGTGGAAGTCTATTTTCGACATAACAATGCTTACCTTACTAGTGTACTGTATTTTTTTTATAAAAAAAACCCCCACGTCTCACTGGTACAAAATGTTCTGGTGACATTAAAGCAGTTTTGCTAAACTCTTGTTATTTTTTAACCAAGATTATTATTTTATTCTTTTACCATTTTGTAGAAAATGGCACATTATTATCAAGAAAAGATGAAACAAAATTGCACCAGCAAATGACTAAAACACATTCTGACCTGAATTTTCTTTTCCCTATAAGATTGTTTTGATACAGAGCATTATTGTAGAATAATGTTCTCAGATGAAGTTTGGATATACTTTTACCTCCCTAT
Organism: Podarcis cretensis; assembly: GCF_951804945.1. Taxonomy (NCBI): domain Eukaryota; kingdom Metazoa; phylum Chordata; class Lepidosauria; order Squamata; family Lacertidae; genus Podarcis; species Podarcis cretensis. Next base: position 66,020,165 of record NC_137179.1, read on the forward strand.
GGTGACATCGCGCTCTGCACCAGTGTAAAATGAAAATATAATCTTGCATGCCACTTGGAGAGATGCCCTCATCTCTCAAACTCATGCCATTTAAACATTATTTTTCTCCTTTATGAAGGCTCCTCATAGTCATCTGCAGGCATAGAGAGAGAAAAGAAAACAACATACCCTTGGGTGGAGTGGATAGGAAAAAATGCTACATACCGTATTTTTCGCCCTATAGGATGCACTTTTTCCCCTCCAAAAATGAAGGGGAAATGTGTGTGCGTCCTATGGGGTGAAATCAGGCTTCAGGAAGCTCTCCGCAAGCCTTGGGAGCTCCACAGGAGTTTCCGTCAGGCTACCAAGGCTTGCGGATAGCAGCCTGCATCCTGAAGCCTGGGACGCACTGCACAGCGTGCCCCGGGCTTCGGGCAGATATTGGGCAGCCCCACAAGCTCGGGGGACAGCGGGGAGGCAGAGCACTGCCATCCCGCTGTTCCCTGACCTGGTTTGGATTCCCTGACCTGGTTTTGGGGGGGGGGGGAATAAATGACTAAAACACATTCTGGATGAATGCAACAATAGAGAATGACCGAGCAAAGGATACTTACACTAGCAAATGAACTAAATGAATGGTAAATGTATTTCTTTTAACAACTGAGGACAACAGTTTGCATCTATGAGCAACAGATTTCTGCTTTAAAAATTCTAATTGTGCAAAAGACTGCCCTGAAATCACAGACACACCATGTTCCCCCATCTTGTTCATGGTATATCAGTGGAAAATTACAGACCAAACCTTCCACATTGTTTTCCAGGTACAAAATGAGCTTTTAGGCTCTCTGCCTTACTTGGAAAGCAAGGCCCTCTCCTCACACAGGCTCCAAAAGCCCGGGATGCTCCCGCAAGATCTCACGGGAACTTGGATGGTCCCACGAGATCTTGAGAAGGAATCCCAGGGCAACACAAGTGGAAAAATTGCTCCGTACATGTTTCTTGAATGTACCCACTCCTTCTAATATATGGTCATGCTGCGATTTTGGATTTCCTAGGTTGGTTTGCAAGTGGTTCCTAACTGGATTATCCTTTGAGCTCTTTAGACCCTTCAACTGTCATTGAAATTCTACTCAATATTGATCCAAAGAAGAACTCCGACGTATAGTTAGCAGAATAAAAAGTTAAAAACGTTGCAGGATTCCCCCCCAAAAAAAGATCGGAGGCAATTGTTTTTCATCCAGCAAATGAACATAATGGTCACAAATCCAATACATTCAGGCTTGGCACTGTCCATAAGAAAACCCAGTTGCAGACTTAACTTAAACTTACAATAGCTTATAATGTCTAAATTTTACCACTAAGCATACAATGTACAGAAAAGAAAAAGAGATAGCAAGTGAAACCCAGGCTCCTTCTGGCCTGCCTTTTACAGTCAGCATGACCTTGCCAGAAGAGATAAGACACCCAGTTTAAACTAGCTGTACTCAGCTTCTCTGAAGGTATAACCCAAACATCATGAACCTTCTGCTTGTTTCCTTCACACAGAGAAGCTTCCAGAAGCTTCCACAACCATCTTGAATTAATTACAAATAGGAAAGATCTCTACACATCAGATAAATACTTTCTGCACTAAGAAATGCAAACTGACATCAACTGCTATGCTTCTTCAAAAAAGGAAAAGGAAAAGAAATTCCGCTTGAAAATATCTGGATAATTAATGCACTTTAATTGCACTTGACAATAGTATTTTTATCTGATCCATTTTTAACGGTTGGAAATTTAGCTTGGTCTGGATAAGGCACCTTATGAGAAAAATCCTATGTGTTTGTGCATTCCTTGCAGTAGCTAGAACGATGAGACATGTACAGGATACCAGCCCAGTGGCTAGGAGGAGGAGAAGGTTCATTTCTGGAATGTTCTTTTCAACAAAATAGTTAAACAGTACCAAACTATCGAAGGCTTTTCACGAAAGCCAGACTAAACGTCTTTCCTTCTGCCGTGTTGGATGGCAGGTTTAGAGGAGTTCCCTACCAGGACAGACTTTGCTTGTGTGCTCAAGACATCAATTCCATAAAACATATTTTGTTGCAATATGAGCAAGCCAGGGCTGAACTGATGCTACCCTTGCTGATACCTTTCCCAGGAAAATCAGAGGCTCACTATGTCAGGTTCCTATTGGAAGACTGGACAAATGCTAGAACATTAGCAGTGGCAAAGTTTTTATCGGTGGTTGCAAGAACAAATAATCCCTATATTCTGAACAAAATGCTTGTTTAACCTGGAGGTAGGCTGTATGAATTGTGTATTGCTTTGTAATGATTTGTTGGGTCTCTGGACCGTAATAAAGATTGATGATGAGTTAAACAACAGTGAGCACTCACACTTCATATGTGGGTGCCCTTTGCGGGATCGCGCATGAAGCTACAGTTCCCAGGGAACTTTCTAGAAATAGGGGGTTGGCTTGCTTCTATGTGTTATTATTCGGAGGTTCACGCAAAGCCTCAGTAATCAAGTTTTTTGCTGGGAAGTGGGGCCAGCCCCAGTTTAAATAGGGGGTGGAGCCAGGCAGTCGGCTCTGGAGATTCACCTTCCCTCCCCTCCCTTTGCTTAATGTTTCTTGCTTGAAAGTTAAGTCTTTCTTCCTGTTTAGCGGGCGCTGCTACTGTCTTTGACCAGTCGCTATTGAAGGACCGGGAAGAAATTTTCCAGCATTGGCAGGTTTTGTCTTCCCCGTAGCAATTTGTCACAACTTTGGCGGTTTATGGCCTTGGGTGGAACCCTTTGGTCTTTTCTTCCCTATAATGGGGGGGGGGGCATGAAGTGGTGATTCGCCCCCCTGCGGCAGCAATTCCAGGGTCCCCCTCTTAAAGGGGTTATATTTTGGGTGTCACTGGCCATACACTGAAAGGTTGTCAGTGAACTACTCTGCGTGTGGGGATATGGGCTGGGCTGCCTGCTACACATACATCTTGCAGAGCACCCCATATCTCATTGACCCTGATGTGCCCCAGTTCCCCCGGCTGGGGGGCTAGGAGGAATACACCCCCAAGGCCTAAGCCAAGGTCTTCCTAGATTCAGAAGTTTAAATAAAGTTGTGGCCTAATTTTAATTCCATATAACGTCGGCCAAGTCTTTATTCCTTTCTTGTGATCCCTGGGGGCTGGGGCTGTTGCGCCTGGTCACACAAGGGAAAACCTGATCTTTTTGACTTTGGTTTCTTTCTTTTTTAAAAATAAAACCTACGTTTTTTGCTTCCAAGCATTTTATAAGCCAGACGCCGTAAGGGTTTTATTATTCTGCCCAGAGGAAATTAATGATGTGTAATTTCTCCCTATCCAACTAAAAGGAAATTTAAACTAAATTATAACTCCAACAATTACATCTCACTTCTATTATATCCATCTGTTTAGGAATGCAGTATACTGATCTATGGTATTACAGTTCAATTGTAAAGTTGCAGCTGGGATTTAAGGACTGTGCTTATATCAATTTCTTTCCCTCTTCTAATCAAGTTCTTTGTATTACCAATGGCATTGTGTGAACACACTGATGCAAATTTATCACAAGCCACTTTGCAGGCTCCTCTAATGATTGAGGCTCTGGCTCGCAACACTTTTACAGTACTTTTAATTCAATGGAATTGGACAGGCATAAAAAAACGGTCTAATGGAGTGAAGTGGCAACGTCTGAGGCCACTAAAAGCTGTTTACTGTCTGTTTCAAAGGTATGCATTACCTGCTTAATACCTGAACTAAATAAAAAGATGATGCTTTAGGTCAGCCTGACTGGGAAATCCAGAATTTGCTTTACCGTGGAAGAAGCATGTTGCTTCCTTCTCTTCATTTAAGGTGAAAATGATTTGCTGAGATGCAACATGGAGTCTGTGGGCACCTTGGTCTCTCAGACACCCCCAGTGACACTCACCAAAGCCTTCTGCCCCCATTTTTATTTTTATTTTTAAGTAAGAGGTGGTTTTTTGGTAGCTGCTTGCTTTTCTAGGGTATTGCCATGGGTGTCTGAGCATCACCCATGCCCCATCTGTGAAATGAGTATTTTGTGGTGCCCATGCCAGTTTACTAGATTTGCAAATGTACCTCTGCCTCCGCCCCAATTTTTTTAAAAAAAAATCCTGGGTAGCCCTGGTGCAGTGGGAAATTTTGAAGCGCAGGATCTCACCATGGCAGCCCCTATAGCGACACCACCAAAAAGAGACCATTGCCATGTTTCCAATGAGAGTCCAAAAATTCAGGAGGCTGTGTGGATCCAATATGTAATATACAGAGGGGGGCAAGCAAGGTGACAAGGGGTCTGGAAACCATGCCTTATGAGGAACGGTTGAAGGAGCTAGGTATGTTTAGCCTGGAAAAGAGGAGATATGATAGCCATCTTCAAATATCTCAAGGGCTGTCATATGGAGGATGGAGCAGGCTTGTTTTCTCCTGCTCTGGAGGGTAGGACTCGAACCAAGGGTTTCAAGTTACAAGAAAGGAGATTCCAACTAAACATTCGGAAAAACTTTTTGACAGTAAGAGCTGTTTGACAGTGGAACGGACTCCTTTGGGAGGTGGTAGACTCTCCTTCCTTGGAGGTTTTTAAGCAGAGGTTGGATAGCCATCTGTCAGGAATGCTTTAGTTGAGATTCCTGCATTGCACTGAGCTGGATCAAATGACTCTTGGGTCCCTTCCATCTCTACACTTCTATTATTCTATTCAGCCCTCCCCAAGGAACCATTATTCTCAGTTATTTAGGATTTTATTTTCATTCACTTGACAAGAAAACCACATGCACAAGACCACCTCACGTTAAGTGGTTTACGAAAGAATCAGCTGACATTGTTAGGCTAGCAAACTGGCAAGGTGGTTACGTGACTGGAATGCAATCTTTAGCATTTAATAGGGTGGGGGTTAAGGCACAGAGGTCAATTGCAGCAGTAGTGGATGTGAGGGTTGGAATAAATGATCGTTGAGTCACCTTCCAATGGTGTGATTCTCTTAATACCAGCAGGCTGAATACACGCTGACACAGAATTTTAGTTTAAGGTTAATGGGCAAAAATTTAGGCCACAATGTTATTGATTACAACAATATGGCAAGGGGCACTGTGGGTTAAACCACTGAGCCTCTTGGGCTTGCCGATCAGCGGTTCTAATCCCCACGACGGGGTGAGCTCCCATTGTTCGGTCCCAGCTCCTGCCCACATCAAAGTGCAAGTAGATAAATAGGTACCACTCTGGCGGGAAGGTAAACGGCGTTTCTGTGTGCTGCTCTGGTTTGCCAGAAGCGGCTTGTCATGCTGGCCAAAATGACCCGGAAGCTGTACGCCTTCTCCCTCGACCAATAAAGCGAGATGAGCACTGCAACCCCAGAGTCGTCCGCGACTGGACCTAATGGTCAGGGGTGCCTTTCCTTTTATATCTGACTTCTGCCCACCTTGCAGGAAGTCTGGAAGGGTAAACAACCAAATGAGGGAGATCCATCAATGGCAACCAACTGAAGCTCACCTCGGGGTTCCCACTGGGTCCTGGCATGGCCCTAGCCCCTCAAGTGGACTTCAGATGAAATCTCGACCTGCAGATTCCCTTACCGGAATATCCTTGTACCTGGAGGGGCAGGTGATGGCCACACCTCCCCTCCCCCACATCACAGTAAACCAATGCCTAACCGCCCAGCCTTGCTAAGAGGTAGGCGAAAACCAAATGGCCAGTGCCACGTTGCCAAATGGAAAAAATTCTTACCTGGCCCCTGTTCCAAAACAGGCGACCAACCAAAGTCCAGAGCAAGGCCAAAGCAGACACCTAAAATACAGGCCAGGTGGGTGGGTGTTCAGCGTCGCAAAGTCAAGTGAATCCCCAGAAACGCGCTGCCGCCTTTTATATGCCCCCACGGTCACACCACCAATCTCTGATTGGCCAATAGGCCACGGTGTGATCGTGGGGCCATCGCATGGGCCGGGCTCAATCTCCTACCCCCTCAAGGATAGTGAGGGGGCACCTTGGGCCTGCGGCAACACGGACCCCTCAATTAGGAGGATCCAATTTGTGGATAGCTGTTGGGCATACTATGATTTTCTTAAGCTACAGTTATCCTGTGTGCTTTGGACACGTCCATAGTATTGTTAGAATTCCTGCTCCATGATTGCAGTCATGGGATTTTTGTCTTTCACATGACAGAATATGTTTTGACTCCACAGAGTGGGAAGTGACGGAGACAGGATGTTTGTGTTACTGTGTTCCGTGAAGTGGGACTATTGTCCTTTGTTCTTTTCCTCTTTGCTGTCTGATGCCAGAGAGAGAGGGAGCCATGTTGCAGTTCTCTGTGTGTGTTTATATGTAAATAAACATAGATTAGTCAAAATGCTGAGTTGCTGAGGTCTGTCACGCAAGCTGCAAAGACTCTGCGGATCCCTAAGTGTGCTGATGTCTGTTGGCATCGGTCACTGTGATGTTCGGGCTGAAGAAAGCTTATGAAGTTCCCGAACAATCGACCAGGAGGGAGGGAACATGCCAGTCGCGCATGTGTCTTTGCCAGGGTCCTATTTGAGTTTAGGCTGAACTCCTCACAAGTATGCCAGCTGACCCTTCACAAAGCACACCTTCATATAAGTTACCCACTTTACTAGGATGGCCCTAATGGAGAATCTCTGAAAAAATCAAGGAGCTATGGGAAGTGATACGGAACTGAGAAATCTCTATTTTTAATACCCTCTCTGAAGCAGAGTTTTTCTGCCTCTGTTCACTCTAAAGAATGTGAAAATAAATAGAGGCAACAGCTCTTCACTTGACCCTGTGGTGTCTGTATCCAAACAGATGACTTGTAATTGACCCATGCTCTTCCAGTGTTAACCGATATTCTGCTGTAAAAGCCACTCACATCCATTTGGCCGAGACTTTTCAGTAGCGCTAGCCCCTGCAAGAGCGCCCTGGCGTGACCTAGCAACGTATATTTTCCCCGCAACACAGAAATAGAATTATATGTTTGACAGGCTTCTGTGAAACTCTACACAGAAGTGTTCAATAAATGAAAGAAATATGGCAATCCGCCAGGCCTCAGGGGATATGTTTGTACCATCAAGTTCAACCACGTTTACTCAGGAGTAACTCCCATTGATTTCAGCGTCATGTATTTGCAGGTTGTTAAGCTGTTTAGGACTCCAGCCATGTAGAACAGTCCAAAGCAGTCTTAGGCCGCATTCACACTAAGCGCTAAGATGCCATTTTGAACCATCATGGCTTCCAGTAAACAATTCTGCGAGCTTCAGTCTGTTAGGGGTCCTGAGAGTTGTCAGTCCCCCCTCACAGGGCTACAATTTGCAGAGGTCCCAGTGAAGAGGGCAGTGGTGTGAGGCCAGTGGACTAGGGGGAATAGACCAGACCCTTAAATAGTCCCTGGTACCTCCTTCCCAAAGCCTGGGAAGCTTTGGTAGAGAGGCACGATGCTTATTGTGCAACAACATCCCCCATCCAATTGACCTCACAAGCTGGCAACTCTGGGCCTAACTGTTCCCCTACAAAAAATTCCACCGCACGCCACCGGAAGAGGGATTGATTGTGTGTGTGTGTGTGTGTGTGTATTCCCTTTTCAATTTAACAATAATCATCATCAATTACAATTACATACATGATTATTTTGACTTCCCTCTTTCCCTTCCTTGGTTTCTTATAAAAACATTTTTAAAACTGCATCTCCCCTGTAACTCGTTTTGTTTATTACTCTCTGCATTTCTTCCAAATGCTTAATTTGGAACTTTTAACTGCTTAATTTAATTTAATCCTGCTAATGTATTTAGTTGTTTTCAGAAAAAAATAAGATAATCCACACATCTCCCCCATTCTTTGTTAAGTAATCATTCTTCTTGATGTCTTAATCTTCCCACAAGTTTTGCCATTTCTGCATAGTTCATCAACTTTGCTTGCCGTTCTTCCTTTGATGGAACAGTGTCCTCTTTCCATCTTTGCGCAAAAAGCATCCTGGCAGCCATGGTTGTATACAGAAACAGTTTTGCCTGATCTTTTGGTATATCCTGCCCTAGTACCCCTAAAAGAAAGGTTTCTGGTTTTTTAAAAAATAAAAGTTACCTTCAACGTTTTTTCCAATTCATTATATATCATTTCCCAGAAGTCTTTTACCATTTTACAAGACCTCCACATGTGATGAAATATGCTCCTTTTCTCTTTAGATCTCCAGCATGTGTCTGATTTTGACCTACACATTGTCACTAATTTACTGGGTGTTAAGTACCATCTGCACATCATTTTCATGTAATTTTCTTTCAATGTATAACGTGCTGTAAATTTCCAAACTATATTCCATAACCTTTCCCATGCTTCCATTTCTACATTGTAACCAATGTCCTTTGCCCAGGAAGAGGGATTGATTGTTAAACCATTGTGGAAATGTAGCTCTGGACGGGGAATCAGGTTGTGTGTTGAGGTCCCCAAGCCACCCCCTAAATAAATCACAATTCACACAGAATTTTTGTTTAAGGTTTTTGGCATAATTTTGGCCACAACTTTATTAAAATACATAAATGTGAGTGGTTGCTTAGGCATTTGTTATGACTATCTGTCCCCACGCCCAGGGACAGAATTGACTTCCGGATTCCAGCGAAAGCCAGTAAGGGAAAACAATACAGTGGTACCTCGCAAGACGAATGCCTCGTAAGACGAAAAACTCGCAAGACGAAAGAGTTTTTCGTTTTTTGAGTTGCTTTGCAAGACGGATTTCCCTATGGGCTTGCTTCGCAAGACGAAAACATCTTGCAAGTTTGTTTCCTTTTGCTTGAAACCGTGCATTCAGGGGGTGCAGTTGCGACTTGGCTTCGAGGAGCAACTCATAGCACACGGTGTGGTAGCCTTTTTTGAGGTTTTTGAAGACTTTGGTGATTTTTGAAGCTTTTCCAAAATCCGTGCTTCGCAAGACGAAAAAAATCACAAGACGAAAAAACTCGCAGAACAAATTAATTTCATCTTGCGAGGTACCACTGTATTGGGGAGAAATGGAGCTGAGGCACAGGCCCTCACCTCTCCCCACATGCTCCCAGGGGCTTGCACGGCCCTAGCCCCTTGCCGGGGATACGGACAAATGTATGGCAAAATGGATTCCTTTAATAGAATTCCCTTGCAACAGCAACATTGGAGGGGAAGGCACAGCCAACCCTTACCCCTCCACCAACCAAATTTTAACCAATGCCTAACTGCAACCTTAAGGGACGCAGGTGGCGCTGTGGGTTAAAGCCTCAGCGCCTAGGGCTTGCCGATCGAAAGGTCGGCGGTTCGAATCCCTGCGGCGGGGTGCGCTCCCGCTGCTTGGTCCCAGCGCCTGCCAACCTAGCAGTTCGAAAGCACCTCCGGGTGCAAGTAGATAAATAGGGACCGCTTACCAGCGGGAAGGTAAACGGCGTTGCCGTGTGCGGCTCTGGCTCGCCAGAGCAGCGATGTCACGCTGGCCACGTGACCCGGAAGTGTCTCCGGACAGCGCTGGCCCCTGGCCTCTTAAGTGAGATGGGCGCACAACCCCAGAGTCTGTCAAGACTGGCCCGTACGGGCAGGGGTACCTTTACCTTTACCTTTAACCGCAACCTTACAAGTTGTGACGATTTGCTACGCAGTAGGCAAAAACCAAATGGCACCAGCCAATCTGCCAAATGGACAAAATTCCTACCAGGCCCCTGCCCCAAAAGCAGGCGACCCCATGACAGGCATAGCAAGGTCAAACGCAACAGCCCTAAATTAGGGAGGGTGGGCGGGCGATCCGATGCACACGGCAAAAGAGACTGAAAAAAGCGGCGTGCCAAGAATATATAAACTTCGGGCCTACCCTCTAAATGGTAACATCAAAAACTCCCCAACAACCCAAATTGGCCCAATCACCGTCATGGCCATCCAAATGGTCCCGCCCAGTAACCAAGAGGGTGTTTCTCCATGAAGGAGAACACGCTTTCTCCTAACAACTCTTAGCACCTTTAACAAACTCCCTGACAAAAGGGCACTGCTGCCTGGCTGGCACCCTGAAGAAGAGCAATTCGCACTGCATAATTTTGTTGCATGATTCATTTATCTTTCCAAAGGGCAACCATCACAATATCCATGATCCTAACATGGGGTGCCGTAAAGTTCCAGATTATGAAATCAACCATCGGACCAATGTACATAGGCTTCTACCCAAAGATAGGGGGTAGAATTCCAAACAGGGGCAGTAGCTGCCAAGACAGTTGAGCAGCTCTTTTCTCTGCCGAAGGCTAAGACTGTGAGTTCTCTGAGTACTGAAGGATGCTTTCAGCCTATTCAGAGTGGATAGAGGACTTTCCCCAGGAAACAAGAACATGTCAGTGCTGTTTCAGAAGCACAAGGGCCCAGCTCTACATAATCAATAATCCTCAAGGGGAAAACAGAAGAGCCACTGAGAAGATTTTTAGGCACTTTGATACAACCTACAGTGCCCTGAATCCCACAATAACAGCTGGCTGTAAACATTGTTACCAATTCAGGTCAAGACACGGATTAAATATATATTGTTTTCTTCACATAGCTTTTTCAGTGCTGATTGTGAAAACTTGCTTTTGCCGTTCATTTTTTAAAAATTATTGTTGTTTTTTTTCTATCATGGTTTTCATTGATTACTTGGATGTGTTATTTGGATTACATTTTTTCCTGATTTCTAAAGCTGTTCTAAGGGCTCAAGAATGTGGATGGCATTGACACACACTGATGGTTAGCACGTATGCTGTTTTGTTTTAAGGGTTAAACTTTGTATGTTTATTTAATGTAAGCAACAAAACAAAAAGTTGGTCTAAATATGCAAAGAAAATGTATTGCAAAAAGCATTTTAGACTGGGGACTCAAGTCAAATTTTGATTTATTCTTATTCTGAACCTGACTCACTTTGCTGTTACTCAATTCACAGCATCTGGGTAGCATTTGCTACTTTTATACACCTTCCAAGTATTCCTATTTTCCTGGATTTACAAAAGCCATCCTGGTTTCTGATTTGATCCCAGAATGTTCTGCTTGTCCTTAAGACATCCCTATTTTCATCGGAGAAATATTGAAGGGTATGGAGTTATCCAGCCTCCAAGCCAAGGAGATAAGGAACTTTACAACCTTTCGAAGACATCTGAAGGCAGCCCTGTATAGGGAAGTTTTTTTAAATGTTTAATTGTTTTATTATGTTTTTTTATATATGTTGGAAGCCGCCAAGAGTGGCTGGGGCAACTCAGTCAGATGGGCAGGGTATAAATATTAAAATTGTTATTGTTGTTGATGATGATAATGCTATTGGAAAGACATGCTTTGCCAGAGCATAATTGTCTGGGAGTAAGAAATTGAACTTAATAGAATGTAGGTAAAGATAAAGGTACCCCTGACCGTTAGGTCCAGTCGTGGATGACTCTGGGGTTGCTGCGCTCATCTCGCTCTATAGGCCAAGGGAGCCGGTGTTTGTCTGCAGACAGCTTCCAGGTCATGTGGCCAGCATGACTAAGCCGCTTCTGGCGAACCAGAGCAGCTCACAAAAACGCCGTTTACCTTCCCGCCAGAGTGGTACCTATTTATCTACTTGCACTTTGACGTGCTTTCGAACTGCTAGGTGGGCAGAAGCTGGGACCAAACAACGGGAGCTCACCCCGTCATGGGGATTCGAACCGCCAACCTTTTGATCAGCAAGCCCCAGGCTCTGTGGTTTAGACCACAGTGCCACCTGTGTCCCTTGACAGAATTTACTTCAAAGTAAATATGTATAGGCTTGCGTTCAGGGGTGCCAACTTGAGTAAAATATTGGGGGGGTAGGTACATCTCACCCCACATAATTGATCACACAATGTGGCACATGCACACCATTTGAATGACAATGCCCTTCACCTTTTTGGGGGGCTCAGTCCCCTGAAATATTTTATGAGGGAGGGGCAAAGGGACCTCAGCCCCTAGGAGTTGGCTCATATGCTTGCATTGTCCTTTTCTCACCTTAGTTCAGTGTGGGTTATATGAAATCTCCCAACCAAATGCTAATAATCAGGCCCTCCCATCCAGGCCATTCACCAGAAGGCAACTGCAAATACTCTGATAGGTTTTTAGAACTTAGAAATTGGAAATAAGACTTCTGATTCTGTGCCTAATCACAAATGATATTGTTTTAGGTAAGTAATTCAATACTTCTTGCTGGCTCCCCGCCATTCCTGAATCTGTAAGCACTGAATCTTGCCAGACCTCGAAAACAGCAGAAATAATATACAACATGCATCATTCAGAACTTCCCCTTACACGGGCAGAATGCAGATAACCATCTCTGAACTCAGTGGAAGCCGGCAAAAATTTCCATTTATTTCCAGGATTTTCTTTTTGACCTAGTTCTATAGCGAATACATTTACTTACCAAACAAGGGCTTCCCCCAACGTTCTCACACTGCCTTCTTCCAATTATATTTTTTCTCCATTTAAAACTGTTTTATAACCACATTAAGGCACAGCTGGGTGTTCAATAATAGGGCAATAATCCACACCTTGTGCATTTTACAACACTGTATACAGCCACACACCTAACAATGCACGAGGTGTGAGTTATGACTCCATAACCTGCCCTCTGTTATTTTCCATTACTTAAGTCTCATGGTGAAGTTGAAGGAAAGATGAAGTGCTTTAAATATTTGCCTTCTATTAAAACTCCCCCTGTAGATCTTTGTTATATTTGTCGTACAAATAAGAGATTATTAATAAGGAACAGATACATAGCAGAATGTAGAGCATTGAAAGAAAACCACTACCTTATCAACATGCCTAAGGAAGCAGCAATTTATTTCACTAATTTGGAAATGTTGTTTGTGCAAATTATGGGCAGGGAGCAACCAAAGTTTAGCAACCCACAGATATGGGGGGGCGGGACAATAAAGCATGTGCCTAGCTCTCCAATTGAAATCAATGGGATTTAAAGGTGCTTAACTATGGACATGTGCAATTTCCCCCCTGGGTGCTCAGGTATGGTTGTGCAGCCAAATTCAAGTACACAAAGAAATGCACATGCAGATCAGCTGAAATGAATTAGCTCCTGGGATAGCACAGTTGGTAGAACATGAGATGATCACCAGGGCTAGCTGGCTAAATTAGTCCTATTTGGGCCCGTGAGGAAACCAGGGGAGAATTAGCTGTGGGATCCTAGAGTGGGTAATCTTCATAAAAAGGGGAGGGGGAGGGAAGGAAAGGAAGGGGAATAAAAGATCAGGCTAAATTCAAATTGAAAGCCAGGCAGAATAGCTCTGACTTACAGGCCCTGCAGAAGGAAGTTAAATCCTGCAGGGCCCTAGTCTCATGGGACAGAGCATTTCACCAGGTCGGAGCCATCACTGAGAAGGCCCTGGCCCTGGTGGAGGATAATCTGACTTCCTTAGGGCCCAGGACCTCTAAACTATGATTATTCATGGACCTTAAGGTCCTCTGCAGGGCATACCAGGAGAGACAGTCCTGTAAATACGAGGGCCCTAAGCCACAAAGGGCTTTAAAGGTCAAAACCAGCACCTTGAACCTGACCCAATACTCCACCGGGAGCCAGTGCAACTGGTAAAGCACTGGGTGAATATGCTCCCATGGTAGAGACCCCGTGAGGAGCCTCGCTGCAGCATTCTGCACCCACTGGAGTTTCTGGGACAGTTTCAAGGGCGAATTACAGTAGTCAAGCCTGGAGGTGACCGTCGCATGGTTCACTGTGGCCAGATAGGATGATACAACAGTGTGCATGGCTGTGGTCAACTCATCCCTATCCAGCCTTAACAAGAATGTGTTTTTGTGACACCAAGGCCACGGGAGCCTTCAAAGTTAAGCCCCATCTAAAAACACAACCTGGTGTTTCAGGGGTAGTGCAACTTGGTTCAACTCCATGAAGCAGAGTGTTCTTCACACAGTGCTCAATTATGGAACTGGCTCTCACAGGCCAGCGATGAACCTAGATGGCTTTAAAAGAGGATTAGAAAGTGGAATGGACTCCCCCAAGAGGTTGTGGACTCGCCTTCTCTGGAGGCTTTTAAGCAGATGTTAGATGGTCTTCTGTCATGTGCTATTTAGTTGAGATTCCTGCATCACAGGGGGTTGTCTAGATGACTCTCAGGATCCCTTCCAACTTTAAAATTCTATTATTCTAAGTACAAAATCTGGTGAATAGCTAAGTTCCGATTCACACATTTGTTTGAGCGGTGTGGATCAGGCCATTTCATGCAGGAATTCACAAAGTTATAAATCTCTACAACTAAATATAGAAAGTCTGGGGTAAACAGCTAAAAACCCATTTAGCTGAAACAGTGGACAAGAGGAAAAGCAAATCCAATTTGAAATACCTGCAGAACTACATAGAAGCCAGTCATGTACTGAACTTTTTGGGGTTTTCATATTATCTTGCTTTTCTAAATATGATATTAAAGCTCATGCCAAAAGAAAATTATTCCATTAAAAAACACCCTCAGCAATTTCCTCCCCATGATGTATTTCTTGTTTTTAAACATGCGCAGAATTTTGAATTATTTACTTGACAAATATGACTAGCTATTTGGTAAGTTATTGCTCAAATTAACCTGTCAAGCTAACCATGTTGTGGTATAACGATAACACATTACCATGTTCTAAAGATGAATTTATATAACTGTTACAATTGGCCGCAGGGGGTTACTGATTGATGAACCAATATTTCATAATGGGCTGGTTTCTAAGTGTGTGCGTGCATGTATGCAAGAATGCAAATGGATGTGCTTGTTGTGTTTGATGCTTGAATTTTTGTGAAATTTGGAAAGAAAGTTATCTCATCCAATTCGGCAGGAGCTGGCTGCTCCTCTAGCACACAAACACAGGCCTCAAGCTTTTCCTGTGTGTTCTCCTCCACAAAGGAAAACACCCCCATTTCCTTGGGTGCTGACTGCTCTTCTTGCATGTTCACACATACTTCCAAATCCTTTTGCAGCACCTCTTCTTCTGACGTCTCTGCAGGCACTGATTCTTCCTGCACCCCCTCTTCCACAACAGGGTCCTAGGGAGTGGAAAAATCAATCAGTAGCAGTTCCTCAGCTCCATCCAGCTCACCCTTCTCTGAGATGTTGTCTTTTCCCCTGCCTCCAGCTACTGACTGCATTTCTTTGCAATCAAAGCTGTTCAGCTGCCCAGCCACATTCTGGATTGCTTTGGTTACCCCTTTCATCTGGGTGCCCTGCAGCTGGGGTCCTGGGACACTTTCAATATCCTGTAGCATCTAATCCATCAGGGGCCTCACGTTGTATGGAGTCAAACTTTCCTCTCCACAGAGGCTTCAAAACCACTCTGCCAGTCGCTACTCTATTTTATCAAACTGCAAGCACAGGTGACAGCTTTGTCACTGCTTGATTTCATCAAGCCACTCAAAATAGTGTTGCCATTTTGCCTTCCATTTCATCTCAGCCACACCTGGCTTACGGTCCTTCTCCCAGAAATATGAATCCCAACTTCTGACACCAGTGTTGCACCCCACCCCAGTCTGTGAGCAGTGTGACATTCCAGGGGTTCCAGGCACTTACCAAGGGTTCATGTTGTTGTTGTTGTTGTTGTTGTTGTTGTTGTTGTTGTTGTTAATTGAATTTATATACCACCCAATACCTGAACATCTCAGGGTGGTTCACAGTGTTTCCTTTTGGAATGAGGCACAGCAGAGACTGTCATGTCTTTAGGATATATGGTTTATTTATACATATATGCAACTTGAGCCTATGATGGATGGATAGATTAGTAGCATTAACATTCTCAAAGGGCCTTGTTTCTCCCATAGCCAGTCTTGGATTCAGACAGACATCAGACATTGTTTTCTGACTCTCCTTCTAGCTTGCTGCTTTTCTTCTAGGTCATATCACTGAAAAATCTAAACTCTAAACTCAGGATTTGTCCTTCTGTTTGTCTCTGAGCTGAGGGAAGGGCCTCGCCCATTTGCTGTTTTGCACAGAGCCTCCTTTGCTTTCTTCTGTTAATGGCTCATCACCCAGGCAATCACCAACACAGAAACCTAGCTTGGCTTATATTTTAACACTTGCTGGATCCAGGAATTAGAAGAATCTCACATACAGTCTACTTCAGGCATAGGCAAACTCAGCCCTCCAGATGTTTTGGGACTACAATTCCCATCATCCCTGACCACTGGTCCTGTTAGCTAGGGATGATGGGAATTGTAGTCCCAAAACACCTGGAGGGCCGAGTTTGCCTATGCCTGGTCTACTTCTTGCCCTGCAAACTCATAACCTTACATGTGGGGCACTCATTAAAGACAGCTTCTATTTTATCATACTATATGTTCTCCAAAGATTTTGATCGGTCCCTTAAAGCAGGGGAACTGTGCTTAGGAGAAAGATAGCATTAAGAAACCTGTTGCAAGGGCATAAGGAACATTTTTGCAGGGTTTTAAAAGAGACTTTGATGATCAATTTTCGAAAAGTGCATAGATATATCCAGAAGTGTGTCCTATTTGCTGACAAAAAGGATCATTTTTGGTGAGAGCATCTTAAAAGGTTTAGTAAACCATTCTCACTTTTATCACTCTTTTCTAAAGAAGTAATTTCCTGCGGAGGGAGGGGAAGAATGAAAGGTCTTTGCCTTTAATTGCCTGTACTCATTCTCAGGGTTGTTGGGTAACCTTTCTCTTTTAGTTGATCAAGAAACAGTTTGAGAAGTTTTGAAGCCTTGACCTCTTCCATTCAGTCATGCTTTCCCTACATGCTATTCGGGACGCATAGAAACAGTCGCACTTTTGCTTTGATACTCATGACATGTAAAAGTAACACTCCTGCCTTTCATTTCATATGCTGGTGGTTTCCACCATTTAGGGAACTGCAAATAAACAAAATTGATGTATTCTAAAAGGTTGTACTTAAGCTATGGACCCAGACTCAGTGGAGTGTGTGCAAACAATACAAACAACACATATGTTGTAATCAAATTAGGCCACAACTTTGTTGATTACAGATGAAAGCAGCTTCAACATAGTCATTGGATGTGATCACACCATGATCAACTCCCATGCGGAAACCTATGTCCCCACTGTGGAAGGACATGTGGATCCAGAATTGGCCTCCACAGTCACTTATGCACTCACTGTTGAAACTGAATTTATGGAAGGCAATCTTACTCGGCTAAGAGTGATCGCCAAAGAAGAAGAAGGATGTGTATCCAGAATTCAACCAGCCCGCCTGCTGGTTGATGGATATTTGGGGTTGACCAATGTTAGGGGTGAACTCTGTAGCATAAACCACTAATGAGAACCCCTCTCTGATCACTAGCAGGGGGCGCTGTGGCCCAACAGCCTCCAAGTTGGGTGTCTGGACAGAAAGCACTGCCCTCTGGTCTCCTTTATTCTGCCCACACACCAATCATGTGACGTTGCTGGATATCACCTGCCAATTATTTCTATCTGCTCTACCATTTCCTGTACTTTCCTACTATTAGACATGAAGCCATAGCTTGTGATTCCTTGCTGTGATTTGTGTTGTGCAGTTTTCAACTGTACTTTTGAGATCAGCACCGTTTCCCTTGTCTAGTTGCTACGAGGGTCTCCAAAGATGCTTTGGATGCTGAGAGCTTCATGATAATGTGCAAGTGATCAATGTTTAACAGACCATCCCACTTCCTTTCCCACCATACAGAGGAGTGTCTGCATAAAACAAACAAAACAAAAAGAGAAGGGCGTGTCGGTGATATAATTATCCGCCAGCCAAAATGGGTGTAGCGTTGCTTATATGCTTCCTTGTTGTTCAGTCATTTCATTTGTTATTTCACCATTTCATTCATTCATAATGCAGCCCTGAGAAGTAATAACATGTTATGTTCCATTAGCATTATAACTTTCAGCTTTGAGACAATTTGGATTTGTGGCATGTAAAAAAAATAAAAGTAAAGAAAGACATTTTTTCCACCAAGCAATCCCTCCTCATAATTTTCCCATAGTTATGTAATATCTCTTCTATGCCAGCTATAATTTTGTTAACCAGATTGAGTTTAACCAATAATTTATTCTTCTCCCCTTTATGAGAGACATTTTTTAAAATTGACTTCCCATTTCCCCTTTATGAGGTACATTTTATTTTCTCCCTCTCTTTACAATCTTCTAGGAAATGAAAATAGCATATTGCAGTCCAGTTTTCACCCTTTGCAGTCTTTGTAGAAGGCAGGGAAGGTATTGTGTTAGCTTTAGGGACAAATAATATATGCAAGTGGGGACGCAGGTGGCGCTGTGGGTTAAAGCCTCAGCGCCTAGGGCTTGCCGATCGAAAGGTCGGCGGTTCGAATCCCTGCAGCGGGGTGCGCTCCCGCTGCTCGGTCCCAGCGCCTGCCAACCTAGCAGTTCGAAAGCACCCCCGGGTGCAAGTAGATAAATAGGGACCGCTTACCAGCGGGAAGGTAAACGGCGTTTCCGTGTGTGGCTCTGGCTCTGGCCAGAGCAGTGATGTCACGCTGGCCATGTGACCCGGAAGTGTCTCCGGACAGCGCTGGCCCCTGGCCTCTTAAGTGAGATGGGCGCACAACCCCAGAGTCTGTCAAGACTGGCCCGTACGGGCAGGGGTACCTTTACCTTTAATATATGCAAGTACATAACTTGATTGGCGTGTCGAAGCCCCAAGCCACCCCCATGAGAATAAAGACACAAGGACACAGAATTTTAGGTTAATGTTAATGGGCAAATTTAAGCCATAACTTAATTGGTTGGGTTAGGCATTGGCATCAACAGACTATATCTGACTCCTGCCTGCTTTGCAGGGAATATGGTAAGGATAAACCAACAGTAGGGGGAGCCCTGCCAATGTGGATTGACTTGAGCATCCCCCGGGTTCCCGTTGGGGTCGTAGCATGGCCCTCCCCCTCCCTGGGCTTCGGACAAATCCACACCCCCAGATTCCTTTAACGGAATACTTTAAGCATGGAGGGGCAGGTGATGGCCGCACCTCCCCTCCCCCACACATCGCTATTCCAACACCTAACTGCCAAACCTTACAAAGCTGTGATGATTGCTACGAGGTATAATAATAATAATAATAATAATAATAATAATAATAATAATAATAATATTTTTTTATTTATACCCCGCCCTCCCCGGCCAGAGCTGGGCTCAGGGCGGCTAACACCAGTAAAATTACAATAAAAACATAATAGGGAAGGGGGAACCAATTTAAAATACAGGTTAAAATACAATTTAAAAAGCAGCCTCATTTTAATAATAGCCCATAGATCAAAACCATAAGGAGAGGGAAACCTAAGGGTCAGACTGAGTCCAAACCAAAGGCCAGGAGGAACAGCTCTGTCTTGCAGGCCCTGCGGAAAGATGTCAAGTCCCACAGGGCCCTAGTCTCTTGTGACAGAGCGTTCCACCAAGTCAGGGCCAGGACTGAAAAGGCCCTGGCCCTAGTTGAGACCAATCTAACCACCTTGCGACTTGGGACCTCCAAAATGTTGTCATGTGCGAACCTTAAGGTCCTCCACGGGGCATACCAGGAGAGGCGGTCCCATAGGTATGTGGGTAGGTGAAAACCAAATGTCCAGTGCCAATTTGCCAAGTGGAAAAAGTCCTACCAGGCCCCTCAACAGTGACCAACCAAAGTCCATAGCAAGGCCAATGATGAAACCTAAACAAAGGGTGGGGGCTGAAAAGGGGCGATTCTGTGACACACCATGGTTTAAATTGGCCCTGGCCATGCCCCCCAAGCTGCCTGATTGGTCGCTTGGCTAACTGGCATGGCTGAGCCTCTCCGGCGTATGGCAGGACACAGCCCCACCCCCCATGCTAAGGGGGGAGGCTTGGCGACTCGCCCGCAACACGTCCCCACACAGAGGTGGAGGCGATTTATCACGACCTGCTTGATCACTTAGTGTTATGAGAAGGGTTCAACTGACAGACCCCATCGGTGAAATCCCTGTGCAGTGGGGCTTTGCCCTGTTCCTTCTCCCATGTGTTTTGTTTTGGAGTGGAGTCTGGAGAACCCCCAGAACAGTGTACAGAGGTAGTGGGTCATTGTATCCGGCAAGATGAAATCCTTGTGCAGACAGAATGCTTATAATCGTGCAATGTTCAATTCCTCCCCCTGTGCCTAAGAACTGGGTGTTAGGTTCCACTGAGAACCTCTAATTCCCTAGCCGGAATGAAGATTGCCGGAAGAAATATCAACAACCTCAGATATGCAGATGACACAACCTTGATGGCAGAAAGCGAGGAGGAATTAAAGAACCCTTTATTGAGGGTGAAAGAGGAGAGCGCAAAATATGGTCTGAAGCTCAACATCAAAAAAACGAAGATCATGGCCACTGGTCCCATCACCTCCTGGCAAATAGAAGGGGAAGAAATGGAGGTAGTGAGAGATTTTACTTTCTTGGGCTCCATGATCACTGCAGATGGTGACTGCAGCCACGAAATTAAAAGACGCCAGCTTCTTGGGAGAAAAGCAATGACAAACCTAGACAGCATCTTAAAAAGTAGAGACATCACCTTGCCAACAAAGGTCCGTATAGTAAAAGCTATGGTTTTCCCAGTAGTGATGTATGGAAGTGAAAGCTGGACCATAAAGAAGGCTGATCACCAAAGAATTGATGCTTTTGAATTATGGTGCTAGAGGAGACTCTTGAGAGTCCCATGGACTGCAAGAAGATCAAACCGATCCATTCTGAAGGAAATCAGCCCTGAGTGCTCACTGGAAGGACAGATCGTGAAGCTGAGGCTCCAATACTTTGGCCACCTCATGAGAAGAGAAGACTCCCTGGAAAAGACCCTGATGTTGGAAAGATGGAGGGCACAAAGAGAAGGGGACGACAGAGGACGAGATGGTTGGATACTGTTCTCGAAGCTACCAGCATGAGTTTGACCAAACTGCGGGAGGCAGTGGAAGACAGGAGTGCCTGGCATGCTCTGGTCCATGGGGTCACGAAGAGTCGGACACGACTAAACGACTAAACAACAACAACAAAGAACCTCTACATATATTCACCAGCTTTCATGTCTTCTGAGTCTCCCTGCCCTAGTCGAATGTTATAATCTCTACACCATGAATGTGAAACCACTATATACCCAAGATATCATAGGATTAGCTAACAATCAAATGTACCCTTTTTATATTTCACATTTAAATAACCACTAGCTTCTCTTGACTCATTTCTTCCCCACATATACATTAAGATGCTTCATCCATCACCCCCCAACAGAGATTAATATCTCACAAATCTCATAAGGTAGTCTTCAAAGTCATATACTCTCTATCTGGGTACCGGAAAATCTCTTTAATTCTTTATAGTCATACTGTACAGAATATTATCTCATTTATTCCTCTTCTCATATGCTGGAGTTATATCCTTACAGTATCAGTTTTGCCAGTATTCCTGAAACATAATTAAAACATCAATGCGATAGTAACTTTTGCTCCTGCAATTATCAGTCTTGATCTTCACCAGTTGCAAAGTGGTTTGTCTTAGCTTAGACAGACATATTTGATTTTGTTTGGGCACCAACAATTAATTAGGAAGAGTCAAGAATGCAGATGGGAGGATGAATGAATAACAATTACTAACAGATTGTCTCAGGATTCTAGACTTAGCCACATATGAATATGAATTTAATAACAAAAAGGCAACTCATCTTCACAGTGTGAAAATTATACATACAATACCAAGAATCCAAATTAGTACTGAATAGTCTACAGATAATCAGTTCTAACATTAATAGTTATGTTTGTCAGCAAAATTTATATGGTATATATTCAGTGAACAGAATTTTTAATAGCATTTTTAAAAGAACACCATATGGAGATAATTCCAGTGCTGGAATTCTGATGGGATGTGCGATTAGTATAATTCTTATCTTCTTTCTCTGAAAAGAATGCATAAGATGTATAGGAAACTTTAATATCTTTAGAATATTAATGTTTTACATCTATTTGATGCCATTTGCCATTACTTCTGTTTAGGAATGGGCATATCCCACTGAACTCCATCCCATCCCATTTTTGTGCAATTGTTTTTTAGGATAGGTCCAGATGAACTAAAAAAAAAATCTACACGGAAGCATTCCTCTTTCCTTCTTTCCCTTATATCTGAGAACAGGTAGCACACGGGGCTCCTGCTATCACCTGCTTTGCTTATAATGCAGCTGGGGGTGGCAGCCTATTTGGGAAATATATACTATTTCCCAAAGAGCTATGACACATTAGCAGGTGCTGTTGCTCACAAGGAGAATAACTGCAATATTTTTTAATGCATCGCATTGAAATTTGAAGGAACAAAAATAATCAGTGCAGTTTTGGAAAGCTCAGTTATGCAAAATGGTGTCCAGTTGAGTCCAAGCGTTGTTGAAAACCTGCTCCTGGATCTAAGGGGTGTGGGTGGCGCTGTGGTCTTAACCACTGAGCCTCTTGGGCTTGCCGATCAGAAGGTCGGTGGTTCAAATCCACGCAATGGGGTGAGCTCCCATTGCTCTGTCCCAGATTCTGCCAGCCTAGCCGTTTGAAGGCATACCAGTTCAAGTAGATAAATAAGTACCACTTTGGCATGAAGGTAAATGGTGTTTCCATGCACTCTGGCACTCTTCACAGTTTTCCATGTGCCAGGAAACTGAGATGAGCACCGCCCCCCATAGTCGCCTTTGACTGGACTTAACCGTCCAGGGATCCTGCACTTTTTACCCTTTTACTTGGATCTAAGCGTGCGGGTGGTGCTGTGGGTTAAACTACAGAGCCTAGGACTTGCCGATCAGAAGGTCGGTGGTTCGAATCCCCGCAATGGAGTAAGCTCCCGTTGTTCGGTCCCTGCTCCTGCCAACCTAGCAGTTCGAAAGCACGAAGTGCAAGTAGATAAATAATTACCGCTCCGATGGGAAGGTAAACAGCGTTTCCGTGCACTGCTCTGGTTCGCCAGAAGCAGCTTAGTCATGCTGGCCACATGACCCGGAAGCTGTATGCCGGCTCCCTTGGCCAATAAAGCAAAATGAGCGCCACAACCCCAGAGTCAGTCACGACTGGACCTAATGGCCACCAGTCCCTTTACCTTTTTAAGCATCAAGCACTCTCAAGGTTTCAGTGAATCGGCTTCCTTCCCCATGGCAGTAGATAAGCAGAACAAAGGAAACCGAGTCTTCTTACCAGTTAGAAACTTTAATAATCACAGCGAGAGAACAATGAACACATCTCCTTGAAATGGCGGTGCTCCCAATTAAGGATCCCACCCCTTCTGTCCCTATTAATCTATGTCACTTCCAAATCTTGTAATCTGAGCTTGTACCCTCTGCGCTTTCTGTTCTGCCACTTTCTGAGCTCTCCGTGACTTTGGAGAAAGGGGGTGAATGCTGTCCAGAGACTGTGAATCTGTTAACCCTCACTCTTCCAGTGTTTCTTCTCCTAGCTGTTCCCCACCCAGTAGTTCCCAGCTTCTGCCTTCTGAACTATGTCCCTCTGCAAACCACTGTTCCAAATCTATACTCTGGGAAGATTCAGGATCAGGATCAGGGGGAGGGGGAGGCTCCCACCATTCCTCCTCAGTGCAGCCCTCCTCAGCAAGGTCCCTGAAAAGCCCCTCACTTTGAGCTTTGCATATAATGCTCAAAAGGCAGACAAGTGGCCCCTCTCTGCATACGTACTTCATACAATCAGTAGCTGTTTGAGAGCAGGGTTCCCAATGCAAACATTATTGTCTTTATTCTTAAAGACAAT
This sequence comes from Podarcis cretensis, assembly GCF_951804945.1. Classification (NCBI taxonomy): domain Eukaryota; kingdom Metazoa; phylum Chordata; class Lepidosauria; order Squamata; family Lacertidae; genus Podarcis; species Podarcis cretensis. The sequence continues at coordinate 66,043,806 of NC_137179.1, forward strand.
TTTATTTTCTGATATTTGTGTGGAGCAGCTTAGTCGGTGGTCACCCCCCTTAACCTGACAGCAAGTAAACTTCCAGCTCCGAGAGTACAATATCATTGCACACCATTCTCCCACCACCACCCAGCTAATTAAGGCTACATAAATCACTCTGTGAACTAAACTGCACCTGTGTTTGTGTAAAGGATAAAAGCAAACCCATACCGCTCTGCCTGTTTCATTAGCCGGCTAGCTATCAGACTAGTTCCCTAAATTGTTCTTCCCACTCTCTTTAGAAAGCTTTGTTCAAGTGGAGGAATGAACAGATGGAAAAGATGAAGTGTGATGACAGCTGCCTTCCATTTTTAATAAGCTTCCGATAATGTATTTGCAAATGCAGCATAACAAATGCATAACTTCTTCCATCAGCTTCCATTTCAGTTACATTTGTTTAATGGCTTAAGAATAAGTATACAAAATCAAAACAGGAAGCAATACAGGAGAGTAATAAACATATATCAGTATAAACAGCTGCCCCCAAGAGGGAAAAGCAGGCTGGTTCATTAGGAGCATGGTTGCAGAGAGATGGAGAAATCAGACTGGGGTGGTTTCAGGTTGACTGTGCAAAACAGATGAGTGCCTGGCAAATTAACGCCAATTTATTGACCGCATGGCCAGAACTCTGGCTGTGTACACATCAGTGATTGGATTGGCAAGATGTGTTAGTGAAAACATGTGCAGAGGTGATTAGGGACAGGGTTACCTGTCATCACCCTCAACTGTCCTGATTAAATCAAGACATCCCATTTTGGGGCTCCATAGTCCTGTGCGTCCCAGTTTTTGGCTGTGACATGTTGAAGAGTATGACATATTGCACCTCAACCTCAAAATTTTAGAGCCCAGGAATGGCTTCTGTTTTGCAACGCGAGGCCAGGAAGGTGTCTATTTGCATTATGAATGCAAATGTCAAGAAGGGTTGTGTCCCCAAAGGAAAACATCCTGAAGACGGAATCAGAATTCAAAATGACCTTAACAAATTAGAGAACTGGGCCCAAGCTATCGAAATTCATTTTGTTAGGGACAAATGTAAGGTTCTGCACATAGGCAGGAAGAAGCAGGTGCAGAAATATATGATGGCTTACTAGCAGGACATGTGAAAAGGATCCAAGGGTCTTGGTGGACCACAAGCTTAACTTGAGTCAAGTGTGATGCAGCAGCAGCAAAAAATGCTAATGCTATTCTAGGCTTTATCAACAGAAGCATAGTGTCCAGATCTGGGGAAGTAATAGTTCTACTTTATTCTGCCTTGGTCAGACCACATCTGGAATACTGTGTTCAGTTCTGGGTGCCATAATTTAAGAAGGATGTTGACAAGCTGGAACGTGTGCAGAGGAGGGCAGCCAAGATGATCAAGGGGTTGGAAACCAAGCCTTATGAGGAACAGTTGAAGGAGCTGGGTATGCTTAATCTGGGAAAGAGGAGGCTGAGAGGAGATATGATAGCCATCTTCAAACATCTCAAGGACTGTCACATGGAAAATGGAGCAAGCTTGTTTTTTCCTGCTCTGGAGGGTAGGACTTCAAGTTAGAAGAAAGAAGATGACTAAACACCAGGAAGACCTTTCTGACAGTAAGAGCAGTTCGACAGTGGAACGGTCTCCCTCGGGAGGTTGTGGACTCTCCTTCTTTGGAGGCTTTTAAGCAGATGTTGGGTGGTCATCTGTCATGTGTGATTTAATTGAGATTCCTGCATCACAGGGGGGTTGGACTAGATGACTGGATGGCCCTTAGGATCCCTTACAAATCTAATCTGCAAAGCACAGCTGGGAACTTTACAAAAGACAGGAAGCCTAGGCATGTTTACAGTTGTTCATGCACAAGTTGTGTTCAGATCTTCTGGTGAGCGCATGGAAGTCAACAGAAGGTACATGGGGGGCATCCATCCCCCCCCCAATGCGTTCACTCACTGAACGTAAGAACAGGCAGAGGGTTTTTTAAAATAGAGCACCGTACTATTTTCAGCTGTGTCTGTAGTAATAAATGAGATGGTGGTGATTGTGGTGTCAGACTGAAGAGTGGCAATGTGGGGGGAAGCAGGGAAGATGTGACATGAAAGGAAAATTTATGGGAGGGGGGCATAGTAGCTGAAAATAGAAGATAGAAAAGAATGACAGAGCAAAGGTTTAATCCTGTTGAGAGCTCCATTAACGAGAAGTGAGCCTGCCTTTGTGAGGCTCAAGCATATAGCACTTAGAAAGCAACATTGGATGGGGGGGGGCAGACAAGGTGGGAAGAGAGAATGCATTTTCTGCATAAAACACAAAGCACTGCTGTTCAGGAAAGAAAAGTACCAATATATTGAATGAAAATGGGTTGTTTCTACCGCAGCCAGACTTCAAAGGGAATGTATTTTGGAAAAGCACTCCGGGGTATGTGGCTTAATGGGGACCCACTAATTATTAATAAAGTAGATTTATAGTGTTCAACAATGAAGTGAAGAAATTAATTTTGAATGAAACTCAAACCACTATACTATTCATTCATTCTAGAAAGGGTACAGTAAATTCAGTCTGCAGGGATGCTTCCCCTTGATTTACACAGGTGTCGTTTATGTAACAACTCAGGCCTTGTCACTGTAGCAGAAAGAGGGAGGAAGATGCCATCTTGACTGCATGAAATCAACTGCATGAAAACATACCTCTCAATGTCCTTTGTAGGGAGGAACAGCCTGTACTAGTTTTTTATGTTGAGAGTTACTGGAGAAATTCATAACGCTCGGAGGATAGAATAGCATTTGCAATGTGCTCTAAACCAGGGGTAGTCAATGTTGTGCCCTACAACTTTCTACAACTTCCACCAGCCCCAGGCAGCATGACCTATGGTCAGTGGTTATGGAAACTGCAGCCCACAACATCTGGGAAGCTACAATTTGGCTAACCTTCTCTAAACGATGGGATGTTCCTTGCTGATTCTGCTATAAGCCCATAAACTATTGATAGTCACTGAGATACTTTCCCCCCTCTCATTTGCCCTTCAGCCTAAGGGCAGATTGGAGCAATTGCACCAGAGCCCATGCTTGCCTCTTGAGTTTGAGCTTTCTTTAATAATAATAATAATAATAATAATAATAATAATAATAATAATAAAGAAGAAGTCTTTAGCTGTTCCAGAAGGTGAGTTATAATGAAAATGTGTAACCAGACTGGAAGTAAGTTTTTCCTGAATTTGGAGGCACAGAGCAGCTCTGGAAGTGAGAAGGGTCTTTCCCTTCCACTCTGACTGGCTGTGAGGTAATCTCCATTTTGCCTCTCTGAGAGTTTGTGTAGAAGGTGGTAGCAGCCAAAGGTATGTTAAGTATAATTGTTCAACATACATTGACATGGAAAATAACTCCTTCATGTGCCTGTGTAGAATACTGTGAAGCTTGTCTGGAAATTTCCATTGAAGCTGAAGAGAGAGCCTAACAGGTCAATCATTAAAGGTAAAGGGACCCCTGACCATTAGGTCCAGTCGCAGACGACTCTGGGGTTGCGGCGCTCGTCTCACTTTATTGGCAGAGGGAGCTGGCGTGCAGCTTCTGGGTCATGTGGTCAGCATGACTAAGCCGCTTCTGGCGAACCAGAGCAGCGCATGGAAACACCGTTTACCTTCCCGCCGGAGCGGTACCTATTTATCTACTTGCACTTTGACATGCTTTTGAACTGCTAGGTTGGCAGGAGCAGAGACCGAGCAATGGGAGCTTACCCCGTCACGGGGATTCAAACCACCAACCTTCTGATCGACAAGCCCTAGGCTCTGTGGTTTAACCCACAGCGCCACCTGCATCCCTGGTCAATCGTTAAGTGGGGATGTATCTTTGTGACTCAGTCACAAGGTGTTTAAATCACATGAAAGAGATACTGGTACAGGTTTGTGTATATGCAGGGGCGTAGCAGGGGGGGCATAGCCCTGGAGACACAATTTTGAGGGGGCCGAACCATGCACCCCCCCACACTTGGATCTCTGTCCTGCCCTGCCAGACACAAGGAGTCTCTGGGCCCTGGAGCCAGGCCTTGCCTCACAGCCGCATCCCCGATCCCCTCACTGAATGGCCGCCCCAACCACTTTAATCCCCAGATCCAGCAATCACATCCACTCATATGTAATTTCCCAGAACCAGCACTCTTGTGAGAGTAGCAGCAACAGCAGCCAATCACTCAAGGACCCAGCTCTTTGGCACTGCCTCCAGAACTGTCAGTCCTGTTTCATCCACCATGCTTAAACTGCAGAATACCCAACTTGAATGTGTTTTGGGACCTAGCAGCAGGTGCTTGTGTGTGCCTTCTCCACCGAGAAGAGATGGAGTTCATCCCATAGGGCTCTGCCTGTTTACCTACAATATAACATGCATTTCTGGATTGCCCTTTCTGACCTTCTGAACAGGGTCTCCAGAAAATACTGGCAGGATAATCAGATATAAACAGTTGCAGATGTATCTGCCGGATGCCTTCATTTCAGATGGGCCTTTTCAGAACTAGAGACCATAGAAGCAATGGCTTTGGCAACGAAATCTGACATTGCTTGGAAGGCTTACAAAATCAAGGCCTTTTCTGTGAAAGCCAGCCATCAAAGCAATGTGAAGTGGGGGCTTCCCTGGGGCTAGATAACTGGGGCCAGTTTACTATGATGGCACCATTAAACAACAATATTCAGGGACAAACTTGGAAACAAGGGAGATTCTATTTTTCAGATTTTAACCATTCAGCTAAGCATTATAAAACCAATCGACTCCAGCCATGCAGCTGGATTTTTACGCTTCCCATTGCCCTTTAGGGCTACTGTCATAATTTTTCCTCAACGGCTGCAAATGTCAGATGGTACTTTTCATTAAGGAATTTTCAAAAAAATCTTTTTCTCCAGGTTAAGTGGTCGAGGGCTGATTTCTTGTCCTGTGATAAAAAGCCTTCTGTTTCAACCGCCAAACCTTTCAGTGGAACATTTGCAACCATTTGGCACCATATTTGAGTGAGTTAACAAAAGTCAGATTTCTGATGAAATTGTGACCCCGGGGCTTAGGGATTTTTTCAAAAAAATCTTTTTCTGCTGGTTAAGTTGTCGAGAGCTGATTTCTAGTCCTCTGATAAAAAGCCTTCTGTTTCGAAAACTAAATCTTTCAGGGGAGCATTTGCAACCGTTTGGCATCATTTTTGAGTGAGTTGCCGAAAGTCAGATTTTTGATGAAATTGTGACCCCGGGCTTACGGATTTTTTCAAAAAAAATATTTTTCTGCCGGTTAAGTTGTCGAGGGCTGATTTCTTGTACTGTGATAAAAAGCCATCTGTTTCGACCGCCAAACCTTTCAGTGGAACATTTGCAACCATTTGGCACCATATTTGAGTGAGTTAACAAAAGTCAGATTTCTGATGAAATTGTCACCCCGGGGCTTACAGGTTTTTTCAAAAAAATAATTTCCTGCCGGTTAAGTTGTCGAGGGCTGATTCCTTTTCCGGTGATAAAAAGCCTTATGTTTCGACCGCCAAACCTTTCAGGAGAGCATTTGCAACAGTTTGGCACCATTTTTGAGTGAATTGCCGAAAGTCAGATTTTTGATGAAATTGTGACCCCGGGCTTACGGATTTTTTCAAAAAAAATATTTTTCTGCCGGTTAAGTTGTCGAGGGCTGATTTCTTGTACTGTGATAAAAAGCCATCTGTTTCGACCGCCAAACCTTTCAGGGGAGCATTTGCAACCGTTTGGCACCATTTTTGAGTGAATTGCCAAAAGTCAGATTTTTGATGAAATTGTGACCCCGGGGCTTAGGGATTTTTTCAAAAAAATATTTTTCTGCCGGTTAAGTCGCCAAGGGCTGATTTCTAGCCCTGCGATAAAAAGCCTTATGTTTCGAAAGCTAAACCTTTCAGGGGAGCATTGCCAACCGTTTGGCACCATTTTTGAGTGAATTGCCAAAAGTCAGATTTTTGATGAAATTGTGACCCCGGGGCTTACGGATTTTTTCAAAAAAATCTTTTTCTGCCGGTTAAGTTGTCGAGGGCTGATTTCTTGTCCTGCGATAAAAAGCCTTTTGTTTCGACTGCCGAACATTTCAGGGGAGCGTGTGCAACCGTTTGGCACCATTTTTGAGTGAATTGCCAAAAGTCAGAATTTTTTTTTTTTTTAAATTAATTTTTATTCAAATTTCCAATAACCAATCCATTTATAATTAAACTTCCAATTTAACTTATACATTCTTTTTGATTTCCATCAGCCTATCTGACAATTTTCTTATTTATCACAACTTCTCACATTTCATACATTTTTGTTGCACTTTGACAATCCCTATTTTATCTTCTCTTTTAAGCGACATTCCAGTTTATTTTTTCACAGAGCTTCTTGAAATCCAACAAGCGTTATTTCCTGATCACGCACAGTTTTCATATACTCTGTAAATTTGTTCCAGTCCTCGGTGAATCTCTGATCGCGTTGGTTTCGGATTTTCCCAGTTAATTTGTCCATTTCTGCATACTCCATCAGTTTCATTCTCCATTCTTCCCTCGTTGGCATTTCTTCCTGTTTCCACCTTTGGGCCAGCAAAATTCTGGCTGCTGTTACTGCATATCTAAATAACTTCACATCTTTCTTTTCAACATCATTCTCTACTATACCAAGTAAAAATGCTTCTGGTTTCTTTACAAAAGTATATCTCAACATTTTTTTCATCTCATTATAAATCATTTCCCAAAAGCATTTCACTTTCTTACATTCCCACCACATGTGATAAAATGTCCCTTCTTTCTCTTGACACTTCCAACATTTATTACTAACTTTAAACATCTTTCCAAGTTTCACAGGAGTTATATACCATCTGTATATCATTTTCATAACATTTTCCTTTATCATAGTACATGCGGTGAATTTCATTCCCTCTTTCCAAAGTTTAATCCACTCCTCTAATTGTATATTGTAACCAAAATCTTTGGCCCATTGAATCATAACCGTTTTTACTTCTTCATCTTTTGTGTGCCATTCAAGTAATAATTTATACATTTTTGACAATATTTTTACATCACTATTCAAGATTTCTTGCTGAAACCTCGATTTTTTTCCCTAAGAAACCTTTTTCTCGCATCTCTTTTTTAAACATTGCATTCAATTGGAAATATTGCAACCAAACATTCACCTTTTCTTTAACCTCTTCATATGGTTTCAGATTCCACTTATCTCCTTCTTTAATTATCAAATTTTCATATGTGGCCCAATTCCCTGTCATATTGACCTTTTTCATACTCATTATTTCCAATGGCGATAGCCACATTGGAGTTTTAGGCTCTAATAGATTTTTGTACCTATTCCACACTTCAATTAACGTTCCTCTAAAAATATGATTTCCAAAACCTTTATGCACTCTGTTCTTATCACACCATAAATACGCATGCCACCCAAATCTATTGTCATATCCTTCTAAGTCCAACAATTCTGTGTTCTCTAATTTTATCCATTCTTTTAACCAGCAAAGACAAGAAGCTTCATAATATAACTTTAAATCTGGCAGGGCAAAGCCTCCTCTTTCTTTTACATCTGTCAATATCTTAAATTTAATTCTGGGCTTTTTGCCCTGCCAGATATATCTTGATACTGTTCTTTGCCATTCTTTAAATTTTTTCACACCTTTAATTATTGGTATTGTTTGAAACAAAAACAACATTTTCGGTAGCACACTCATTTTTATCGTTGCAATTCTTCCCCATAACGATAGTCTCATCCTTGTCCATACATCTAAATCACGTTTGATTTTGTTCCAAGTAGGTACATAGTTGTTTTGAAATAGGTCAATATTCCTGGGAGTTAACGTAATCCCTAAATATTTTACTTTTTTAACCACTTTCATTTCTGTTTGTTGCTGTATTTCTTCTATCACTTCTTGATCTAAATTTGTAACCATTATTTTGGGTTTTTTTCTATTTAATTTAAAGCCTGACACCTGACCAAAATGCTCAATTTCTTCTAACACCTCTTGAACACTCTGTATGGGATCTTCTATAGTTATGACTAAGTCATCAGCAAAGGCCTTAACCTTATATTGATTACCACCCACTGTTACACCTTTTATCTTTTCGTTGTTTCTTATTGTTCTTAGAAAAACCTCCAGAACCGATATGAATAACAGCGGTGACAACGGACATCCTTGTCTTGTACCCTTCGTGATGGCAATATTTTCTGTTATAACATTGTTTACAATTAGTTTTGCTCTCTGTTCTGAATATATCGCCTGTAAAGGTAAAGGTAAAGGTACCCCTGCCCGTACGGGCCAGTCTTGACAGACTCTGGGGTTGTGCGCCCATCTCACTTAAGAGGCCAGGGGCCAGCGCTGTCCGGAGACACTTCCGGGTCACGTGGCCAGCGTGACATCACTGCTCTGGCGAGCCAGAGCCGCACACGGAAACGCCGTTTACCTTCCCGCTGGTAAGCGGTCCCTATTTATCTACTTGCACCCGGAGGTGCTTTCGAACTGCTAGGTTGGCAGGCGCTGGGACCGAGCAGCGGGAGCGCACCCCGCCGCAGGGATTCGAACCGCCGACCTTTCGATCGGCAAGTCCTAGGCGCTGAGGCTTTAACCCACAGCGCCACCTGCGTCCCGATATCGCCTGTATTTTTTTTTTATATCGCCTGTATACCACTCAAAAAAGATTGGCCCACATCCATATGTTCTAAATTCTTTAACATAAATTCCCAAAAGATATTATCAAAGGCCTTCTCAGCGTCCACAAAAATTAGCATAGCTTGTTTTTCCTTCCCGCTAGCCAAATATTCAATTATATTAATTACATTTCTTATGTTGTCTTTCATTTGTCTGCCAGGAAGGAATCCTGCTTGATCCTTATGTATCATTTCATTTAGTACCTTTTTCAACCTGTTTGCTAGAATATTTGCGAACATTTTATAATCATTATTCAATAATGAGATTGGCCTATAGTTTTTGACTTGCATTAGATCTGAATCTTGTTTGGGAATTAACGTTATGTATGCTTCTTTCCATGTTTCAGGTATTTCTCCTTTTTCCAATATCTTATTCATTACTTCTTTCAGCGGTACAAGTAGGATGTGTTTCAATTCTTTATAGTATCTTGCACTGAATCCATCCGGTCCTGGTGCCTTTCCACTTTTTAGATCCTTTATTGCCCTTAAAATCTCTTCCAATCCTATTGGTTCATTCAATTTGTTTTTGTTACTTTCTGATATTTTGTGCACCTTTTTCTTCTTCAAATATTCTTCTATTGTCTTGATGTTGAGCTTCTCTTTTCTTTTATATAGATCTTTGTAAAAGTCCACAAATCCTTTCCTTATTCCCTTCGGATTCTCTATCTCTTGTTCTTCTATTTTAATTTTATTAATCGTACTTTGCTCCTTCCTTTTTTTAATTTGCCACGCAAGCCATTTTCCAGATTTATTTGCGAATTCAAAGTTCTTTTGCTTCATCCTTTTTATGTTCCATTCCACTTCTTTATTGATTATCATTGCAAATTGTGTCTGAAGCATTTTTATACTCTGTTTAGCCCTCTCGTCATTTGGTCTTATAGTCAGTTTCTTTTCATTTTCCATTATTTGTTTTAAAATTTCATTCTTCCCTTTTTCTCTCATTCTATTTTTGATTGAATTTTGTTGAATAAAAAATCCCCTCATTACAGCTTTGCTAGCATCCCAAACCGTACTTGTTTTCGTTCCTTTGTTAGAGTTATTCACAAAATAGTCCGTCAAACATTTCTTAGCCCTATCCACAATTTTTTGATCATCCAGAAGGTTTACGTTTTGTCTCCACCTGAAAGATCTTTCTTCATTCCCTTTTAGAATGGCTTTAACCGCGTTGTGGTCTGATAATACTTTGGGTTGAATCTGAATCTTCAATATTCTTGTAGTTAATTCACCAGAAACCCAAATCTGGTCAATTCGGGACATCGCTTGATTTACCTCTGAATAAAAAGTAAATTGTTTTTCTAACGGGTGCCTCAATCTCCAAATGTCCACCAAATTGCAGTTTTCGGCCATATCAAAAAAGGTTTTTGGTAGTTTCCCTTCTTTTGATTTGCCTTTAGACCGCAGTCTATCCATTTCCATTGAAACCACCCCATTCAGATCTCCCATTATTATTATTTTCTGGTCCAGGTATTCAAATAGCTTCTCCTCCAATCCTTTAAAGAATTCAGCTTTACTTCCATTTGGTGCATAAACTCCAATGATTATTAATTTTTCTCCTTGCCAATTGACTTGAACTGCTATCATCCTTCCTTCTTCGTTTTTGAATAATTGTTGTGCCTCTAATTGGCCATGCGAAAAGTCAGATTTTTGATGAAATTGTGACCCCGGGGCTTAGGGATTTTTTCAAAAAAATCTTTTTCTGCCGGATAAGTTGTCGAGGGCTGATTTCTAGTCCTCTGAAAAAAAGCCTTCTGTTTCGAAAGCTAAACCTTTCAGGGGAGCATTTGCAACCGTTTGGCACCATTTTTGAGTGAATTGCCAAAAGTCAGATTTTTGATGAAATTGTGACCCCGGGGCTTAGGGATTTTTTCAAAAATATAATTTTCTGCTGGTTAAGTTGTCGAGGGCTCGTTTCTTCTCCTGTGATAAAAAGCCTTCTGTTTCGACCTCCAAAACTTTCAGGAGAGCATTTGCAACCGTTTGGCACCATCTTTGAGTGAATTGCCGAAAGTCAGATTTTTGATGAATTTGTGACCCCGGGGCTTAGGGATTTTTGCAAAAAAAAATTTTTCTGGCGGTTAAGTTTTCGAGGGCTGATTTCTTCTCCTGTGATAAAAAGTCTTATGTTTCGACCGGCAAACCCTTAAGGGGCGCATTTGCAACCGTTTGGCACCATTTTTGAGTGAATTGCCAAAAGTCAGATTTTGGATGAAATTGTGACCCTGGGGCTTAGGGATTTTTTCAAAAAAATATTTTTCTGCCGCTTAAATAGTCGAGGGCTGATTTCTTGTCCTGTGATAAAAAGCCTTCTGTTTCGACCTCCAAACCCTTCAGGGGAGCATTTGCAACCGTTTGGCACCATTGTTGAGTGAATTGCCAAAAGTCAGATTTTTGATGAAATTGAGACCCCGGGGCTTAGGGATTTTTTCAAAAAAATAATTTTCTGCCGGTTAAATAGTCGAGGGCTGATTTCTTTTCCTGTGATAAAAAGCCTTCTGTTTTGACGGCCAAACCTTTCAGGGGAGCATTTGCAACCGTTTGGCACCATTTTTTGTGTGAATTGCCGAAAGTCAGATTTTTGATGAAATTGTGACCCCGGGGCTTAGGGATTTTTTCAAAAAAATATTTTTCTGCCGGTTAAATAGTCGAGGGCTGATTTCTTGTCCTGTGATAAAAAGCCTTCTGTTTCGACGGCCAAACATTTCAGGGGAGCATTTGCAACCGTTTGGCACCATTTTTGAGTGAATTGCAAAAGTCAGCTTTTTGATGAAATTTGATGAAATGGCTTAGGGATTTTTTCAAAAAAATAATTTCTGCCGGTTAAGTTGTTGAGGACTGATTTCTTTTAGTGTGATAAAAAGCCTTCTGTTTCGACCGCCAAACCTTTCAGGGGAAGATTTGCAAATGTTTGGCACCATTTTTGAATGAATTGCCAAAAGTCAGATTTTTGATGAAATTGTGCCACCATGGTTTAGGGATTTTTTTAAAAAAAAAAAAAATTCTGCCGGTTAAGTTGTCGAGGGCTGATTTCTTGTCCTGTGATAAAAAGCCTTCTCTTTCGACCGCCAAGCCTTTCAGGAGAGCATTTGCAACTGTTTTGCACCATTTTTGAGTGAATTGCCAAAAGTCAGATTTTGGATGAAATTGTGACCCTGGGGCTTAGGGATTTTTTCAAAAAAATATTTTTCTGCCGCTTAAATAGTCGAGGGCTGATTTCTTGTCCTGTGATAAAAAGCCTTCTGTTTCGACCTCCAAACCCTTCAGGGGAGCATTTGCAACCGTTTGGCACCATTGTTGAGTGAATTGCCAAAAGTCAGATTTTTGATGAAATTGAGACCCCGGGGCTTAGGGATTTTTTCAAAAAAATAATTTTCTGCCGGTTAAATAGTCGAGGGCTGATTTCTTTTCCTGTGATAAAAAGCCTTCTGTTTTGACGGCCAAACCTTTCAGGGGAGCATTTGCAACCGTTTGGCACCATTTTTTGTGTGAATTGCCGAAAGTCAGATTTTTGATGAAATTGTGACCCCGGGGCTTAGGGATTTTTTCAAAAAAATATTTTTCTGCCGGTTAAATAGTCGAGGGCTGATTTCTTGTCCTGTGATAAAAAGCCTTCTGTTTCGACGGCCAAACATTTCAGGGGAGCATTTGCAACCGTTTGGCACCATTTTTGAGTGAATTGCAAAAGTCAGCTTTTTGATGAAATTTGATGAAATGGCTTAGGGATTTTTTCAAAAAAATAATTTCTGCCGGTTAAGTTGTTGAGGACTGATTTCTTTTAGTGTGATAAAAAGCCTTCTGTTTCGACCGCCAAACCTTTCAGGGGAAGATTTGCAAATGTTTGGCACCATTTTTGAATGAATTGCCAAAAGTCAGATTTTTGATGAAATTGTGCCACCATGGTTTAGGGATTTTTTTAAAAAAAAAAAAAATTCTGCCGGTTAAGTTGTCGAGGGCTGATTTCTTGTCCTGTGATAAAAAGCCTTCTCTTTCGACCGCCAAGCCTTTCAGGAGAGCATTTGCAACTGTTTTGCACCGTTTTTGGGTGAATTGCCAAAAGTCAGATTTTTGATGAAATTGTGACCCTTGGGGCTTAGGGATTTTTTTTTAAAAAAAAAATTTCTGCCGGTTAAGTTGTCGAGGGCTTATTTCATTTCCTGTCATAAAAAGCCTTCTGTTTCGACCGCCAAAAGATACAGGGGAGCATTTGCAACCGTTTGGCACCATTTTTGAGTGAATTGCCGAAGGTCAGATTTTTATGAATTTGTGCCCCCGGGGCTTAGGGATTTTTTCAAAAAAAAAATTTTCTGGCGCTTAAGTTTTTGAGTGCTGATTTCTTTTCCTGTGATAAAAAGCCTTCTGTTTCTATTGCCAAACCTTTCAGGGGAGCATTTGCAACCGTTTGGCATCATTTTTGAGTGAATTGCCGAAAGTCAGATTTTTGATGAATTTGTGACCCCGGGGCTTAGGGATTTTTTCAAAAAAAAATTTTTCTGGCGCTTAAGTTTTTGAGTGCTGATTTCTTGTCCTGTGATAAAAAGCCTTCTGTTTCGACGGCCAAACCTTTCAGGGGAGCATTTGCAACCGTTTGTCACCATTTTTTGTGTGAATTGCCCAAAGTCAGATTTTTGATGAAATTGTGACCCCGGGGCTTAGGGATTTTTTTTAAAAAAAAATTTCTGGCGCTTAAGTTGTCGAGGGCTGATTTCTTGTCCTGTGATAAAAAGTCTTATGTTTCGACCGGCAAACCCTTAAGGGGCGCATTTGCAAGCGTTTGGCACCATTTTTGAGTGAATTGCCGAAAGTCAGATTTTTGATGAAATTGTGACCCCGGGGCTTAGGGATGTTTTCAATAAAATCTTTACTGCCGGTTAAGTTGTCGAGGGCTGATTTCTTGTTCTGTGATAAAAAGCCTTCTATTTCGACGGCCAAACCCTTAAGGGGCGCATTTGCAACCGTTTGGCACCATCTTTGAGTGAATTGCCGAAAGTCAGATTTTTGATGAATTTGTGACCCCGGGGCTTAGGGATTTTTGCAAAAAAATTTTTTTCTGGCGGTTAAGTTTTCGAGGGCTGATTTCTTCTCCTGTGATAAAAAGTCTTATGTTTCGACCGGCAAACCCTTAAGGGGCGCATTTGCAACCGTTTGGCACCATTTTTGAGTGAATTGCCAAAAGTCAGATTTTGGATGAAATTGTGACCCTGGGGCTTAGGGATTTTTTCAAAAAAATATTTTTCTGCCGCTTAAATAGTCGAGGGCTGATTTCTTGTCCTGTGATAAAAAGCCTTCTGTTTCGACCTCCAAACCCTTCAGGGGAGCATTTGCAACCGTTTGGCACCATTGTTGAGTGAATTGCCAAAAGTCAGATTTTTGATGAAATTGAGACCCCGGGGCTTAGGGATTTTTTCAAAAAAATAATTTTCTGCCGGTTAAATAGTCGAGGGCTGATTTCTTTTCCTGTGATAAAAAGCCTCCTGTTTTGACGGCCAAACCTTTCAGGGGAGCATTTGCAACCGTTTGGCACCATTTTTTGTGTGAATTGCCGAAAGTCAGATTTTTGATGAAATTGTGACTCCGGGGCTTAGGGATTTTTTCAAAAAAATAATTTTCTGCCGGTTAAATAGTCGAGGGCTGATTTCTTGTCCTGTGATAAAAAGCCTTCTGTTTCGACGGCCAAACATTTCAGGGGAGCATTTGCAACCGTTTGGCACCATTTTTGAGTGAATTGCCAAAAGTCAGATTTTTGATGAATTTGTGACCCCGGGGCTTAGGGATCTTTGCAAAAAAAAAAAAAATCTGCCAGTTATCTTGTCGAGGGCTGATTTCTTGTCCTGTGATAAAAAGCCTTCTGTTTCAACCGCCAAACCCTTAAGGGGCGCATTTGCAACCGTTTGGCACCATTTTTTGTGTGAATTGCCGAAAGTCAGATTTTTGATGAATTTGTGACTCCGGGGCTTAGGGATTTTTGCAAAAAAAAAATTTTCTGCCGGTTAAACAGTCGAGGGCTGATTTCTTCTCCTGTGATAAAAAGTCTTATGTTTCGACCGGCAAACCCTTAAGGGGCGCATTTGCAACCGTTTGGCACCATTTTTGAGTGAATTGCCAAAAGTCAGATTTTGGATGAAATTGTGACCCTGGGGCTTAGGGATTTTTTCAAAAAAATATTTTTCTGCCGCTTAAATAGTCGAGGGCTGATTTCTTGTCCTGTGATAAAAAGCCTTCTGTTTCAACCGCCAAACCCTTAAGGGGCGCACTTGCAACCGTTTGGCACCATCTTTGAGTGAATTGCCGAAAGTCAGATTTTTGATGAATTTGTGACTCCGGGGCTTAGGGATTTTTGCAAAAAAAATAATTTTCTGCCGGTTAAATAGTCGAGGGCTGATTTCTTGTCCTGTGATAAAAAGCCTTCTGTTTCGACGGCCAAACCTTTCAGGGGAGCATTTGCAACCGTTTGTCACCATTTTTTGTGTGAATTGCCCAAAGTCAGATTTTTGATGAAATTGTGACCCCGGGGCTTAGGGATTTTTTTTAAAAAAAAAATTCTGGCGCTTAAGTTGTCGAGGGCTGATTTCTTGTCCTGTGATAAAAAGTCTTATGTTTCGACCGGCAAACCCTTAAGAGGCGCATTTGCAAGCGTTTGGCACCATTTTTGAGTGAATTGCCGAAAGTCAGATTTTTGATGAAATTGTGACCCCGGGGCTTAGGGATGTTTTCAATAAAATCTTTACTGCCGGTTAAGTTGTCGAGGGCTGATTTCTTGTTCTGTGATAAAAAGCCTTCTATTTCGACGGCCAAACCCTTAAGGGGCGCATTTGCAACCGTTTGGCACCATCTTTGAGTGAATTGCCGAAAGTCAGATTTTTGATGAATTTGTGACCCCGGGGCTTAGGGATTTTTGCAAAAAAAAAATTTTCTGGCGGTTAAGTTTTCGAGGGCTGATTTCTTCTCCTGTGATAAAAAGTCTTATGTTTCGACCGGCAAACCCTTAAGGGGCGCATTTGCAACCGTTTGGCACCATTTTTGAGTGAATTGCCAAAAGTCAGATTTTGGATGAAATTGTGACCCTGGGGCTTAGGGATTTTTTCAAAAAAATATTTTTCTGCCGCTTAAATAGTCGAGGGCTGATTTCTTGTCCTGTGATAAAAAGCCTTCTGTTTCGACCTCCAAACCCTTCAGGGGAGCATTTGCAACCGTTTGGCACCATTGTTGAGTGAATTGCCAAAAGTCAGATTGTTGATGAAATTGAGACCCCGGGGCTTAGGGATTTTTTCCAAAGAATAATTTTCTGCCGGTTAAATAGTCGAGGGCTGATTTCTTTTCCTGTGATAAAAAGCCTTCTGTTTCGACCACCAAACCTTTCAGGAGAGCATTTGCAACCGTTTGGCACAATTTTTGAGTGAATTGCCAAAAGTCAGATTTTCGATGAATTTGTGACCCCGGGGCTTAGGGATTTTGTCAAAAAAATAATTTTCTGCCGGTTAAATAGTCGAGGGTTGATTTCTTGTCCTGTGATAAAAAGCCTTCTGTTTCGACGGCCAAACCTTTCAGGGGAGCATTTGCAAACGTTTGGCACCATTTTTGAGTGAATTGCCAAAAGTCAGATTTTTGATGAAATTGTGACCCCGGGGCTTAGGGATTTTTTCAAAAGAATAATTTTCTGCCGGTTAAATAGTCGAGGGCTGATTTCTTTTCCTGTGATAAAAAGTCTTATGTTTCGACCGGCAAACCCTTAAGGGGCGCATATGCAACCGTTTGGCACCATTTTTGAGTGAATTGCCAAAAGGCAGATTTTTGATGAAATTGTGACCCCGGGGCTTAGGTATTTTTTCAAAAAAATAATTTTCTGCCGGTTAAGTTGTCGAGGGCTGATTTCTTTTCCTGTGATAAAAAGCCTCCTGTTTCGATGGCCAAACCTTTCAGGGGAGCATTTGCAACCGTTTCGCACCATTTTTTGTGTGACTTGCCGAAAGTCAGATTTTTGATGAGTTTGTGACCCCGGGGCTTAGGGGTTTTTTCAAAAAAATAATTTTCGGCTGGTTAAATAGTCGAGGGCTGATTTCTTGTCCTGTGATAAAAAGCCTTCTGTTTCGACGGCCAAACCTTTCAGGGGAGCATTTGCAACCGTTTGGCAACATTTTTGAGTGAATTGCCAAAAGTCAGATTTTTGATGAAATTGTGACCCCGGGGCTTACGGATTTTTTCAAAAAAATATTTTTCTGCCGGTCAAATAGTTGAGGGCTGATTTCTTGTCCTGTAATAAAAAGCCTTCTGTTTCGACGGCCAAACCTTTCAGGGGAGCATTTGCAACCGTTTGGCACCATTTTTTGTGTGAATTGCCGAAAGTCAGATTTTTGATGAATTTGTGACCCCGGGGCTTTGGGATTTTTTCAAAAAAATATTTTACTGCCGCTTAAATAGTCGAGGGCTGATTTCTTATCCTGTGATAAAAAGCCTTCTGTTTCGACGGCCAAACCTTTCAGGGGAGCATTTGCAACCGTTTGGCAACATTTTTGAGTGAATTTCCAAAAGTCAGATTTTTGATGAAATTGTGACCCCGGGGCTTAGGGATTTTTTCAAAAAAAATAATTTTCTGCCGGTTAAGTTGTCGAGGGCTCATTTCTTTTCCTGTGAGAAAAAGCCTTCTGTTTCGACCGCCAAACCTTTCAGGGGAGCATTTGCAACCGTTTGGCAACATTTTTGAGTGAATTGCCAAAAGTCAGATTTTTGATGAAATTGTGACCCCGGGGCTTTGGGATTTTTACAAAAAAATAATTTTCTGCCGGTCAAATAGTCGAGGGCTTATTTCTTGTCCTGTGATAAAAAGCCTTCTGTTTCGACAGCCAAACCTTTCAGGGGAGCATTTGCAACCGTTTGGCACCATTTTTGAGTGAATTGCCAAAAGTCAGATTTTTGGTGAAATTGTGACTCCGGGGCTTAGGGATTTTTTCAAAAAAATAATTTTCTGCCGGTTAAATAGTCGAGGGCTGATTTCTTGTCCTGTGATAAAAAGCCTTCTGTTTCGACAGCCAAACCTTTCAGGGGAGCATTTGCAACCGTTTGGCACCATTTTTGAGTGAATTGCCAAAAGTCAGATTTTGGATGAATTTGTGACCCCGGGGCTTAGGGATTTTTTCAAAAGAATAATTTTCTGCCGGTTAAATAGTCGAGGGCTGATTTCTTGTCCTGTGATAAAAAGCCTTCTGTTTCGACGGCCAAACCTTTCAGGGGAGCATTTGCAACTGTTTGGCACCATTTTTGAGTGAATTGCCAAAAGTCAGATTTTGGATGAAATTGTGACCCCGGGGCTTAGGGATTTTTGCAAAAAAATAATTTTCTGGCGCTTAAGTTGTCGAGGGCTGATTTCTTGTCCTGTGATAAAAAGTCTTATGTTTCGACCGGCAAACCCTTAAGGGGCGCATATGCAACCGTTTGGCACCATTTTTGAGTGAATTGCCAAAAGGCAGATTTTTGATGAAATTGTGACCCCGGGGCTTAGGGATTTTTTCAAAAAAAAAATTTCTGCCGCTTAAGTTGTCGAGGGCTGATTTCTTTTCCTGTGAGAAAAAGCCTTCTGTTTCGACCGCCAAACCTTTCAGGGGAGCATTTGCAACCGTTTGGCAACATTTTTGAGTGAATTGCCAAAAGTCAAATTTTTGATGAATTTGTGACCCCGGGGCTTAGGGATTTTTTCAAAAAAATAATTTTCTGCCGGTTAAATAGTCGAGGGCTGATTTCTTGTCCTGTGATAAAAAGCCTTCTGTTTCGATGGCCAAACCTTTCAGGGGAGCATTTGCAACCGTTTGGCACCATTTTTGAGTGAATTGCCAAAAGTCAGATTTTTGATGAAATTGTGACCCCGGGGCTTAGGGATTTTTTCAAAAAAATAATTTTCTGCCGGTTAAGTTGTCGAGGGCTGATTTCTTTTCCTGTGATAAAAAGCCTTCTGCTTCGATGGCCAAACCTTTCAGGGGAGCATTTGCAACCGTTTCGCACCATTTTTTGTGTGACTTGCCGAAAGTCAGATTTTTGATGAGTTTGTGACCCCGGGGCTTAGGGATTTTTTCAAAAAAATAATTTTCTGCCGGTTAAATAGTCGAGGGCTGATTTCTTGTCCTGTGATAAAAAGCCTTCTGTTTCGACGGCCAAACCTTTCAGGGGAGCATTTGCAACCGTTTGGCACCATTTTTGAGTGAATTGCCAAAAGTCAGATTTTTGGTGAAATTGTGACTCCGGGGCTTAGGGATTTTTTCAAAAAAATAATTTTCTGCCGGTTAAATAGTCGAGGGCTGATTTCTTGTCCTGTGATAAAAAGCCTTCTGTTTCGACAGCCAAACCTTTCAGGGGAGCATTTGCAACCGTTTGGCACCATTTTTGAGTGAATTGCCAAAAGTCAGATTTTGGATGAATTTGTGACCCCGGGGCTTAGGGATTTTTTCAAAAGAATAATTTTCTGCCGGTTAAATAGTCGAGGGCTGATTTCTTGTCCTGTGATAAAAAGCCTTCTGTTTCGACGGCCAAACCTTTCAGGGGAGCATTTGCAACTGTTTGGCACCATTTTTGAGTGAATTGCCAAAAGTCAGATTTTGGATGAAATTGTGACCCCGGGGCTTAGGGATTTTTGCAAAAAAATAATTTTCTGGCGCTTAAGTTGTCGAGGGCTGATTTCTTGTCCTGTGATAAAAAGTCTTATGTTTCGACCGGCAAACCCTTAAGGGGCGCATATGCAACCGTTTGGCACCATTTTTGAGTGAATTGCCAAAAGGCAGATTTTTGATGAAATTGTGACCCCGGGGCTTAGGGATTTTTTCAAAAAAAAAATTTCTGCCGCTTAAGTTGTCGAGGACTGATTTCTTTTCCTGTGAGAAAAAGCCTTCTGTTTCGACCGCCAAACCTTTCAGGGGAGCATTTGCAACCGTTTGGCAACATTTTTGAATGAATTGCCAAAAGTCAAATTTTTGATGAATTTGTGACCCCGGGGCTTAGGGATTTTTTCAAAAAAATAATTTTCTGCCGGTTAAATAGTCGAGGGCTGATTTCTTGTCCTGTGATAAAAAGCCTTCTGTTTCGATGGCCAAACCTTTCAGGGGAGCATTTGCAACCGTTTGGCACCATTTTTGAGTGAATTGCCAAAAGTCAGATTTTTGATGAAATTGTGACCCCGGGGCTTAGGGATTTTTTCAAAAAAATAATTTTCTGCCGGTTAAGTTGTCGAGGGCTGATTTCTTTTCCTGTGATAAAAAGCCTTCTGCTTCGATGGCCAAACCTTTCAGGGGAGCATTTGCAACCGTTTCGCACCATTTTTTGTGTGACTTGCCGAAAGTCAGATTTTTGATGAGTTTGTGACCCCGGGGCTTAGGGATTTTTTCAAAAAAATAATTTTCTGCCAGTTAAGTTGTCGAGGGCTGATTTCTTGTCCTGTGATGAAAAGTCTTATGTTTCGACCGCCAAACCCTTAAGGGGCGCATTTGCAACCGTTTGGCACCATCTTTGAGTGAATTGCCAAAAGTCAGATTTTTGATGAAATTGTGACCCCGGGGCTTAGGGATTTTTTCAAAAAAATAATTTTCTGCCGGTTAAATAGTTGAGGGCTGATTTCTTGTCCTGTGATAAAACGTCTTATGTTTCAACCGGCAAACCCTTAAGGGGCGCATTTGCAACCGTTTGGCACCATTTTTGAGTGAATTGCCAAAAGTCAGATTTTTGATGAAATTCTGACCCCGGCGCTTAGGGATTTTTTCAAAAAAAATAATTTTCTGCCGGTTAAGTTGTCGAGCGCTGATTTCTGTTATTGTGAGAAAAAGCCTTCTGTTTCGACCGCCAAACCTTTCAGGGGAGCATTTGCAACCGTTTGGCAACATTTTTGAGTGAATTGCCAAAAGTCAGATTTTTGATGAAATTGTGACCCCGGGGCTTAGGGATTTTTTCAAAAAAAATAATTTTCTGCCAGTTAAGTTGTCGAGGGCTGATTTCTTTTCCTGTGAGACAAAGCCTTCTGTTTTGACTGCCAAACCTTTCAGGGGAGCATTTGCAACTGTTTGGCACCATTTTTGAGTGAATTGCCAAAAGTCAGATTTTTGGTGAAATTGTGACCCCGGGACTTAGGGATTTTTTCAAAAAAATATTTTTCTGCCGGTCAAATAGTCGAGGGCTTATTTCTTGTCCTGTGATAAAAAGTCTTATGTTTCGACCGGCAAACCCTTAAGGGGCGCATTTGCAACCGGTTGGCACCATTTTTGAGTGAATTGCCAAAAGTCAGATTTTTGATGAAATTGTGACCCCGGGGCTTGGGGATTTTTTCAAAGAAATAATTTTCTGCCGGTTAAATAGTCGAGGGCTGATTTCTTGTCGTGTGATAAAAAGCCTTCTGTTTCGACGGCCAAACCTTTCAGGGGAGCATTTGCAAATATTTGGCACCATTTTTTCTGTGAATTGCCGAAAGTCAGATTTTTGATGAAATTGTGACTCCGGGGCTTAGGGATTTTTTCCAAAAAAATTTTTTCTGGCGGTTAAGTTGTCGAGGGCTGATTTCTTTTCCTGTGATAAAAAGCATTCTGTTTTGACCGCCAAACCTTTCAGGGGAGCATTTGCAACCGTTTGGCACCATTTTTTCTGTGAATTGCCGAAAGTCAGATTTTTGATGAATTTGTGACCCCGGGGCTTTGGGATTTTTGCAAAAAAAAAAATTTCTGCCATTTAAGTTGTCGATGACTGATTTCTTGTCATGTGATAAAAAGCCTTCTGTTTCGACCGCCAAACCCTTAAGGGCCGCATTTGCAACCGTTTGGCACCATCTTTGAGTGAATTGCCGAAAGTCAGATTTTTGATGAAATTGTGACCCCGGGGCTTTGGGATTTTTGCAAAAAAAAAAATTTACTGCCATTTAAGTTGTAGAGGGCTGATTTCTTGTCGTGTGATAAAAAGCCTTCTGTTTCGACCGCCAAACCCTTAAGGGCCGCATTTGCAACCGTTTGGCACCATCTTTGAGTGAATTGCTGAAAGTCAGATTTTTGATGAAATTATGACCCCGGGGCTTAGGGATTTTTTCAAAAAAATAATTTTCTGCCGGTTAAGTTGTCGAGGGCTGATTTCTTGTCTTGTGATAAAAAGCCTTCTGTTTCGATCTCCAAACCTTTCAGCGGAGCATTTGCAACTGTTTGGCACCATTTTTGAGTGAATCGCCAAAAGTCAGATTTTTGATGAATTTGTGACCCCGGGGCTTAGGGATTTTTTCAAAAAAATAATTTTCTGCCGGTTAAATAGTCGAGGGCTGATTTCTTGTCCTGTGATAAAAAGTCTTATGTTTCGACCGCCAAACCTTTCAGGGGAGCATTTGCAACCGTTTGGCACCATTTTTGAGTGAATTGCCAAAAGTCAGATTTTGGATGAAATTGTGACCCCGGGGCTTAGGGATTTTTTCAAAAAAATAATTTTTTGCCGGTTAAGTTGTCGAGGGCTGATTTCTTTTCCTGTGATAAAAAGCCTTCTGTTTCGACGGCCAAACCTTTCAGGGGAGCATTTGCAACCGTTTGGCAACATTTTTGAGTGAATTGCCAAAAGTCAAATTTTTGATGAATTTGTTACCCCGGGGCTTAGGCATTTTTTCAAAAAAATATTTTTCTGCCGCTTAAATAGTCGAGGGCTGATTTCTTGTACTGCGATAAAAAGCCTTCTGTTTCGACGGCCAAACCTTTCAGGGGAGGATTTGCAACCGTTTGGCAACATTTTTCAGTGAATTGCCAAAAGTCAGATTTTTGATGAAATTGTGACCCCGGGGCTTAGGGATTTTTTCAAAAAAATAATTTTCTGCCAGTTAAATAGTGTAGGGCTGATTTCTAGTCCTGTAATAAAAAGCCTTCTGTTTCGATGGCCAAAACTTTCAGGGGAGCATTTGCAACCGTTTGGCACCATTTTTGAGTGAATTGCCAAAAGTCAGATTTTTGATGAAATTGTGACCCTGGGGCTTAGGGATTTTTTCAAAAAAATAATTTTCTGCTGGTTAAGTTGTCGAGGGCTGATTTCTTTTCCTGTGATAAAAAGCCTTCTGTTTCGACGGCCAAAACTTTCAGGGGAGCATTTGCAACCGTTTGGCAACATTTTTGTGTGAATTGCCAAAAGTCAAATTTTTGATGAATTTGTGACCCCGGGGCTAAGGGATTTTTGCAAAAAAAAAAATTTCTGCCAGTTAAGTTGTCGAGGACTGATTTATTGTCCTGTGATAAAAAGCCTTCTGTTTCGACCGCCAAACCTTTCAGGGGAAGATTTGCAAATGTTTGGCACCATTTTTGAATGAATTGCCAAAAGTCAGATTTTTGATGAAATTGTGCCACCATGGTTTAGGGATTTTTTTTAAAAAAAAAAAATTCTGCCGGTTAAGTTGTCGAGGGCTGATTTCTTGTCCTGTGATAAAAAGCCTTCTCTTTCGACCGCCAAGCCTTTCAGGAGAGCATTTGCAACTGTTTTGCACCGTTTTTGGGTGAATTGCCAAAAGTCAGATTTTTGATGAAATTGTGACCCTTGGGGCTTAGGGATTTTTTTTTTAAAAAAAAATTTCTGCCGGTTAAGTTGTCGAGGGCTTATTTCATTTCCTGTCATAAAAAGCCTTCTGTTTCGACCGCCAAAAGATACAGGGGAGCATTTGCAACCGTTTGGCACCATTTTTGAGTGAATTGCCGAAGGTCAGATTTTTATGAATTTGTGCCCCCGGGGCTTAGGGATTTTTTCAAAAAAAAAATTTTCTGGCGCTTAAGTTTTTGAGTGCTGATTTCTTTTCCTGTGATAAAAAGCCTTCTGTTTCTATTGCCAAACCTTTCAGGGGAGCATTTGCAACCGTTTGGCATCATTTTTGAGTGAATTGCCGAAAGTCAGATTTTTGATGAATTTGTGACCCCGGGGCTTAGGGATTTTTTCAAAAAAATTTTTTTCTGGCGCTTAAGTTTTTGAGTGCTGATTTCTTGTCCTGTGATAAAAAGCCTTCTGTTTCGACGGCCAAACCTTTCAGGGGAGCATTTGCAACCGTTTGTCACCATTTTTTGTGTGAATTGCCCAAAGTCAGATTTTTGATGAAATTGTGACCCCGGGGCTTAGGGATTTTTTTTAAAAAAAAATTTCTGGCGCTTAAGTTGTCGAGGGCTGATTTCTTGTCCTGTGATAAAAAGTCTTATGTTTCGACCGGCAAACCCTTAAGGGGCGCATTTGCAAGCGTTTGGCACCATTTTTGAGTGAATTGCCGAAAGTCAGATTTTTGATGAAATTGTGACCCCGGGGCTTAGGGATGTTTTCAATAAAATCTTTACTGCCGGTTAAGTTGTCGAGGGCTGATTTCTTGTTCTGTGATAAAAAGCCTTCTATTTCGACGGCCAAACCCTTAAGGGGCGCATTTGCAACCGTTTGGCACCATCTTTGAGTGAATTGCCGAAAGTCAGATTTTTGATGAATTTGTGACCCCGGGGCTTAGGGATTTTTGCAAAAAAATTTTTTTCTGGCGGTTAAGTTTTCGAGGGCTGATTTCTTCTCCTGTGATAAAAAGTCTTATGTTTCGACCGGCAAACCCTTAAGGGGCGCATTTGCAACCGTTTGGCACCATTTTTGAGTGAATTGCCAAAAGTCAGATTTTGGATGAAATTGTGACCCTGGGGCTTAGGGATTTTTTCAAAAAAATATTTTTCTGCCGCTTAAATAGTCGAGGGCTGATTTCTTGTCCTGTGATAAAAAGCCTTCTGTTTCGACCTCCAAACCCTTCAGGGGAGCATTTGCAACCGTTTGGCACCATTGTTGAGTGAATTGCCAAAAGTCAGATTTTTGATGAAATTGAGACCCCGGGGCTTAGGGATTTTTTCAAAAAAATAATTTTCTGCCGGTTAAATAGTCGAGGGCTGATTTCTTTTCCTGTGATAAAAAGCCTCCTGTTTTGACGGCCAAACCTTTCAGGGGAGCATTTGCAACCGTTTGGCACCATTTTTTGTGTGAATTGCCGAAAGTCAGATTTTTGATGAAATTGTGACTCCGGGGCTTAGGGATTTTTTCAAAAAAATAATTTTCTGCCGGTTAAATAGTCGAGGGCTGATTTCTTGTCCTGTGATAAAAAGCCTTCTGTTTCGACGGCCAAACATTTCAGGGGAGCATTTGCAACCGTTTGGCACCATTTTTGAGTGAATTGCCAAAAGTCAGATTTTTGATGAATTTGTGACCCCGGGGCTTAGGGATCTTTGCAAAAAAAAAAAAAATCTGCCAGTTATCTTGTCGAGGGCTGATTTCTTGTCCTGTGATAAAAAGCCTTCTGTTTCAACCGCCAAACCCTTAAGGGGCGCATTTGCAACCGTTTGGCACCATTTTTTGTGTGAATTGCCGAAAGTCAGATTTTTGATGAATTTGTGACTCCGGGGCTTAGGGATTTTTGCAAAAAAAAAATTTTCTGCCGGTTAAACAGTCGAGGGCTGATTTCTTCTCCTGTGATAAAAAGTCTTATGTTTCGACCGGCAAACCCTTAAGGGGCGCATTTGCAACCGTTTGGCACCATTTTTGAGTGAATTGCCAAAAGTCAGATTTTGGATGAAATTGTGACCCTGGGGCTTAGGGATTTTTTCAAAAAAATATTTTTCTGCCGCTTAAATAGTCGAGGGCTGATTTCTTGTCCTGTGATAAAAAGCCTTCTGTTTCGACCTCCAAACCCTTCAGGGGAGCATTTGCAACCGTTTGGCACCATTGTTGAGTGAATTGCCAAAAGTCAGATTGTTGATGAAATTGAGACCCCGGGGCTTAGGGATTTTTTCCAAAGAATAATTTTCTGCCGGTTAAATAGTCGAGGGCTGATTTCTTTTCCTGTGATAAAAAGCCTTCTGTTTCGACCACCAAACCTTTCAGGAGAGCATTTGCAACCGTTTGGCACAATTTTTGAGTGAATTGCCAAAAGTCAGATTTTCGATGAATTTGTGACCCCGGGGCTTAGGGATTTTGTCAAAAAAATAATTTTCTGCCGGTTAAATAGTCGAGGGTTGATTTCTTGTCCTGTGATAAAAAGCCTTCTGTTTCGACGGCCAAACCTTTCAGGGGAGCATTTGCAAACGTTTGGCACCATTTTTGAGTGAATTGCCAAAAGTCAGATTTTTGATGAAATTGTGACCCCGGGGCTTAGGGATTTTTTCAAAAGAATAATTTTCTGCCGGTTAAATAGTCGAGGGCTGATTTCTTTTCCTGTGATAAAAAGTCTTATGTTTCGACCGGCAAACCCTTAAGGGGCGCATATGCAACCGTTTGGCACCATTTTTGAGTGAATTGCCAAAAGGCAGATTTTTGATGAAATTGTGACCCCGGGGCTTAGGTATTTTTTCAAAAAAATAATTTTCTGCCGGTTAAGTTGTCGAGGGCTGATTTCTTTTCCTGTGATAAAAAGCCTCCTGTTTCGATGGCCAAACCTTTCAGGGGAGCATTTGCAACCGTTTCGCACCATTTTTTGTGTGACTTGCCGAAAGTCAGATTTTTGATGAGTTTGTGACCCCGGGGCTTAGGGGTTTTTTCAAAAAAATAATTTTCGGCTGGTTAAATAGTCGAGGGCTGATTTCTTGTCCTGTGATAAAAAGCCTTCTGTTTCGACGGCCAAACCTTTCAGGGGAGCATTTGCAACCGTTTGGCAACATTTTTGAGTGAATTGCCAAAAGTCAGATTTTTGATGAAATTGTGACCCCGGGACTTACGGATTTTTTCAAAAAAATATTTTTCTGCCGGTCAAATAGTTGAGGGCTGATTTCTTGTCCTGTAATAAAAAGCCTTCTGTTTCGACGGCCAAACCTTTCAGGGGAGCATTTGCAACCGTTTGGCACCATTTTTTGTGTGAATTGCCGAAAGTCAGATTTTTGATGAATTTGTGACCCCGGGGCTTTGGGATTTTTTCAAAAAAATATTTTACTGCCGCTTAAATAGTCGAGGGCTGATTTCTTATCCTGTGATAAAAAGCCTTCTGTTTCGACGGCCAAACCTTTCAGGGGAGCATTTGCAACCGTTTGGCAACATTTTTGAGTGAATTTCCAAAAGTCAGATTTTTGATGAAATTGTGACCCCGGGGCTTAGGGATTTTTTCAAAAAAAATAATTTTCTGCCGGTTAAGTTGTCGAGGGCTCATTTCTTTTCCTGTGAGAAAAAGCCTTCTGTTTCGACCGCCAAACCTTTCAGGGGAGCATTTGCAACCGTTTGGCAACATTTTTGAGTGAATTGCCAAAAGTCAGATTTTTGATGAAATTGTGACCCCGGGGCTTTGGGATTTTTACAAAAAAATAATTTTCTGCCGGTCAAATAGTCGAGGGCTTATTTCTTGTCCTGTGATAAAAAGCCTTCTGTTTCGACAGCCAAACCTTTCAGGGGAGCATTTGCAACCGTTTGGCACCATTTTTGAGTGAATTGCCAAAAGTCAGATTTTTGGTGAAATTGTGACTCCGGGGCTTAGGGATTTTTTCAAAAAAATAATTTTCTGCCGGTTAAATAGTCGAGGGCTGATTTCTTGTCCTGTGATAAAAAGCCTTCTGTTTCGACAGCCAAACCTTTCAGGGGAGCATTTGCAACCGTTTGGCACCATTTTTGAGTGAATTGCCAAAAGTCAGATTTTGGATGAATTTGTGACCCCGGGGCTTAGGGATTTTTTCAAAAGAATAATTTTCTGCCGGTTAAATAGTCGAGGGCTGATTTCTTGTCCTGTGATAAAAAGCCTTCTGTTTCGACGGCCAAACCTTTCAGGGGAGCATTTGCAACTGTTTGGCACCATTTTTGAGTGAATTGCCAAAAGTCAGATTTTGGATGAAATTGTGACCCCGGGGCTTAGGGATTTTTGCAAAAAAATAATTTTCTGGCGCTTAAGTTGTCGAGGGCTGATTTCTTGTCCTGTGATAAAAAGTCTTATGTTTCGACCGGCAAACCCTTAAGGGGCGCATATGCAACCGTTTGGCACCATTTTTGAGTGAATTGCCAAAAGGCAGATTTTTGATGAAATTGTGACCCCGGGGCTTAGGGATTTTTTCAAAAAAAAAATTTCTGCCGCTTAAGTTGTCGAGGGCTGATTTCTTTTCCTGTGAGAAAAAGCCTTCAGTTTCGACCGCCAAACCTTTCAGGGGAGCATTTGCAACCGTTTGGCAACATTTTTGAGTGAATTGCCAAAAGTCAAATTTTTGATGAATTTGTGACCCCGGGGCTTAGGGATTTTTTCAAAAAAATAATTTTCTGCCGGTTAAATAGTCGAGGGCTGATTTCTTGTCCTGTGATAAAAAGCCTTCTGTTTCGATGGCCAAACCTTTCAGGGGAGCATTTGCAACCGTTTGGCACCATTTTTGAGTGAATTGCCAAAAGTCAGATTTTTGATGAAATTGTGACCCCGGGGCTTAGGGATTTTTTCAAAAAAATAATTTTCTGCCGGTTAAGTTGTCGAGGGCTGATTTCTTTTCCTGTGATAAAAAGCCTTCTGCTTCGATGGCCAAACCTTTCAGGGGAGCATTTGCAACCGTTTCGCACCATTTTTTGTGTGACTTGCCGAAAGTCAGATTTTTGATGAGTTTGTGACCCCGGGGCTTAGGGATTTTTTCAAAAAAATAATTTTCTGCCGGTTAAATAGTCGAGGGCTGATTTCTTGTCCTGTGATAAAAAGCCTTCTGTTTCGACGGCCAAACCTTTCAGGGGAGCATTTGCAACCGTTTGGCACCATTTTTGAGTGAATTGCCAAAAGTCAGATTTTTGGTGAAATTGTGACTCCGGGGCTTAGGGATTTTTTCAAAAAAATAATTTTCTGCCGGTTAAATAGTCGAGGGCTGATTTCTTGTCCTGTGATAAAAAGCCTTCTGTTTCGACAGCCAAACCTTTCAGGGGAGCATTTGCAACCGTTTGGCACCATTTTTGAGTGAATTGCCAAAAGTCAGATTTTGGATGAATTTGTGACCCCGGGGCTTAGGGATTTTTTCAAAAGAATAATTTTCTGCCGGTTAAATAGTCGAGGGCTGATTTCTTGTCCTGTGATAAAAAGCCTTCTGTTTCGACGGCCAAACCTTTCAGGGGAGCATTTGCAACTGTTTGGCACCATTTTTGAGTGAATTGCCAAAAGTCAGATTTTGGATGAAATTGTGACCCCGGGGCTTAGGGATTTTTGCAAAAAAATAATTTTCTGGCGCTTAAGTTGTCGAGGGCTGATTTCTTGTCCTGTGATAAAAAGTCTTATGTTTCGACCGGCAAACCCTTAAGGGGCGCATATGCAACCGTTTGGCACCATTTTTGAGTGAATTGCCAAAAGGCAGATTTTTGATGAAATTGTGACCCCGGGGCTTAGGGATTTTTTCAAAAAAAAAATTTCTGCCGCTTAAGTTGTCGAGGGCTGATTTCTTTTCCTGTGAGAAAAAGCCTTCTGTTTCGACCGCCAAACCTTTCAGGGGAGCATTTGCAACCGTTTGGCAACATTTTTGAGTGAATTGCCAAAAGTCAAATTTTTGATGAATTTGTGACCCCGGGGCTTAGGGATTTTTTCAAAAAAATAATTTTCTGCCGGTTAAATAGTCGAGGGCTGATTTCTTGTCCTGTGATAAAAAGCCTTCTGTTTCGATGGCCAAACCTTTCAGGGGAGCATTTGCAACCGTTTGGCACCATTTTTGAGTGAATTGCCAAAAGTCAGATTTTTGATGAAATTGTGACCCCGGGGCTTAGGGATTTTTTCAAAAAAATAATTTTCTGCCGGTTAAGTTGTCGAGGGCTGATTTCTTTTCCTGTGATAAAAAGCCTTCTGCTTCGATGGCCAAACCTTTCAGGGGAGCATTTGCAACCGTTTCGCAACATTTTTTGTGTGACTTGCCGAAAGTCAGATTTTTGATGAGTTTGTGACCCCGGGGCTTAGGGATTTTTTCAAAAAAATAATTTTCTGCCAGTTAAGTTGTCGAGGGCTGATTTCTTGTCCTGTGATGAAAAGTCTTATGTTTCGACCGCCAAACCCTTAAGGGGCGCATTTGCAACCGTTTGGCACCATTTTTGAGTGAATTGCCAAAAGTCAGATTTTTGATGAAATTCTGACCCCGGCGCTTAGGGATTTTTTCAAAAAAAATAATTTTCTGCCGGTTAAGTTGTCGAGCGCTGATTTCTGTTATTGTGAGAAAAAGCCTTCTGTTTCGACCGCCAAACCTTTCAGGGGAGCATTTGCAACCGTTTGGCAACATTTTTGAGTGAATTGCCAAAAGTCAGATTTTTGATGAAATTGTGACCCCGGGGCTTAGGGATTTTTTCAAAAAAATAATTTTCTGCCGGTTAAGTTGTCGAGGGCTGATTTCTTGTCCTGTGATAAAAAGTCTTATGTTTCAACCGGCAAACCCTTAAGGGGCGCATTTGCAACCGTTTGGCACCATTTTTGAGTGAATTGCCAAAAGTCAGATTTTTGATGAAATTGTGACCCCGGGGCTTAGGGATTTTTTCAAAAAAAATAATTTTCTGCCAGTTAAGTTGTCGAGGGCTGATTTCTTTTCCTGTGAGACAAAGCCTTCTGTTTTGACTGCCAAACCTTTCAGGGGAGCATTTGCAACTGTTTGGCACCATTTTTGAGTGAATTGCCAAAAGTCAGATTTTTGGTGAAATTGTGACCCCGGGACTTAGGGATTTTTTCAAAAAAATATTTTTCTGCCGGTCAAATAGTCGAGGGCTTATTTCTTGTCCTGTGATAAAAAGTCTTATGTTTCGACCGGCAAACCCTTAAGGGGCGCATTTGCAACCGGTTGGCACCATTTTTGAGTGAATTGCCAAAAGTCAGATTTTTGATGAAATTGTGACCCCGGGGCTTGGGGATTTTTTCAAAGAAATAATTTTCTGCCGGTTAAATAGTCGAGGGCTGATTTCTTGTCGTGTGATAAAAAGCCTTCTGTTTCGACGGCCAAACCTTTCAGGGGAGCATTTGCAACCGTTTGGCACCATTTTTGAGTGAATTGCCGAAAGTCAAATTTTTGATGAATTTGTGACCCCGGGGCTTAGGGATTTTTTCAAAAAAAAATTTTTCTGGCGATTAAGTTTTTGACGGCTGATTTCTTGTCCTGTGATAAAAAGCCTTCTGTTTCGACCTCCAAACCGTTCAGGTGAGCATTTGCAACCGTTTGGCAACATTTTTGAGTGAACTGCCGAAAGTCAGATTTTTGATGAATTTGTGACCCCGGGGCTTAGGGATTTTTTCAAAAAAATAATTTTCTGCCGGTTAAATAGTCGAGGGCTGATTTCTTGTCCTGTGATAAAAAGCCTTCTGTTTCGACGGCCAAACATTTCAGGGGAGCATTTGCAACCGTTTGGCACCATTTTTGAGTGAATTGCCGAAAGTCAGATATTTGATGAAATTGTGACCCCGGGGCTTAGGGATTTTTTCAAAAAAATATTTTCTGGCGGTTAAGTTTTCGACAGCTGATTTCTTGTCCTGTGATAAAAAGCCTTCTGTTTCGACCAGCAAACCCTTAAGGGGCGCATTTGCAACCGTTTGGCACCATTTTTTCTGTGAATTGCCAAAAGTCAGATTTTTGATGAAATTGTGACCCCGGGGCTTAGGGATTTTTTCAAAAAAATATTTTTCTGCCGCTTAAATAGTCGAGGGCTGATTTCTTGTCCTGTGATAAAAAGCCTTCTGTTTCGACCGCCAAACCCTTCAGGGGAGCATTTGCAAATATTTGGCACCATTTTTTCTGTGAATTGCCGAAAGTCAGATTTTTGATGAAATTGTGACTCCGGGGCTTAGGGATTTTTTCCAAAAAAAATTTTTCTGGCGGTTAAGTTGTCGAGGGCTGATTTCTTTTCCTGTGATAAAAAGCATTCTGTTTTGACCGCCAAACCTTTCAGGGGAGCATTTGCAACCGTTTGGCACCATTTTTTCTGTGAATTGCCGAAAGTCAGATTTTTGATGAATTTGTGACCCCGGGGCTTTGGGATTTTTGCAAAAAAAAAAATTTCTGCCATTTAAGTTGTCGACGACTGATTTCTTGTCATGTGATAAAAAGCCTTCTGTTTCGACCGCCAAACCCTTAAGGGCCGCATTTGCAACCGTTTGGCACCATCTTTGAGTGAATTGCCGAAAGTCAGATTTTTGATGAAATTGTGACCCCGGGGCTTTGGGATTTTTGCAAAAAAAAAAATTTACTGCCATTTAAGTTGTAGAGGGCCGATTTCTTGTCGTGTGATAAAAAGCCTTCTGTTTCGACCGCCAAACCCTTAAGGGCCGCATTTGCAACCGTTTGGCACCATCTTTGAGTGAATTGCTGAAAGTCAGATTTTTGATGAAATTATGACCCCGGGGCTTAGGGATTTTTTCAAAAAAATAATTTTCTGCCGGTTAAGTTGTCGAGGGCTGATTTCTTGTCTTGTGATAAAAAGCCTTCTGTTTCGATCTCCAAACCTTTCAGCGGAGCATTTGCAACTGTTTGGCACCATTTTTGAGTGAATCGCCAAAAGTCAGATTTTTGATGAATTTGTGACCCCGGGGCTTAGGGATTTTTTCAAAAAAATAATTTTCTGCCGGTTAAATAGTCGAGGGCTGATTTCTTGTCCTGTGATAAAAAGTCTTATGTTTCGACCGCCAAACCTTTCAGGGGAGCATTTGCAACCGTTTGGCACCATTTTTGAGTGAATTGCCAAAAGTCAGATTTTGGATGAAATTGTGACCCCGGGGCTTAGGGATTTTTTCAAAAAAATAATTTTTTGCCGGTTAAGTTGTCGAGGGCTGATTTCTTTTCCTGTGATAAAAAGCCTTCTGTTTCGACGGCCAAACCTTTCAGGGGAGCATTTGCAACCGTTTGGCAACATTTTTGAGTGAATTGCCAAAAGTCAAATTTTTGATGAATTTGTTACCCCGGGGCTTAGGCATTTTTTCAAAAAAATATTTTTCTGCCGCTTAAATAGTCGAGGGCTGATTTCTTGTACTGCGATAAAAAGCCTTCTGTTTCGACGGCCAAACCTTTCAGGGGAGGATTTGCAACCGTTTGGCAACATTTTTCAGTGAATTGCCAAAAGTCAGATTTTTGATGAAATTGTGACCCCGGGGCTTAGGGATTTTTTCAAAAAAATAATTTTCTGCCAGTTAAATAGTGTAGGGCTGATTTCTAGTCCTGTAATAAAAAGCCTTCTGTTTCGATGGCCAAAACTTTCAGGGGAGCATTTGCAACCGTTTGGCACCATTTTTGAGTGAATTGCCAAAAGTCAGATTTTTGATGAAATTGTGACCCTGGGGCTTAGGGATTTTTTCAAAAAAATAATTTTCTGCTGGTTAAGTTGTCGAGGGCTGATTTCTTTTCCTGTGATAAAAAGCCTTCTGTTTCGACGGCCAAAACTTTCAGGGGAGCATTTGCAACCGTTTGGCAACATTTTTGTGTGAATTGCCAAAAGTCAAATTTTTGATGAATTTGTGACCCCGGGGCTAAGGGATTTTTGCAAAAAAAAAAATTTCTGCCAGTTAAGTTGTCGAGGACTGATTTATTGTCCTGTGATAAAAAGCCTTCTGTTTCGACGGCCAAACACTTCAGGGGAGCATTTGCAACCGTTTGGCACCATTTTTTCTGTGAATTGCCGAAAGTCAGATTTTTGATGAAGTTTTGACACCGGGGCTTTGGGATTTTTGGAAAAAAAAAAATTTCTGCCAGTTAAGTTGTCGAGGGCTGATTTCTTGTCCTGTGATAAAAAGCCTTCTGTTTCGACAGCCAAACCTTTCAGGGGAGCATTCTCAACCGTTTGGCACCATTTTTGTGTGACTTGCCAAAAGTCAGATTTTGGATGAAATTGTGACTCTCCGCGGAGCTTAGGGATTTTTTCAAAAAAAAAATTTTCTGGCGGTTAAGTTTTCGATGGCTGATTTCTTGTCCTGTGATAAAAAGCCTTCTGTTTCGACCTCCAAACCCTTCAGGGGAGCTTTTGCAACCGTTTGGCACCATTTTTTTGTGTGAATTGCCGAAAGTCACATTTTTGATGAAATTGTGACCCCGGGGCTTAGGGATTTTTTCAAAAAAATAATTTTCTGCCAGTTAAGTTGTCGAGGGCTGATTTCTTGTCCTGTGATAAACAGCCTTCTGTTTCGACCTCCAAACCCTTCAGGGGAGCATTTGCAACCGTTTGGCATCATCTTTCAGTGAATTGCCGAAAGTCAGATTTTTGATGAATTTGTGACCCCGGGGCTTAGGGATTTTTGCAAAAAAAAAAAATTTCTGCCGGTTAAATAGTCGAGGGCTGATTTCTTGTCCTGTGACAAAAAGTCGTATGTTTCGACTGGCAAACCCTTAAGGGGCGCATTTGCAACTGTTTGGCACCATTTTTGAGTGAATTGCCAAAAGTCAGATTTTTGATGAAATTGTGACCCCGGGGCTTAGGGATTTTTGCAAAAAAAAGAATTTTCTGGCGGTTAAGTTTTCGAGGGCTGATTTCTTGTCCTGTGACAAAAAGTCTTATGTTTCGACTGGCAAACCCTTAAGGGGCGCATTTGCAACCGTTTGGCACCATTTTGGAGTGAATTGCCAAAAGTCAGATTTTTAATGAAATTGTGACCCCGGGGCTTAGGGATTTTTTTAAAAAAAATTTTTTCTGGCGCTTAAGTTTTCGAGGGCTGATTTCTTGTTCTGTGATAAAAAGTCTTATGTTTCAACCGGCCAAACCTTTCAGGGGAGCATTAGCAACCGTTTGGCACCATTTTGGAGTGAATTGCCAAAAGTCAGATTTTTGATGAAATTGTGACCCCGGGGCTTAGGGATTTTTTCAAAAAAATAATTTTCTGCTGGTTAAGTTGTCGAGGGCTGATTTCTTTTCCTGTGATAAAAAGCCTTCTGTTTCGAACGCCAAACCTTTCAGGGGAGCATTTGCAACCGTTTGGCAACATTTTTGAGTGAATTGCCAAAAGTCAGATTTTTGATGAATTTGTGACCCCGGGGCTTAGGGATTTTTGCAAAAAAAAAAAATTCTGCCGGTTAAATAGTCGAGGGCTGATTTCTTGTCCTGTGATAAAAAGCCTTCTGTTTCGACGGCCAAACCTTTCAGGGGAGCATTTGCAACCGTTTGGCACCATTTTTGATTGAATTGCCAAAAGTCAGATCTTTGATGAAATTGTGACTCCGGAGCTTAGGGATTTTTTCAAAAAAAATTTTTTCTGGCGGTTAAGTTTTTGATGGCTGATTTCTTGTCCTGTGATAAAAAGCCTTCTGTTTCGACCTCCAAACCTTTCAGGGGAGCATTTGCAGCCGTTTGGCACCATATTTGAGTGAATTGCCAAAAGTCAGATTTTTGATGAATTTGTGACCCCGGGGCTTAGGGATTTTTGCAAAAAAAAAAAATTTTCTGGCTGTTAAGTTTTCGAGGGCTGATTTCTTGTCCTATGACAAAAAGTCTTATGTTTCGACTGGCAAACCCTTAAGGGGCACATTTGCAACCGTTTGGCACCATTTTTGAGTGAATTGCCAAAAGTCAGATTTTTGATTAAATTGTGACCCCGGGGCTTAGGGATTTTTTCAAAAAAATAATTTTCTGGCGGTTAAGTTTTGGAGGGCTGATTTCTTGTCCTGTGACAAAAAGTCTTATGTTTCGACCGGGCAAACCCTTAAGGGGCGCATTTGCAACCGTTTGGCACCATTTTTGAGTGAATTGACAAAAGTCAGATTTTGGATGAAATTGTGACCCCGGGGCTTAGGGATTTTTTTAAAAAAAAAAATTTCTGGCGCTTAAGTTTTCGAGGGCTGATTTCTTGTCCTGTGATAAAAAGTCTTATGTTTCGACCGGCCAAACCTTTCAGGGGAGCATTTGCAACCGTTTGGCACCATTTTTGAGTGAATTGCCGAAAGTCAGATTTTTGATGAAATTGTGACTCCGGGGCTTAGGGATGTTTTTTTAAAAAAATTTTTCTGGCGCTTAAGTTTTCGAGGGCTGATTTCTTGTCCTGTGACAAAAAGTCTTATGTTTCGACTGGCAAACCCTTAAGGGGCGCATTTGCAACCGTTTCGCACCATTTTTGAGTGAATTGCCAAAAGTCAGATTTTTGATGAAATTGTGACCCCGGGGCTTAGGGATTTTTCAAAAAAAAAAAAATTTCTGGCGATTAAGTTTTCGACGGCTGATTTCTTGTCCTGTGATAAAAAGCCTTCTGTTTCGACCTCCAAACCTTTCAGGGGAGCATTTGCAACCGTTTGGCACCATTTTTTGTGTGAATTGCCGAAAGTCAGATTTTTGATGAAATTGTGACCCCGGGGCTTAGGGATTTTTTCAAAAAAAAAAAAAAAAATTCTGGCGCTTAAATTTTGGAGGGCTAATTTCTTGTCCTGTGATAAAAAGCCTTCTGTTTCGACCGCCAAACCTTTCAGGGGAGCATTTGCAACCGTTTGGCACCATTTTTGAGTGAATTGCCAAAAGTCAGATTTTTGATGAAATTGTGACCCCGGGGCTTAGGGATGTTTTTTAAAAAAAAATTTTCTGGCGCTTAAGTTTTCGAGGGCTGATTTCTTGTCCTGTGATAAAAAGTCTTATGTTTCGACCGGCCAAACCTTTCAGCGGAGCATTTGCAACCGTTTGGCAACATTTTAGAGTGAATTGCCAAAAGTCAGATTTTTGATGAATTTGCGACCCCGGGGCTTAGGGATTTTTGCAAAAAAAAAAAAAAAATTTCTGGCGCTTAAATTTTGGAGGGCTAATTTCTTGTCCTGTGATAAAAAGCCTTCTGTTTCGACCGCCAAACCTTTCAGGGGAGCATTTGCAACCGTTTGGCACCATTTTTGAGTGAATTGCCAAAAGTCAGATTTTTGATGAAATTGTGACTCCGGGGCTTAGGGATGTTTTTTAAAAAAAAAATTTCTGGCGCTTAAGTTTTCGAGGGCTGATTTCTTGTCCTGTGATAAAAAGCCTTCTGTTTCGACGCACAAACCTTTCAGGGGAGCATTTGCAACCGTTTGGCAACATTTTTGAGTGAATTGCCAAAAGTCAGATTTTTGATGAATTTGTGACCCCGGGGCTTAGGGATTTTTTCAAAAAAATAATTTTCTGCCGGTTAAATAGTCGAGCGCTAATTTCTTGTCCTGTGATAAAAAGCCTTCTGTTTCGACAGCCAAACCTTTCAGCGGAGCATTTGCAACCGTTTGGCACCATTTTTGAGTGAATTGCCAAAAGTTAGATTTTTGATGAATTTGTGACGGGGCTTAGGGATTTTTTCAAAAAAATAATTTTCTGCCGGTTAAGTTGTCGAGGGCTGATTTCTTTTCCTGTGATAAAAAGCCTTCTGTTTCGACGGCCAAACCTTTCAGGGGAGCATTTGCAACCGTTTGGCAACATTTTTGAGTGAATTGCCAAAAGTCAGATTTTTCATGAAATTGTGACCCCGGGGCTTAGGGATTTTTTCAAAAAAATATTTTTCTGGCGGTTAAGTTGTCAAGGACTGATTTCTTGTCCTGTGATAAAAAGCCTTCTGTTTCGACCGCCAAACCTTTCAGGGGAGCATTTGCAACCGTTTGGCACCATTTTTGAGTGAATTGCAGAAAGTCAGATTTCTGATGAAATTGTGACCCCGGGGCTTAGGGATTTTTTCAAAAAAATAATTTTCTGCCAGTTAAGTTGTCGAGGGCTGATTTCTTGTCCTGTGATAAAAAGCCTTCTGTTTCGATCGCCAAACCTTTCAGGGGAGCATTTGCAACCGTTTGGCACCATTTTTGAGTGAATCGCCGAAAGTCAGATTTTTGATGAAATTGTAACCCCGGGGCTTAGGGATTTTTTCAAAAAAAAAATATTCTGGCGGTTACGTTTTTGAGGGCTGATTTCTTGTCCTGTGATAAAAAGCCTTCTGTTTCGACCGCCAAACCTTTCAGGGGAGCATTTGCAACCATTTGGCACCATTTTTGAGTGAATTGCCGAAAGTCATATTTTTGATGAATTTGTGACCCCGGGGCTTTGGGATTTTTTCAAAAAAAATATTTTCTGCCGGTTAAGTTGTCGAGGGCTGCTTTCTTGTCCTGTGATAAAAAGTCTTATGTTTCGACCGGCCAAACCTTTCAGGGGAGCATTTGCAACCGTTTGGCACCATTTTTGAGTGAATTGCCGAAAGTCAGATTTTTGATGAATTTGTGACCCCCGGGGCTTAGGGATTTTTGCAAAAAAAAAAATTTTCTGGCGGTTAAGTTTTCGAGGGCTGATTTCTTGTCCTGTGACAAAAAGACTTACGTTTCGACTGGCAAACCCTTAAGGGGCGCATTTGCAACCGTTTGGCACCATTTTTGAGTGAATTGCCAAAAGTCAGATTTTTGATGAAATTGTGACCCCAGGGCTTAGGGATTTTTTCAAAAAAATATTTTTCTGCCGGTTAAGTTGTGGAGGGCTGATTTCTTTTCCTGTGATAAAAAGCCTTCTGTTTCGATGGCCAAACCTTACAGGGGAGCATTTGCAACCGTTTGGCACTATTTTTGAGTGAATTGCCAAGAGTCAGATTTTTGATGAAATTGTGACCCCGGGGCTTAGGGATTTTCTCAGAAAAATAATTTTCTGCCGGTTAAGTTGTCGAGGGCTGATTTCTTTTCCTGTGATAAAAAGCCTTCTGTTTCGATGGCCAAACCTTACAGGGGAGCATTTGCAACCGTTTGGCACCATTTTTGAGTGAATTTCCGAAAGTCAGATTTTTGATGGATTTGTTAGCCCGGGGCTTAGGGATTTTTTCAAAAAAATAATTTTCTGCCAGTTAAGTTGTCGAGGGCTGATTTCTTGTCCTGTGATAAAAAGCCTTCTGTTTCAACCGCCAAACCTTTCAGGAGAGGATTTGCAACCGTTTGGCACCATTTTTGAGTGAATTGCCAAAAATCAGATTTTCGATGAATTTGTGACCCCGGGGCTTAGGGAATTTTTCAAAAAAAAATTTTTCTGGCTGTTATGTTTTTGAGGGCTGATTTCTTGTCCTGTGATAAAAAGCCTTCTGTTTCGACCGCCAAACCTTTCAGGGGAGCATTTGCAACCGTTTGGCACCATTTTTGAGTGAACTGCCGAAAGTCAGATTTTTGATGAAATTGTGACCCCGGGGCTTAGGGATTTTTTCAAAAAAATAATTTTCTACCGGTTAAGTTTTCGGGGGCTGATTTCTTGTCCTGTGATAAAAAGCCTTCTGTTTCAACCGCCAAACCTTTCAGGAGAGGATTTGCAACCGTTTGGCACCATTTTTGAGTGAATTGCCAAAAGTCAGATTTTTGTTAAAATTGTGACCCCGGGACTTAGGGATTTTTTCAAAAAAATAATTTTCTGCCGGTTAAATAGTCGAGGACTGATTTCTTGTCCTGTGATAAAAAACCTTCTGTTTTCACCGCCAAACCTTTCAGGGGAGCATTTGCCACCGTTTGGCACCATTTTTGAGTGAATTGCCAAAAATCAGATTTTTGATGAATTTGTGACCCCGGGGCTTAGGGATTTTTCCAAAAAAATAATTTTCTGCCGGTTAAGTTTTCGAGGGCTGATTTCTTGTCCTGTGATAAAAAGCCTTCTGTTTTGACGGCCAAACTGTAAGGGGAGAATTTGCAACCGTTTTGCACCATTTTTGAGTGAATTTCCGAAAGTCAGATTTTTGATGAATTTGTGACCCCGGGGCTTAGGGATTTTTTGAAAAAAATAATTTTCTGCCGGTTAGGTTGTCGAGGGCTTATTTCTTGTCCTGTGACAAAAAGCCTTCTGTTTCGACTGCCAAACCTTTCAGGGGAGCATTTGGAACCGTTTGGCACCATTTTTGAGTGAATTGCCAAAAGTCAGATTTTTGATGAAATTATGACCCCGGGGCTTAGGGATTTTTTCAAAAAAATCTTTTTCTGCCGGTTAAGTTGTCGAGGCCTGATTTCTTGTCCTGTGATAAAAAGCCTTCTGTTTCGACGGCCAAGGCTTTCATTGGAGCATTTGCAACCGTTTGGCACCATTTTTGAGTGAATTGCCAAAAGTCAGATTTTTGATGAAATTGTGACCCCAGGGCTTAGGGATTTTTTCAAAAAAATATTTTTCTGCCGGTTAAGTTGTGGAGGACTGATTTTTTGTCCTGTGATAAAAAGACTTCTGTTTCAACAGCCAAACCTTACAGGGGAGCATTTGCAACCGTTTGGCACTATTTTTGAGTGAATTGCCAAGAGTCAGATTTTTGATGAAATTGTTACCCCTGGGCTTAGGGATTTTCTCAGAAAAATAATTTTCTGCCGGTTAAGTTGTCGAGGGCTGATTTCTTTTCCTGTGATAAAAAGCCTTCTGTTTCGACGGCCAAACCTTACAGGGGAGCATTTGCAACCGTTTGGCACCATTTTTGAGTGAATTTCCGAAAGTCAGATTTTTGATGAATTTGTGAGCCCGGGGCTTAGGGATTTTGTCAAATAAAAAAGTTTCTGCCGGTTAAGTTGTCGAGGACTGATTTCTTGTCCTGTGATAAAAAACCTTCTGTTTCCACCGCCAAACCTTTCAGGGGAGCATTTGCCACCGTTTGGCACCATTTTTGAGTGAATTGCCAAAAATCAGATTTTTGATGAATTTGTGACCCCGGGGCTTAGGGATTTTTCCAAAAAAATAATTTTCTACCGGTTAAGTTTTCGGGGGCTGATTTCTTGTCCTGTGATAAAAAGCCTTCTGTTTTGACGGCCAAACTGTAAGGGGAGCATTTGCAACCGTTTTGCACCATTTTTGAGTGAATTGCCAAAAGTCAGATTTTTGATGAAATTGTGACCCCGGGGCTTAGGGATTTTTTCAAAAAAATAATTTTCTGCCGGTTAAGTTGTCGAGGGCTGATTTCTTTTCCTGTGATAAAAAGCGTTCTGTTTCGACGCCAAACCTTTCAGGGGAGCATTTGCAACCGTTTGGCACCATTTTTGAGTGAATTGCCGAAAGTCAGATTTTAGATGAAATTGTGACCCCGGGGCTTAGGGATTTTCTCAGAGAAATAATTTTCTGCCGGTTAAGTTGTTGAGGGCTGATTTTCTTCCTGTGATAAAAAGCCTTCTGTTTCGACCGCCAAACCTTGCAGGGGAGCATTTGCAACCGTTTGGCACCATTTTTGAGTGAATTGCCGAAAGTCAGATTTTTGATGAATTTGTGAGCCCGGGGCTTAGGGATTTTTCAAAAAAAAAAAATTTTCTGGCGGTTAAGTTGTCGAGGACTGATTTCTTCTCCTGTGATAAAAAGCCTTCTGTTTCGACCGCCAAACCTTTCAGGAGAGCATCAGCAACCGTTTGGCACCATTTTTGAGTGAATTGCCAAAAGTCAGATTTTTGTTAAAATTGTGACCCCGGGACTTAGGGATTTTTTCAAAAAAATACTTTTCTGCCGGTTAAGTTGTCGAGGACTGATTTCTTGTCCTGTGATAAAAAGCGTTCTGTTTCGACCGCCAAACCTTTCAGGAGAGCATTTGCAACCGTTTTGCACCATTTTTGAGTGAATTTCCAAAAGTCAGATTTTAGATGAAATTGTGACCCCGGGGCTTAGGGATTTTCTCAGAAAAATAATTTTCTGCCGGTTAAGTTGTCGAAGGCTGATTTTTTTCCTGTGATAAAAAGCCTTCTGTTTCGACCGCCAAACCTTACAGGGGAGCATTTGCAACCGTTTGGCACCATTTTTGAGTGAATTGCCGAAAGTCAGATTTTTGATGAATTTGTGAGCCCGGGGCTTAGGGATTTTTTCAAAAAAATAATTTTCTGCCGGTTAAGTTGTTGAGGACTGATTTCTTCTCCTGTGATAAAAAGCCTTCTGTTTCGACCGCCAAACCTTTCAGGAGAGCATTTTCAACCGTTTGGCACCATTTTTGAGTGAATTGCCAAAAGTCAGATTTTTGATGAAATTGTGACCCCGGGGCTTAGGGATTTTTTCAAAAAAATAATTTTCTGCCGGTTAAATAGTCGAGGGCTGATTTCTTGTCCTGTGATAAAAAACCTTCTGTTTCCACCGCCAAACCTTTCAGGGGAGCATTTGCCACCGTTTGGCACCATTTTTGAGTGAATTGCCAAAAATCAGATTTTTGATGAAATTGTGACCCCGGGCTTAGGGATTTTTTCAAAAAAATAATTTTCTGCCGGTTAAGTTGTCGAGGACTGATATCTTGTCCTTTGATAAAAAGCCTTCTGTTTCGACCGCCAAACCTTTCAGGAGAGCATTTGCAACCGTTTGGCACCATTTTTGAGTGAATTGCCAAAAGTCAGATTTTTGATGAAATTGTGACCCCGGGGCTTAGGGATTTTTTCAAAAAAAATATTTTCTGCCGGTTAGGTTGTCGAGGGCTTATTTCTTGTCCTGTGACAAAAAGCCTTCTGTTTCGACTGCCAAACCTTTCATGGGAGCATTTGGAACCGTTTGGCACCATTTTTGAGTGAATTGCCAAAAGTCAGATTTTTGATGAAATTATGACCCCGGGGCTTAGGGATTTTTTCAAAAAAATAATTTTCTGCCGGTTAAGTTGTCGAGGGCTGATTTCTTGTCCTGTGATAAAAAGCCTTCTGTTTCGACGGCCAAAGCTTTCAGTGGAGCATTTGCAACCGTTTGGCACCATTTTTGAGTGAATTGCCAAAAGTCAGATTTTTGATGAAATTGTGACCCCAGGGCTTAGGGATTTTTTCAAAAAAATATTTTTCTGCCGGTTAAGTTGTGGAGGACTGATTTCTTGTCCTGTGATAAAAAGCCTTCTGTTTCAACAGCCAAACCTTACAGGGGAGCATTTGCAACCGTTTGGCACTATTTTTGAGTGAATTGCCAAGAGTCAGATTTTTGATGAAATTGTGACCCCGGGGCTTAGGGATTTTCTCAGAAAAAAAGTTTCTGCCAGTTAAGTTGTCGAGGGCTGATTTCTTGTCCTGTGATAAAAAGCCTTCTGTTTCAACCGCCAAACCTTTCAGGAGAGGATTTGCAACCGTTTGGCACCATTTTTGAGTGAATTGCCAAAAATCAGATTTTCGATGAAATTGTGACCCCGGGGCTTAGGGATTTTTTCAAAAAAATAATTTTCTGCCAGTTAAGTTGTCGAGGGCTGATTTCTTGTCCTGTGAAAAAAAGCCTTCTGTTTCAACCGCCAAACCTTTCAGGAGAGGATTTGCAACCGTTTGGCACCATTTTTGAGTGAATTGCCAAAAATCAGATTTTCGATGAAATTGTGACCCCGGTGCATAGGGAATTTTTCAAAAAAAAAATTTTCTGGCTGTTATGTTTTTGAGGGCTGATTTCTTGTCCTGTGATAAAAAGCCTTCTGTTTCGACCGCCAAACCTTTCAGGGGAGCATTTGCAACCGTTTGGCACCATTTTTGAGTGCGTTGCCGAAAGTCAGATTTTTGATGCCGGGGCTTAGGGATTTTTTCAAAAAAATATTTTTCTGCCGGTTAAGTTGTCGAGGACTGATTCCTTGTCCTGTGATAAAAAGCGTTCTGTTTCGACGGCGAAACTGTAAGGGGAGCATTTGCAACCGTTTGGCACCATTTTTGAGTGAATTGCCGAAAGTCAGATTTTAGATGAAATTGTGACCCCGGGGCTTAGGGATTTTCTCAGAAAAATAATTTTCTGCTGGTTAAGTTGTCGAAGGCTGATATCTTGTCCTTTGATAAAAAGCCTTCTGTTTCGACCGCCAAACCTTTCAGGAGAGCATTTGCAACCGTTTGGCACCATTTTTGAGTGAATTGCCAAAAGTCAGATTTTTGATGAAATTGTGACCCCGGGGCTTAGGGATTTTCTCATAAAAATAATTTTCTGCCGGTTAAGTTGTCGAGGGCTGATTTCTTTTCCTGTGATAAAAAGCCTTCTGTTTCGACCGCCAAACCTTACAGGGGAGCATTTGCCACCGTTTGGCACCATTTTTGAGTGAATTGCCAAAAATCAGATTTTTGATGAAATTGTGACCCCGGGGCTTAGGGATTTTTTCAAAAAAATAATTTTCTGCCGGTTAAGTTGTCGAGGACTGATATCTTGTCCTTTGATAAAAAGCCTTCTGTTTCGACCGCCAAACCTTTCAGGAGAGCATTTGCAACCGTTTGGCACCATTTTTGAGTGAATTGCCAAAAGTCAGATTTTTGATGAAATTGTGACCCCGGGGCTTAGGGATTTTTTCACAAAAATATTTTTCTGCCGGTTAAGTTGAGGAGGACTGATTTCTTGTCCTGTGATAAAAAGCCTTCTGTTTCAACCGCCAAACCTTTCAGGGGAGCATTTGGAACCGTTTGGCACCATTTTTGAGTGAATTGCCAAAAGTCAGATTTTTGATGAAATTGTGACCCCGGGGCTTAGGGATTTTCTCATAAAAATAATTTTCTGTCGATTAAGTTGTCGAGGGCTGATTTCTTTTCCTGTGATAAAAAGCCTTCTGTTTCGACCGCCAAACCTTACAGGGGAGCATTTGCAACCGTTTGGCACCATTTTTGAGTAAATTGCCGAAAGTCAGATTTTTGATGAATTTGTGACCCCGGGGCTTAGGGATTTTTCCAAAAAAATAATTTTCTGCCGGTTAAGTTTTCGAGGGCTGATTTCTTGTCCTGTGATAAAAAGCCTTCTGTTTTGAAGGCCAAACTGTAAGGGGAGCATTTGCAACCGTTTTGCACCATTTTTGAGTGAATTTCCGAAAGTCAGATTTTTGATGAATTTGTGACCCCGTGGCTTAGGGATTTTTTCAAAAAAATAATTTTCTGCCGGTTAGGTTGTCAAGGGCTTATTTCTTGTCCTGTGATAAAAAGCCTTCTGTTTCGACGGCCAAACTTTAAGGGGAGCATTTGCAACCATTTGGCACCATTTTTGAGTGAATTGCCAAAAGTCTGATTTTTGATGAATTTGTGACCCCGGGGCTTAGGGATTTTTTGAAAAAAATAATTTTCTGCCGGTTAGGTTGTCGAGGGCTTATTTCTTTTCCTGTGACAAAAAGCCTTCTGTTTCGACTGCCAAACCTTTCATGGGAGCATTTGGAACCGTTTGGCACCATTTTTGAGTGAATTGCCAAAAGTCAGATTTTTGATGAAATTATGACCCCGGGGCTTAGGGATTTTTTCAAAAAAATAATTTTCTGCCGGTTAAGTTGTCGAGGGCTGATTTCTTGTCCTGTGACAAAAAGCCTTCTGTTTCGACGGCCAAACCTTTCAGGG
This sequence comes from Podarcis cretensis, assembly GCF_951804945.1. Lineage (NCBI taxonomy): Eukaryota > Metazoa > Chordata > Lepidosauria > Squamata > Lacertidae > Podarcis > Podarcis cretensis. The sequence goes on from NC_137179.1 coordinate 66,088,483, forward strand.
GAGCATTTGCAACCGTTTGGCACCATTTTTGAGTGAATTGCCAAAAGTCAGATTTTTGATGAAATTGTGACCCCAGGGCTTAGGGATTTTTTCAAAAAAATATTTTTCTGCCGGTTAAGTTGTGGAGGACTGATTTCTTGTCCTGTGATAAAAAGCCTTCTGTTTCAACAGCCAAACCTTACAAGGGAGCATTTGCAACCGTTTGGCACTATTTTTGAGTGAATTGCCAAGAGTCAGATTTTTGATGAAATTGTGACCCCGGGGCTTAGGGATTTTCTCAGAAAAAAAGTTTCTGCCAGTTAAGTTGTCGAGGGCTGATTTCTTGTCCTGTGATAAAAAGCCTTCTGTTTCAACCGCCAAACCTTTCAGGAGAGGATTTGCAACCGTTTGGCACCATTTTTGAGTGAATTGCCAAAAATCAGATTTTCGATGAAATTGTGACCCCGGGGCTTAGGGATTTTTTCAAAAAAATAATTTTCTGCCAGTTAAGTTGTCGAGGGCTGATTTCTTGTCCTGTGATAAAAAGCCTTCTGTTTCAACCGCCAAACCTTTCAGGAGAGGATTTGCAACCGTTTGGCACCATTTTTGAGTGAATTGCCAAAAATCAGATTTTCGATGAAATTGTGACCCCGGGGCATAGGGAATTTTTCAAAAAAAAAATTTTCTGGCTGTTATGTTTTTGAGGGCTGATTTCTTGTCCTGTGATAAAAAGCCTTCTGTTTCGACCGCCAAACCTTTCAGGGGAGCATTTGCAACCGTTTGGCACCATTTTTGAGTGCGTTGCCGAAAGTCAGATTTTTGATGCCGGGGCTTAGGGATTTTTTCAAAAAAATATTTTTCTGCCGGTTAAGTTGTCGAGGACTGATTTCTTGTCCTGTGATAAAAAGCGTTCTGTTTCGACGGCGAAACTGTAAGGGGAGCATTTGCAACCGTTTGGCACCATTTTTGAGTGAATTGCCGAAAGTCAGATTTTAGATGAAATTGTGACCCCGGGGCTTAGGGATTTTCTCAGAAAAATAATTTTCTGCCGGTTAAGTTGTCGAAGGCTGATATCTTGTACTTTGATAAAAAGCCTTCTGTTTCGACCGCCAAACCTTTCAGGAGAGCATTTGCAACCGTTTGGCACCATTTTTGAGTGAATTGCCAAAAGTCAGATTTTTGATGAAATTGTGACCCCGGGGCTTAGGGATTTTTTCAAAAAAATAATTTTCTGCCGGTTAAGTTGTCGAGGATTAATTTATTGTCCAGTGATAAAAAGCCTTCTGTTTCAACGGCCAAACCTTTCAGGAGAGCATTTGGAACCGTTTTGCACCATTTTTGAGTGAATTGCCAAAAGTCAGATTTTTGATTAAATTGTGACCCCGGGGCTTAGGGATTTTCTCAGAAAAATTATTTTCTGCCGGTTAAGTTGTCGAGGACTGATTTCTTGTCCTGTGATAAAAAGCCTTCTGTTTCGACCGCCAAACCTTTCAGGGGAGCATTTGCAACCGTTTGGCACCAATTTTGAGTGAATTGCCGAAAGTCAGATTTTTGATGAAATTGTGACCCCGGGGCTTAGGGATTTCTTCAAAAAAATATTTTTCTGCCAGTTAAGTTGTCAAGGGCTCATTTCTTTTCCTGTGATAAAAAGCCTTCTGTTTCGACCGCCAAACCTTTCAGGGGAGCATTTGCAACCGTTTGGCATCATTTTTGATTGAATTGCCGAAAGTCAGATTTTTGATGAAATTGTGACCCCGGGGCTTAGGGATTTTTTCAAAAAAATATTTTTCTGCCAGTTAAGTTGTTGAGGGCTGATTTCTTCTTTGTGATAAAAAGCCTTCTGTTTCGACGGCCAAACCTTTCAGGGGAGCATTTGCAACCGTTTGGCAACAATTTTGAGTGAATTGCCAAAAGTCAGATTTTTGATGAAATTGTGACCCCGGGGCTTAGGGATTTTTTCAAAAAAATATTTTTCTGCCGGTTGAGTTGTCGAGGGCTGATTTCTTGTTCTGTGATAAAAAGCCTTCTGTTTCGACCGCCAAATCTTTCAGCGGAGCATTTGCAACCGTTTGGCACCAATTTTGAGTGAATTGCCGAAAGTCAGATTTTTGATGAAATTGTGACCCCGGGGCTTAGGGATTTTTTCAAAAAAATATTTTTCTGCCAGTTAAGTTGTCGAGGGCTCATTTCTTTTCCTGTGATAAAAAGCCTTCTGTTTCGACCGCCAAACCTTTCAGGGGAGCATTTGCAACCGTTTGGCACCATTTTTGAGTGAATTGCCGAAAGTCAGATTTTTGATGAAATTGTGACCCCGGGGCTTAGGGATTTTTTCAAAAAAATATTTTTCTGCCGGTTAAGTTGCCGAGGACTGATTTCTTCTTTGTGATAAAAAGCCTTCTGTTTCAACCGCCAAACCTTTCAGGGGAGCATTTGCAACCGTTTGGCATCATTTTTGAGTGAATTGCGGAAAGTCAGATTTTTGATGAAATTGTGACCCCGGGGCTTAGGGATTTTTTCAAAAAAATATTTTTCTGCCGGTTAAGTTGCCGAGGACTGATTTCTTCTTTGTGATAAAAAGCCTTCTGTTTTGACCGCCAAACCTTTCAGGGGAGCATTTGCAACCGTTTGGCAACATTTTGGAGTGAGTTTCCGAAAGTCAGATTTTTGATGAAATTGTGACCCCGGGGCTTAGGGATTTTTTCAAAAACATATTTTTCTGCCGGTTAAGTTGTCGAGGGCTGATTTCTTTTCCTGTGATAAAAAGCATTCTGTTTTGACCGTCTAACCTTTCAGGGGAGCATTTGCAACCGTTTGGCATCATTTTTGAGTGAATTGCCGAAAGTCAGATTTTTGATGAAATTGTGACCCCGGGGCTTAGGGATTTTTTCAAAAAAATATTTTTCTGCCGATTAAGTTGTTGAGGGCTGATTTCTTCTTTGTGATAAAAAGCCTTCTGTTTCAACCGCCAAACCTTTCAGGGGAGCATTTGCAACCGTTTGGCAACATTTTGGAGTGAATTGCCAAAAGTCAGATTTTTGATGAAATTGTGACCCCGGGGCTTATGGATTTTTTCAAAAAAATATTTTTCTGCCGGTTAAGTTGTCGAGGGCTCATTTCTTTTCCTGTGATAAAAAGCCTTCTGTTTCGACCGCCAAACCTTTCAGGGGAGCATTTGCAACCGTTTGGCATCATTTTGATTGAATTGCCGAAAGTCAGATTTTTGATGAAATTGTAACCCCGGGGCCTAGGGATTTTTTCAAAAAAATATTTTTCTGCCGGTTAAGTTGTCGAGGGCTGATTTCTTTTCCTGTGATAAAAAGCCTTCTGTTTCGACCGCCAAACCTTTCAGGGGAGCATTTGCAACAGTTTGGCATCATTTTTGATTGAATTGCCGAAAGTCAGATTTTTGATGAAATTGTGACCCCGGGGCTTAGGGATTTTTTCAAAAAAATATTTTTCTGCTGGTTAAGTTGTCGAGGACTGATTTCTTCTTTGTGATAAAAGCCTTCTGTTTTGACCGCCAAACCTTTCAGGGGAGCATTTGCAACCGTTTGGCAACATTTTGGAGTGAGTTTCCGAAAGTCAGATTTTTGATGAAATTGTGACCCCGGGGCTTAGGGATTTTTTCAAAAAAATATTTTTCTGCCGGTTAAGTTGTCGAGGGCTGATTTCTTTTCCTGTGATAAAAAGCATTCTGTTTCGACCGTCTAACCTTTCAGGGGAGCATTTGCAACCGTTTGGCATCATTTTTGAGTGAATTGCCGAAAGTCAGATTTTTTATGAAATTGTGACCCTGGGGCTTAGGCATTTTTTCAAAAAAATATTTTTCTGCCTGTTAAGTTGTCGAGGGCTCATTTCTTTTCCTGTGATAAAAAGCCTTCTGTTTCGACCGCCAAACCTTTCAGGGGAGCATTTGCAACCGTTTGGCACCATTTTTGAGTGAATTGCCGAAAGTCAGATTTTTGATGAAATTGTGATCCCGGGGCTTAGGGATTTTTTCAAAAAAATATTTTTCTGCCGGTTAAGTTGTCGAGGGCTCATTTCTTTTCCTGTGATAAAAAGCATTCTGTTTTGACCGCCAAAACTTTCAAGGGAGCATTTGCAACCGTTTGGCATCATTTTTGATTGAATTGCCGAATGTCAGATTTTTGATGAAATTGTGACCCCGGGGCTTAGAGATTTTTTCAAAAAAATATTTTTCTGCCGGTTAAGTTGTTGAGGGCTGATTTCTTCTTTGTGATAAAAAGCCTTCTGTTTCAACCGCCAAACCTTTCAGGGGAGCATTTGCAACCGTTTGGCAACATTTTGGAGTGAATTGCCAAAAGTCAGATTTTTGATGAAATTGTGACCCCGGGGCTTATGGATTTTTTCAAAAAAATATTTTTCTGCCGGTTAAGTTGTCGAGGGCTCATTTCTTTTCCTGTGATAAAAAGCCTTCTGTTTCGACCGCCAAACCTTTCAGGGGAGCATTTGCAACAGTTTGGCATCATTTTTGATTGAATTGCCGAAAGTCAGATTTTTGATGAAATTGTGACCCCGGGGCTTAGGGATTTTTTCAAAAAAATATTTTTCTGCTGGTTAAGTTGTCGAGGACTGATTTCTTCTTTGTGATAAAAGCCTTCTGTTTTGACCGCCAAACCTTTCAGGGGAGCATTTGCAACCGTTTGGCAACATTTTGGAGTGAGTTTCCGAAAGTCAGATTTTTGATGAAATTGTGACCCCGGGGCTTAGGGATTTTTTCAAAAAAATATTTTTCTGCCGGTTAAGTTGTCGAGGGCTGATTTCTTTTCCTGTGATAAAAAGCATTCTGTTTCGACCGTCTAACCTTTCAGGGGAGCATTTGCAACCGTTTGGCATCATTTTTGAGTGAATTGCCGAAAGTCAGATTTTTTATGAAATTGTGACCCTGGGGCTTAGGCATTTTTTCAAAAAAATATTTTTCTGCCTGTTAAGTTGTCGAGGGCTCATTTCTTTTCCTGTGATAAAAAGCCTTCTGTTTCGACCGCCAAACCTTTCAGGGGAGCATTTGCAACCGTTTGGCACCATTTTTGAGTGAATTGCCGAAAGTCAGATTTTTGATGAAATTGTGATCCCGGGGCTTAGGGATTTTTTCAAAAAAATATTTTTCTGCCGGTTAAGTTGTCGAGGGCTCATTTCTTTTCCTGTGATAAAAAGCATTCTGTTTTGACCGCCAAAACTTTCAAGGGAGCATTTGCAACCGTTTGGCATCATTTTTGATTGAATTGCCGAATGTCAGATTTTTGATGAAATTGTGACCCCGGGGCTTAGGGATTTTTTCAAAAAAATATTTTTCTGCCGGTTAAGTTGTTGAGGGCTGATTTCTTCTTTGTGATAAAAAGCCTTCTGTTTCAACCGCCAAACCTTTCAGGGGAGCATTTGCAACCGTTTGGCAACATTTTGGAGTGAGTTTCCGAAAGTCAAATTTTTTATGAAATTGTAACCCCGGGGCTTAGGGATTTTTTCAAAAAAATATTTTTCTGCCGGTTAAGTTGTCGAGGGCTGATTTCTTTTCCTGTGATAAAAAGCCTTCTGTTTCGACCGCCAAACCTTTCAGGGGAGCATTTGCAACAGTTTGGCATCATTTTTGATTGAATTGCCGAAAGTCAGATTTTTGATGAAATTGTGACCCCGGGGCTTAGGGATTTTTTCAAAAAAATATTTTTCTGCTGGTTAAGTTGTCGAGGACTGATTTCTTCTTTGTGATAAAAGCCTTCTGTTTTGACCGCCAAACCTTTCAGGGGAGCATTTGCAACCGTTTGGCAACATTTTGGAGTGAGTTTCCGAAAGTCAGATTTTTGATGAAATTGTGACCCCGGGGCTTAGGGATTTTTTCAAAAAAATATTTTTCTGCCGGTTAAGTTGTCGAGGGCTGATTTCTTTTCCTGTGATAAAAAGCATTCTGTTTTGACCGTCTAACCTTTCAGGGGAGCATTTGCAACCGTTTGGCACCATTTTTGAGTGAATTGCCGAAAGTCAGATTTTTGATGAAATTGTGACCCCGGGGCTTAGGGATTTTTTCAAAAAAATATTTTTCTGCCGGTTAAGTTGTCGAGGGCTCATTTCTTTTCCTGTGATAAAAAGCATTCTGTTTCGACCGCCAAACCTTTCAGGGGAGCATTTGCATCCGTTTGGCACCATTTTTGAGTGAACTGCCGAAATCAGATTTTTGATGAAATTGTGACCCCGGGGCTTAGGGATTTTTTCAAAAAAATATTTTTCTGCCAGTTAAGTTGTCGAGGGCTGATTTCATTTCCTGTGATAAAAAGCCTTCTGTTTCAACCGGCAAACCTTTCCAGGGGAGCATTTGCAACCGTTTGGCACCATTTTTAAGTGAATTGCCGAAAGTCAGATTTTTGATGAAATTGTGACCCCGGGGCTTAGGGATTTTTTCAAAAAAATATTTTTCTGCCAGTTAAGTTGTCGAGGGCTCATTTCTTTTCCTGTGATAAAAAGCCTTCTGTTTCGACCGCCAAACCTTTCAGGGGAGCATTTGCAACCGTTTGGCACCATTTTTGAGTGAATTGCCGAAAGTCAGATTTTTGATGAAATTGTGACCCCGGGGCTTAGGGATTTTTTCAAAAAAATATTTTTCTGCCGGTTAAGTTGTCGAGGGCTCATTTCTTTTCCTGTGATAAAAAGCCTTCTGTTTTGACGGGCAAACCTTTCAGCGGAGCACTTGCAACCGTTTGGCACCATTTTTGAGTGAATTGCCGAAAGTCAGATTTTTGATGAAATTGTGACCCCGGGGCTTAGGGATTTTTTCAAAAAAATATTTTTCTGCCGGTTAAGTTGTCGAGGGCTCATTTCTTTTCCTGTGATAAAAAGCCTTCTGTTTTGACCGCCAAACCTTTCAGGGGAGCATTTGCAACCGTTTGGCATCATTTTGATTGAATTGCCGAAAGTCAGATTTTTTATGAAATTGTGACCCTGGGGCTTAGGGATTTCTTCAAAAAAATATTTTTCTGCCAGTTAAGTTGTCGAGGGCTGATTTCTTTTCCTGTGATAAAAAGCCTTCTGTTTCGACCGCCAAACCTTTCAGGGGAGCATTTGCAACCGTTTGGCATCATTTTTGATTGAATTGCCGAAAGTCAGATTTTTGATGAAATTGTGACCCCGGGGCTTAGGGATTTTTTGAAAAAAATAATTATCTGCCGGTTAGGTTGTTGAGGGCTTATTTCTTGTCCTGTGACAAAAAGCCTTCTGTTTCGACTGCCAAACCTTTCAGGGGAGCATTTGGAACCGTTTGGCACCATTTTTGAGTGAATTGCCGAAAGTCAGATTTTTGATGAAATTGTGACCCCGGGGCTTAGGGATTTTTTCAAAAAAATATTTTTCTGCCGGTTAAGTTGTCGAGGACTGATTTCTTGTTCTGTGATAAAAAGCCTTCTGTTTCGACGGCCAAGCCTTGCAGGGGAGCATTTGCAACCGTTTGGCACCATTTTTGAGTGAATTGCCAAAAGTCAGATTTTTGATGAATTTGTGACCCCGGGGCTTAGCGATTTTTGCAAAAAAATAATTTTCTGCCGGTTAAGTTGTTGAGGACTGATTTCTTGTCCTGTGATAAAAAGCCTTCTGTTTCGACGGCCAAAGCTTTCAGTGGAGCATTTGCAACCGTTAGGCACCATTTTTGAGTGAATTTCCAAAAGTCAGATTTTTGATGAAATTGTGACCCCAGGGCTTAGGGATTTTTTCAAAAAAATATTTTTCTGCCGGTTAAGTTGTGGAGGACTGATTTCTTGTCCTGTGATAAAAAGCCTTCTGTTTCAACCGCCAAACCTTACAGGGGAGCATTTGCAACCGTTTGGCACCATTTTTGAGTGAATTGCCAAAAGTCAGATTTTTGATGAAATTGTGACCCCGGGGCTTAGGGATTTTTTCAAAAAAATAATTTTCTGCCGGTTAAGTTGTCGAGGATTAATTTATTGTCCAGTGATAAAAAGCCTTCTGTTTCGACGGCCAAACTTTAAGGGGAGCATTTGCAACCGTTTGGCACCATTTTTGAGTGAATTGCCAAAAGTCTGATTTTTGATGAATTTGTGACCCCGGGGCTTAGCGATTTTTGCAAAAAAATAATTTTCTGCCGGTTAAGTTGTTGAGGACTGATTTCTTGTCCTGTGATAAAAAGCCTTCTGTTTCGACCGCCAAACCTTTCAGGAGAGCATTTGCAACCGTTTGGCACCATTTTTGAGTGAATTGCCAAAAGTCAGATTTTTGATGAATTTGTGACCCCGGGGCTTAGGGATTTTTTGAAAAAAATAATTTTCTGCCGGTTAGGTTGTCGAGGGCTTATTTCTTGTCCTGTGACAAAAAACCTTCTGTTTCGACTGCCAAACCTTTCAGGGGAGCATTTGGAACCGTTTGGCACCATTTTTGAGTGAATTTCCAAAAGTCAGATTTTTGATGAAATTGTGACCCCAGGGCTTAGGGATTTTTTCAAAAAAATATTTTTCTGCCGGTTAAGTTGTGGAGGACTGATTTCTTGTCCTGTGATAAAAAGCCTTCTGTTTCAACCGCCAAACCTTACAGGGGAGCATTTGCAACCGTTTGGCACCATTTTTGAGTGAATTGCCAAAAGTCAGATTTTTGATGAAATTGTGACCCCGGGGCTTAGGGATTTTCTCAGAAAAATTATTTTCTGCCGGTTAAGTTTTCGAGGGCTGATTTCTTTTCCTGTGATAAAAAGCCTTCTGTTTCGACCGCCAAACCTTACAGGGGAGCATTTGCAACCGTTTGGCACCATTTTTGAGTGAATTGCCAAAAGTCAGATTTTTGATGAAATTGTGACCCCGGGGCTTAGGGATTTTTTCAAAAAAATAATTTTCTGCCGGTTAAGTTGTCGAGGATTAATTTATTGTCCAGTGATAAAAAGCCTTCTGTTTCAACGGCCAAACCTTTCAGGAGAGCATTTGGAACCGTTTTGCACCATTTTTGAGTGAATTGCCAAAAGTCAGATTTTTGATGAAATTGTGACCCCGGGGCTTTGGGATTTTCTCAGAAAAATTATTTTCTGCCGGTTAAGTTGTCGAGGACTGATTTCTTGTCCTGTGATAAAAAGCCTTCTGTTTCGACCGCCAAACCTTTCAGGGGAGCATTTGCAACCGTTTGGCACCAATTTTGAGTGAATTGCCGAAAGTCAGATTTTTGATGAAATTGTGACCCCGGGGCTTAGGGATTTCTTCAAAAAAATATTTTTCTGCCAGTTAAGTTGTCAAGGGCTCATTTCTTTTCCTGTGATAAAAAGCCTTCTGTTTCGACCGCCAAACCTTTCAGGGGAGCATTTGCAACCGTTTGGCATCATTTTTGATTGAATTGCCGAAAGTCAGATTTTTGATGAAATTGTGACCCCGGGGCTTAGGGATTTTTTCAAAAAAATATTTTTCTGCCAGTTAAGTTGTTGAGGGCTGATTTCTTCTTTGTGATAAAAAGCCTTCTGTTTCGACCGCCAAACCTTTCAGGGGAGCATTTGCAACCGTTTGGCAACATTTTGGAGTGAGTTTCCGAAAGTCAATTTTTTTATGAAATTGTAACCCCGGGGCTTAGGGATTTTTTCAAAAAAATATTTTTCTGCCGGTTAAGTTGTCGAGGGCTGATTTCTTTTCCTGTGATAAAAAGCCTTCTGTTTTGACGGGCAAACCTTTCAGCGGAGCATTTGCAACCGTTTGGCACCATTTTTGAGTGAATTGCCGAAAGTCAGATTTTTGATGAAATTGTGACCCCGGGGCTTAGGGATTTTTTCAAAAAAATATTTTTCTGCCGGTTAAGTTGTCGCTGGCTGATTTCTTGTTCTGTGATAAAAAGCCTTCTGTTTCGACGGCCAAACCTTTCAGGGGAGCATTTGCAACCGTTTGGCAACAATTTTGAGTGAATTGCCAAAAGTCAGATTTTTGATGAAATTGTGACCCCGGGGCTTAGGGATTTTTTCATAAAAATATTTTTCTGCCGGTTGAGTTGTCGAGGGCTGATTTCTTGTTCTGTGATAAAAAGCCTTCTGTTTCGACCGCCAAATCTTTCAGCGGAGCATTTGCAACCGTTTGGCACCAATTTTGAGTGAATTGCCGAAAGTCAGATTTTTGATGAAATTGTGACCCCGGGGCTTAGGGATTTTTTCAAAAAAATATTTTTCTGCCAGTTAAGTTGTCGAGGGCTCATTTCTTTTCCTGTGATAAAAAGCCTTCTGTTTCGACCGCCAAACCTTTCAGGGGAGCATTTGCAACCGTTTGGCACCATTTTTGAGTGAATTGCCGAAAGTCAGATTTTTGATGAAATTGTGACCCCGGGGCTTAGGGATTTTTTCAAAAAAATATTTTTCTGCCGGTTAAGTTGCCGAGGACTGATTTCTTCTTTGTGATAAAAAGCCTTCTGTTTCAACCGCCAAACCTTTCAGGGGAGCATTTGCAACCGTTTGGCATCATTTTTGAGTGAATTGCGGAAAGTCAGATTTTTGATGAAATTGTGACCCCGGGGCTTAGGGATTTTTTCAAAAAAATATTTTTCTGCCGGTTAAGTTGCCGAGGACTGATTTCTTCTTTGTGATAAAAAGCCTTCTGTTTTGACCGCCAAACCTTTCAGGGGAGCATTTGCAACCGTTTGGCATCATTTTTGAGTGAGTTTCCGAAAGTCAGATTTTTGATGAAATTGTGACCCCGGGGCTTAGGGATTTTTTCAAAAAAATATTTTTCTGCCGGTTAAGTTGTCGAGGACTGATTTCTTCTTTCTGATAAAAGCCTACTGTTTTGACCGCCAAACCTTTCAGGGGAGCATTTGCAACCGTTTGGCAACATTTTGGAGTGAGTTTCCGAAAGTCAGATTTTTGATGAAATTGTGACCCCGGGGCTTAGGGATTTTTTCAAAAACATATTTTTCTGCCGGTTAAGTTGTCGAGGGCTGATTTCTTTTCCTGTGATAAAAAGCATTCTGTTTTGACCGTCTAACCTTTCAGGGGAGCATTTGCAACCGTTTGGCATCATTTTTGAGTGAATTGCCGAAAGTCAGATTTTTGATGAAATTGTGACCCCGGGGCTTAGGGATTTTTTCAAAAAAATATTTTTCTGCCGATTAAGTTGTTGAGGGCTGATTTCTTCTTTGTGATAAAAAGCCTTCTGTTTCAACCGCCAAACCTTTCAGGGGAGCATTTGCAACCGTTTGGCAACATTTTGGAGTGAATTGCCAAAAGTCAGATTTTTGATGAAATTGTGACCCCGGGGCTTATGGATTTTTTCAAAAAAATATTTTTCTGCCGGTTAAGTTGTCGAGGGCTCATTTCTTTTCCTGTGATAAAAAGCCTTCTGTTTCGACCGCCAAACCTTTCAGGGGAGCATTTGCAAACGTTTGGCATCATTTTGATTGAATTGCCGAAAGTCAGATTTTTGATGAAATTGTAACCCCGGGGCCTAGGGATTTTTTCAAAAAAATATTTTTCTGCCGGTTAAGTTGTCGAGGGCTGATTTCTTTTCCTGTGATAAAAAGCCTTCTGTTTCGACCGCCAAACCTTTCAGGGGAGCATTTGCAACAGTTTGGCATCATTTTTGATTGAATTGCCGAAAGTCAGATTTTTGATGAAATTGTGACCCCGGGGCTTAGGGATTTTTTCAAAAAAATATTTTTCTGCTGGTTAAGTTGTCGAGGACTGATTTCTTCTTTGTGATAAAAGCCTTCTGTTTTGACCGCCAAACCTTTCAGGGGAGCATTTGCAACCGTTTGGCAACATTTTGGAGTGAGTTTCCGAAAGTCAGATTTTTGATGAAATTGTGACCCCGGGGCTTAGGGATTTTTTCAAAAAAATATTTTTCTGCCGGTTAAGTTGTCGAGGGCTGATTTCTTTTCCTGTGATAAAAAGCATTCTGTTTCGACCGTCTAACCTTTCAGGGGAGCATTTGCAACCGTTTGGCATCATTTTTGAGTGAATTGCCGAAAGTCAGATTTTTTATGAAATTGTGACCCTGGGGCTTAGGCATTTTTTCAAAAAAATATTTTTCTGCCTGTTAAGTTGTCGAGGGCTCATTTCTTTTCCTGTGATAAAAAGCCTTCTGTTTCGACCGCCAAACCTTTCAGGGGAGCATTTGCAACCGTTTGGCACCATTTTTGAGTGAATTGCCGAAAGTCAGATTTTTGATGAAATTGTGATCCCGGGGCTTAGGGATTTTTTCAAAAAAATATTTTTCTGCCGGTTAAGTTGTCGAGGGCTCATTTCTTTTCCTGTGATAAAAAGCATTCTGTTTTGACCGCCAAAACTTTCAAGGGAGCATTTGCAACCGTTTGGCATCATTTTTGATTGAATTGCCGAATGTCAGATTTTTGATGAAATTGTGACCCCGGGGCTTAGAGATTTTTTCAAAAAAATATTTTTCTGCCGGTTAAGTTGTTGAGGGCTGATTTCTTCTTTGTGATAAAAAGCCTTCTGTTTCAACCGCCAAACCTTTCAGGGGAGCATTTGCAACCGTTTGGCAACATTTTGGAGTGAATTGCCAAAAGTCAGATTTTTGATGAAATTGTGACCCCGGGGCTTATGGATTTTTTCAAAAAAATATTTTTCTGCCGGTTAAGTTGTCGAGGGCTCATTTCTTTTCCTGTGATAAAAAGCCTTCTGTTTCGACCGCCAAACCTTTCAGGGGAGCATTTGCAACAGTTTGGCATCATTTTTGATTGAATTGCCGAAAGTCAGATTTTTGATGAAATTGTGACCCCGGGGCTTAGGGATTTTTTCAAAAAAATATTTTTCTGCTGGTTAAGTTGTCGAGGACTGATTTCTTCTTTGTGATAAAAGCCTTCTGTTTTGACCGCCAAACCTTTTAGGGGAGCATTTGCAACCGTTTGGCAACATTTTGGAGTGAGTTTCCGAAAGTCAGATTTTTGATGAAATTGTGACCCCGGGGCTTAGGGATTTTTTCAAAAAAATATTTTTCTGCCGGTTAAGTTGTCGAGGGCTGATTTCTTTTCCTGTGATAAAAAGCATTCTGTTTCGACCGTCTAACCTTTCAGGGGAGCATTTGCAACCGTTTGGCATCATTTTTGAGTGAATTGCCGAAAGTCAGATTTTTGATGAAATTGTGACCCCGGGGCTTAGGGATTTTTTCAAAAAAATATTTTTCTGCTGGTTAAGTTGTCGAGGACTGATTTCTTCTTTGTGATAAAAGCCTTCTGTTTTGACCGCCAAACCTTTCAGGGGAGCATTTGCAACCGTTTGGCAACATTTTGGAGTGAGTTTCCGAAAGTCAGATTTTTGATGAAATTGTGACCCCGGGGCTTAGGGATTTTTTCAAAAAAATATTTTTCTGCCGGTTAAGTTGTCGAGGGCTGATTTCTTTTCCTGTGATAAAAAGCATTCTGTTTTGACCGTCTAACCTTTCAGGGGAGCATTTGCAACCGTTTGGCACCATTTTTGAGTGAATTGCCGAAAGTCAGATTTTTGATGAAATTGTGACCCCGGGGCTTAGGGATTTTTTCAAAAAAATATTTTTCTGCCGGTTAAGTTGTTGAGGGCTGATTTCTTCTTTGTGATAAAAAGCCTTCTGTTTCAACCGCCAAACCTTTCAGGGGAGCATTTGCAACCGTTTGGCAACATTTTGGAGTGAATTGCCAAAAGTCAGATTTTTGATGAAATTGTGACCCCGGGGCTTATGGATTTTTTCAAAAAAATATTTTTCTGCCGGTTAAGTTGTCGAGGGCTCATTTCTTTTCCTGTGATAAAAAGCCTTCTGTTTCGACCGCCAAACCTTTCAGGGGAGCATTTGCAACAGTTTGGCATCATTTTTGATTGAATTGCCGAAAGTCAGATTTTTGATGAAATTGTGACCCCGGGGCTTAGGGATTTTTTCAAAAAAATATTTTTCTGCTGGTTAAGTTGCCGAGGACTGATTTCTTCTTTGTGATAAAAGCCTTCTGTTTTGACCGCCAAACCTTTTAGGGGAGCATTTGCAACCGTTTGGCAACATTTTGGAGTGAGTTTCCGAAAGTCAGATTTTTGATGAAATTGTGACCCCGGGGCTTAGGGATTTTTTCAAAAAAATATTTTTCTGCCGGTTAAGTTGTCGAGGGCTGATTTCTTTTCCTGTGATAAAAAGCATTCTGTTTCGACCGTCTAACCTTTCAGGGGAGCATTTGCAACCGTTTGGCATCATTTTTGAGTGAATTGCCGAAAGTCAGATTTTTGATGAAATTGTGACCCCGGGGCTTAGGGATTTTTTCAAAAAAATATTTTTCTGCTGGTTAAGTTGTCGAGGACTGATTTCTTCTTTGTGATAAAAGCCTTCTGTTTTGACCGCCAAACCTTTCAGGGGAGCATTTGCAACCGTTTGGCAACATTTTGGAGTGAGTTTCCGAAAGTCAGATTTTTGATGAAATTGTGACCCCGGGGCTTAGGGATTTTTTCAAAAAAATATTTTTCTGCCGGTTAAGTTGTCGAGGGCTGATTTCTTTTCCTGTGATAAAAAGCATTCTGTTTTGACCGTCTAACCTTTCAGGGGAGCATTTGCAACCGTTTGGCACCATTTTTGAGTGAATTGCCGAAAGTCAGATTTTTGATGAAATTGTGACCCCGGGGCTTAGGGATTTTTTCAAAAAAATATTTTTCTGCCGGTTAAGTTGTCGAGGGCTCATTTCTTTTCCTGTGATAAAAAGCATTCTGTTTCGACCGCCAAACCTTTCAGGGGAGCATTTGCATCCGTTTGGCACCATTTTTGAGTGAACTGCCGAAATCAGATTTTTGATGAAATTGTGACCCCGGGGCTTAGGGATTTTTTCAAAAAAATATTTTTCTGCCAGTTAAGTTGTCGAGGGCTGATTTCATTTCCTGTGATAAAAAGCCTTCTGTTTCAACCGGCAAACCTTTCCAGGGGAGCATTTGCAACCGTTTGGCACCATTTTTAAGTGAATTGCCGAAAGTCAGATTTTTGATGAAATTGTGACCCCGGGGCTTAGGGATTTTTTCAAAAAAATATTTTTCTGCCAGTTAAGTTGTCGAGGGCTCATTTCTTTTCCTGTGATAAAAAGCCTTCTGTTTCGACCGCCAAACCTTTCAGGGGAGCATTTGCAACCGTTTGGCACCATTTTTGAGTGAATTGCCGAAAGTCAGATTTTTGATGAAATTGTGACCCCGGGGCTTAGGGATTTTTTCAAAAAAATATTTTTCTGCCGGTTAAGTTGTCGAGGGCTCATTTCTTTTCCTGTGATAAAAAGCCTTCTGTTTTGACGGGCAAACCTTTCAGCGGAGCATTTGCAACCGTTTGGCACCATTTTTGAGTGAATTGCCGAAAGTCAGATTTTTGATGAAATTGTGACCCCGGGGCTTAGGGATTTTTTCAAAAAAATATTTTTCTGCCGGTTAAGTTGTTGAGGGCTCATTTCTTTTCCTGTGATAAAAAGCCTTCTGTTTTGACCGCCAAACCTTTCAGGGGAGCATTTGCAACCGTTTGGCATCATTTTGATTGAATTGCCGAAAGTCAGATTTTTTATGAAATTGTGACCCTGGGGCTTAGGGATTTCTTCAAAAAAATATTTTTCTGCCAGTTAAGTTGTCAAGGGCTCATTTCTTTTCCTGTGATAAAAAGCCTTCTGTTTCGACCGCCAAACCTTTCAGGGGAGCATTTGCAACCGTTTGGCATCATTTTTGATTGAATTGCCGAAAGTCAGATTTTTGATGAAATTGTGACCCCGGGGCTTAGGGATTTTTTCAAAAAAATATTTTTCTGCCAGTTAAGTTGTTGAGGGCTGATTTCTTCTTTGTGATAAAAAGCCTTTTGTTTCGACCGCCAAACCTTTCAGGGGAGCATTTGCAACCGTTTGGCACCATTTTTGAGTGAATTGCCGAAAGTCAGATTTTTGATGAAATTGTGACCCCGGGGCTTAGGGATTTTTTCAAAAAAATATTTTTCTGCCGGTTAAGTTGTCGAGGGCTGATTTCTTTTCCTGTGATAAAAAGCCTTCTGTTTTGACAGCCAAACATTTCAGGGGAGCATTTGCAACCGTTTGGCATCATTTTGGATTGAATTGCCGAAAGTCAGATTTCTTATGAAATTGTGACCCCGGGGCTTAGGGATTTTTTCAAAAAAATATTTTTCTGCCGGTTAAGTTGTCGAGGGCTGATTTCTTGTTCTGTGATAAAAAGCCTTCTGTTTCGACGGCCAAACCTTTCAGGGGAGCATTTGCAACCGTTTGGCACCAATTTTGAGTGAATTGCCGAAAGTCAGATTTTTGATGAAATTGTGATCCCGGGGCTTAGGGATTTTTTCAAAAAAATATTTTTCTGCCAGTTAAGTTGTCGAGGGCTCATTTCTTTTCCTGTGATAAAAAGCCTTCTGTATCGACCGCCAAACCTTTCAGGGGAGCATTTGCAACCGTTTGGCACCATTTTTGAGTGAATTGCCGAAAGTCAGATTTTTGATGAAATTGTGACCCCGGGGCTTAGGGATTTTTTCAAAAAAATATTTTTCTGCCGGTTAAGTTGTCGAGGGCTGATTTCTTTTCCTGTGATAAAAAGCCTTCTGTTTTGACAGCCAAACATTTCAGGGGAGCATTTGCAACCGTTTGGCACCATTTTGGATTGAATTGCCGAAAGTCAGATTTCTTATGAAATTGTGACCCCGGGGCTTAGGGATTTTTTCAAAAAAATATTTTTCTGCCAGTTAAGTTGTCGAGGGCTGATTTCATTTCCTGTGATAAAAAGCCTTCTGTTTCAACCGGCAAACCTTTCCAGGGGAGCATTTGCAACCGTTTGGCACCATTTTTAAGTGAATTGCCGAAAGTCAGATTTTTGATGAAATTGTGACCCCGGGGCTTAGGGATTTTTTCAAAAAAATATTTTTCTGCCAGTTAAGTTGTCGAGGGCTCATTTCTTTTCCTGTGATAAAAAGCCTTCTGTTTCGACCGCCAAACCTTTCAGGGGAACATTTGCAACCGTTTGGCACCATTTTTGAGTGAATTGCCGAAAGTCAGATTTTTGATGAAATTGTGACCCCGGGGCTTAGGGATTTTTTCAAAAAAATATTTTTCTGCCGGTTAAGTTGTCAAGGACTGATTTCTTCTTTGTGATAAAAAGCCTTCTGTTTCAACCGCCAAACCTTTCAGGGGAGCATTTGCAACCGTTTGGCACCATTTTTGAGTGAATTGCCAAAAGTCAGATTTTTGATGAAATTGTGACCCCGGGGCTTAGGGATTTTTTCAAAAAAATATTTTTCTGCCGGTTAAGTTGTCGAGGGCTCATTTCTTTTCCTGTGATAAAAAGCCTTCTGTTTTGACCGCCAAACCTTTCAGGGGAGCATTTGCAACCGTTTGGCATCATTTTGATTGAATTGCCGAAAGTCAGATTTTTTATGAAATTGTGACCCTGGGGCTTAGGGATTTCTTCAAAAAAATATTTTTCTGCCGGTTATGTTGTCAAGGGCTCATTTCTTTTCCTGTGATAAAAAGCCTTCTGTTTCGACCGCCAAACCTTTCAGGGGAGCATTTGCAACCGTTTGGCATCATTTTTGATTGAATTGCCGAAAGTCAGATTTTTGATGAAATTGTGACCCCGGGGCTTAGGGATTTTTTCAAAAAAATATTTTTCTGCCAGTTAAGTTGTTGAGGGCTGATTTCTTCTTTGTGATAAAAAGCCTTCTGTTTCGACCGCCAAACCTTTCAGGGGAGCATTTGCAACAGTTTGGCATCATTTTTGATTGAATTGCCGAAAGTCAGATTTTTGATGAAATTGTGACCCCGGGGCTTAGGGATTTTTTCAAAAAAATATTTTTCTGCCAGTTAAGTTGTTGAGGGCTGATTTCTTCTTTGTGATAAAAAGCCTTCTGTTTCGACCGCCAAACCTTTCAGGGGAGCATTTGCAACCGTTTGGCAACATTTTGGAGTGAGTTTCCGAAAGTCAATTTTTTTATGAAATTGTAACCCCGGGGCTTAGGGATTTTTTCAAAAAAATATTTTTCTGCCGGTTAAGTTGTCGAGGGCTGATTTCTTTTCCTGTGATAAAAAGCCTTCTGTTTTGACGGGCAAACCTTTCAGCGGAGCATTTGCAACCGTTTGGCACCATTTTTGAGTGAATTGCCGAAAGTCAGATTTTTGATGAAATTGTGACCCCGGGGCTTAGGGATTTTTTCAAAAAAATATTTTTCTGCCGGTTAAGTTGTCGAGGGCTGATTTCTTTTCCTGTGATAAAAAGCCTTCTGTTTTGACAGCCAAACATTTCAGGGGAGCATTTGCAACCGTTTGGCATCATTTTGGATTGAATTGCCGAAAGTCAGATTTCTTATGAAATTGTGACCCCGGGGCTTAGGGATTTTTTCAAAAAAATATTTTTCTGCCAGTTAAGTTGTCGAGGGCTCATTTCTTTTCCTGTGATAAAAAGCCTTCTGTTTCGACCGCCAAACCTTTCAGGGTAGCATTTGCAACCGTTTGGCACCATTTTTGAGTGAATTGCCGAAAGTCAGATTTTTGATGAAAATGTGACCCCGGGGCTTAGGGATTTTTTCAAAAAAATATTTTTCTGCCGGTTAAGTTGCCGAGGACTGATTTCTTCTTTGTGATAAAAAGCCTTCTGTTTCAACCGCCAAACCTTTCAGGGGAGCATTTGCAACCGTTTGGCACCATTTTTGAGTGAATTGCCAAAAGTCAGATTTTTGATGAAATTGTGACCCCGGGGCTTAGGGATTTTTTCAAAAAAATATTTTTCTGCCGGTTAAGTTGTCGAGGGCTGATTTCTTTTCCTGTGATAAAAAGCCTTCTGTTTTGACAGCCAAACATTTCAGGGGAGCATTTGCAACCGTTTGGCATCATTTTGGATTGAATTGCCGAAAGTCAGATTTCTTATGAAATTGTGACCCCGGGGCTTAGGGATTTTTTCAAAAAAATATTTTTCTGCCAGTTAAGTTGTCGAGGGCTCATTTCTTTTCCTGTGATAAAAAGCCTTCTGTTTCGACCGCCAAACCTTTCAGGGTAGCATTTGCAACCGTTTGGCACCATTTTTGAGTGAATTGCCGAAAGTCAGATTTTTGATGAAATTGTGACCCCGGGGCTTAGGGATTTTTTCAAAAAAATATTTTTCTGCCGGTTAAGTTGCCGAGGACTGATTTCTTCTTTGTGATAAAAAGCCTTCTGTTTCAACCGCCAAACCTTTCAGGGGAGCATTTGCAACCGTTTGGCACCATTTTTGAGTGAATTGCCGAAAGTCAGATTTTTGATGAAATTGTGACCCCGGGGCTTAGGGATTTTTTCAAAAAAATATTTTTCTGCCGGTTAAGTTGTCGAGGGCTCATTTCTTTTCCTGTGATAAAAAGCCTTCTGTTTCGACCGCCAAACCTTTCAGGGGAGCATTTGCAACCGTTTGGCATCATTTTGATTGAATTGCCGAAAGTCAGATTTTTGATGAAATTGTGACCCCGGGGCTTAGGGATTTTTTCAAAAAAATATTTTTCTGCCGGTTAAGTTGTCGAGGGCTGATTTCTTGTTCTGTGATAAAAAGCCTTCTGTTTCGACCGCCAAACCTTTCAGGGGAGCATTTGCAACCGTTTGGCAACATTTTGGAGTGAATTGCCGAAAGTCAGATTTTTGATGAAATTGTGACCCCGGGGCTTAGGGATTTTTTCAAAAAAATATTTTTCTGCCGGTTAAGTTGTCGAGGACTGATTTCTTCTTTGTGATAAAAAGCCTTCTGTTTCAACCGCCAAACCTTTCAGGGGAGCATTTGCAACCGTTTGGCACCATTTTTGAGTGAATTGCCAAAAGTCAGATTTTTGATGAAATTGTGACCCCGGGGCTTAGGGATTTTTTCAAAAAAATATTTTTCTGCCGGTTAAGTTGTCGAGGGCTCATTTCTTTTCCTGTGATAAAAAGCCTTCTGTTTTGACCGCCAAACCTTTCAGGGGAGCATTTGCAACCGTTTGGCAATATTTTTGAGTGAATTGCCGAAAGTCAGATTTTTTTATGAAATTGTGACCCTGGGGCTTAGGGATTTCTTCAAAAAAATATTTTTCTGCCGGTTAAGTTGTCGAGGGCTCATTTCTTTTCCTGTGATAAAAAGCCTTCTGTTTCGACCGCCAAACCTTTCAGGGGAGCATTTGCAACCGTTTGGCATCATTTTGATTGAATTGCCGAAAGTCAGATTTTTGATGAAATTGTGACCCCGGGGCTTAGGGATTTTTTCAAAAAAATATTTTTCTGCCGGTTAAGTTGTCGAGGGCTGATTTCTTGTTCTGTGATAAAAAGCCTTCTGTTTCGACCGCCAAACCTTTCAGGGGAGCATTTGCAACCGTTTGGCACCATTTTTGAGTGAATTGCCGAAAGTCAGATTTTTGATGAAATTGTGACCCCGGGGCTTAGGGATTTTTTCAAAAAAATATTTTTCTGCCGGTTAAGTTGTCGAGGACTGATTTCTTCTTTGTGATAAAAAGCCTTCTGTTTTGACCGCCAAACCTTTCAGGGGAGCATTTGCAACCGTTTGGCATCATTTTGATTGAATTGCCGAAAGTCAGATTTTTTATGAAATTGTGACCCTGGGGCTTAGGGATTTCTTCAAAAAAATATTTTTCTGCCGGTTAAGTTGTCGAGGGCTCATTTCTTTTCCTGTGATAAAAAGCCTTCTGTTTCGACCGCCAAACCTTTCAGGGGAGCATTTGCAACCGTTTGGCATCATTTTGATTGAATTGCCGAAAGTCAGATTTTTGATGAAATTGTGACCCCGGGGCTTAGGGATTTTTTCAAAAAAATATTTTTCTGCCGGTTAAGTTGTCGAGGGCTGATTTCTTTTCCTGTGATAAAAAGCCTTCTGTTTCGACCGCCACACCTTTCAGGGGAGCATTTGCAACAGTTTGGCATCATTTTTGATTGAATTGCCGAAAGTCAGATTTTTTATGAAATTGTGACCCCGGGGCTTAGGGATTTTTTCAAAAAAATATTTTTCTGCTGGTTAAGTTGTCGAGGACTGATTTCTTCTTTGTGATAAAAGCCTTCTGTTTTGACCGCCAAACCTTTCAGGGGAGCATTTGCAACCGTTTGGCAACATTTTGGAGTGAGTTTCCGAAAGTCAGATTTTTTATGAAATTGTGACCCCGGGGCTTAGGGATTTTTTCAAAAAAATATTTTTCTGCTGGTTAAGTTGTCGAGGACTGATTTCTTCTTTGTGATAAAAGCCTTCTGTTTTGACCGCCAAACCTTTCAGGGGAGCATTTGCAACCGTTTGGCAACATTTTGGAGTGAGTTTCCGAAAGTCAGATTTTTGATGAAATTGTGACCCCGGGGCTTAGGGATTTTTTCAAAAAAATATTTTTCTGCCGGTTAAGTTGTCGAGGGCTGATTTCTTGTTCTGTGATAAAAAGCCTTCTGTTTCGACCGCCAAACCTTTCAGGGGAGCATTTGCAACCGTTTGGCACCATTTTTGAGTGAATTGCCGAAAGTCAGATTTTTGATGAAATTGTGACCCCGGGGCTTAGGGATTTTTTCAAAAAAATATTTTTCTGCCGGTTAAGTTGTCGAGGACTGATTTCTTCTTTGTGATAAAAAGCCTTCTGTTTCAACCGCCAAACCTTTCAGGGGAGCATTTGCAACCGTTTGGCACCATTTTTGAGTGAATTGCCAAAAGTCAGATTTTTGATGAAATTGTGACCCCGGGGCTTAGGGATTTTTTCAAAAAAATATTTTTCTGCCGGTTAAGTTGTCGAGGGCTCATTTCTTTTCCTGTGATAAAAAGCCTTCTGTTTTGACCGCCAAACCTTTCAGGGGAGCATTTGCAACCGTTTGGCATCATTTTGATTGAATTGCCGAAAGTCAGATTTTTTATGAAATTGTGACCCTGGGGCTTAGGGATTTCTTCAAAAAAATATTTTTCTGCCGGTTAAGTTGTCGAGGGCTCATTTCTTTTCCTGTGATAAAAAGCCTTCTGTTTCGACCGCCAAACCTTTCAGGGGAGCATTTGCAACCGTTTGGCATCATTTTGATTGAATTGCCGAAAGTCAGATTTTTGATGAAATTGTGACCCCGGGGCTTAGGGATTTTTTCAAAAAAATATTTTTCTGCCGGTTAAGTTGTCGAGGGCTGATTTCTTTTCCTGTGATAAAAAGCCTTCTGTTTCGACCGCCACACCTTTCAGGGGAGCATTTGCAACAGTTTGGCATCATTTTTGATTGAATTGCCGAAAGTCAGATTTTTTATGAAATTGTGACCCCGGGGCTTAGGGATTTTTTCAAAAAAATATTTTTCTGCTGGTTAAGTTGTCGAGGACTGATTTCTTCTTTGTGATAAAAGCCTTCTGTTTTGACCGCCAAACCTTTCAGGGGAGCATTTGCAACCGTTTGGCAACATTTTGGAGTGAGTTTCCGAAAGTCAGATTTTTGATGAAATTGTGACCCCGGGGCTTAGGGATTTTTTCAAAAAAATATTTTTCTGCCGGTTAAGTTGTCGAGGGCTGATTTCTTTTCCTGTGATAAAAAGCATTCTGTTTTGACCGTCTAACCTTTCAGGGGAGCATTTGCAACCGTTTGGCATCATTTTTGAGTGAATTGCCGAAAGTCAGATTTTTGATGAAATTGTGACCCCGGGGCTTAGGGATTTTTTCAAAAAAATATTTTTCTGCCGGTTAAGTTGTCGAGGGCTCATTTCTTTTCCTGTGATAAAAAGCCTTCTGTTTTGACGGCCCAAACCTTTTAGGGGAGCATTTGCAACCGTTTGGCATCATTTTTGATTGAATTGCCGAAAGTCAGATTTTGGATGAAATTGTGACCCCGGGGCTTAGGGATTTTTTCAAAAAAATATTTTTCTGCCGGTTAAGTTGTCGCTGGCTGATTTCTTTTCCTGTGATAAAAAGCATTCTGTTTTGACGGCCAAACCTTTCAGGGGAGCATTTGCAACCGTTTGGCACCATTTTTGAGTGAATTGCCGAAAGTCAGATTTTTTGTGAAAATGTGAACCCGGGGCTTTGGGATTTTTTCAAAAAAATATTTTTCTGCCAGTTAAGTTGTCGAGGGCTCATTTCTTTTCTTGTGATAAAAAGCCTTCTGTTTCGACCGCCAAACCTTTCAGGGGAGCATTTGCAACCGTTTGGCACCATTTTTGAGTGAATTACCGAAAGTCAGATTTTTGATGAAATTGTGACCCCGGGGCTTAGGGATTTTTTCAAAAAAATATTTTTCTGCCGGTTAAGTTGTCGAGGGCTGATTTCTTTTCCTGTGATAAAAAGCATTCTGTTTCGACCGCCAAACCTTTCAGGGGAGCATTTGCAACAGTTTGGCATCATTTTTGATTGAATTGCCGAAAGTCAGATTTTTGATGAAATTGTGACCCCGGGGCTTAGGGATTTTTTCAAAAAAATATTTTTCTGCCAGTTAAGTTGTCGAGGGCTCATTTCTTTTCCTGTGATAAAAAGCCTTCTGTTTCGACCGCCAAACCTTTCAGGGGAGCATTTGCATCCGTTTGGCACCATTTTTGAGTGAACTGCCGAAAGTCAGATTTTTGATGAAATTGTGACCCCGGGGCTTAGGAATTTTTTCAAAAAAATATTTTTCTGCCAGTTAAGTTGTCGAGGGCTGATTTCATTTCCTGTGATAAAAAGCCTTCTTTTTCAACCGGCAAACCTTTCCAGGGGAGCATTTGCAACCGTTTGGCACCATTTTTAAGTGAATTGCCGAAAGTCAGATTTTTGATGAAATTGTGACCCCGGGGCTTAGGGATTTTTTCAAAAAAATATTTTTCTGCCAGTTAAGTTGTCGAGGGCTCATTTCTTTTCCTGTGATAAAAAGCCTTCTGTTTCGACCGCCAAACCTTTCAGGGGAGCATTTGCAACCGTTTGGCACCATTTTTGAGTGAATTGCCGAAAGTCAGATTTTTGATGAAATTGTGACCCCGGGGCTTAGGGATTTTTTCAAAAAAATATTTTTCTGCCGGTTAAGTTGTCGAGGACTGATTTCTTCTTTGTGATAAAAAGCCTTCTGTTTCAACCGCCAAACCTTTCAGGGGAGCATTTGCAACCGTTTGGCACCATTTTTGAGTGAATAACCGAAAGTCAGATTTTTGATGAAATTGTGACCCCGGGGCTTAGGGATTTTTTCAAAAAAATATTTTTCTGCCGGTTAAGTTGTCGAGGGCTCATTTCTTTTCCTGTGATAAAAAGCCTTCTGTTTTGACCGCCAAACCTTTCAGGGGAGCATTTGCAACCGTTTGGCATCATTTTGATTGAATTGCTGAAAGTCAGATTTTTTATGAAATTGTGACCCTGGGGCTTAGGGATTTCTTCAAAAAAATATTTTTCTGCCAGTTAAGTTGTCAAGGGCTCATTTCTTTTCCTGTGATAAAAAGCCTTCTTTTTCGACCGCCAAACCTTTCAGGGGAGCATTTGCAACCGTTTGGCATCATTTTTGATTGAATTGCCGCAAGTCAGATTTTTGATGAAATTGTGACCCCGGGGCTTAGGGATTTTTTCAAAAAAATATTTTTCTGCCAGTTAAGTTGTTGAGGGCTGATTTCTTCTTTGTGATAAAAAGCCTTCTGTTTCGACCGCCAAACCTTTCAGGGGAGCATTTGCAACAGTTTGGCATCATTTTTGATTGAATTGCCGAAAGTCAGATTTTTTATGAAATTGTGACCCCGGGGCTTAGGGATTTTTTCAAAAAAATATTTTTCTGCCAGTTAAGTTGTTGAGGGCTGATTTCTTCTTTGTGATAAAAAGCCTTCTGTTTCGACCGCCAAACCTTTCAGGGGAGCATTTGCAACCGTTTGGCAACATTTTGGAGTGAGTTTCCGAAAGTCAAATTTTTTATGAAATTGTAACCCCGGGGCTTAGGGATTTTTTCAAAAAAATATTTTTCTGCCGGTTAAGTTGTCGAGGGCTGATTTCTTTTCCTGTGATAAAAAGCCTTCTGTTTTGACGGGCAAACCTTTCAGCGGAGCATTTGCAACCGTTTGGCACCATTTTTGAGTGAATTGCCGAAAGTCAGATTTTTGATGAGATTGTGACCCCGGGGCTTAGGGATTTTTTCAAAAAAATATTTTTCTGCCGGTTAAGTTGTCGAGGGCTGATTTCTTTTCCTGTGATAAAAAGCATTCTGTTTTGACCGTCTAACCTTTCAGGGGAGCATTTGCAACCGTTTGGCACCATTTTTGAGTGAATTGCCGAAAGTCAGATTTTTGATGAAATTGTGACCCCGGGGCTTAGGGATTTTTTCAAAAAAATATTTTTCTGCCGGTTAAGTTGTCGAGGACTGATTTCTTCTTTGTGATAAAAAGCCTTCTGTTTCGACCGCCAAACCTTTCAGCGGAGCATTTGCAACCGTTTGGCACCATTTTTGATTGATTTGCCGAAAGTCAGATTTTTTATGAAATTGTGACCCCGGGGCTTAGGGATTCTTTCAAAATATTATTTTTCTGCCAGTTAAGTTGTCGAGGGCTCATTTCTTTTCCTGTGATAAAAAGGCTTCTGTTTCGACCGCCAAACCTTTCAGGGGAGCATTTGCAACCGTTTGGCACCATTTTTGAGTGAATTGCCGAAAGTCAGATTTTTGATGAAATTGTGACCCCGGGGCTTAGGGATTTTTTCAAAAAAATATTTTTCTGCCGGTTAAGTTGTCGAGTGCTCATTTCTTTTCCTGTGATAAAAAGCCTTCTGTTTTGACCGCCAAACCTTTCAGGGGAGCATTTGCAACCGTTTGGCACCATTTTTGAGTGAACTGCCGAATATCAGATTTTTGATGAAATTGTGACCCCGGGGCTTAGGGATTTTTTCAAAAAAATATTTTTCTGCCGGTTAAGTTGTCGAGGGCTGATTTCTTTTCCTGTGATAAAAAGCCTTCTGCTTTGACAGCCAAACATTTCAGGGGAGCATTTGCAACCGTTTGGCATCATTTTGGATTGAATTGCCGAAAGTCAGATTTCTTATGAAATTGTGACCCCGGGGCTTAGGGATTTTTTCAAAAAAATATTTTTCTGCCGGTTAGGTTGTCAAGGGCTGATTTCTTGTTCTGTGATAAAAAGCCTTCTGTTTCGACGGCCAAACCTTTCAGGGGAGCATTTGCAACCGTTTGGCACCAATTTTGAGTGAATTGCCGAAAGTCAGATTTTTGATGAAATTGTGACCCCGGGGCTTAGGGATTTTTTCAAAAAAATATTTTTCTGCCAGTTAAGTTGTCGAGGGCTCATTTCTTTTCCTGTGATAAAAAGCCTTCTGTTTCGACCGCCAAACCTTTCAGGGGAGCATTTGCAACCGTTTGGCACCATTTTTGAGTGAATTGCCGAAAGTCAGATTTTTGATGAAATTGTGACCCCGGGGCTTAGGGATTTTTTCAAAAAAATATTTTTCTGCCGGTTAAGTTGTCGAGGGCTGATTTCTTTTCCTGTGATAAAAAGCCTTCTGTTTTGACAGCCAAACATTTCAGGGGAGCATTTGCAACCGTTTGGCATCATTTTGTTTTGAATTGCCGAAAGTCAGATTTCTTATGAAATTGTGACCCCGGGGCTTAGGGATTTTTTCAAAAAAATATTTTTCTGCCGGTTAAGTTGTCGAGGGCTGATTTCTTGTTCTGTGATAAAAAGCCTTCTGTTTCGACGGCCAAGCCTTTCAGGGGAGCATTTGCAACCGTTTGGCACCAATTTTGAGTGAATTGCCGAAAGTCAGATTTTTGATGAAATTGTGACCCCGGGGCTTAGGGATTTTTTCAAAAAAATATTTTTCTGCCAGTTAAGTTGTCGAGGGCTCATTTCTTTTCCTGTGATAAAAAGCCTTCTGTTTCGACTGCCAAACCTTTCAGGGGAGCATTTGCAACCGTTTGGCACCATTTTTGAGTGAATTGCCGAAAGTCAGATTTTTGATGAAATTGTGACCCCGGGGCTTAGGGATTTTTTCAAAAAAATATTTTTCTGCCAGTTAAGTTGTCGAGGGCTCATTTCTTTTCCTGTGATAAAAAGCCTTCTGTTTCGACCGCCAAACCTTTCAGGGGAACATTTGCAACCGTTTGGCACCATTTTTGAGTGAATTGCCGAAAGTCAGATTTTTGATGAAATTGTGACCCCGGGGCTTAGGGATTTTTTCAAAAAAATATTTTTCTGCCGGTTAAGTTGTCGAGGACTGATTTCTTCTTTGTGATAAAAAGCCTTCTGTTTCAACCGCCAAACCTTTCAGGGGAGCATTTGCAACCGTTTGGCACCATTTTGGAGTGAATTGCCAAAAGTCAGATTTTTGATGAAATTGTGACCCCGGGGCTTAGGGATTTCTTCAAAAAAATATTTTTCTGCCAGTTAAGTTGTCAAGGGCTCATTTCTTTTCCTGTGATAAAAAGCCTTCTGTTTCGACCGCCAAACCTTTCAGGGGAGCATTTGCAACCGTTTGGCATCATTTTTGATTGAATTGCCGAAAGTCAGATTTTTGATGAAATTGTGACCCCGGGGCTTAGGGATTTCTTCAAAAAAATATTTTTCTGCAGTTAAGTTGTCAAGGGCTGATTTCTGCTTTGTGATAAAAAGCCTTCTGTTTCGACCGCCAAACCTTTCAGGGGAGCATTTGCAACAGTTTGGCATCATTTTTGATTGAATTGCCGAAAGTCAGATTTTTTATGAAATTGTGACCCCGGGGCTTAGGGATTTTTTCAAAAAAATATTTTTCTGCCAGTTAAGTTGTTGAGGGCTGATTTCTTCTTTGTGATAAAAAGCCTTCTGTTTCGACCGCCAAACCTTTCAGGGGAGCATTTGCAACCGTTTGGCAACATTTTGGAGTGAGTTTCCGAAAGTCAAATTTTTTATGAAATTGTAACCCCGGGGCTTAGGGATTTTTTCAAAAAAATATTTTTCTGCCGGTTAAGTTGTCGAGGGCTGATTTCTTTTCCTGTGATAAAAAGCCTTCTGTTTTGACGGGCAAACCTTTCAGCGGAGCATTTGCAACCGTTTGGCACCATTTTTGAGTGAATTGCCGAAAGTCAGATTTTTGATGAGATTGTGACCCCGGGGCTTAGGGATTTTTTCAAAAAAATATTTTTCTGCCGGTTAAGTTGTCGAGGGCTGATTTCTTTTCCTGTGATAAAAAGCATTCTGTTTTGACCGTCTAACCTTTCAGGGGAGCATTTGCAACCGTTTGGCACCATTTTTGAGTGAATTGCCGAAAGTCAGATTTTTGATGAAATTGTGACCCCGGGGCTTAGGGATTTTTTCAAAAAAATATTTTTCTGCCGGTTAAGTTGTCGAGGACTGATTTCTTCTTTGTGATAAAAAGCCTTCTGTTTCGACCGCCAAACCTTTCAGCGGAGCATTTGCAACCGTTTGGCACCATTTTTGATTGATTTGCCGAAAGTCAGATTTTTTATGAAATTGTGACCCCGGGGCTTAGGGATTCTTTCAAAATATTATTTTTCTGCCAGTTAAGTTGTCGAGGGCTCATTTCTTTTCCTGTGATAAAAAGGCTTCTGTTTCGACCGCCAAACCTTTCAGGGGAGCATTTGCAACCGTTTGGCACCATTTTTGAGTGAATTGCCGAAAGTCAGATTTTTGATGAAATTGTGACCCCGGGGCTTAGGGATTTTTTCAAAAAAATATTTTTCTGCCGGTTAAGTTGTCGAGTGCTCATTTCTTTTCCTGTGATAAAAAGCCTTCTGTTTTGACCGCCAAACCTTTCAGGGGAGCATTTGCAACCGTTTGGCACCATTTTTGAGTGAACTGCCGAATATCAGATTTTTGATGAAATTGTGACCCCGGGGCTTAGGGATTTTTTCAAAAAAATATTTTTCTGCCGGTTAAGTTGTCGAGGGCTGATTTCTTTTCCTGTGATAAAAAGCCTTCTGCTTTGACAGCCAAACATTTCAGGGGAGCATTTGCAACCGTTTGGCATCATTTTGGATTGAATTGCCGAAAGTCAGATTTCTTATGAAATTGTGACCCCGGGGCTTAGGGATTTTTTCAAAAAAATATTTTTCTGCCGGTTAGGTTGTCAAGGGCTGATTTCTTGTTCTGTGATAAAAAGCCTTCTGTTTCGACGGCCAAACCTTTCAGGGGAGCATTTGCAACCGTTTGGCACCAATTTTGAGTGAATTGCCGAAAGTCAGATTTTTGATGAAATTGTGACCCCGGGGCTTAGGGATTTTTTCAAAAAAATATTTTTCTGCCAGTTAAGTTGTCGAGGGCTCATTTCTTTTCCTGTGATAAAAAGCCTTCTGTTTCGACCGCCAAACCTTTCAGGGGAGCATTTGCAACCGTTTGGCACCATTTTTGAGTGAATTGCCGAAAGTCAGATTTTTGATGAAATTGTGACCCCGGGGCTTAGGGATTTTTTCAAAAAAATATTTTTCTGCCGGTTAAGTTGTCGAGGACTGATTTCTTCTTTGTGATAAAAAGCCTTCTGTTTCAACCGCCAAACCTTTCAGGGGAGCATTTGCAACCGTTTGGCACCATTTTTGAGTGAATAACCGAAAGTCAGATTTTTGATGAAATTGTGACCCCGGGGCTTAGGGATTTTTTCAAAAAAATATTTTTCTGCCGGTTAAGTTGTCGAGGACTGATTTCTTCTTTGTGATAAAAAGCCTTCTGTTTCAACCGCCAAACCTTTCAGGGGAGCATTTGCAACCGTTTGGCACCATTTTGGAGTGAATTGCCAAAAGTCAGATTTTTGATGAAATTGTGACCCCGGGGCTTAGGGATTTCTTCAAAAAAATATTTTTCTGCCAGTTAAGTTGTCAAGGGCTCATTTCTTTTCCTGTGATAAAAAGCCTTCTGTTTCGACCGCCAAACCTTTCAGGGGAGCATTTGCAACCGTTTGGCATCATTTTTGATTGAATTGCCGAAAGTCAGATTTTTGATGAAATTGTGACCCCGGGGCTTAGGGATTTCTTCAAAAAAATATTTTTCTGCAGTTAAGTTGTCAAGGGCTGATTTCTGCTTTGTGATAAAAAGCCTTCTGTTTCGACCGCCAAACCTTTCAGGGGAGCATTTGCAACAGTTTGGCATCATTTTTGATTGAATTGCCGAAAGTCAGATTTTTTATGAAATTGTGACCCCGGGGCTTAGGGATTTTTTCAAAAAAATATTTTTCTGCCAGTTAAGTTGTTGAGGGCTGATTTCTTCTTTGTGATAAAAAGCCTTCTGTTTCGACCGCCAAACCTTTCAGGGGAGCATTTGCAACCGTTTGGCAACATTTTGGAGTGAGTTTCCGAAAGTCAAATTTTTTATGAAATTGTAACCCCGGGGCTTAGGGATTTTTTCAAAAAAATATTTTTCTGCCGGTTAAGTTGTCGAGGGCTGATTTCTTTTCCTGTGATAAAAAGCATTCTGTTTTGACCGTCTAACCTTTCAGGGGAGCATTTGCAACCGTTTGGCATCATTTTTGAGTGAATTGCCGAAAGTCAGATTTTTGATGAAATTGTGACCCCGGGGCTTAGGGATTTTTTCAAAAAAATATTTTTCTGCCGGTTAAGTTGTCGAGGGCTCATTTCTTTTCCTGTGATAAAAAGCCTTCTGTTTTGACGGCCCAAACCTTTTAGGGGAGCATTTGCAACCGTTTGGCATCATTTTTGATTGAATTGCCGAAAGTCAGATTTTTGATGAAATTGTGACCCCGGGGCTTAGGGATTTTTTCAAAAAAATATTTTTCTGCCGGTTAAGTTGTCGCTGGCTGATTTCTTTTCCTGTGATAAAAAGCATTCTGTTTTGACGGCCAAACCTTTCAGGGGAGCATTTTCAACCGTTTGGCACCATTTTTGAGTGAATTGCCGAAAGTCAGATTTTTTGTGAAAATATGAACCCGGGGCTTTGGGATTTTTTCAAAAAAATATTTTTCTGCCAGTTAAGTTGTCGAGGGCTCATTTCTTTTCTTGTGATAAAAAGCCTTCTGTTTCGACCGCCAAACCTTTCAGGGGAGCATTTGCAACCGTTTGGCACCATTTTTGAGTGAATTACCGAAAGTCAGATTTTTGATGAAATTGTGACCCCGGGGCTTAGGGATTTTTTCAAAAAAATATTTTTCTGCCGGTTAAGTTGTCGAGGGCTGATTTCTTTTCCTGTGATAAAAAGCATTCTGTTTCGACCGCCAAACCTTTCAGGGGAGCATTTGCAACAGTTTGGCATCATTTTTGATTGAATTGCCGAAAGTCAGATTTTTGATGAAATTGTGACCCCGGGGCTTAGGGATTTTTTCAAAAAAATATTTTTCTGCCAGTTAAGTTGTCGAGGGCTCATTTCTTTTCCTGTGATAAAAAGCCTTCTGTTTCGACCGCCAAACCTTTCAGGGGAGCATTTGCATCCGTTTGGCACCATTTTTGAGTGAACTGCCGAAAGTCAGATTTTTGATGAAATTGTGACCCCGGGGCTTAGGAATTTTTTCAAAAAAATATTTTTCTGCCAGTTAAGTTGTCGAGGGCTGATTTCATTTCCTGTGATAAAAAGCCTTCTGTTTCAACCGGCAAACCTTTCCAGGGGAGCATTTGCAACCGTTTGGCACCATTTTTAAGTGAATTGCCGAAAGTCAGATTTTTGATGAAATTGTGACCCCGGGGCTTAGGGATTTTTTCAAAAAAATATTTTTCTGCCAGTTAAGTTGTCGAGGGCTCATTTCTTTTCCTGTGATAAAAAGCCTTCTGTTTCGACCGCCAAACCTTTCAGGGGAGCATTTGCAACCGTTTGGCACCATTTTTGAGTGAATTGCCGAAAGTCAGATTTTTGATGAAATTGTGACCCCGGGGCTTAGGGATTTTTTCAAAAAAATATTTTTCTGCCGGTTAAGTTGTCGAGGACTGATTTCTTCTTTGTGATAAAAAGCCTTCTGTTTCAACCGCCAAACCTTTCAGGGGAGCATTTGCAACCGTTTGGCACCATTTTTGAGTGAATTACCGAAAGTCAGATTTTTGATGAAATTGTGACCCCGGGGCTTAGGGATTTTTTCAAAAAAATATTTTTCTGCCGGTTAAGTTGTCGAGGGCTCATTTCTTTTCCTGTGATAAAAAGCCTTCTGTTTTGACCGCCAAACCTTTCAGGGGAGCATTTGGAACCGTTTGGCATCATTTTGATTGAATTGCTGAAAGTCAGATTTTTTATGAAATTGTGACCCTGGGGCTTAGGGATTTCTTCAAAAAAATATTTTTCTGCCAGTTAAGTTGTCAAGGGCTCATTTCTTTTCCTGTGATAAAAAGCCTTCTGTTTCGACCGCCAAACCTTTCAGGGGAGCATTTGCAACCGTTTGGCACCATTTTTGAGTGAATTGCCGAAAGTCAGATTTTTGATGAAATTGTGACCCCGGGGCTTAGGGATTTTTTCAAAAAAATATTTTTCTGCCGGTTAAGTTGTCGAGGGCTGATTTCTTTTCCTGTGATAAAAAGCCTTCTGTTTTGACAGCCAAACATTTCAGGGGAGCATTTGCAACCGTTTGGCATCATTTTGTTTTGAATTGCCGAAAGTCAGATTTCTTATGAAATTGTGACCCCGGGGCTTAGGGATTTTTTCAAAAAAATATTTTTCTGCCGGTTAAGTTGTCGAGGGCTGATTTCTTGTTCTGTGATAAAAAGCCTTCTGTTTCGACGGCCAAGCCTTTCAGGGGAGCATTTGCAACCGTTTGGCACCAATTTTGAGTGAATTGCCGAAAGTCAGATTTTTGATGAAATTGTGACCCCGGGGCTTAGGGATTTTTTCAAAAAAATATTTTTCTGCCAGTTAAGTTGTCGAGGGCTCATTTCTTTTCCTGTGATAAAAAGCCTTCTGTTTCGACTGCCAAACCTTTCAGGGGAGCATTTGCAACCGTTTGGCACCATTTTTGAGTGAATTGCCGAAAGTCAGATTTTTGATGAAATTGTGACCCCGGGGCTTAGGGATTTTTTCAAAAAAATATTTTTCTGCCAGTTAAGTTGTCGAGGGCTCATTTCTTTTCCTGTGATAAAAAGCCTTCTGTTTCGACCGCCAAACCTTTCAGGGGAACATTTGCAACCGTTTGGCACCATTTTTGAGTGAATTGCCGAAAGTCAGATTTTTGATGAAATTGTGACCCCGGGGCTTAGGGATTTTTTCAAAAAAATATTTTTCTGCCGGTTAAGTTGTCGAGGACTGATTTCTTCTTTGTGATAAAAAGCCTTCTGTTTCAACCGCCAAACCTTTCAGGGGAGCATTTGCAACCGTTTGGCACCATTTTGGAGTGAATTGCCAAAAGTCAGATTTTTGATGAAATTGTGACCCCGGGGCTTAGGGATTTCTTCAAAAAAATATTTTTCTGCCAGTTAAGTTGTCAAGGGCTCATTTCTTTTCCTGTGATAAAAAGCCTTCTGTTTCGACCGCCAAACCTTTCAGGGGAGCATTTGCAACCGTTTGGCATCATTTTTGATTGAATTGCCGAAAGTCAGATTTTTGATGAAATTGTGACCCCGGGGCTTAGGGATTTCTTCAAAAAAATATTTTTCTGCAGTTAAGTTGTCAAGGGCTGATTTCTGCTTTGTGATAAAAAGCCTTCTGTTTCGACCGCCAAACCTTTCAGGGGAGCATTTGCAACAGTTTGGCATCATTTTTGATTGAATTGCCGAAAGTCAGATTTTTTATGAAATTGTGACCCCGGGGCTTAGGGATTTTTTCAAAAAAATATTTTTCTGCCAGTTAAGTTGTTGAGGGCTGATTTCTTCTTTGTGATAAAAAGCCTTCTGTTTCGACCGCCAAACCTTTCAGGGGAGCATTTGCAACCGTTTGGCAACATTTTGGAGTGAGTTTCCGAAAGTCAAATTTTTTATGAAATTGTAACCCCGGGGCTTAGGGATTTTTTCAAAAAAATATTTTTCTGCCGGTTAAGTTGTCGAGGGCTGATTTCTTTTCCTGTGATAAAAAGCATTCTGTTTTGACCGTCTAACCTTTCAGGGGAGCATTTGCAACCGTTTGGCATCATTTTTGAGTGAATTGCCGAAAGTCAGATTTTTGATGAAATTGTGACCCCGGGGCTTAGGGATTTTTTCAAAAAAATATTTTTCTGCCGGTTAAGTTGTCGAGGGCTCATTTCTTTTCCTGTGATAAAAAGCCTTCTGTTTTGACGGCCCAAACCTTTTAGGGGAGCATTTGCAACCGTTTGGCATCATTTTTGATTGAATTGCCGAAAGTCAGATTTTTGATGAAATTGTGACCCCGGGGCTTAGGGATTTTTTCAAAAAAATATTTTTCTGCCGGTTAAGTTGTCGCTGGCTGATTTCTTTTCCTGTGATAAAAAGCATTCTGTTTTGACGGCCAAACCTTTCAGGGGAGCATTTTCAACCGTTTGGCACCATTTTTGAGTGAATTGCCGAAAGTCAGATTTTTTGTGAAAATATGAACCCGGGGCTTTGGGATTTTTTCAAAAAAATATTTTTCTGCCAGTTAAGTTGTCGAGGGCTCATTTCTTTTCTTGTGATAAAAAGCCTTCTGTTTCGACCGCCAAACCTTTCAGGGGAGCATTTGCAACCGTTTGGCACCATTTTTGAGTGAATTACCGAAAGTCAGATTTTTGATGAAATTGTGACCCCGGGGCTTAGGGATTTTTTCAAAAAAATATTTTTCTGCCGGTTAAGTTGTCGAGGGCTGATTTCTTTTCCTGTGATAAAAAGCATTCTGTTTCGACCGCCAAACCTTTCAGGGGAGCATTTGCAACAGTTTGGCATCATTTTTGATTGAATTGCCGAAAGTCAGATTTTTGATGAAATTGTGACCCCGGGGCTTAGGGATTTTTTCAAAAAAATATTTTTCTGCCAGTTAAGTTGTCGAGGGCTCATTTCTTTTCCTGTGATAAAAAGCCTTCTGTTTCGACCGCCAAACCTTTCAGGGGAGCATTTGCATCCGTTTGGCACCATTTTTGAGTGAACTGCCGAAAGTCAGATTTTTGATGAAATTGTGACCCCGGGGCTTAGGAATTTTTTCAAAAAAATATTTTTCTGCCAGTTAAGTTGTCGAGGGCTGATTTCATTTCCTGAGATAAAAAGCCTTCTGTTTCAACCGGCAAACCTTTCCAGGGGAGCATTTGCAACCGTTTGGCACCATTTTTAAGTGAATTGCCGAAAGTCAGATTTTTGATGAAATTGTGACCCCGGGGCTTAGGGATTTTTTCAAAAAAATATTTTTCTGCCAGTTAAGTTGTCGAGGGCTCATTTCTTTTCCTGTGATAAAAAGCCTTCTGTTTCGACCGCCAAACCTTTCAGGGGAGCATTTGCAACCGTTTGGCACCATTTTTGAGTGAATTGCCGAAAGTCAGATTTTTGATGAAATTGTGACCCCGGGGCTTAGGGATTTTTTCAAAAAAATATTTTTCTGCCGGTTAAGTTGTCGAGGACTGATTTCTTCTTTGTGATAAAAAGCCTTCTGTTTCAACCGCCAAACCTTTCAGGGGAGCATTTGCAACCGTTTGGCACCATTTTTGAGTGAATTACCGAAAGTCAGATTTTTGATGAAATTGTGACCCCGGGGCTTAGGGATTTTTTCAAAAAAATATTTTTCTGCCGGTTAAGTTGTCGAGGGCTCATTTCTTTTCCTGTGATAAAAAGCCTTCTGTTTTGACCGCCAAACCTTTCAGGGGAGCATTTGGAACCGTTTGGCATCATTTTGATTGAATTGCTGAAAGTCAGATTTTTTATGAAATTGTGACCCTGGGGCTTAGGGATTTCTTCAAAAAAATATTTTTCTGCCAGTTAAGTTGTCAAGGGCTCATTTCTTTTCCTGTGATAAAAAGCCTTCTGTTTCGACCGCCAAACCTTTCAGGGGAGCATTTGCAACCGTTTGGCATCATTTTTGATTGAATTGCCGAAAGTCAGATTTTTGATGAAATTGTGACCCCGGGGCTTAGGGATTTTTTCAAAAAAATATTTTTCTGCCAGTTAAGTTGTTGAGGGCTGATTTCTTCTTTGTGATAAAAAGCCTTCTGTTTCGACCGCCAAACCTTTCAGGGGAGCATTTGCAACAGTTTGGCATCATTTTTGATTGAATTGCCGAAAGTCAGATTTTTTATGAAATTGTGACCCCGGGGCTTAGGGATTTTTTCAAAAAAATATTTTTCTGCCAGTTAAGTTTTTTGAGGGCTGATTTCTTCTTTGTGATAAAAAGCCTTCTGTTTCGACCGCCAAACCTTTCAGGGGAGCATTTGCAACCGTTTGGCAACATTTTGGAGTGAGTTTCCGAAAGTCAAATTTTTTATGAAATTGTAACCCCGGGGCTTAGGGATTTTTTCAAAAAAATATTTTTCTGCCGGTTAAGTTGTCGAGGGCTGATTTCTTTTCCTGTGATAAAAAGCCTTCTGCTTTGACAGCCAAACATTTCAGGGGAGCATTTGCAACCGTTTGGCATCATTTTGGATTGAATTGCCGAAAGTCAGATTTCTTATGAAATTGTGACCCCGGGGCTTAGGGATTTTTTCAAAAAAATATTTTTCTGCCGGTTAGGTTGTCAAGGGCTGATTTCTTGTTCTGTGATAAAAAGCCTTCTGTTTCGACGGCCAAACCTTTCAGGGGAGCATTTGCAACCGTTTGGCACCAATTTTGAGTGAATTGCCGAAAGTCAGATTTTTGATGAAATTGTGACCCCGGGGCTTAGGGATTTTTTCAAAAAAATATTTTTCTGCCAGTTAAGTTGTCGAGGGCTCATTTCTTTTCCTGTGATAAAAAGCCTTCTGTTTCGACCGCCAAACCTTTCAGGGGAGCATTTGCAACCGTTTGGCACCATTTTTGAGTGAATTGCCGAAAGTCAGATTTTTGATGAAATTGTGACCCCGGGGCTTAGGGATTTTTTCAAAAAAATATTTTTCTGCCGGTTAAGTTGTCGAGGACTGATTTCTTCTTTGTGATAAAAAGCCTTCTGTTTCAACCGCCAAACCTTTCAGGGGAGCATTTGCAACCGTTTGGCACCATTTTTGAGTGAATTACCGAAAGTCAGATTTTTGATGAAATTGTGACCCCGGGGCTTAGGGATTTTTTCAAAAAAATATTTTTCTGCCGGTTAAGTTGTCGAGGGCTCATTTCTTTTCCTGTGATAAAAAGCCTTCTGTTTTGACCGCCAAACCTTTCAGGGGAGCATTTGGAACCGTTTGGCATCATTTTGATTGAATTGCTGAAAGTCAGATTTTTTATGAAATTGTGACCCTGGGGCTTAGGGATTTTTTCAAAAAAATATTTTTCTGCCAGTTAAGTTGTTGAGGGCTGATTTCTTCTTTGTGATAAAAAGCCTTCTGTTTCGACCGCCAAACCTTTCAGGGGAGCATTTGCAACAGTTTGGCATCATTTTTGATTGAATTGCCGAAAGTCAGATTTTTTATGAAATTGTGACCCCGGGGCTTAGGGATTTTTTCAAAAAAATATTTTTCTGCCAGTTAAGTTTTTTGAGGGCTGATTTCTTCTTTGTGATAAAAAGCCTTCTGTTTCGACCGCCAAACCTTTCAGGGGAGCATTTGCAACCGTTTGGCAACATTTTGGAGTGAGTTTCCGAAAGTCAAATTTTTTATGAAATTGTAACCCCGGGGCTTAGGGATTTTTTCAAAAAAATATTTTTCTGCCGGTTAAGTTGTCGAGGGCTGATTTCTTTTCCTGTGATAAAAAGCCTTCTGCTTTGAAAGCCAAACATTTCAGGGGAGCATTTGCAACCGTTTGGCATCATTTTGGATTGAATTGCCGAAAGTCAGATTTCTTATGAAATTGTGACCCCGGGGCTTAGGGATTTTTTCAAAAAAATATTTTTCTGCCGGTTAGGTTGTCAAGGGCTGATTTCTTGTTCTGTGATAAAAAGCCTTCTGTTTCGACGGCCAAACCTTTCAGGGGAGCATTTGCAACCGTTTGGCACCAATTTTGAGTGAATTGCCGAAAGTCAGATTTTTGATGAAATTGTGACCCCGGGGCTTAGGGATTTTTTCAAAAAAATATTTTTCTGCCAGTTAAGTTGTCGAGGGCTCATTTCTTTTCCTGTGATAAAAAGCCTTCTGTTTCGACCGCCAAACCTTTTAGGGGAGCATTTGCAACCGTTTGGCACCATTTTTGAGTGAATTG
Organism: Podarcis cretensis; assembly: GCF_951804945.1. Taxonomy (NCBI): domain Eukaryota; kingdom Metazoa; phylum Chordata; class Lepidosauria; order Squamata; family Lacertidae; genus Podarcis; species Podarcis cretensis. Next base: position 66,126,378 of record NC_137179.1, read on the forward strand.
CCGAAAGTCAGATTTTTGATGAAATTGTGACCCCGGGGCTTAGGGATTTTTTCAAAAAAATATTTTTCTGCCGGTTAAGTTGTCGAGGGCTGATTTCTTTTCCTGTGATAAAAAGCCTTCTGTTTTGACAGCCAAACATTTCAGGGGAGCATTTGCAACCGTTTGGCATCATTTTGGATTGAATTGCCGAAAGTCAGATTTCTTATGAAATTGTGACCCCGGGGCTTAGGGATTTTTTCAAAAAAATATTTTTCTGCCGGTTAAGTTGTCGAGGGCTGATTTCTTGTTCTTTGATAAAAAGCCTTCTGTTTCGACGGCCAAGCCTTTCAGGGGAGCATTTGCAACCGTTTGGCACCAATTTTGAGTGAATTGCCGAAAGTCAGATTTTTGATGAAATTGTGACCCCGGGGCTTAGGGATTTTTTCAAAAAAATATTTTTCTGCCAGTTAAGTTGTCGAGGGCTCATTTCTTTTCCTGTGATAAAAAGCCTTCTGTTTCGACCGCCAAACCTTTCAGGGGAGCATTTGCAACCGTTTGGCACCATTTTTGAGTGAATTGCCGAAAGTCAGATTTTTGATGAAATTGTGACCCCGGGGCTTAGGGATTTTTTCCAAAAAAATATTTTTCTGCCAGTTAAGTTGTCGAGGGCTCATTTCTTTTCCTGTGATAAAAAGCCTTCTGTTTCGACCGCCAAACCTTTCAGGGGAACATTTGCAACCGTTTGGCACCATTTTTGAGTGAATTGCCGAAAGTCAGATTTTTGATGAAATTGTGACCCCGGGGCTTAGGGATTTTTTCAAAAAAATATTTTTCTGCCGGTTAAGTTGTCGAGGACTGATTTCTTCTTTGTGATAAAAAGCCTTCTGTTTCAACCGCCAAACCTTTCAGGGGAGCATTTGCAACCGTTTGGCACCATTTTGGAGTGAATTGCCAAAAGTCAGATTTTTGATGAAATTGTGACCCCGGGGCTTAGGGATTTTTTCAAAAAAATATTTTTCTGCCGGTTAAGTTGTCGAGGGCTCATTTCTTTTCCTGTGATAAAAAGCCTTCTGTTTTGACGGCCAAACATTTCAGGGGAGCATTTGCAACCGTTTGGCATCATTTTGATTGAATTGCCAAAAGTCAGATTTTTTATGAAATTGTGACCCCGGGGCTTAGGGATTTCTTCAAAAAAATATTTTTCTGCCAGTTAAGTTGTCAAGGGCTCATTTCTTTTCCTGTGATAAAAAGCCTTCTGTTTCGACCGCCAAACCTTTCAGGGGAGCATTTGCAACCGTTTGGCATCATTTTTGATTGAATTGCCGAAAGTCAGATTTTTTATGAAATTGTGACCCCGGGGCTTAGGGATTTTTTCAAAAAAATATTTTTCTGCCAGTTAAGTTGTTGAGGGCTGATTTCTTCTTTGTGATAAAAAGCCTTCTGTTTCGACCGCCAAACCTTTCAGGGGAGCATTTGCAACCGTTTGGCAACATTTTGGAGTGAGTTTCCGAAAGTCAAATTTTTTATGAAATTGTAACCCCGGGGCTTAGGGATTTTTTCAAAAAAATATTTTTCTGCCGGTTAAGTTGTCGAGGGCTGATTTCTTTTCCTGTGATAAAAAGCCTTCTGTTTTGACGGGCAAACCTTTCAGCGGAGCATTTGCAATCGTTTGGCACCATTTTTGAGTGAATTGCCGAAAGTCAGATTTTTGATGAAATTGTGACCCCGGGGCTTAGGGATTTTTTCAAAAAAATATTTTTCTGCCGGTTAAGTTGTCGAGGGCTGATTTCTTTTCCTGTGATAAAAAGCCTTCTGTTTTGACCGCCAAACATTTCAGGGGAGCATTTGCAACCGTTTGGCATCATTTTGGATTGAATTGCCGAAAGTCAGATTTCTTATGAAATTGTGACCCCGGGGCTTAGGGATTTTTTCAAAAAAATATTTTTCTGCCGGTTAAGTTGTCGAGGGCTGATTTCTTGTTCTGTGATAAAAAGCCTTCTGTTTCAACGGCCAAACCTTTCAGGGGAGCATTTGCAACCGTTTGGCACCAATTTTGAGTGAATTGCCGAAAGTCAGATTTTTGATGAAATTGTGACCCCGGGGCTTAGGGATTTTTTCAAAAAAATATTTTTCTGCCGGTTGAGTTGTCGAGGGCTGATTTCTTGTTCTGTGATAAAAAGCCTTCTGTTTCGACCGCCAAACCTTTCAGGGGAGCATTTGCAACCGTTTGGCACCAATTTTGAGTGAATTGCCGAAAGTCAGATTTTTGATGAAATTGTGACCCCGGGGCTTAGGGATTTTTTCAAAAAAATATTTTTCTGCCAGTTAAGTTGTCGAGGGCTCATTTCTTTTCCTGTGATAAAAAGCCTTCTGTTTCGACCGCCAAACCTTTCAGGGGAGCATTTGCAACCGTTTGGCAACATTTTTGAGTGAATTGCCGAAAGTCAGATTTTTGATGAAATTGTGACCCCGGGGCTTAGGGATTTTTTCAAAAAAATATTTTTCTGCCGGTTAAGTTGCCGAGGACTGATTTCTTCTTTGTGATAAAAAGCCTTCTGTTTCAACCGCCAAACCTTTCAGGGGAGCATTTGCAACCGTTTGGCACCATTTTTGAGTGAATTGCCGAAAGTCAGATTTTTGATGAAATTGTGACCCCGGGGCTTAGGGATTTTTTCAAAAAAATATTTTTCTGCCGGTTAAGTTGTCGAGGGCTCATTTCTTTTCCTGTGATAAAAAGCCTTCTGTTTCGACCGCCAAACCTTTCAGGGGAGCATTTGCAACTTTTTGGCATCATTTTTGAGTGAATTGCCGAAAGTCAGATTTTTGATGAAATTGTGACCCCGGGGCTTAGGGATTTTTTCAAAAAAATATTTTTCTGCCAGTTAAGTTGTTGAGGGCTGATTTCTTCTTTGTGATAAAAAGCCTTCTGTTTCGACCGCCAAACCTTTCAGGGGAGCATTTGCAATCGTTTGGCAACATTTTGGAGTGAGTTTCCGAAAGTCAAATTTTTTATGAAATTGTGACCCTGGGGCTTAGGGATTTTTTCAAAAAAATATTTTTCTGCCGGTTAAGTTGTCGAGGGCTCATTTCTTTTCCTGTGATAAAAAGCCTTCTGTTTCGACGGCCAAACCTTTCAGGGGAGCATTTGCAACCGTTTGGCACCTATTTTGAGTGAATTGCCGAAAGTCAGATTTTTGATGAAATTGTGACCCCGGGGCTTAGGGATTTTTTCAAAAAAATATTTTTCTGCCGGTTGAGTTGTCGAGGACTGATTTCTTCTTTGTGATAAAAAGCCTTCTGTTTCAACCGCCAAACCTTTCAGGGGAGCATTTGCAACCGTTTGGCACCATTTTTGAGTGAATTGCCGAAAGTCAGATTTCTTATGAAATTGTGACCCCGGGGCTTAGGGATTTTTTCAAAAAAATATTTTTCTGCCAGTTTAGTTGTCGAGGGCTCATTTCTTTTCCTGTGATAAAAAGCCTTCTGTTTCGACCGCCAAACCTTTCAGGGGAGCATTTGCAACCGTTTGGCATCATTTTGATTGAATTGCCGAATGTCAGATTTTTGATGAAATTGTGACCCCGGGGCTTAGGGATTTTTTCAAAAAAATATATTTCTGCCAGTTAAGTTGTTGAGGGCTGATTTCTTCTTTGTGATAAAAAGCCTTCTGTTTCGACCGCCAAACCTTTCAGGGGAGCATTTGCAACCGTTTGGCAACATTTTGGAGTGAGTTTCCGAAAGTCAAATTTTTTATGAAATTGTAACCCTGGGGCTTAGGGATTTTTTCAAAAAAATATTTTTCTGCCGGTTAAGTTGCCGAGGACTGATTTCTTCTTTGTGATAAAAAGCCTTCTGTTTTGACCGCCAAACCTTTCAGGGGAGCATTTGCAACCGTTTGGCACCAATTTTGAGTGAATTGCCGAAAGTCAGATTTTTGATGAAATTGTGACCCTGGGGCTTAGGGATTTTTTCAAAAAAATATTTTTCTGCCGGTTAAGTTGTCGAGGGCTGATTTCTTTTCCTGTGATAAAAAGCATTCTGTTTCGACCGCCAAACCTTTCAGGGGAGCATTTGCAACCGTTTGGCACCATTTTTGAGTGAATTGCCGAAAGTCAGATTTTTGATGAAATTGTGACCCCGGGGCTTAGGGATTTTTTCAAAAAAATATTTTTCTGCCGGTTAAGTTGTCGAGGGCTCATTTCTTTTCCTGTGATAAAAAGCCTTCTGTTTCGACCGCCAAACCTTTCAGGGGAGCATTTGCAACTTTTTGGCATCATTTTTGAGTGAATTGCCGAAAGTCAGATTTTTGATGAAATTGTGACCCCGGGGCTTAGGGATTTTTTCAAAAAAATATTTTTCTGCCAGTTAAGTTGTTGAGGGCTGATTTCTTCTTTGTGATAAAAAGCCTTCTGTTTCGACCGCCAAACCTTTCAGGGGAGCATTTGCAATCGTTTGGCAACATTTTGGAGTGAGTTTCCGAAAGTCAAATTTTTTATGAAATTGTGACCCTGGGGCTTAGGGATTTTTTCAAAAAAATATTTTTCTGCCGGTTAAGTTGTCGAGGGCTCATTTCTTTTCCTGTGATAAAAAGCCTTCTGTTTCGACGGCCAAACCTTTCAGGGGAGCATTTGCAACCGTTTGGCACCTATTTTGAGTGAATTGCCGAAAGTCAGATTTTTGATGAAATTGTGACCCCGGGGCTTAGGGATTTTTTCAAAAAAATATTTTTCTGCCGGTTGAGTTGTCGAGGACTGATTTCTTCTTTGTGATAAAAAGCCTTCTGTTTCAACCGCCAAACCTTTCAGGGGAGCATTTGCAACCGTTTGGCACCATTTTTGAGTGAATTGCCGAAAGTCAGATTTCTTATGAAATTGTGACCCCGGGGCTTAGGGATTTTTTCAAAAAAATATTTTTCTGCCAGTTTAGTTGTCGAGGGCTCATTTCTTTTCCTGTGATAAAAAGCCTTCTGTTTCGACCGCCAAACCTTTCAGGGGAGCATTTGCAACCGTTTGGCATCATTTTGATTGAATTGCCGAATGTCAGATTTTTGATGAAATTGTGACCCCGGGGCTTAGGGATTTTTTCAAAAAAATATATTTCTGCCAGTTAAGTTGTTGAGGGCTGATTTCTTCTTTGTGATAAAAAGCCTTCTGTTTCGACCGCCAAACCTTTCAGGGGAGCATTTGCAACCGTTTGGCAACATTTTGGAGTGAGTTTCCGAAAGTCAAATTTTTTATGAAATTGTAACCCTGGGGCTTAGGGATTTTTTCAAAAAAATATTTTTCTGCCGGTTAAGTTGCCGAGGACTGATTTCTTCTTTGTGATAAAAAGCCTTCTGTTTTGACCGCCAAACCTTTCAGGGGAGCATTTGCAACCGTTTGGCACCAATTTTGAGTGAATTGCCGAAAGTCAGATTTTTGATGAAATTGTGACCCTGGGGCTTAGGGATTTTTTCAAAAAAATATTTTTCTGCCGGTTAAGTTGTCGAGGGCTGATTTCTTTTCCTGTGATAAAAAGCATTCTGTTTCGACCGCCAAACCTTTCAGGGGAGCATTTGCAACAGTTTGGCATCATTTTTGATTGAATTGCCGAAAGTCAGATTTTTTATGAAATTGTGACCCTGGGGCTTAGGGATTTTTTCAAAAAAATATTTTTCTGCCGGTTAAGTTGTCGAGGGCTCATTTCTTTTCCTGTGATAAAAAGCCTTCTGTTTCGACGGCCAAACCTTTCAGGGGAGCATTTGCAACCGTTTGGCACCAATTTTGAGTGAATTGCCGAAAGTCAGATTTTTGATGAAATTGTGACCCCGGGGCTTAGGGATTTTTTCAAAAAAATGTTTTTCTGCCGGTTGAGTTGTCGAGGGCTGATTTCTTGTTCTGTGATAAAAAGCCTTCTGTTTCGACCGCCAAATCTTTCAGCGGAGCATTTGCAACCGTTTGGCACCAATTTTGAGTGAATTGCCGAAAGTCAGATTTTTGATGAAATTGTGACCCCGGGGCTTAGGGATTTTTTCAAAAAAATATTTTTCTGCCAGTTAAGTTGTTGAGGGCTGATTTCTTCTTTGTGATAAAAAGCCTTCTGTTTCGACCGCCAAACCTTTCAGGGGAGCATTTGCAACCGTTTGGCAACATTTTGGAGTGAGTTTCCGAAAGTCAAATTTTTTATGAAATTGTAACCCTGGGGCTTAGGGATTTTTTCAAAAAAAATATTTTTCTGCCGGTTAAGTTGTCGAGGGCTGATTTCTTGTTCTGTGATAAAAAGCCTTCTGTTTCAACGGCCAAACCTTTCAGGGGAGCATTTGCAACCGTTTGGCACCAATTTTGAGTGAATTGCCGAAAGTCAGATTTTTGATGAAATTGTGACCCCGGGGCTTAGGGATTTTTTCAAAAAAATATTTTTCTGCCGGTTGAGTTGTCGAGGGCTGATTTCTTGTTCTGTGATAAAAAGCCTTCTGTTTCGACCGCCAAATCTTTCAGCGGAGCATTTGCAACCGTTTGGCACCAATTTTGAGTGAATTGCCGAAAGTCAGATTTTTGATGAAATTGTGACCCCGGGGCTTAGGGATTTTTTCAAAAAAATATTTTTCTGCCAGTTAAGTTGTCGAGGGCTCATTTCTTTTCCTGTGATAAAAAGCCTTCTGTTTCGACCGCCAAACCTTTCAGGGGAGCATTTGCAACCGTTTGGCACCATTTTTGAGTGAATTGCCGAAAGTCAGATTTTTGATGAAATTGTGACCCCGGGGCTTAGGGATTTTTTCAAAAAAATATTTTTCTGCCGGTTAAGTTGCCGAGGACTGATTTCTTCTTTGTGATAAAAAGCCTTCTGTTTCAACCGCCAAACCTTTCAGGGGAGCATTTGCAACCGTTTGGCACCATTTTTGAGTGAATTGCCGAAAGTCAGATTTTTGATGAAATTGTGACCCCGGGGCTTAGGGATTTTTTCAAAAAAATATTTTTCTGCCGGTTAAGTTGTCGAGGGCTCATTTCTTTTCCTGTGATAAAAAGCCTTCTGTTTCGACCGCCAAACCTTTCAGGGGAGCATTTGCAACTTTTTGGCATCATTTTTGAGTGAATTGCCGAAAGTCAGATTTTTGATGAAATTGTGACCCCGGGGCTTAGGGATTTTTTCAAAAAAATATTTTTCTGCCAGTTAAGTTGTTGAGGGCTGATTTCTTCTTTGTGATAAAAAGCCTTCTGTTTCGACCGCCAAACCTTTCAGGGGAGCATTTGCAATCGTTTGGCAACATTTTGGAGTGAGTTTCCGAAAGTCAAATTTTTTATGAAATTGTGACCCTGGGGCTTAGGGATTTTTTCAAAAAAATATTTTTCTGCCGGTTAAGTTGTCGAGGGCTCATTTCTTTTCCTGTGATAAAAAGCCTTCTGTTTCGACGGCCAAACCTTTCAGGGGAGCATTTGCAACCGTTTGGCACCTATTTTGAGTGAATTGCCGAAAGTCAGATTTTTGATGAAATTGTGACCCCGGGGCTTAGGGATTTTTTCAAAAAAATATTTTTCTGCCGGTTGAGTTGTCGAGGACTGATTTCTTCTTTGTGATAAAAAGCCTTCTGTTTCAACCGCCAAACCTTTCAGGGGAGCATTTGCAACCGTTTGGCACCATTTTTGAGTGAATTGCCGAAAGTCAGATTTCTTATGAAATTGTGACCCCGGGGCTTAGGGATTTTTTCAAAAAAATATTTTTCTGCCAGTTTAGTTGTCGAGGGCTCATTTCTTTTCCTGTGATAAAAAGCCTTCTGTTTCGACCGCCAAACCTTTCAGGGGAGCATTTGCAACCGTTTGGCATCATTTTGATTGAATTGCCGAATGTCAGATTTTTGATGAAATTGTGACCCCGGGGCTTAGGGATTTTTTCAAAAAAATATATTTCTGCCAGTTAAGTTGTTGAGGGCTGATTTCTTCTTTGTGATAAAAAGCCTTCTGTTTCGACCGCCAAACCTTTCAGGGGAGCATTTGCAACCGTTTGGCAACATTTTGGAGTGAGTTTCCGAAAGTCAAATTTTTTATGAAATTGTAACCCTGGGGCTTAGGGATTTTTTCAAAAAAATATTTTTCTGCCGGTTAAGTTGCCGAGGACTGATTTCTTCTTTGTGATAAAAAGCCTTCTGTTTTGACCGCCAAACCTTTCAGGGGAGCATTTGCAACCGTTTGGCACCAATTTTGAGTGAATTGCCGAAAGTCAGATTTTTGATGAAATTGTGACCCTGGGGCTTAGGGATTTTTTCAAAAAAATATTTTTCTGCCGGTTAAGTTGTCGAGGGCTGATTTCTTTTCCTGTGATAAAAAGCATTCTGTTTCGACCGCCAAACCTTTCAGGGGAGCATTTGCAACAGTTTGGCATCATTTTTGATTGAATTGCCGAAAGTCAGATTTTTTATGAAATTGTGACCCTGGGGCTTAGGGATTTTTTCAAAAAAATATTTTTCTGCCGGTTAAGTTGTCGAGGGCTCATTTCTTTTCCTGTGATAAAAAGCCTTCTGTTTCGACGGCCAAACCTTTCAGGGGAGCATTTGCAACCGTTTGGCACCAATTTTGAGTGAATTGCCGAAAGTCAGATTTTTGATGAAATTGTGACCCCGGGGCTTAGGGATTTTTTCAAAAAAATGTTTTTCTGCCGGTTGAGTTGTCGAGGGCTGATTTCTTGTTCTGTGATAAAAAGCCTTCTGTTTCGACCGCCAAATCTTTCAGCGGAGCATTTGCAACCGTTTGGCACCAATTTTGAGTGAATTGCCGAAAGTCAGATTTTTGATGAAATTGTGACCCCGGGGCTTAGGGATTTTTTCAAAAAAATATTTTTCTGCCAGTTAAGTTGTTGAGGGCTGATTTCTTCTTTGTGATAAAAAGCCTTCTGTTTCGACCGCCAAACCTTTCAGGGGAGCATTTGCAACCGTTTGGCAACATTTTGGAGTGAGTTTCCGAAAGTCAAATTTTTTATGAAATTGTAACCCTGGGGCTTAGGGATTTTTTCAAAAAAAATATTTTTCTGCCGGTTAAGTTGCCGAGGACTGATTTCTTCTTTGTGATAAAAAGCCTTCTGTTTTGACCGCCAAACCTTTCAGGGGAGCATTTGCAACCGTTTGGCAACATTTTGGAGTGAGTTTCCGAAAGTCAGATTTTTGATGAAATTGTGACCCCGGGGCTTAGGGATTTTTTCAAAAAAATATTTTTCTGCCGGTTAAGTTGTCGAGGGCTGATTACTTTTCCTGTGATAAAAAGCATTCTGTTTTGACCGTCTAACCTTTCAGGGGAGCATTTGCAACCGTTTGGCATCATTTTTGAGTGAATTGCCGAAAGTCAGATTTTTGATGAATTTGTGACCCCGGGGCTTAGGGATTTTTTCAAAAAAATATTTTTCTGCCGGTTAAGTTGTCGAGGGCTCATTTCTTTTCCTGTGATAAAAAGCCTTCTGTTTTGACGGCCCAACCTTTTAGGGGAGCATTTGCAACCGTTTGGCATCATTTTTGATTGAATTGCCGAAAGTCAGATTTTTGATGAAATTGTGACCCCGGGGCTTAGGGATTTTTTCAAAAAAATATTTTTCTGCCGGTTGAGTTGTCGCTGGCTGATTTATTTTCCTGTGATAAAAAGCCTTCTGTTTCGACCGCCAAACCTTTCAGGGGAGCATTTGCAACCGTTTGGCACCATTTTTGAGTGAATTGCCGAAAGTCAGATTTTTTGTGAAAATGTGAACCCGGGGCTTAGGGATTTTTTCAAAAAAATATTTTTCTGCCAGTTAATTTGTCGAGGGCTCATTTCTTTTCTTGTGATAAAAAGCCTTCTGTTTCGACCGCCAAACCTTTCAGGGGAGCATTTGCAACCGTTTAGCACCATTTTTGAGTGAATTGCCGAAAGTCTTATTTTGATGAAATTGTGACCCCGGGGCTTAGGGATTTTTTCAAAAAAATATTTTTCTGCCGGTTAAGTTGTCGAGGGCTGATTTCTTTTCCTGTGATAAAAAGCATACTGTTTTGACCGCCAAAACTTTCAGGGGAGCATTTGCAACCGTTTGGCACCATTTTTGAGTGAATTGCCGAAAGTCAGATTTTTGATGAAATTGTGACCCCGGGGCTTAGGGATTTTTTCAAAAAAATATTTTTCTGCCGGTTAAGTTGTCGAGGGCTGATTTCTTTTCCTGTGATAAAAAGCATTCTGTTTTGACCGCCAAACCTTTCAGGGGAGCATTTGCAACTGTTTGGCATCATTTTTGAGTGAATTACCGAAAGTCAGATTTTTGATTAAATTGTGACCCCGGGGCTTAGGGATTTTTTCAAAAAAATATTTTTCTGCCAGTTAAGTTGTCGAGGGCTGATTTCTTTTCCTGTGATAAAAAGCCTTCTGTTTCAACCGCCAAACCTTTCAGGGGAGCATTTGCAACCGTTTGGCACCATTTTTGAGTGAATTGCCGAAAGTCAGATTTTTGATGAAATTGTGACCCCGGGGCTTAGGGATTTTTTCAAAAAAATATTTTTCTGCCAGTTAAGTTGTTGAGGGCTGATTTCTTCTTTGTGATAAAAAGCCTTCTGTTTCGACCGCCAAACCTTTCAGGGGAGCATTTGCAACCGTTTGGCAACATTTTGGAGTGAGTTTCCGAAAGTCAAATTTTTTATGAAATTGTAACCCCGGGGCTTAGGGATTTTTTCAAAACAATATTTTTCTGCCGGTTAAGTTGTCGAGGGCTGATTTCTTTTCCTGTGATAAAAAGCCTTCTGTTTTGACGGGCAAACCTTTCAGGGGAGCATTTGCAACCGTTTGGCATCATTTTTGATTGAATTGCCGAAAGTCAGATTTTTGATGAAATTGTGACCCCGGGGCTTAGGGATTTTTTCAAAAAAATATTTTTCTGCCGGTTAAGTTGTCGAGGGCTGATTTCTTTTCCTGTGATAAAAAGCATTCTGTTTTGACCGCCAAACCTTTCAGGGGAGCATTTGCAACCGTTTGGCAATATTTTTGAGTGAATTGCCGAAAGTCAGATTTTTGATGAAATTGTGACCCCGAGGCTTAGGGATTTTTTCAAAAAAATATTTTTCTGCCAGTTAAGTTGTCGAGGGCTCATTTCTTTTCCTGTGATAAAAAGCCTTCTGTTTTGACGGCCCAACCTTTTAGGGGAGCATTTGCAACCGTTTGGCACCATTTTTGAGTGAATTGCCGAAAGTCAGATTTTTGATGAAATTGTGACCAAGGGGCTTAGGGATTTTTTCAAAAAAATATTTTTCTGCCGGTTAAGTTGTCGAGGGCTGATTTCTTTTCCTGTGATAAAAAGCATTCTGTTTTGACCGCCAAACCTTTCAGGGGAGCATTTGCAACTGTTTGGCATCATTTTTGAGTGAATTACCGAAAGTCAGATTTTTGATGAAATTGTGACCCCGAGGCTTAGGGATTTTTTCAAAAAAATATTTTTCTGCCAGTTAAGTTGTCGAGGGCTCATTTCTTTTCCTGTGATAAAAAGCCTTCTGTTTTGACGGCCCAACCTTTTAGGGGAGCATTTGCAACCGTTTGGCATCATTTTTGATTGAATTGCCAAAAGTCAGATTTTTGATGAAATTGTGACCCCGGGGCTTAGGGATTTTTTCAAAAAAATATTTTTCTGCCGGTTAAGTTGTCGCTGGCTGATTTCTTTTCCTGTGATAAAAAGCCTTCTGTTTCGACCGCCAAACCTTTCAGGGGAGCATTTGCAACCGTTTGGCACCATTTTTGAGTGAATTGCCGAAAGTCAGATTTTTTGTGAAAATGTGACCCTGGGGCTTAGGGATTTTTTCAAAAAAATATTTTTCTGCCGGTTAAGTTGTCGAGGGCTCATTTCTTTTCCTGTGATAAAAAGCCTTCTGTTTTGACGGCCCAACATTTCAGGGGAGCATTTGCAACCGTTTGGCACCATTTTTGAGTGAATTGCCGAAAGTCAGATTTTTGATGAAATTGTGACCCCGGGGCTTAGGGATTTTTTCAAAAAAATATTTTTCTGCCGGTTAAGTTGTCGAGGGCTGATTTCTTTTCCTGTGATAAAAAGCATTCTGTTTTGACCGCCAAACCTTTCAGGGGAGCATTTGCAACCGTTTGGCACCATTTTTGAGTGAATTGCCGAAAGTCAGATTTTTGATGAAATTGTGACCCCGGGGCTTAGGGATTTTTTCAAAAAAATATTTTTCTGCCGGTTAAGTTGTCGAGGGCTGATTTCTTTTCCTGTGATAAAAAGCATTCTGTTTTGACCGCCAAACCTTTCAGGGGAGCATTTGCAACTGTTTGGCATCATTTTTGAGTGAATTACCGAAAGTCAGATTTTTGATTAAATTGTGACCCCGGGGCTTAGGGATTTTTTCAAAAAAATATTTTTCTGCCAGTTAAGTTGTCGAGGGCTGATTTCTTTTCCTGTGATAAAAAGCCTTCTGTTTCAACCGCCAAACCTTTCAGGGGAGCATTTGCAACCGTTTGGCACCATTTTTGAGTGAATTGCCGAAAGTCAGATTTTTGATGAAATTGTGACCCCGGGGCTTAGGGATTTTTTCAAAAAAATATTTTTCTGCCAGTTAAGTTGTTGAGGGCTGATTTCTTCTTTGTGATAAAAAGCCTTCTGTTTCGACCGCCAAACCTTTCAGGGGAGCATTTGCAACCGTTTGGCAACATTTTGGAGTGAGTTTCCGAAAGTCAAATTTTTTATGAAATTGTAACCCCGGGGCTTAGGGATTTTTTCAAAACAATATTTTTCTGCCGGTTAAGTTGTCGAGGGCTGATTTCTTTTCCTGTGATAAAAAGCCTTCTGTTTTGACGGGCAAACCTTTCAGGGGAGCATTTGCAACCGTTTGGCATCATTTTTGATTGAATTGCCGAAAGTCAGATTTTTGATGAAATTGTGACCCCGGGGCTTAGGGATTTTTTCAAAAAAATATTTTTCTGCCGGTTAAGTTGTCGAGGGCTGATTTCTTTTCCTGTGATAAAAAGCATTCTGTTTTGACCGCCAAACCTTTCAGGGGAGCATTTGCAACCGTTTGGCAATATTTTTGAGTGAATTGCCGAAAGTCAGATTTTTGATGAAATTGTGACCCCGAGGCTTAGGGATTTTTTCAAAAAAATATTTTTCTGCCAGTTAAGTTGTCGAGGGCTCATTTCTTTTCCTGTGATAAAAAGCCTTCTGTTTTGACGGCCCAACCTTTTAGGGGAGCATTTGCAACCGTTTGGCACCATTTTTGAGTGAATTGCCGAAAGTCAGATTTTTGATGAAATTGTGACCCCGGGGATTAGGGATTTTTTCAAAAAAATATTTTTCTGCCGGTTAAGTTGTCGAGGGCTGATTTCTTTTCCTGTGATAAAAAGCATTCTGTTTTGACCGCCAAACCTTTCAGGGGAGCATTTGCAACTGTTTGGCATCATTTTTGAGTGAATTACCGAAAGTCAGATTTTTGATGAAATTGTGACCCCGAGGCTTAGGGATTTTTTCAAAAAAATATTTTTCTGCCAGTTAAGTTGTCGAGGGCTCATTTCTTTTCCTGTGATAAAAAGCCTTCTGTTTTGACGGCCCAACCTTTTAGGGGAGCATTTGCAACCGTTTGGCATCATTTTTGATTGAATTGCCAAAAGTCAGATTTTTGATGAAATTGTGACCCCGGGGCTTAGGGATTTTTTCAAAAAAATATTTTTCTGCCGGTTAAGTTGTCGCTGGCTGATTTCTTTTCCTGTGATAAAAAGCCTTCTGTTTCGACCGCCAAACCTTTCAGGGGAGCATTTGCAACCGTTTGGCACCATTTTTGAGTGAATTGCCGAAAGTCAGATTTTTTGTGAAAATGTGACCCCGGGGCTTAGGGATTTTTTCAAAAAAATATTTTTCTGCCGGTTAAGTTGTCGAGGGCTCATTTCTTTTCCTGTGATAAAAAGCCTTCTGTTTTGACGGCCCAACCTTTCAGGGGAGCATTTGCAACCGTTTGGCACCATTTTTGAGTGAATTGCCGAAAGTCAGATTTTTGATGAAATTGTGACCCCGGGGCTTAGGGATTTTTTCAAAAAAATATTTTTCTGCCGGTTAAGTTGTCGAGGGCTGATTTCTTTTCCTGTGATAAAAAGCATTCTGTTTTGACCGCCAAACCTTTCAGGGGAGCATTTGCAACCGTTTGGCACCATTTTTGAGTGAACTGCCGAAAGTCAGATTTTTGATGAAATTGTGACCCCGGGGCTTAGGGATTTTTTCAAAAAAATATTTTTCTGCCGGTTAAGTTGTCGAGGGCTGATTTCTTTTCCTGTGATAAAAAGCATTCTGTTTTGACCGCCAAACCTTTCAGGGGAGCATTTGCAACTGTTTGGCATCATTTTTGAGTGAATTACCGAAAGTCAGATTTTTGATGAAATTGTGACCCCGGGGCTTAGGGATTTGTTCAAAAAAATATTTTTCTGCCAGTTAAGTTGTTGAGGGCTGATTTCTTCTTTGTGATAAAAAGCCTTCTGTTTCGACCGCCAAACCTTTCAGGGGAGCATTTGCAACCGTTTGGCACCATTTTTGAGTGAATTGCCGAAAGTCAGATTTTTAATGAAATTGTGACCCCGGGGCTTAGGGATTTTTTCAAAAAAATATTTTTCTGCCAGTTAAGTTGTTGAGGGCTCATTTCTTTTCCTGTGATAAAAAGCCTTCTGTTTCGACCGCCAAACCTTTCAGGGGAGCATTTGCAACCGTTTGGCAACATTTTGGAGTGAGTTTCCGAAAGTCAAATTTTTTATGAAATTGTAACCCCGGGGCTTAGGGATTTTTTCAAAAAAATATTTTTCTGCCGGTTAAGTTGTCGAGGGCTCATTTCTTTTCCTGTGATAAAAAGCCTTCTGTTTCGACCGCCAAACCTTTCAGGGGAGCATTTGCATCCGTTTGGCACCATTTTTGAGTGAACTGCCGAAAGTCAGATTTTTGATGAAATTGTGACCCCGGGGCTTAGGGATTTTTTCAAAAAAATATTTTTCTGCCAGTTAAGTTGTCGAGGGCTGATTTCTTTTCTGTGATAAAAAGCCTTCTGTTTCAACCGGCAAACCTTTCCAGGTGAGCATTTGCAACCGTTTGGCACCATTTTTAAGTGAATTGCCGAAAGTCAGATTTTTGATGAAATTGTGACCCCGGGGCTTAGGGATTTTTTCAAAAAAATATTTTTCTGCCAGTTAAGTTGTCGAGGGCTCATTTCTTTTCCTGTGATAAAAAGCCTTCTGTTTCGACCGCCAAACCTTTCAGGGGAACATTTGCAACCGTTTGGCACCATTTTTGAGTGAATTGCCGAAAGTCAGATTTTTGATGAAATTGTGACCCCGAGGCTTAGGGATTTTTTCAAAAAAATATTTTTCTGCCGGTTAAGTTGTCGAGGGCTCATTTCTTTTCCTGTGATAAAAAGCCTTCTGTTTTGACGGCCCAACCTTTTAGGGGAGCATTTGCAACCGTTTGGCATCATTTTTGATTGAATTGCCAAAAGTCAGATTTTTGATGAAATTGTGACCCCGGGGCTTAGGGATTTTTTCAAAAAAATATTTTTCTGCCGGTTAAGTTGTCGCTGGCTGATTTCTTTTCCTGTGATAAAAAGCCTTCTGTTTCGACCGCCAAACCTTTCAGGGGAGCATTTGCAACCGTTTGGCACCATTTTTGAGTGAATTGCCGAAAGTCAGATTTTTTGTGAAAATGTGACCCCGGGGCTTAGGGATTTTTTCAAAAAAATATTTTTCTGCCGGTTAAGTTGTCGAGGGCTCATTTCTTTTCCTGTGATAAAAAGCCTTCTGTTTTGACGGCCCAACCTTTCAGGGGAGCATTTGCAACCGTTTGGCACCATTTTTGAGTGAATTGCCGAAAGTCAGATTTTTGATGAAATTGTGACCCCGGGGCTTAGGGATTTTTTCAAAAAAATATTTTTCTGCCGGTTAAGTTGTCGAGGGCTGATTTCTTTTCCTGTGATAAAAAGCCTTCTGTTTTGACCGCCAAACCTTTCAGGGGAGCATTTGCAACCGTTTGGCAACATTTTGGAGTGAGTTTCCGAAAGTCAAATTTTTTATGAAATTGTAACCCCGGGGCTTAGGGATTTTTTCAAAAAAATATTTTTCTGCCGGTTAAGTTGTCGAGGGCTCATTTCTTTTCCTGTGATAAAAAGCCTTCTGTTTCGACCGCCAAACCTTTCAGGGGAGCATTTGCAACCGTTTGGCAACATTTTGGAGTGAGTTTCCGAAAGTCAAATTTTTTATGAAATTGTAACCCCGGGGCTTAGGGTTTTTTTCAAAAAAATATTTTTCTGCCGGTTAAGTTGCCGAGGGCTGATTTCTTTTCCTGTGATAAAAAGAATTCTGTTTTGACCGCCAAACCTTTCAGGGGAGCATTTGCAACCGTTTGGCACCATTTTTGAGTGAATTGCCGAAAGTCAGATTTTTAATGAAATTGTGACCCCGGGGCTTAGGGATTTTTTCAAAAAAATATTTTTCTGCCAGTTAAGTTGTTGAGGGCTGATTTCTTCTTTGTGATAAAAAGCCTTCTGTTTCGACCGCCAGACCTTTCAGGGGAGCATTTGCAACCGTTTGGCAACATTTTGGAGTGAGTTTCCGAAAGTCAAATTTTTTATGAAATTGTAACCCCGGGGCTTAGGGATTTTTTCAAAAAAATATTTTTCTGCCGGTTAAGTTGTCGAGGGTTCATTTCTTTTCCTGTGATAAAAAGCCTTCTCTTTCGACCGCCAAACCTTTCAGGGGAGCATTTGCATCCGTTTGGCACCATTTTTGAGTGAACTGCCGAAAGTCAGATTTTTGATGAAATTGTGACCCCGGGGCTTAGGGATTTTTTCAAAAAAATATTTTTCTGCCAGTTAAGTTGTCGAGGGCTGATTTCTTTTCTGTGATAAAAAGCCTTCTGTTTCAACCGGCAAACCTTTCCAGGTGAGCATTTGCAACCGTTTGGCACCATTTTTAAGTGAATTGCCGAAAGTCAGATTTTTGATGAAATTGTGACCCCGGGGCTTAGGGATTTTTTCAAAAAAATATTTTTCTGCCAGTTAAGTTGTCGAGGGCTCATTTCTTTTCCTGTGATAAAAAGCCTTCTGTTTCGACCGCCAAACCTTTCAGGGGAACATTTGCAACCGTTTGGCACCATTTTTGAGTGAATTGCCGAAAGTCAGATTTTTGATGAAATTGTGACCCCGAGGCTTAGGGATTTTTTCAAAAAAATATTTTTCTGCCGGTTAAGTTGTCGAGGGCTCATTTCTTTTCCTGTGATAAAAAGCCTTCTGTTTTGACGGCCCAACCTTTTAGGGGAGCATTTGCAACCGTTTGGCATCATTTTTGATTGAATTGCCAAAAGTCAGATTTTTGATGAAATTGTGACCCCGGGGCTTAGGGATTTTTTCAAAAAAATATTTTTCTGCCGGTTAAGTTGTCGCTGGCTGATTTCTTTTCCTGTGATAAAAAGCCTTCTGTTTCGACCGCCAAACCTTTCAGGGGAGCATTTGCAACCGTTTGGCACCATTTTTGAGTGAATTGCCGAAAGTCAGATTTTTTGTGAAAATGTGACCCCGGGGCTTAGGGATTTTTTCAAAAAAATATTTTTCTGCCGGTTAAGTTGTCGAGGGCTCATTTCTTTTCCTGTGATAAAAAGCCTTCTGTTTTGACGGCCCAACCTTTCAGGGGAGCATTTGCAACCGTTTGGCACCATTTTTGAGTGAATTGCCGAAAGTCAGATTTTTGATGAAATTGTGACCCCGGGGCTTAGGGATTTTTTCAAAAAAATATTTTTCTGCCGGTTAAGTTGTCGAGGGCTGATTTCTTTTCCTGTGATAAAAAGCCTTCTGTTTCGACCGCCAAACCTTTCAGGGGAGCATTTGCAACCGTTTGGCAACATTTTGGAGTGAGTTTCCGAAAGTCAAATTTTTTATGAAATTGTAACCCCGGGGCTTAGGGATTTTTTCAAAAAAATATTTTTCTGCCGGTTAAGTTGTCGAGGGCTCATTTCTTTTCCTGTGATAAAAAGCCTTCTGTTTCGACCGCCAAACCTTTCAGGGGAGCATTTGCAACCGTTTGGCAACATTTTGGAGTGAGTTTCCGAAAGTCAAATTTTTTATGAAATTGTAACCCCGGGGCTTAGGGTTTTTTTCAAAAAAATATTTTTCTGCCGGTTAAGTTGCCGAGGGCTGATTTCTTTTCCTGTGATAAAAAGAATTCTGTTTTGACCGCCAAACCTTTCAGGGGAGCATTTGCAACCGTTTGGCACCATTTTTGAGTGAATTGCCGAAAGTCAGATTTTTAATGAAATTGTGACCCCGGGGCTTAGGGATTTTTTCAAAAAAATATTTTTCTGCCAGTTAAGTTGTTGAGGGCTGATTTCTTCTTTGTGATAAAAAGCCTTCTGTTTCGACCGCCAGACCTTTCAGGGGAGCATTTGCAACCGTTTGGCAACATTTTGGAGTGAGTTTCCGAAAGTCAAATTTTTTATGAAATTGTAACCCCGGGGCTTAGGGATTTTTTCAAAAAAATATTTTTCTGCCGGTTAAGTTGTCGAGGGTTCATTTCTTTTCCTGTGATAAAAAGCCTTCTCTTTCGACCGCCAAACCTTTCAGGGGAGCATTTGCATCCGTTTGGCACCATTTTTGAGTGAACTGCCGAAAGTCAGATTTTTGATGAAATTGTGACCCCGGGGCTTAGGGATTTTTTCAAAAAAATATTTTTCTGCCAGTTAAGTTGTCGAGGGCTGATTTCTTTTCTGTGATAAAAAGCCTTCTGTTTCAACCGGCAAACCTTTCCAGGTGAGCATTTGCAACCGTTTGGCACCATTTTTAAGTGAATTGCCGAAAGTCAGATTTTTGATGAAATTGTGACCCCGGGGCTTAGGGATTTTTTCAAAAAAATATTTTTCTGCCAGTTAAGTTGTCGAGGGCTCATTTCTTTTCCTGTGATAAAAAGCCTTCTGTTTCGACCGCCAAACCTTTCAGGGGAACATTTGCAACCGTTTGGCACCATTTTTGAGTGAATTGCCGAAAGTCAGATTTTTGATGAAATTGTGACCCCGAGGCTTAGGGATTTTTTCAAAAAAATATTTTTCTGCCGGTTAAGTTGTCGAGGGCTCATTTCTTTTCCTGTGATAAAAAGCCTTCTGTTTTGACGGCCCAACCTTTTAGGGGAGCATTTGCAACCGTTTGGCATCATTTTTGATTGAATTGCCAAAAGTCAGATTTTTGATGAAATTGTGACCCCGGGGCTTAGGGATTTTTTCAAAAAAATATTTTTCTGCCGGTTAAGTTGTCGCTGGCTGATTTCTTTTCCTGTGATAAAAAGCCTTCTGTTTCGACCGCCAAACCTTTCAGGGGAGCATTTGCAACCGTTTGGCACCATTTTTGAGTGAATTGCCGAAAGTCAGATTTTTTGTGAAAATGTGACCCCGGGGCTTAGGGATTTTTTCAAAAAAATATTTTTCTGCCGGTTAAGTTGTCGAGGGCTCATTTCTTTTCCTGTGATAAAAAGCCTTCTGTTTTGACGGCCCAACCTTTCAGGGGAGCATTTGCAACCGTTTGGCACCATTTTTGAGTGAATTGCCGAAAGTCAGATTTTTGATGAAATTGTGACCCCGGGGCTTAGGGATTTTTTCAAAAAAATATTTTTCTGCCGGTTAAGTTGTCGAGGGCTGATTTCTTTTCCTGTGATAAAAAGCATTCTGTTTTGACCGCCAAACCTTTCAGGGGAGCATTTGCAACCGTTTGGCACCATTTTTGAGTGAATTGCCGAAAGTCAGATTTTTGATGAAATTGTGACCCCGGGGCTTAGGGATTTTTTCAAAAAAATATTTTTCTGCCGGTTAAGTTGTCGAGGGCTGATTTCTTTTCCTGTGATAAAAAGCATTCTGTTTTGACCGCCAAACCTTTCAGGGGAGCATTTGCAACTGTTTGGCATCATTTTTGAGTGAATTACCGAAAGTCAGATTTTTGATGAAATTGTGACCCCGGGGCTTAGGGATTTGTTCAAAAAAATATTTTTCTGCCAGTTAAGTTGTTGAGGGCTGATTTCTTCTTTGTGATAAAAAGCCTTCTGTTTCGACCGCCAAACCTTTCAGGGGAGCATTTGCAACCGTTTGGCAACATTTTGGAGTGAGTTTCCGAAAGTCAAATTTTTTATGAAATTGTAACCCCGGGGCTTAGGGATTTTTTCAAAAAAATATTTTTCTGCCGGTTAAGTTGTCGAGGGCTCATTTCTTTTCCTGTGATAAAAAGCCTTCTGTTTCGACCGCCAAACCTTTCAGGGGAGCATTTGCAACCGTTTGGCAACATTTTGGAGTGAGTTTCCGAAAGTCAAATTTTTTATGAAATTGTAACCCCGGGGCTTAGGGTTTTTTTCAAAAAAATATTTTTCTGCCGGTTAAGTTGCCGAGGGCTGATTTCTTTTCCTGTGATAAAAAGAATTCTGTTTTGACCGCCAAACCTTTCAGGGGAGCATTTGCAACCGTTTGGCACCATTTTTGAGTGAATTGCCGAAAGTCAGATTTTTAATGAAATTGTGACCCCGGGGCTTAGGGATTTTTTCAAAAAAATATTTTTCTGCCAGTTAAGTTGTTGAGGGCTGATTTCCTCTTTGTGATAAAAAGCCTTCTGTTTCGACCGCCAAACCTTTCAGGGGAGCATTTGCAACCGTTTGGCAACATTTTGGAGTGAGTTTCCGAAAGTCAAATTTTTTATGAAATTGTAACCCCGGGGCTTAGGGATTTTTTCTAAAAAATATTTTTCTGCCGGTTAAGTTGTCGAGGGCTCATTTCTTTTCCTGTGATAAAAAGCCTTCTGTTTCGACCGCCAAACCTTTCAGGGGAGCATTTGCATCCGTTTGGCACCATTTTTGAGTGAACTGCCGAAAGTCGGATTTTTGATGAAATTGTGACCCCGGGGCTTAGGGATTTTTTCAAAAAAATATTTTTCTGCCAGTTAAGTTGTCGAGGGCTGATTTCTTTTCTGTGATAAAAAGCCTTCTGTTTCAACCGGCAAACCTTTCCAGGTGAGCATTTGCAACCGTTTGGCACCATTTTTAAGTGAATTGCCGAAAGTCAGATTTTTGATGAAATTGTGACCCCGGGGCTTAGGGATTTTTTCAAAAAAATATTTTTCTGCCAGTTAAGTTGTCGAGGGCTCATTTCTTTTCCTGTGATAAAAAGCCTTCTGTTTCGACCGCCAAACCTTTCAGGGGAACATTTGCAACCGTTTGGCACCATTTTTGAGTGAATTGCCGAAAGTCAGATTTTTGATGAAATTGTGACCCGGGGCTTAGGGATTTTTTTAAAAAAAATATTTTTCTGCCGGTTAAGTTGTCGAGGGCTCATTTCTTTTCCTGTGATAAAAAGCATTCTGTTTCGACCGTCTAACCTTTCAGGGGAGCATTTGCAACCGTTTGGCACCATTTTTGAGTGAATTGCCGAAAGTCAGATTTTTGATGAAATTCTGACCCCGGGGCTTAGGGATTTTTTCAAAAAAAATATTTTTCTGCCGGTTAAGTTGTCGAGGGCTCATTTCTTTTCCTGTGATAAAAAGCCTTCTGTTTCAACCGCCAAACCTTTCAGGGGAGCATTTGCAACCGTTTGGCACCATTTTTGAGTGAATTGCCGAAAGTCAGATTTTTGATGAAATTGTGACCCCGGGGCTTAGGGATTTTTTCAAAAAAATATTTTTCTGCCAGTTAAGTTGTTGAGGGCTGATTTCTTCTTTGTGATAAAAAGCCTTCTGTTTCGACCGCCAAACCTTTCAGGGGAGCATTTGCAATCGTTTGGCAACATTTTGGAGTGAGTTTCCGAAAGTCAAATTTTTTATGAAATTGTAACCCCGGGGCTTAGGGATTATTTCAAAAAAATATTTTTCTGCCGGTTAAGTTGTCGAGGGCTCATTTCTTTTCCTGTGATAAAAAGCCTTCTGTTTCGACCGCCAAACCTTTCAGGGGAGCATTTGCATCCGTTTGGCACCATTTTTGAGTGAACTGCCGAAAGTCAGATTTTTTATGAAATTGTGACCCCGGGGCTTAGGGATTTTTTCAAAAAAATATTTTTCTGCCAGTTAAGTTGTCGAGGGCTGATTTCTTTTCCTGTGATAAAAAGCCTTCTGTTTCAACCGGCAAACCTTTCCAGGGGAGCATTTGCAACCGTTTGGCACCATTTTTAAGTGAATTGCCGAAAGTCAGATTTTTGATGAAATTGTGACCCCGGGGCTTAGGGATTTTTTCAAAAAAATATTTTTCTGCCAGTTAAGTTGCCGAGGGCTCATTTCTTTTCCTGTGATAAAAAGCCTTCTGTTTCGACCGCCAAACCTTTCAGGGGAACATTTGCAACCGTTTGGCACCATTTTTGAGTGAATTGCCGAAAGTTAGATTTTTGATGAAATTGTGACCCCGGGGCTTAGGGATTTTTTTAAAAAAAATATTTTTCTGCCGGTTAAGTTGTCGAGGGCTGATTTCTTTTCCTGTGATAAAAAGCCTTCTGTTTCGACGGCCAAACATTTCAGGGGAGCATTTGCAACCGTTTGGCATCATTTTGATTGAATTGCCGAAAGTCAGATTTTTTATGAAATTGTGACCCCGGGGCTTAGGGATTTCTTCAAAAAAATATTTTTCTGCCAGTTAAGTTGTCAAGGGCTCATTTCTTTTCCTGTGATAAAAAGCCTTCTGTTTCGACCGCCAAACCTTTCAGGGGAGCATTTGCAACCGTTTGGCATCATTTTTGATTGAATTGCCGAAAGTCAGATTTTTGATTAAATTGTGACCCCGGGGCTTAGGGATTTTTTCAAAAAAATATTTTTCTGCCAGTTAAGTTGTTGAGGGCTGATTTCTTCTTTGTGATAAAAAGCCTTCTGTTTCGACCGCCAAACCTTTCAGGGGAGCATTTGCAACCGTTTGGCAACATTTTGGAGTGAGTTTCCGAAAGTCAAATTTTTTATGAAATTGTAACCCCGGGGCTTAGGGATTTTTTCAAAAAAATATTTTTCTGCCGGTTAAGTTGTCGAGGGCTGATTTCTTTTCCTGTGATAAAAAGCCTTCTGTTTCGACCGCCAAACCTTTCAGGGGAGCATTTGCAACAGTTTGGCATCATTTTTGATTGAATTGCCGAAAGTCAGATTTTTGATGAAATTGTGACCCCGGGGCTTAGGGATTTTTTCAAAAAAATATTTTTCTGCCAGTTAAGTTGTTGAGGGCTGATTTCTTCTTTGTGATAAAAGCCTTCTGTTTTGACCGCCAAACCTTTCAGGGGAGCATTTGCAACCGTTTGGCACCATTTTTGAGTGAATTGCCGAAAGTCAGATTTTTGATGAAATTGTGACCCCGGGGCTTAGGGATTTTTTCAAAAAAATATTTTTCTGCCAGTTAAGTTGTCGAGGGCTCATTTCTTTTCCTGTGATAAAAAGCCTTCTGTTTCGACCGCCAAACCTTTCAGGGGAGCATTTGCAACCGTTTGGCACCATTTTTGAGTGAATTGCCGAAAGTCAGATTTTTGATGAAATTGTGACCCCGGGGCTTAGGGATTTTTTCAAAAAAATATTTTTCTGCCGGTTAAGTTGTCGAGGGCTGATTTCTTTTCCTGTGATAAAAAGCATTCTGTTTTGACCGCCAAACCTTTCAGGGGAGCATTTGCAACTGTTTGGCATCATTTTTGAGTGAATTACCGAAAGTCAGATTTTTGATGAAATTGTGACCCCGAGGCTTAGGGATTTTTTCAAAAAAATATTTTTCTGCCAGTTAAGTTGTCGAGGGCTCATTTCTTTTCCTGTGATAAAAAGCCTTCTGTTTTGACGGCCCAACCTTTTAGGGGAGCATTTGCAACCGTTTGGCATCATTTTTGATTGAATTGCCAAAAGTCAGATTTTTGATGAAATTGTGACCCCGGGGCTTAGGGATTTTTTCAAAAAAATATTTTTCTGCCGGTTAAGTTGTCGCTGGCTGATTTCTTTTCCTGTGATAAAAAGCCTTCTGTTTCGACCGCCAAACCTTTCAGGGGAGCATTTGCAACCGTTTGGCACCATTTTTGAGTGAATTGCCGAAAGTCAGATTTTTTGTGAAAATGTGACCCCGGGGCTTAGGGATTTTTTCAAAAAAATATTTTTCTGCCGGTTAAGTTGTCGAGGGCTCATTTCTTTTCCTGTGATAAAAAGCCTTCTGTTTTGACGGCCCAACCTTTCAGGGGAGCATTTGCAACCGTTTGGCACCATTTTTGAGTGAATTGCCGAAAGTCAGATTTTTGATGAAATTGTGACCCCGGGGCTTAGGGATTTTTTCAAAAAAATATTTTTCTGCCGGTTAAGTTGTCGAGGGCTGATTTCTTTTCCTGTGATAAAAAGCATTCTGTTTTGACCGCCAAACCTTTCAGGGGAGCATTTGCAACCGTTTGGCACCATTTTTGAGTGAATTGCCGAAAGTCAGATTTTTGATGAAATTGTGACCCCGGGGCTTAGGGATTTTTTCAAAAAAATATTTTTCTGCCGGTTAAGTTGTCGAGGGCTGATTTCTTTTCCTGTGATAAAAAGCATTCTGTTTTGACCGCCAAACCTTTCAGGGGAGCATTTGCAACTGTTTGGCATCATTTTTGAGTGAATTACCGAAAGTCAGATTTTTGATGAAATTGTGACCCCGGGGCTTAGGGATTTGTTCAAAAAAATATTTTTCTGCCGGTTAAGTTGTCGAGGGCTGATTTCTTTTCCTGTGATAAAAAGCATTGTGTTTCGACCGCCAAACCTTTCAGGGGAGCATTTGCAACAGTTTGGCATCATTTTTGATTGAATTGCCGAAAGTAAGATTTTTGATGAAATTGTGACCCCGGGGCTTAGGGTTTTTTTCAAAAAAATATTTTTCTGCCGGTTAAGTTGCCGAGGGCTGATTTCTTTTCCTGTGATAAAAAGAATTCTGTTTTGACCGCCAAACCTTTCAGGGGAGCATTTGCAACCGTTTGGCACCATTTTTGAGTGAATTGCCGAAAGTCAGATTTTTAATGAAATTGTGACCCCGGGGCTTAGGGATTTTTTCAAAAAAATATTTTTCTGCCAGTTAAGTTGTTGAGGGCTGATTTCTTCTTTGTGATAAAAAGCCTTCTGTTTCGACCGCCAAACCTTTCAGGGGAGCATTTGCAACCGTTTGGCAACATTTTGGAGTGAGTTTCCGAAAGTCAAATTTTTTATGAAATTGTAACCCCGGGGCTTAGCGATTTTTTCAAAAAAATATTTTCCTGCCGGTTAAGTTGTCGAGGGCTCATTTCTTTTCCTGTGATAAAAAGCCTTCTGTTTCGACCGCCAAACCTTTCAGGGGAGCATTTGCAACCGTTTGGCAACATTTTGGAGTGAGTTTCCGAAAGTCAAATTTTTTATGAAATTGTAACCCCGGGGCTTAGGGTTTTTTTCAAAAAAATATTTTTCTGCCGGTTAAGTTGCCGAGGGCTGATTTCTTTTCCTGTGATAAAAAGAATTCTGTTTTGACCGCCAAACCTTTCAGGGGAGCATTTGCAACCGTTTGGCACCATTTTTGAGTGAATTGCCAAAAGTCAGATTTTTAATGAAATTGTGACCCCGGGGCTTAGGGATTTTTTCAAAAAAATATTTTTCTGCCAGTTAAGTTGTTGAGGGCTGATTTCTTCTTTGTGATAAAAAGCCTTCTGTTTCGACCGCCAAACCTTTCAGGGGAGCATTTGCAACCGTTTGGCAACATTTTGGAGTGAGTTTCCGAAAGTCAAATTTTTTATGAAATTGTAACCCCGGGGCTTAGGGATTTTTTCAAAAAAATATTTTTCTGCCGGTTAAGTTGTCGAGGGCTCATTTCTTTTCCTGTGATAAAAAGCCTTCTGTTTCGACCGCCAAACCTTTCAGGGGAGCATTTGCATCCGTTTGGCACCATTTTTGAGTGAACTGCCGAAAGTCAGATTTTTGATGAAATTGTGACCCCGGGGCTTAGGGATTTTTTCAAAAAAATATTTTTCTGCCAGTTAAGTTGTCGAGGGCTGATTTCTTTTCTGTGATAAAAAGCCTTCTGTTTCAACCGGCAAACCTTTCCAGGTGAGCATTTGCAACCGTTTGGCACCATTTTTAAGTGAATTGCCGAAAGTCAGATTTTTGATGAAATTGTGACCCCGGGGCTTAGGGATTTTTTCAAAAAAATATTTTTCTGCCAGTTAAGTTGTCGAGGGCTCATTTCTTTTCCTGTAATAAAAAGCCTTCTGTTTCGACCGCCAAACCTTTCAGGAGAACATTTGCAACCGTTTGGCACCATTTTTGAGTGAATTGCCGAAAGTCAGATTTTTGATGAAATTGTGACCCGGGGCTTAGGGATTTTTTTAAAAAAAATATTTTTCTGCCGGTTAAGTTGTCGAGGGCTCATTTCTTTTCCTGTGATAAAAAGCATTCTGTTTCGACCGTCTAACCTTTCAGGGGAGCATTTGCAACCGTTTGGCACCATTTTTGAGTGAATTGCCGAAAGTCAGATTTTTGATGAAATTGTGACCCCGGGGCTTAGGGATTTTTTCAAAAAAAATATTTTTCTGCCGGTTAAGTTGTCGAGGGCTCATTTCTTTTCCTGTGATAAAAAGCCTTCTGTTTCAACCGCCAAACCTTTCAGGGGAGCATTTGCAACCGTTTGGCACCATTTTTGAGTGAATTGCCGAAAGTCAGATTTTTGATGAAATTGTGACCCCGGGGCTTAGGGATTTTTTCAAAAAAATATTTTTCTGCCAGTTAAGTTGTTGAGGGCTGATTTCTTCTTTGTGATAAAAAGCCTTCTGTTTCGACCGCCAAACCTTTCAGGGGAGCATTTGCAATCGTTTGGCAACATTTTGGAGTGAGTTTCCGAAAGTCAAATTTTTTATGAAATTGTAACCCCGGGGCTTAGGGATTTTTTCAAAAAAATATTTTTCTGCCGGTTAAGTTGTCGAGGGCTCATTTCTTTTCCTGTGATAAAAAGCCTTCTGTTTCGACCGCCAAACCTTTCAGGGGAGCATTTGCATCCGTTTGGCACCATTTTTGAGTGAACTGCCGAAAGTCAGATTTTTGATGAAATTGTGACCCCGGGGCTTAGGGATTTTTTCAAAAAAATATTTTTCTGCCAGTTAAGTTGTCGAGGGCTGATTTCTTTTCTGTGATAAAAAGCCTTCTGTTTCAACCGGCAAACCTTTCCAGGTGAGCATTTGCAACCGTTTGGCACCATTTTTAAGTGAATTGCCGAAAGTCAGATTTTTGATGAAATTGTGACCCCGGGGCTTAGGGATTTTTTCAAAAAAATATTTTTCTGCCAGTTAAGTTGTCGAGGGCTCATTTCTTTTCCTGTAATAAAAAGCCTTCTGTTTCGACCGCCAAACCTTTCAGGGGAACATTTGCAACCGTTTGGCACCATTTTTGAGTGAATTGCCGAAAGTCAGATTTTTGATGAAATTGTGACCCGGGGCTTAGGGATTTTTTTAAAAAAAATATTTTTCTGCCGGTTAAGTTGTCGAGGGCTCATTTCTTTTCCTGTGATAAAAAGCATTCTGTTTCGACCGTCTAACCTTTCAGGGGAGCATTTGCAACCGTTTGGCACCATTTTTGAGTGAATTGCCGAAAGTCAGATTTTTGATGAAATTGTGACCCCGGGGCTTAGGGATTTTTTCAAAAAAAATATTTTTCTGCCGGTTAAGTTGTCGAGGGCTCATTTCTTTTCCTGTGATAAAAAGCCTTCTGTTTCAACCGCCAAACCTTTCAGGGGAGCATTTGCAACCGTTTGGCACCATTTTTGAGTGAATTGCCGAAAGTCAGATTTTTGATGAAATTGTGACCCCGGGGCTTAGGGATTTTTTCAAAAAAATATTTTTCTGCCAGTTAAGTTGTTGAGGGCTGATTTCTTCTTTGTGATAAAAAGCCTTCTGTTTCGACCGCCAAACCTTTCAGGGGAGCATTTGCAATCGTTTGGCAACATTTTGGAGTGAGTTTCCGAAAGTCAAATTTTTTATGAAATTGTAACCCCGGGGCTTAGGGATTTTTTCAAAAAAATATTTTTCTGCCGGTTAAGTTGTCGAGGGCTCATTTCTTTTCCTGTGATAAAAAGCCTTCTGTTTCGACCGCCAAACCTTTCAGGGGAGCATTTGCATCCGTTTGGCACCATTTTTGAGTGAACTGCCGAAAGTCAGATTTTTGATGAAATTGTGACCCCGGGGCTTAGGGATTTTTTCAAAAAAATATTTTTCTGCCAGTTAAGTTGTCGAGGGCTGATTTCTTTTCCTGTGATAAAAAGCCTTCTGTTTCAACCGGCAAACCTTTCCAGGGGAGCATTTGCAACCGTTTGGCACCATTTTTAAGTGAATTGCCGAAAGTCAGATTTTTGATGAAATTGTGACCCCGGGGCTTAGGGATTTTTTCAAAAAAATATTTTTCTGCCAGTTAAGTTGCCGAGGGCTCATTTCTTTTCCTGTGATAAAAAGCCTTCTGTTTCGACCGCCAAACCTTTCAGGGGAACATTTGCAACCGTTTGGCACCATTTTTGAGTGAATTGCCGAAAGTTAGATTTTTGATGAAATTGTGACCCCGGGGCTTAGGGATTTTTTTTAAAAAAATATTTTTCTGCCGGTTAAGTTGTCGAGGGCTGATTTCTTTTCCTGTGATAAAAAGCCTTCTGTTTCGACGGCCAAACATTTCAGGGGAGCATTTGCAACCGTTTGGCATCATTTTGATTGAATTGCCGAAAGTCAGATTTTTTATGAAATTGTGACCCCGGGGCTTAGGGATTTCTTCAAAAAAATATTTTTCTGCCAGTTAAGTTGTCAAGGGCTCATTTCTTTTCCTGTGATAAAAAGCCTTCTGTTTCGACCGCCAAACCTTTCAGGGGAGCATTTGCAACCGTTTGGCATCATTTTTGATTGAATTGCCGAAAGTCAGATTTTTGATGAAATTGTGACCCCGGGGCTTAGGGATTTTTTCAAAAAAATATTTTTCTGCCAGTTAAGTTGTTGAGGGCTGATTTCTTCTTTGTGATAAAAAGCCTTCTGTTTCGACCGCCAAACCTTTCAGGGGAGCATTTGCAACCGTTTGGCAACATTTTGGAGTGAGTTTCCGAAAGTCAAATTTTTTATGAAATTGTAACCCCGGGGCTTAGGGATTTTTTCAAAAAAATATTTTTCTGCCGGTTAAGTTGTCGAGGGCTGATTTCTTTTCCTGTGATAAAAAGCCTTCTGTTTCGACCGCCAAACCTTTCAGGGGAGCATTTGCAACAGTTTGGCATCATTTTTGATTGAATTGCCGAAAGTCAGATTTTTGATGAAATTGTGACCCCGGGGCTTAGGGATTTTTTCAAAAAAATATTTTTCTGCCAGTTAAGTTGTCGAGGGCTGATTTCTTGTTCTGTGATAAAAAGCCTTCTGTTTCGACCGCCAAACCTTTCAGCGGAGCATTTGCAACCGTATGGCACCATGTTTGAGTGAGTTTCCGAAAGTCAGATTTTTGATGAAATTGTGACCCCGGGGCTTAGGGATTTTTTCAAAAAAATATTTTTCTGCCAGTTAAGTTGTCGAGGGCTCATTTCTTTTCCTGTAATAAAAAGCCTTCTGTTTCGACCGCCAAACGTTTCAGGGGAACATTTGCAACCGTTTGGCACCATTTTTGAGTGAATTGCCGAAAGTCAGATTTTTGATGAAATTGTGACCCGGGGCTTAGGGATTTTTTAAAAAAAAATATTTTTCTGCCGGTTAAGTTGTCGAGGGCTCATTTCTTTTCCTGTGATAAAAAGCATTCTGTTTCGACCGTCTAACCTTTCAGGGGAGCATTTGCAACCGTTTGGCACCATTTTTGAGTGAATTGCCGAAAGTCAGATTTTTGATGAAATTGTGACCCCGGGGCTTAGGGATTTTTTCAAAAAAAATATTTTTCTGCCGGTTAAGTTGTCGAGGGCTCATTTCTTTTCCTGTGATAAAAAGCCTTCTGTTTCAACCGCCAAACCTTTCAGGGGAGCATTTGCAACCGTTTGGCACCATTTTTGAGTGAATTGCCGAAAGTCAGATTTTTGATGAAATTGTGACCCCGGGGCTTAGGGATTTTTTCAAAAAAATATTTTTCTGCCAGTTAAGTTGTTGAGGGCTGATTTCTTCTTTGTGATAAAAAGCCTTCTGTTTCGACCGCCAAACCTTTCAGGGGAGCATTTGCAATCGTTTGGCAACATTTTGGAGTGAGTTTCCGAAAGTCAAATTTTTTATGAAATTGTAACCCCGGGGCTTAGGGATTTTTTCAAAAAAATATTTTTCTGCCGGTTAAGTTGTCGAGGGCTCATTTCTTTTCCTGTGATAAAAAGCCTTCTGTTTCGACCGCCAAACCTTTCAGGGGAGCATTTGCATCCGTTTGGCACCATTTTTGAGTGAACTGCCGAAAGTCAGATTTTTGATGAAATTGTGACCCCGGGGCTTAGGGATTTTTTCAAAAAAATATTTTTCTGCCAGTTAAGTTGTCGAGGGCTGATTTCTTTTCCTGTGATAAAAAGCCTTCTGTTTCAACCGGCAAACCTTTCCAGGGGAGCATTTGCAACCGTTTGGCACCATTTTTAAGTGAATTGCCGAAAGTCAGATTTTTGATGAAATTGTGACCCCGGGGCTTAGGGATTTTTTCAAAAAAATATTTTTCTGCCAGTTAAGTTGCCGAGGGCTCATTTCTTTTCCTGTGATAAAAAGCCTTCTGTTTCGACCGCCAAACCTTTCAGGGGAACATTTGCAACCGTTTGGCACCATTTTTGAGTGAATTGCCGAAAGTTAGATTTTTGATGAAATTGTGACCCCGGGGCTTAGGGATTTTTTTAAAAAATATATTTTTCTGCCGGTTAAGTTGTCGAGGGCTGATTTCTTTTCCTGTGATAAAAAGCCTTCTGTTTCGACGGCCAAACATTTCAGGGGAGCATTTGCAACCGTTTGGCATCATTTTGATTGAATTGCCGAAAGTCAGATTTTTTATGAAATTGTGACCCCGGGGCTTAGGGATTTCTTCAAAAAAATATTTTTCTGCCAGTTAAGTTGTCAAGGGCTCATTTCTTTTCCTGTGATAAAAAGCCTTCTGTTTCGACCGCCAAACCTTTCAGGGGAGCATTTGCAACCGTTTGGCATCATTTTTGATTGAATTGCCGAAAGTCAGATTTTTGATGAAATTGTGACCCCGGGGCTTAGGGATTTTTTCAAAAAAATATTTTTCTGCCAGTTAAGTTGTTGAGGGCTGATTTCTTCTTTGTGATAAAAAGCCTTCTGTTTCGACCGCCAAACCTTTCAGGGGAGCATTTGCAACCGTTTGGCAACATTTTGGAGTGAGTTTCCGAAAGTCAATTTTTTTATGAAATTGTAACCCCGGGGCTTAGGGATTTTTTCAAAAAAATATTTTTCTGCCGGTTAAGTTGTCGAGGGCTGATTTCTTTTCCTGTGATAAAAAGCCTTCTGTTTCGACCGCCAAACCTTTCAGGGGAGCATTTGCAACAGTTTGGCATCATTTTTGATTGAATTGCCGAAAGTCAGATTTTTGATGAAATTGTGACCCCGGGGCTTAGGGATTTTTTCAAAAAAATATTTTTCTGCCAGTTAAGTTGTTGAGGGCTGATTTCTTCTTTGTGATAAAAGCATTCTGTTTTGACCGCCAAACCTTTCAGGGGAGCATTTGCAACCGTTTGGCACCATTTTTGAGTGAATTGCCGAAAGTCAGATTTTTGATGAAATTGTGACCCCGGGGCTTAGGGATTTTTTCAAAAAAATATTTTTCTGCCAGTTAAGTTGTCGAGGGCTCATTTCTTTTCCTGTGATAAAAAGCCTTCTGTTTCGACCGCCAAACCTTTCAGGGGAGCATTTGCAACCGTTTGGCACCATTTTTGAGTGAATTGCCGAAAGTCAGATTTTTGATGAAATTGTGACCCCGGGGCTTAGGGATTTTTTCAAAAAAATATTTTTCTGCCAGTTAAGTTGTTGAGGGCTGATTTCTTCTTTGTGATAAAAAGCCTTCTGTTTTGACCGCCAAACCTTTCACGGGAGCATTTGCAACCGTTTGGCAACATTTTGGAGTGAGTTTCCGAAAGTCAAATTTTTTATGAAATTGTAACCCCGGGGCTTAGGGATTTTTTCAAAAAAATATTTTTCTGCCGGTTAAGTTGTCGAGGGCTGATTTCTTTTCCTGTGATAAAAAGCATTCTGTTTTGACCACCAAACATTTCAGGGGAGCATTTGCAACCGTTTGGGATCATTTTTGATTGAATTGCCGAAAGTCAGATTTTTGATGAAATTGTGACCCCGGGGCTTAGGGATTTTTTCAAAAAAATATTTTTCTGCCAGTTAAGTTGTCGAGGGCTGATTTCTTTTCCTGTGATAAAAAGCCTTCTGTTTCGACCACCAAACCTTTCAGGGGAGCATTTGCAACCGTTTGGCACCATTTTTGAGTGAATTGCCGAAAGTCAGATTTTTTATGAAATTGTGTCCCCGGGGCTTAGGGATTTTTTCAAAAAAATATTTTTCTGCCGGTTAAGTTGTCGAGGGCTGATTTCTTGTTCTGTGATAAAAAGCCTTCTGTTTTGACCGCCTAACCTTTCAGGGGAGCATTTGCAACCGTTTGGCATCATTTTTGAGTGAGTTTCCGAAAGTCAGATTTTTGATGAAATTGTGACCCCGGGGCTTAGGGATTTTTTCAAAAAAATATTTTTCTGCCGGTTAAGTTGTCGAGGACTGATTTCTTCTTTGTGATAAAAGCCTACTGTTTTGACCGCCAAACCTTTCAGGGGAGCATTTGCAACCGTTTGGCAACATTTTGGAGTGAGTTTCCGAAAGTCAGATTTTTGATGAAATTGTGACCCCGGGGCTTAGGGATTTTTTCAAAAAAATATTTTTCTGCCGGTTAAGTTGTCGAGGGCTGATTTCTTTTCCTGTGATAAAAAGCATTCTGTTTTGACCGTCTAACCTTTCAGGGGAGCATTTGCAACCGTTTGGCACCATTTTTGAGTGAATTGCCGAAAGTCAGATTTTTTATGAAATTGTGACCCCGGGGATTAGGGATTTTTTCAAAAAAATATTTTTCTGCCGGTTAAGTTGTCGAGGGCTGATTTCTTGTTCTGTGATAAAAAGCCTTCTGTTTTGACCGCCTAACCTTTCAGGGGAGCATTTGCAACCGTTTGGCATCATTTTTGAGTGAGTTTCCGAAAGTCAGATTTTTGATGAAATTGTGACCCCGGGGCTTAGGGATTTTTTCAAAAAAATATTTTTCTGCCGGTTAAGTTGTCGAGGACTGATTTCTTCTTTGTGATAAAAGCCTACTGTTTTGACCGCCAAACCTTTCAGGGGAGCATTTGCAACCGTTTGGCAACATTTTGGAGTGAGTTTCCGAAAGTCAGATTTTTGATGAAATTGTGACCCCGGGGCTTAGGGATTTTTTCAAAAAAATATTTTTCTGCCGGTTAAGTTGTCAAGGGCTGATTTCTTTTCCTGTGATAAAAAGCATTCTGTTTTGACCGTCTAACCTTTCAGGGGAGCATTTGCAACCGTTTGGCATCATTTTTGAGTGAATTGCCGAAAGTCAGATTTTTGATGAAATTGTCACCCCGGGGCTTAGGGATTTTTTCAAAAAAATATTTTTCTGCCGGTTAAGTTGTCGAGGGCTCATTTCTTTTCCTGTGATAAAAAGCCTTCTGTTTTGACGGGCAAACCTTTCAGCGGAGCATTTGCAACCGTTTGGCACCATTTTTGAGTGAATTGCGGAAAGTCAGATTTTTGATGAAATTGTGACCCCGGGGCTTAGGGATTTTTTCAAAAAAATATTTTTCTGCCGGTTAAGTTGCCGAGGACTGATTTCTTCTTTGTGATAAAAAGCCTTCTGTTTTGACCGCCAAACCTTTCAGGGGAGCATTTGCAACCGTTTGGCAACATTTTGGAGTGAGTTTCCGAAAGTCAGATTTTTGATGAAATTGTGACCCCGGGGCTTAGGGATTTTTTCAAAAAAATATTTTTCTGCCGGTTAAGTTGTCGAGGGCTGATTTCTTTTCCTGTGATAAAAAGCAGTCTGTTTCGACCGCCAAACCTTTCAGGGGAGCATTTGCAACAGTTTGGCATCATTTTTGATTGAATTGCCGAAAGTCAGATTTTTTTATGAAATTGTGACCCCGGGGCTTAGGGATTTTTTCAAAAAAATATTTTTCTGCCGGTTAAGTTGTCGAGGGCTCATTTCTTTTCCTGTGATAAAAAGCCTTCTGTTTCGACCGCCAAACCTTTCAGGGGAGCATTTGCAACCGTTTGGCACCATTTTTGAGTGAATTGCCGAAAGTCAGATTTTTGATGAAATTGTGACCCCGGGGCTTAGGGATTTTTTCAAAAAAATATTTTTCTGCCGGTTAAGTTGTCGAGGACTGATTTCTTCTTTGTGATAAAAGCCTTCTGTTTTGACCGCCAAACCTTTCAGGGGAGCATTTGCAACCGTTTGGCAACATTTTGGAGTGAGTTTCCGAAAGTCAGATTTTTGATGAAATTGTGACCCCGGGGCTTAGGGATTTTTTCAAAAACATATTTTTCTGCCGGTTAAGTTGTCGAGGGCTGATTTCTTTTCCTGTGATAAAAAGCATTCTGTTTTGACCGTCTAACCTTTCAGGGGAGCATTTGCAACCGTTTGGCATCATTTTTGAGTGAATTGCCGAAAGTCAGATTTTTGATGAAATTGTGACCCCGGGGCTTAGGGATTTTTTCAAAAAAATATTTTTCTGCCGGTTAAGTTGTCGAGGGCTCATTTCTTTTCCTGTGATAAAAAGCCTTCTGTTTTGACGGCCCAACCTTTTAGGGGAGCATTTGCAACCGTTTGGCATCATTTTTGATTGAATTGCCGAAAGTCAGATTTTTGATGAAATTGTGACCCCGGGGCTTAGGGATTTTTTCAAAAAAATATTTTTCTGCCGGTTGAGTTGTCGCTGGCTGATTTCTTTTCCTGTGATAAAAAGCCTTCTGTTTCGACCGCCAAACCTTTCAGGGGAGCATTTGCAACCGTTTGGCACCATTTTTGAGTGAATTGCCGAAAGTCAGATTTTTTGTGAAAATGTGAACCCGGGGCTTAGGGATTTTTTCAAAAAAATATTTTTCTGCCAGTTAATTTGTCGAGGGCTCATTTCTTTTCTTGTAATAAAAAGCCTTCTGTTTCGACCGCCAAACCTTTCAGGGGAGCATTTGCAACCGTTTGGCACCATTTTTGAGTGAATTGCCGAAAGTCAGATTTTTGATGAAATTGTGACCCCGGGGCTTAGGGATTTTTTCAAAAAAATATTTTTCTGCCGGTTAAGTTGTCGAGGGCTGATTTCTTTTCCTGTGATAAAAAGCATACTGTTTTGACCGCCAAACCTTTCAGGGGAGCATTTGCAACCGTTTGGCACCATTTTTGAGTGAATTGCCGAAAGTCAGATTTTTGATGAAATTGTGACCCCGGGGCTTAGGGATTTTTTCAAAAAAATATTTCTCTGCCGGTTAAGTTGTCGAGGGCTGATTTCTTTTCCTGTGATAAAAAGCATACTGTTTTGACCGCCAAACCTTTCAGGGGAGCATTTGCAACCGTTTGGCACCATTTTTGAGTGAATTGCCGAAAGTCAGATTTTTGATGAAATTGTGACCCCGGGGCTTAGGGATTTTTTCAAAAAAATATTTTTCTGCCGGTTAAGTTGTCGAGGGCTCATTTCTTTTCCTGTGATAAAAAGCCTTCTGTTTCGACCGCCAAACCTTTCAGGGGAGCATTTGCAACCGTTTGGCCCCATTTTTGAGTGAATTGCCAAAAGTCAGATTTTTGATGAAATTGTGACCCCGGGGCTTAGGGATTTCTTCAAAAAAATATTTTTCTGCCGGTTAAGTTGTTGAGGGCTCATTTCTTTTCCTGTGATAAAAAGCCTTCTGTTTTGACGGCCAAACATTTCAGGGGAGCATTTGCAACCGTTTGGCATCATTTTGATTGAATTGCCGAAAGTCAGATTTTTTATGAAATTGTGACCCCGGGGCTTAGGGATTTTTTCAAAAAAATATTTTTCTGCCGGTTAAGTTGTCGCTGGCTGATTTCTTTTCCTGTGATAAAAAGCCTTCTGTTTCGACCGCCAAACCTTTCAGGGGAGCATCTGCAACAGTTTGGCATCATTTTTGAGTGAATTGCCGAAAGTCAGATTTTTTATGAAATTGTGACCCTGGGGCTTAGGGATTTTTTCAAAAAAATATTTTTCTGCCGGTTAAGTTGTCGAGGGCTGATTTCTTTTCCTGTGATAAAAAGCATTCTGTTTTGACGGCCCAACCTTTCAGGGGAGCATTTGCAACCGTTTGGCATCATTTTTGATTGAATTGCCGAAAGTCAGATTTTTGATGAAATTGTGACCCCGGGGCTTAGGGATTTTTTCAAAAAAATATTTTTCTGCCGGTTAAGTTGTCGAGGGCTGATTTCTTTTCCTGTGATAAAAAGCCTTCTGTTTCGACTGCCAAACCTTTCAGGGGAGCATTTGCAACAGTTTGGCATCATTTTTGATTGAATTGCCGAAAGTCAGATTTCTGATGAAATTGTGACCCCGGGGCTTAGGGATTTTTTCAAAAAAATATTTTTCTGCCGGTTAAGTTGTCGAGGGCTCATTTCTTTTCCTGTGATAAAAAGCATTCTGTTTTGACCGCCTAACCTTTCAGGGGAGCATTTGCAACCGTTTGGCATCATTTTTGAGTGAATTGCCGAAAGTCAGATTTTTCATGAAATTGTGACCCCGGGGCTTAGGGATTTTTTCAAAAAAATATTTTTCTGCCAGTTAAGTTGTCGAGGGCTCATTTCTTTTCTTGTGATAAAAAGCCTTCTGTTTCGACCGCCAAACCTTTCAGGGGAGCATTTGCAACCGTTTGGCACCATTTTTGAGTGAATTGCCGAAAGTCAGATTTTTGATGAAATTGTGACCCCGGGGCTTAGGGATTTTTTCAAAAAAATATTTTTCTGCCGGTTAAGTTGTCGAGGGCTCATTTCTTTTCCTGTGATAAAAAGCCTTATGTTTTGACGGCCCAACCTTTTAGGGGAGCATTTGCAACCGTTTGGCATCATTTTTGATTGAATTGCCGAAAGTCAGATTTTTTATGAAATTGTGACCCCGGGGCTTAGGGATTTTTTCAAAAAAATATTTTTCTGCCGGTTAAGTTGTCGAGGGCTCATTTCTTTTCTTGTGATAAAAAGCCTTCTGTTTCGACCGCCAAACCTTTCAGGGGAGCATTTGCAACCGTTTGGCACCATTTTTGAGTGAATTGCCGAAAGTCAGATTTTTGATGAAATTGTGACCCCGGGGCTTAGGGATTTTTTCAAAAAAATATTTTTCTGCCGGTTAAGTTGTCGAGGGCTGATTTCTTTTCCTGTGATAAAAAGCATTCTGTTTTGACCGCCAAACCTTTCAGGGGAGCATTTGCAACCGTTTGGCACCATTTTTGAGTGAATTGCCGAAAGTCAGATTTTTGATGAAATTGTGACCCCGGGGCTTAGGGATTTTTTCAAAAAAATATTTTTCTGCCGGTTAAGTTGTCGAGGGCTGATTTCTTTTCCTGTGATAAAAAGCCTTCTGTTTTGACCGCCAAACCATTCAGGGGAGCATTTGCAACTGTTTGGCATCATTTTTGAGTGAATTGCCGAAAGTCAGATTTTTGATGAAATTGTGACCCCGGGGCTTAGGGATTTTTTCAAAAAAATATTTTTCTGCCGGTTAAGTTGTCGAGGGCTGATTTCTTTTCCTGTGATAAAAAGCCTTCTGTTTTGACGGGCAAACCTTTCAGCGGAGCATTTGCAACCGTTTGGCACCATTTTTGAGTGAATTGCCGAAAGTCAGATTTTTGATGAAATTGTGACCCCGGGGCTTAGGGATTTTTTCAAAAAAATATTTTTCTGCCGGTTAAGTTGTCGAGGGCTGATTTCTTGTTCTGTGATAAAAAGCATTCTGTTTTGACCGCCAAACCTTTCAGGGGAGCATTTGCAACCGTATGGCACCATGTTTGAGTGAATTGCCGAAAGTCAGATTTTTGATGAAATTGTGACCCCGGGGCTTAGGGATTTTTTCAAAAAAATATTTTTCTGCCGGTTAAGTTGTCGAGGGCTGATTTCTTTTCCTGTGATAAAAAGAATTCTGTTTTGACCGCCAAACCTTTCAGGGGAGCATTTGCAACCGTTTGGCACCATTTTTGAGTGAATTGCCGAAAGTCAGATTTTTGATGAAATTGTGACCCCGGGGCTTAGGGATTTTTTCAAAAAAATATTTTTCTGCCGGTTAAGTTGTCGAGGGCTGATTTCTTTTCCTGTGATAAAAAGCCTTCTGTTTTGACCGCCAAACCTTTCAGGGGAGCATTTGCAACCGTTTGGCATCATTTTTGAGTGAATTGCCGAAAGTCAGATTTTTGATGAAATTGTGACCCCGTGCCTTAGTGATTTTGTCAAATAAAAAAGTTTCTGCCGGTTAAGTTGTCGAGGGCTCATTTCTTTTCCTGTGATAAAAAGCCTTATGTTTTGACGGCCCAACCTTTTAGGGGAGCATTTGCAACCGTTTGGCATCATTTTTGATTGAATTGCCGAAAGTCAGATTTTTTATGAAATTGTGACCCCGGGGCTTAGGGATTTTTTCAAAAAAATATTTTTCTGCCAGTTAAGTTGTCGAGGGCTCATTTCTTTTCTTGTGATAAAAAGCCTTCTGTTTCGACCGCCAAACCTTTCAGGGGAGCATTTGCAACCGTTTGGCAACATTTTGGAGTGAATTGCCGAAAGTCAGATTTTTGATGAAATTGTGACCCCGGGGCTTAGGGATTTTTTCAAAAAAATATTTTTCTGCCGGTTAAGTTGTCGAGGGCTGATTTCTTTTCCTGTGATAAAAAGCATTCTGTTTTGACCGCCAAACCTTTTAGGGGAGCATTTGCAACCGTTTGGCACCATTTTTGAGTGAATTGCCGAAAGTCAGATTTTTGATGAAATTGTGACCCGGGGGCTTAGGGATTTTTTCAAAAAAATATTTTTCTGCCGGTTAAGTTGTCGAGGGCTGATTTCTTTTCCTGTGATAAAAAGCCTTCTGTTTTGACCGCCAAACCATTCAGGGGAGCATTTGCAACTGTTTGGCATCATTTTTGAGTGAATTGCCGAAAGTCAGATTTTTGATGAAATTGTGACCCCGGGGCTTAGGGATTTTTTCAAAAAAATATTTTTCTGCCGGTTAAGTTGTCGAGGGCTGATTTCTTTTCCTGTGATAAAAAGCCTTCTGTTTCGTCCGCCAAACCTTTCAGGGGAGCATTTGCAACTGTTTGGCATCATTTTTGATTGAATTGCCGAAAGTCAGATTTTTTATGAAATTGTGACCCTGGGGCTTAGGGATTTTTTCAAAAAAATATTTTTCTGCCGGTTAAGTTGTCGAGGGCTCATTTCTTTTCCTGTGATAAAAAGCCTTCTGTTTCGACCGCCAAACCTTTCAGGGGAGCATTTGCAACCGTTTGGCACCATTTTTGAGTGAATTGCCGAAAGTCAGATTTTTGATGAATTTGTGACCAAGGGGCTTAGGGATTTTTTCAAAAAAATATTTTTCTGCCGGTTAAGTTGTCGAGGGCTGATTTCTTTTCCTGTGATAAAAAGCCTTCTGTTTCGACCGCCAAACCTTTCAGGGGAACATTTGCAACCGTTTGGCATCATTTTTGATTGAATTGCCGAAAGTCAGATTTTTTATGAAATTGTGACCCCGGGGCTTAGGGATTTTTTCAAAAAAATATTTTTCTGCCGGTTAAGTTGTCGAGGGCTGATTTCTTTTCCTGTGATAAAAAGCCTTATGTTTTGACGGCCCAACCTTTTAGGGGAGCATTTGCAACCGTTTGGCATCATTTTTGATTGAATTGCCGAAAGTCAGATTTTTGATGAAATTGTGACCCCGGGGCTTAGGGATTTTTTCAAAAAAATATTTTTCTGCCAGTTAAGTTGTCGAGGGCTCATTTCTTTTCTTGTGATAAAAAGCCTTCTGTTTCGACCGCCAAACCTTTCAGGGGAGCATTTGCAACCGTTTGGCAACATTTTGGAGTGAATTGCCGAAAGTCAGATTTTTGATGAAATTGTGACCCCGGGGCTTAGGGATTTTTTCAAAAAAATATTTTTCTGCCGGTTAAGTTGTCGAGGGCTGATTTCTTTTCCTGTGATAAAAAGCATTCTGTTTTGACCGCCAAACCTTTTAGGGGAGCATTTGCAACCGTTTGGCACCATTTTTGAGTGAATTGCCGAAAGTCAGATTTTTGATGAAATTGTGACCCCGGGGCTTAGGGATTTTTTCAAAAAAATATTTTTCTGCCGGTTAAGTTGTCGAGGGCTGATTTCTTTTCCTGTGATAAAAAGCCTTCTGTTTTGACCGCCAAACCATTCAGGGGAGCATTTGCAACTGTTTGGCATCATTTTTGAGTGAATTGCCGAAAGTCAGATTTTTGATGAAATTGTGACCCCGGGGCTTAGGGATTTTTTCAAAAAAATATTTTTCTGCCGGTTAAGTTGTCGAGGGCTGATTTCTTTTCCTGTGATAAAAAGCCTTCTGTTTCGTCCGCCAAACCTTTCAGGGGAGCATTTGCAACTGTTTGGCATCATTTTTGATTGAATTGCCGAAAGTCAGATTTTTTATGAAATTGTGACCCTGGGGCTTAGGGATTTTTTCAAAAAAATATTTTTCTGCCGGTTAAGTTGTCGAGGGCTCATTTCTTTTCCTGTGATAAAAAGCCTTCTGTTTCGACCGCCAAACCTTTCAGGGGAACATTTGCAACCGTTTGGCACCATTTTTGAGTGAATTGCCGAAAGTCAGATTTTTGATGAATTTGTGACCAAGGGGCTTAGGGATTTTTTCAAAAAAATATTTTTCTGCCGGTTAAGTTGTCGAGGGCTGATTTCTTTTCCTGTGATAAAAAGCCTTCTGTTTCGACCGCCAAACCTTTCAGGGGAGCATTTGCAACCGTTTGGCAACATTTTGGAGTGAGTTTCCGAAAGTCAGATTTTTTATGAAATTGTGACCCCGGGGCTTAGGGATTTTTTCAAAAAAATATTTTTCTGCCGGTTAAGTTGTCGAGGGCTGATTTCTTGTTCTGTGATAAAAAGCCTTCTGTTTTGACGGCCAAACCTTTCAGGGGAACATTTGCAACCGTTTGGCATCATTTTTGATTGAATTGCCGAAAGTCAGATTTTTTATGAAATTGTGACCCCGGGGCTTAGGGATTTTTTCAAAAAAATATTTTTCTGCCGGTTAAGTTGTCGAGGACTGATTTCTTCTTTGTGATAAAAGCCTTCTGTTTTGACCGCCAAA
Source organism: Podarcis cretensis (assembly GCF_951804945.1). NCBI lineage: Eukaryota > Metazoa > Chordata > Lepidosauria > Squamata > Lacertidae > Podarcis > Podarcis cretensis. The sequence goes on from NC_137179.1 coordinate 66,167,576, forward strand.
CCTTTCAGGGGAGCATTTGCAACCGTTTGGCAACATTTTGGAGTGAGTTTCCGAAAGTCAGATTTTTGATGAAATTGTGACCCCGGGGCTTAGGGATTTTTTCAAAAAAATATTTTTCTGCCGGTTAAGTTGTCGAGGGCTGATTTCTTTTCCTGTGATAAAAAGCCTTCTGTTTCGTCCGCCAAACCTTTCAGGGGAGCATTTGCAACTGTTTGGCATCATTTTTGATTGAATTGCCGAAAGTCAGATTTTTTATGAAATTGTGACCCTGGGGCTTAGGGATTTTTTCAAAAAAATATTTTTCTGCCGGTTAAGTTGTCGAGGGCTCATTTCTTTTCCTGTGATAAAAAGCCTTCTGTTTCGACCGCCAAACCTTTCAGGGGAGCATTTGCAACCGTTTGGCACCATTTTTGAGTGAATTGCCGAAAGTCAGATTTTTGATGAATTTGTGACCCCGGGGCTTAGGGATTTTTTCAAAAAAATATTTTTCTGCCGGTTAAGTTGTCGAGGACTGATTTCTTCTTTGTGATAAAAGCCTTCTGTTTTGACCGCCAAACCTTTCAGGGGAGCATTTGCAACCGTTTGGCAACATTTTGGAGTGAGTTTCCGAAAGTCAGATTTTTGATGAAATTGTGACCCCGTGGCTTAGGGATTTTTTCAAAAAAATATTTTTCTGCCGGTTAAGTTGTCGAGGGCTGATTTCTTTTCCTGTGATAAAAAGCATTCTGTTATGACCGCCAAACCTTTCAGGGGAGCATTTGCAACCGTTTGGCATCATTTTTGAGTGAATTGCCGAAAGTCAGATTTTTGATGAATTTGTGACCCCGGGGCTTAGGGATTTTTTCAAAAAAATATTTTTCTGCCAGTTAAGTTGTCGAGGGCTCATTTCTTTTCTTGTGATAAAAAGCCTTCTGTTTCGACCGCCAAACCTTTCAGGGGAGCATTTGCAACCGTTTGGCACCATTTTTTAGTGAATTGCCGAAAGTCAGATTTTTGATGAAATTGTGACCCCGGGGCTTAGGGATTTTTTCAAAAAAATATTTTTCTGCCGGTTAAGTTGTCGAGGGCTCATTTCTTTTCCTGTGATAAAAAGCATTTTGTTTTGACCGCCAAACCTTTCAGGGGAGCATTTGGAACCGTTTGGCACCATTTTTGAGTGAATTGCCGAAAGTCAGATTTTTGATGAAATTGTGACCCCGGGGCTTAGGGATTTTTTCAAAAAAATATTTTTCTGCCGGTTAAGTTGCCGAGGGCTCATTTCTTTTCCTGTGATAAAAAGCCTTCTGTTTCGACCGCCAAACCTTTCAGGGGAGCATTTGCAACCGTTTGGCCCCATTTTTGAGTGAATTGCCAAAAGTCAGATTTTTGATGAAATTGTGACCCCGGGGCTTAGGGATTTCTTCAAAAAAATATTTTTCTGCCGGTTAAGTTGTTGAGGGCTCATTTCTTTTCCTGTGATAAAAAGCCTTCTGTTTTGACGGCCAAACATTTCAGGGGAGCATTTGCAACCGTTTGGCATCATTTTGATTGAATTGCCGAAAGTCAGATTTTTTATGAAATTGTGACCCCGGGGCTTAGGGATTTTTTCAAAAAAATATTTTTCTGCCGGTTAAGTTGTCGCTGGCTGATTTCTTTTCCTGTGATAAAAAGCCTTCTGTTTCGACCGCCAAACCTTTCAGGGGAGCATCTGCAACAGTTTGGCATCATTTTTGAGTGAATTGCCGAAAGTCAGATTTTTTATGAAATTGTGACCCTGGGGCTTAGGGATTTTTTCAAAAAAATATTTTTCTGCCGGTTAAGTTGTCGAGGGCTGATTTCTTTTCCTGTGATAAAAAGCATTCTGTTTTGACGGTCCAACCTTTCAGGGGAGCATTTGCAACCGTTTGGCATCATTTTTGATTGAATTGCCGAAAGTCAGATTTTTGATGAAATTGTGACCCCGGGGCTTAGGGATTTTTTCAAAAAAATATTTTTCTGCCGGTTAAGTTGTCGAGGGCTGATTTCTTTTCCTGTGATAAAAAGCCTTCTGTTTCGACTGCCAAACCTTTCAGGGGAGCATTTGCAACAGTTTGGCATCATTTTTGATTGAATTGCCGAAAGTCAGATTTTTGATGAAATTGTGACCCCGGGGCTTAGGGATTTTTTCAAAAAAATATTTTTCTGCCGGTTAAGTTGTCGAGGGCTCATTTCTTTTCCTGTGATAAAAAGCATTCTGTTTTGACCGCCTAACCTTTCAGGGGAGCATTTGCAACCGTTTGGCATCATTTTTGAGTGAATTGCCGAAAGTCAGATTTTTCATGAAATTGTGACCCCGGGGCTTAGGGATTTTTTCAAAAAAATATTTTTCTGCCAGTTAAGTTGTCGAGGGCTCATTTCTTTTCTTGTGATAAAAAGCCTTCTGTTTCGACCGCCAAACCTTTCAGGGGAGCATTTGCAACCGTTTGGCACCATTTTTGAGTGAATTGCCGAAAGTCAGATTTTTGATGAAATTGTGACCCCGGGGCTTAGGGATTTTTTCAAAAAAATATTTTTCTGCCGGTTAAGTTGTCGAGGGCTCATTTCTTTTCCTGTGATAAAAAGCCTTATGTTTTGACGGCCCAACCTTTTAGGGGAGCATTTGCAACCGTTTGGCATCATTTTTGATTGAATTGCCGAAAGTCAGATTTTTTATGAAATTGTGACCCCGGGGCTTAGGGATTTTTTCAAAAAAATATTTTTCTGCCGGTTAAGTTGTCGAGGGCTCATTTCTTTTCTTGTGATAAAAAGCCTTCTGTTTCGACCGCCAAACCTTTCAGGGGAGCATTTGCAACCGTTTGGCACCATTTTTGAGTGAATTGCCGAAAGTCAGATTTTTGATGAAATTGTGACCCCGGGGCTTAGGGATTTTTTCAAAAAAATATTTTTCTGCCGGTTAAGTTGTCGAGGGCTCATTTCTTTTCCTGTGATAAAAAGCCTTATGTTTTGACGGCCCAACCTTTAGGGGAGCATTTGCAACCGTTTGGCATCATTTTTGATTGAATTGCCGAAAGTCAGATTTTTTATGAAATTGTGACCCCGGGGCTTAGGGATTTTTTCAAAAAAATATTTTTCTGCCGGTTAAGTTGTCGAGGGCTCATTTCTTTTCTTGTGATAAAAAGCCTTCTGTTTCGACCGCCAAACCTTTCAGGGGAGCATTTGCAACCGTTTGGCACCATTTTTGAGTGAATTGCCGAAAGTCAGATTTTTTATGAAATTGTGACCCCGGGGCTTAGGGATTTTTTCAAAAAAATATTTTTCTGCCGGTTAAGTTGTCGAGGGCTGATTTCTTTTCCTGTGATAAAAAGCATTCTGTTTTGACCGCCAAACCTTTCAGGGGAGCATTTGCAACCGTTTGGCACCATTTTTGAGTGAATTGCCGAAAGTCAGATTTTTGATGAAATTGTGACCCCGGGGCTTAGGGATTTTTTCAAAAAAATATTTTTCTGCCGGTTAAGTTGTCGAGGGCTCATTTCTTTTCCTGTGATAAAAAGCCTTATGTTTTGACGGCCCAACCTTTTAGGGGAGCATTTGCAACCGTTTGGCATCATTTTTGATTGAATTGCCGAAAGTCAGATTTTTTATGAAATTGTGACCCCGGGGCTTAGGGATTTTTTCAAAAAAATATTTTTCTGCCGGTTAAGTTGTCGAGGGCTCATTTCTTTTCTTGTGATAAAAAGCCTTCTGTTTCGACCGCCAAACCTTTCAGGGGAGCATTTGCAACCGTTTGGCACCATTTTTGAGTGAATTGCCGAAAGTCAGATTTTTGATGAAATTGTGACCCCGGGGCTTAGGGATTTTTTCAAAAAAATATTTTTCTGCCGGTTAAGTTGTCGAGGGCTCATTTCTTTTCCTGTGATAAAAAGCCTTATGTTTTGACGGCCCAACCTTTAGGGGAGCATTTGCAACCGTTTGGCATCATTTTTGATTGAATTGCCGAAAGTCAGATTTTTTATGAAATTGTGACCCCGGGGCTTAGGGATTTTTTCAAAAAAATATTTTTCTGCCAGTTAAGTTGTCGAGGGCTCATTTCTTTTCTTGTGATAAAAAGCCTTCTGTTTCGACCGCCAAACCTTTCAGGGGAGCATTTGCAACCGTTTGGCAACATTTTGGAGTGAATTGCCGAAAGTCAGATTTTTGATGAAATTGTGACCCCGGGGCTTAGGGATTTTTTCAAAAAAATATTTTTCTGCCGGTTAAGTTGTCGAGGGCTGATTTCTTTTCCTGTGATAAAAAGCATTCTGTTTTGACCGCCAAACCTTTTAGGGGAGCATTTGCAACCGTTTGGCACCATTTTTGAGTGAATTGCCGAAAGTCAGATTTTTGATGAAATTGTGACCCCGGGGCTTAGGGATTTTTTCAAAAAAATATTTTTCTGCCGGTTAAGTTGTCGAGGGCTGATTTCTTTTCCTGTGATAAAAAGCCTTCTGTTTTGACCGCCAAACCATTCAGGGGAGCATTTGCAACTGTTTGGCATCATTTTTGAGTGAATTGCCGAAAGTCAGATTTTTGATGAAATTGTGACCCCGGGGCTTAGGGATTTTTTCAAAAAAATATTTTTCTGCCGGTTAAGTTGTCGAGGGCTGATTTCTTTTCCTGTGATAAAAAGCCTTCTGTTTCGTCCGCCAAACCTTTCAGGGGAGCATTTGCAACTGTTTGGCATCATTTTTGATTGAATTGCCGAAAGTCAGATTTTTTATGAAATTGTGACCCTGGGGCTTAGGGATTTTTTCAAAAAAATATTTTTCTGCCGGTTAAGTTGTCGAGGGCTCATTTCTTTTCCTGTGATAAAAAGCCTTCTGTTTCGACCGCCAAACCTTTCAGGGGAGCATTTGCAACCGTTTGGCACCATTTTTGAGTGAATTGCCGAAAGTCAGATTTTTGATGAATTTGTGACCAAGGGGCTTAGGGATTTTTTCAAAAAAATATTTTTCTGCCGGTTAAGTTGTCGAGGGCTGATTTCTTTTCCTGTGATAAAAAGCCTTCTGTTTCGACCGCCAAACCTTTCAGGGGAGCATTTGCAACCGTTTGGCAACATTTTGGAGTGAGTTTCCGAAAGTCAGATTTTTTATGAAATTGTGACCCCGGGGCTTAGGGATTTTTTCAAAAAAATATTTTTCTGCCGGTTAAGTTGTCGAGGGCTGATTTCTTGTTCTGTGATAAAAAGCCTTCTGTTTTGACGGCCAAACCTTTCAGGGGAACATTTGCAACCGTTTGGCATCATTTTTGATTGAATTGCCGAAAGTCAGATTTTTGATGAAATTGTGACCCCGGGGCTTAGGGATTTTTTCAAAAAAATATTTTTCTGCCGGTTAAGTTGTCGAGGACTGATTTCTTCTTTGTGATAAAAGCCTTCTGTTTTGACCGCCAAACCTTTCAGGGGAGCATTTGCAACCGTTTGGCAACATTTTGGAGTGAGTTTCCGAAAGTCAGATTTTTGATGAAATTGTGACCCCGGGGCTTAGGGATTTTTTCAAAAAAATATTTTTCTGCCGGTTAAGTTGTCGAGGGCTGATTTCTTTTCCTGTGATAAAAAGCCTTCTGTTTCGTCCGCCAAACCTTTCAGGGGAGCATTTGCAACTGTTTGGCATCATTTTTGATTGAATTGCCGAAAGTCAGATTTTTTATGAAATTGTGACCCTGGGGCTTAGGGATTTTTTCAAAAAAATATTTTTCTGCCGGTTAAGTTGTCGAGGGCTCATTTCTTTTCCTGTGATAAAAAGCCTTCTGTTTCGACCGCCAAACCTTTCAGGGGAGCATTTGCAACCGTTTGGCACCATTTTTGAGTGAATTGCCGAAAGTCAGATTTTTGATGAATTTGTGACCCCGGGGCTTAGGGATTTTTTCAAAAAAATATTTTTCTGCCGGTTAAGTTGTCGAGGACTGATTTCTTCTTTGTGATAAAAGCCTTCTGTTTTGACCGCCAAACCTTTCAGGGGAGCATTTGCAACCGTTTGGCAACATTTTGGAGTGAGTTTCCGAAAGTCAGATTTTTGATGAAATTGTGACCCCGGGGCTTAGGGATTTTTTCAAAAAAATATTTTTCTGCCGGTTAAGTTGTCGAGGGCTGATTTCTTTTCCTGTGATAAAAAGCATTCTGTTATGACCGCCAAACCTTTCAGGGGAGCATTTGCAACCGTTTGGCATCATTTTTGAGTGAATTGCCGAAAGTCAGATTTTTGATGAATTTGTGACCCCGGGGCTTAGGGATTTTTTCAAAAAAATATTTTTCTGCCAGTTAAGTTGTCGAGGGCTCATTTCTTTTCTTGTGATAAAAAGCCTTCTGTTTCGACCGCCAAACCTTTCAGGGGAGCATTTGCAACCGTTTGGCACCATTTTTTAGTGAATTGCCGAAAGTCAGATTTTTGATGAAATTGTGACCCCGGGGCTTAGGGATTTTTTCAAAAAAATATTTTTCTGCCGGTTAAGTTGTCGAGGGCTCATTTCTTTTCCTGTGATAAAAAGCATTTTGTTTTGACCGCCAAACCTTTCAGGGGAGCATTTGGAACCGTTTGGCACCATTTTTGAGTGAATTGCCGAAAGTCAGATTTTTGATGAAATTGTGACCCCGGGGCTTAGGGATTTTTTCAAAAAAATATTTTTCTGCCGGTTAAGTTGCCGAGGACTGATTTCTTCTTTGTGATAAAATGCCTTCTGTTTCGACCGCCAAACCTTTCAGGGGAGCATTTGCAACCATTTGGCACCATTTTTGAGTGAATTGCCGAAAGTCAGATTTTTGATGAAATTGTGACCCCGGGGCTTAGGGATTTTTTCAAAAAAATATTTTTCTGCCGGTTAAGTTGTCGAGGACTGATTTCTTCTTTGTGATAAAAGCCTTCTGTTTTGACCGCCAAACCTTTCAGGGGAGCATTTGCAACCGTTTGGCAACATTTTGGAGTGAGTTTCCGAAAGTCAGATTTTTGATGAAATTGTGACCCCGGGGCTTAGGGATTTTTTCAAAAAAATATTTTTCTGCCGGTTAAGTTGTCGAGGGCTGATTTCTTTTCCTGTGATAAAAAGCATTCTGTTATGACCGCCAAACCTTTCAGGGGAGCATTTGCAACCGTTTGGCATCATTTTTGAGTGAATTGCCGAAAGTCAGATTTTTGATGAAATTGTGACCCCGGGGCTTAGGGATTTTTTCAAAAAAATATTTTTCTGCCGGTTAAGTTGTCGAGGGCTGATTTCTTTTCCTGTGATAAAAAGCCTTCTGTTTTGACGGCCCAACCTTTCAGGGGAGCATTTGCAACCGTTTGGCATCATTTTTGATTGAATTGCCGAAAGTCAGATTTTTGATGAAATTGTGACCCCGGGGCTTAGGGATTTTTTCAAAATTATATTTTTCTGCCGGTTAAGTTGTCGAGGGCTCATTTCTTTTCCTGTGATAAAAAGCCTTCTGTTTCGACCGCCAAACCTTTCAGGGGAGCATTTGCAACCGTTTGGCATCATTTTTGATTGAATTGCCGAAAGTCAGATTTTTGATGAAATTGTGACCCCGGGGCTTAGGGATTTTTTCAAAAAAATATTTTTCTGCCGGTTAAGTTGTCGCTGGCTGATTTCTTTTCCTGTGATAAAAAGCCTTCTGTTTCGACCGCCAAACCTTTCAGGGGAGCATTTGCAACCGTTTGGCATCATTTTTGAGTGAATTGCCGAAAGTCAGATTTTTGATGAAATTGTGACCCTGGGGCTTAGGGATTTTTTCAAAAAAATATTTTTCTGCCGGTTAAGTTGTCGAGGGCTCATTTCTTTTCCTGTGATAAAAAGCCTTCTGTTTTGACGGCCCAACCTTTCAGGGGAGCATTTGCAACCGTTTGGCATCATTTTTGATTGAATTGCCGAAAGTCAGATTTTTGATCAAATTGTGACCCCGGGGCTTAGGGATTTTTTCAAAAAAATATTTTTCTGCCGGTTAAGTTGTCGAGGGCTGATTTCTTTTCCTGTGATAAAAAGCCTTCTGTTTCGACCGCCAAACCTTTCAGGGGAGCATTTGCAACAGTTTGGCATCATTTTTGATTGAATTGCCGAAAGTCAGATTTTTGATGAAATTGTGACCCCGGGGCTTAGGGATTTTTTCAAAAAAATATTTTTCTGCCGGTTAAGTTGCCGAGGACTGATTTCTTCTTTGTGATAAAAAGCCTTCTGTTTCGACCGCCAAACCTTTCAGGGGAGCATTTGCAACCGTTTGGCAACATTTTGGAGTGAGTTTCCGAAAGTCAGATTTTTGATGAAATTGTGACCCCGGGGCTTAGGGATTTTTTCAAAAAAATATTTTTCTGCCGGTTAAGTTGTCGAGGGCTGATTTCTTGTTCTGTGATAAAAAGCCTTCTGTTTTGACGGCCAAACCTTTCAGGGGAACATTTGCAACCGTTTGGCATCATTTTTGATTGAATTGCCGAAAGTCAGATTTTTGATGAAATTGTGACCCCGGGGCTTAGGGATTTTTTCAAAAAAATATTTTTCTGCCGGTTAAGTTGTCGAGGACTGATTTCTTCTTTGTGATAAAAGCCTTCTGTTTTGACCGCCAAACCTTTCAGGGGAGCATTTGCAACCGTTTGGCAACATTTTGGAGTGAGTTTCCGAAAGTCAGATTTTTGATGAAATTGTGACCCCGGGGCTTAGGGATTTTTTCAAAAAAATATTTTTCTGCCGGTTAAGTTGTCGAGGGCTGATTTCTTTTCCTGTGATAAAAAGCCTTCTGTTTCAACCGCCAAACCTTTCAGGGGAGCATTTGCAACCGTTTGGCACCATTTTTGAGTGAATTGCCGAAAGTCAGATTTCTGATGAATTTGTGACCCCGGGGCTTAGGGATTTTTTCAAAAAAATATTTTTCTGCCGGTTAAGTTGTCGAGGACTGATTTCTTCTTTGTGATAAAAGCCTTCTGTTTTGACCGCCAAACCTTTCAGGGGAGCATTTGCAACCGTTTGGCAACATTTTGGAGTGAGTTTCCGAAAGTCAGATTTTTGATGAAATTGTGACCCCGGGGCTTAGGGATTTTTTCAAAAAAAAATTTTTCTGCCGGTTAAGTTGTCGAGGGCTGATTTCTTTTCCTGTGATAAAAAGCATTCTGTTTTGACCGCCAAACCTTTCAGGGGAGCATTTGCAACCGTTTGGCATCATTTTTGAGTGAATTGCCGAAAGTCAGATTTTTGATGAATTTGTGACCCCGGGGCTTAGGGATTTTTTCAAAAAAATATTTTTCTGCCGGTTAAGTTGTCGAGGGCTCATTTCTTTTCCTGTGATAAAAAGCCTTCTGTTTTGACGGCGCAACCTTTTAGGGGAGCATTTGCAACCGTTTGGCAACATTTTGGAGTGAGTTTCCGAAAGTCAGATTTTTGATGAAATTGTGACCCCGGGGCTTAGGGATTTTTTCAAAAAAATATTTTTCTGCCGGTTAAGTTGTCGAGGGCTCATTTCTTTTCCTGTGATAAAAAGCCTTCTGTTTCGACCGCCAAACCTTTCAGGGGAGCATTTGCAACCGTTTGGCATCATTTTTGATTGAATTGCCGAAAGTCAGATTTTTGATGAAATTGTGACCCCGGGGCTTAGGGATTTTTTCAAAAAAATATTTTTCTGCCGGTTAAGTTGTCGCTGGCTGATTTCTTTTCCTGTGATAAAAAGCCTTCTGTTTCGACCGCCAAACCTTTCAGGGGAGCATTTGCAACAGTTTGGCATCATTTTTGAGTGAATTGCCGAAAGTCAGATTTTTTATGAAATTGTGACCCTGGGGCTTAGGGATTTTTTCAAAAAAATATTTTTCTGCCGGTTAAGTTGTCGAGGGCTCATTTCTTTTCCTGTGATAAAAAGCCTTCTGTTTTGACGGCCAAACCTTTCAGGGGAACATTTGCAACCGTTTGGCATCATTTTTGAGTGAATTGCCGAAAGTCAGATTTTTGATGAAATTGTGACCCCGGGGCTTAGGGATTTTTTCAACAAAATATTTTTCTGCCGGTTAAGTTGCCGAGGACTGATTTCTTCTTTGTGATAAAAAGCCTTCTGTTTCGACCGCCAAACCTTTCAGGGGAGCATTTGCAACCGTTTGGCACCATTTTTGAGTGAATTGCCGAAAGTCAGATTTTTGATGAAATTGTGACCCCGGGGCTTAGGGATTTTTTCAAAAAAATATTTTTCTGCCGGTTAAGTTGTCGAGGGCTGATTTCTTTTCCTGTGATAAAAAGCCTTCTGTTTTGACGGCCAAACCTTTCAGGGGAACATTTGCAACCGTTTGGCATCATTTTTGATTGAATTGCCGAAAGTCAGATTTTTTATGAAATTGTGACCCCGGGGCTTAGGGATTTTTTCAAAAAAATATTTTTCTGCCGGTTAAGTTGTCGAGGACTGATTTCTTCTTTGTGATAAAAGCCTTCTGTTTTGACCGCCAAACCTTTCAGGGGAGCATTTGCAACCGTTTGGCAACATTTTGGAGTGAGTTTCCGAAAGTCAGATTTTTGATGAAATTGTGACCCCGGGGCTTAGGGATTTTTTCAAAAAAATATTTTTCTGCCGGTTAAGTTGTCGAGGGCTGATTTCTTTTCCTGTGATAAAAAGCATTCTGTTATGACCGCCAAACCTTTCAGGGGAGCATTTGCAACCGTTTGGCATCATTTTTGAGTGAATTGCCGAAAGTCAGATTTTTGATGAAATTGTGACCCCGGGGCTTAGGGATTTTTTCAAAAAAATATTTTTCTGCCGGTTAAGTTGTCGAGGGCTGATTTCTTTTCCTGTGATAAAAAGCCTTCTGTTTTGACGGCCCAACCTTTCAGGGGAGCATTTGCAACCGTTTGGCATCATTTTTGATTGAATTGCCGAAAGTCAGATTTTTGATGAAATTGTGACCCCGGGGCTTAGGGATTTTTTCAAAAAAATATTTTTCTGCCGGTTAAGTTGTCGAGGGCTCATTTCTTTTCCTGTGATAAAAAGCCTTCTGTTTCGACCGCCAAACCTTTCAGGGGAGCATTTGCAACCGTTTGGCATCATTTTTGAGTGAATTGCCGAAAGTCAGATTTTTGATGAAATTGTGACCCTGGGGCTTAGGGATTTTTTCAAAAAAATATTTTTCTGCCGGTTAAGTTGTCGAGGGCTCATTTCTTTTCCTGTGATAAAAAGCCTTCTGTTTTGACGGCGCAACCTTTCAGGGGAGCATTTGCAACCGTTTGGCATCATTTTTGATTGAATTGCCGAAAGTCAGATTTTTGATCAAATTGTGACCCCGGGGCTTAGGGATTTTTTCAAAAAAATATTTTTCTGCCGGTTAAGTTGTCGAGGGCTGATTTCTTTTCCTGTGATAAAAAGCCTTCTGTTTCGACCGCCAAACCTTTCAGGGGAGCATTTGCAACAGTTTGGCATCATTTTTGATTGAATTGCCGAAAGTCAGATTTTTGATGAAATTGTGACCCCGGGGCTTAGGGATTTTTTCAAAAAAATATTTTTCTGCCGGTTAAGTTGCCGAGGACTGATTTCTTCTTTGTGATAAAAAGCCTTCTGTTTCGACCGCCAAACCTTTCAGGGGAGCATTTGCAACCGTTTGGCAACATTTTGGAGTGAGTTTCCGAAAGTCAGATTTTTGATGAAATTGTGACCCCGGGGCTTAGGGATTTTTTCAAAAAAAAAATTTTCTGCTGGTTAAGTTGTCGAGGGCTGATTTCTTTTCCTGTGATAAAAAGCCTTCTGTTTTGACCGCCAAACCTTTCAGGGGAGCATTTGCAACTGTTTGGCATCATTTTTGAGTGAATTGCCGAAAGTCAGATTTTTGATGAAATTGTGACCCCGGGGCTTAGGGATTTTTTCAAAAAAATATTTTTCTGCCGGTTAAGTTGTCGAGGGCTGATTTCTTTTCCTGTGATAAAAAGCCTTCTGTTTTGACGGGCAAACCTTTCAGCGGAGCATTTGCAACCGTTTGGCACCATTTTTGAGTGAATTGCCGAAAGTCAGATTTTTGATGAAATTGTGACCAAGGGGCTTAGGGATTTTTTCAAAAAAATATTTTTCTGCCGGTTAAGTTGCCGAGGACTGATTTCTTCTTTGTGATAAAAAGCCTTCTGTTTCGACCGCCAAACCTTTCAGGGGAGCATTTGCAACCGTTTGGCAACATATTGGAGTGAGTTTCCGAAAGTCAGATTTTTTATGAAATTGTGACCCCGGGGCTTAGGGATTTTTTCAAAAAAATATTTTTCTGCCGGTTAAGTTGTCGAGGGCTGATTTCTTGTTCTGTGATAAAAAGCCTTCTGTTTTGACGGCCAAACCTTTCAGGGGAACATTTGCAACCGTTTGGCATCATTTTTGATTGAATTGCCGAAAGTCAGATTTTTTATGAAATTGTGACCCCGGGGCTTAGGGATTTTTTCAAAAAAATATTTTTCTGCCGGTTAAGTTGTCGAGGACTGTTTTCTTCTTTGTGATAAAAGCCTTCTGTTTTGACCGCGAAACCTTTCAGGGGAGCATTTGCAACCGTTTGGCAACATTTTGGAGTGAGTTTCCGAAAGTCAGATTTTTGATGAAATTGTGACCCCGGGGCTTAGGGATTTTTTCAAAAAAATATTTTTCTGCCGGTTAAGTTGTCGAGGGCTGATTTCTTTTCCTGTGATAAAAAGCCTTCTGTTTCGTCCGCCAAACCTTTCAGGGGAGCATTTGCAACCGTTTGGCATCATTTTTGATTGAATTGCCGAAAGTCAGATTTTTTATGAAATTGTGACCCTGGGGCTTAGGGATTTTTTCAAAAAAATATTTTTCTGCCGGTTAAGTTGTCGAGGGCTGATTTCTTTTCCTGTGATAAAAAGCCTTCTGTTTTGACGGCCAAACCTTTCAGGGGAACATTTGCAACCGTTTGGCATCATTTTTGATTGAATTGCCGAAAGTCAGATTTTTGATGAAATTGTGACCCCGGGGCTTAGGGATTTTTTCAAAAAAATATTTTTCTGCCGGTTAAGTTGTCGAGGACTGATTTCTTCTTTGTGATAAAAGCCTTCTGTTTTGACCGCCAAACCTTTCAGGGGAGCATTTGCAACCGTTTGGCAACATTTTGGAGTGAGTTTCCGAAAGTCAGATTTTTGATGAAATTGTGACCCCGGGGCTTAGGGATTTTTTCAAAAAAATATTTTTCTGCCGGTTAAGTTGTCGAGGGCTGATTTCTTTTCCTGTGATAAAAAGCATTCTGTTATGACCGCCAAACCTTTCAGGGGAGCATTTGCAACCGTTTGGCATCATTTTTGAGTGAATTGCCGAAAGTCAGATTTTTGATGAAATTGTGACCCCGGGGCTTAGGGATTTTTTCAAAAAAATATTTTTCTGCCGGTTAAGTTGTCGAGGGCTGATTTCTTTTCCTGTGATAAAAAGCCTTCTGTTTTGACGGCCCAACCTTTCAGGGGAGCATTTGCAACCCTTTGGCATCATTTTTGATTGAATTGCCGAAAGTCAGATTTTTGATGAAATTGTGACCCCGGGGCTTAGGGATTTTTTCAAAAAAATATTTTTCTGCCGGTTAAGTTGTCGAGGGCTCATTTCTTTTCCTGTGATAAAAAGCCTTCTGTTTCGACCGCCAAACCTTTCAGGGGAGCATTTGCAACCGTTTGGCATCATTTTTGATTGAATTGCCGAAAGTCAGATTTTTGATGAAATTGTGACCCCGGGGCTTAGGGATTTTTTCAAAAAAATATTTTTCTGCCGGTTAAGTTGTCGCTGGCTGATTTCTTTTCCTGTGATAAAAAGCCTTCTGTTTCGACCGCCAAACCTTTCAGGGGAGCATTTGCAACAGTTTGGCATCATTTTTGAGTGAATTGCCGAAAGTCAGATTTTTTATGAAATTGTGACCCTGGGGCTTAGGGATTTTTTCAAAAAAATATTTTTCTGCCGGTTAAGTTGTCGAGGGCTCATTTCTTTTCCTGTGATAAAAAGCATTCTGTTTTGACGGCCCAACCTTTCAGGGGAGCATTTGCAACCGTTTGGCATCATTTTTGATTGAATTGCCGAAAGTCAGATTTTTGATCAAATTGTGACCCCGGGGCTTAGGGATTTTTTCAAAAAAATATTTTTCTGCCGGTTAAGTTGTCGAGGGCTGATTTCTTTTCCTGTGATAAAAAGCCTTCTGTTTCGACCGCCAAACCTTTCAGGGGAGCATTTGCAACAGTTTGGCATCATTTTTGATTGAATTGCCGAAAGTCAGATTTTTGATGAAATTGTGACCCCGGGGCTTAGGGATTTTTTCAAAAAAATATTTTTCTGCCAGTTAAGTTTTCGAGGGCTCATTTCTTTTCTTGTGATAAAAAGCCTTCTGTTTCGACCGCCAAACCTTTCAGGGGAGCATTTGCAACCGTTTGGCACCATTTTTGAGTGAATTGCCGAAAGTCAGATTTTTGATGAAATTGTGACCCCGGGGCTTAGGGATTTTTTCAAAAAAATATTTTTCTGCCGGTTAAGTTGTCGAGGGCTGATTTCTATTCCTGTGATAAAAAGCCTTCTGTTTTGACGGGCAAACCTTTCAGGGGAGCATTTGCAACCGTTTGGCACCATTTTTGAGTGAATTGCCGAAAGTCAGATTTTTGATGAAATTGTGACCCCGGGGCTTAGGGATTTTTTCAAAAAAATATTTTTCTGCCGGTTAAGTTGTCGAGGGCTGATTTCTTTTCCTGTGATAAAAAGCCTTCTGTTTTGACCGCCAAACCTTTCAGGGGAGCATTTGCAACTGTTTGGCATCATTTTTGAGTGAATTGCCGAAAGTCAGATTTTTGATGAAATTGTGACCCCGGGGCTTAGGGATTTTTTCAAAAAAATATTTTTCTGCCGGTTAAGTTGTCGAGGACTGATTTCTTCTTTGTGATAAAAGCCTTCTGTTTTGACCGCCAAACCTTTCAGGGGAGCATTTGCAACTGTTTGGCATCATTTTTGAGTGAATTGCCGAAAGTCAGATTTTTGATGAAATTGTGACCCCGGGGCTTAGGGATTTTTTCAAAAAAATATTTTTCTGCCGGTTAAGTTGTCGAGGGCTGATTTCTTTTCCTGTGATAAAAAGCCTTCTGTTTTGACGGGCAAACCTTTCAGCGGAGCATTTGCAACCGTTTGGCACCATTTTTGAGTGAATTGCCGAAAGTCAGATTTTTGATGAAATTGTGACCAAGGGGCTTAGGAATTTTTTCAAAAAAATATTTTTCTGCCGGTTAAGTTGCCGAGGACTGATTTCTTCTTTGTGATAAAAAGCCTTCTGTTTCGACCGCCAAACCTTTCAGGGGAGCATTTGCAACCGTTTGGCAACATTTTGGAGTGAGTTTCCGAAAGTCAGATTTTTTATGAAATTGTGACCCCGGGGCTTAGGGATTTTTTCAAAAAAATATTTTTCTGCCGGTTAAGTTGTCGAGGGCTGATTTCTTGTTCTGTGATAAGAAGCCTTCTGTTTTGACGGCCAAACCTTTCAGGGGAACATTTGCAACCGTTTGGCATCATTTTTGATTGAATTGCCGAAAGTCAGATTTTTTATGAAATTGTGACCCCGGGGCTTAGGGATTTTTTCAAAAAAATATTTTTCTGCCGGTTAAGTTGTCGAGGACTGATTTCTTCTTTGTGATAAAAGCCTTCTGTTTTGACCGCCAAACCTTTCAGGGGAGCATTTGCAACCGTTTGGCAACATTTTGGAGTGAGTTTCCGAAAGTCAGATTTTTGATGAAATTGTGACCCCGGGGCTTAGGGATTTTTTCAAAAAAATATTTTTCTGCCGGTTAAGTTGTCGAGGGCTGATTTCTTTTCCTGTGATAAAAAGCATTCTGTTTTGACCGCCAAACCTTTCAGGGGAGCATTTGCAACCGTTTGGCATCATTTTTGAGTGAATTGCCGAAAGTCAGATTTTTGATGAAATTGTGACCCCGGGGCTTAGGGATTTTTTCAAAAAAATATTTTTCTGCCGGTTAAGTTGTCGAGGGCTGATTTCTTTTCCTGTGATAAAAAGCCTTCTGTTTTGACGGCCCAACCTTTCAGGGGAGCATTTGCAACCCTTTGGCATCATTTTTGATTGAATTGCCGAAAGTCAGATTTTTGATGAAATTGTGACCCCGGGGCTTAGGGATTTTTTCAAAAAAATATTTTTCTGCCGGTTAAGTTGTCGAGGGCTCATTTCTTTTCCTGTGATAAAAAGCCTTCTGTTTCGACCGCCAAACCTTTCAGGGGAGCATTTGCAACCGTTTGGCATCATTTTTGATTGAATTGCCGAAAGTCAGATTTTTTATGAAATTGTGACCCTGGGGCTTAGGGATTTTTTCAAAAAAATATTTTTCTGCCGGTTAAGTTGTCGAGGGCTCATTTCTTTTCCTGTGATAAAAAGCATTCTGTTTTGACGGCCCAACCTTTCAGGGGAGCATTTGCAACCGTTTGGCATCATTTTTGATTGAATTGCCGAAAGTCAGATTTTTGATCAAATTGTGACCCCGGGGCTTAGGGATTTTTTCAAAAAAATATTTTTCTGCCGGTTAAGTTGTCGAGGGCTGATTTCTTTTCCTGTGATAAAAAGCCTTCTGTTTCGACCGCCAAACCTTTCAGGGGAGCATTTGCAACCGTTTGGCACCATTTTTGAGTGAATTGCCGAAAGTCAGATTTTTGATGAAATTGTGACCCCGGGGCTTAGGGATTTTTTCAAAAAAATATTTTTCTGCCGGTTAAGTTGTCGAGGGCTGATTTCTATTCCTGTGATAAAAAGCATTCTGTTTTGACCGCCAAACTTTTCAGGGGAGCATTTGCAACCGTTTGGCACCATTTTTGAGTGAATTGCCGAAAGTCAGATTTTTGATGAAATTGTGACCCCGGGGCTTAGGGATTTTTTCAAAAAAATATTTTTCTGCCGGTTAAGTTGTCGAGGGCTGATTTCTTTTCCTGTGATAAAAAGCCTTCTGTTTTGACCGCCAAACCTTTCAGGGGAGCATTTGCAACTGTTTGGCATCATTTTTGAGTGAATTGCCGAAAGTCAGATTTTTGATGAAATTGTGACCCCGGGGCTTAGGGATTTTTTCAAAAAAATATTTTTCTGCCGGTTAAGTTGTCGAGGGCTGATTTCTTTTCCTGTGATAAAAAGCCTTCTGTTTTGATGGGCAAACCTTTCAGCGGAGCATTTGCAACCGTTTGGCACCATTTTTGAGTGAATTGCCGAAAGTCAGATTTTTGATGAAATTGTGACCAAGGGGCTTAGGGATTTTTTCAAAAAAATATTTTTCTGCCGGTTAAGTTGCCGAGGACTGATTTCTTCTTTGTGATAAAAAGCCTTCTGTTTCGACCGCCAAACCTTTCAGGGGAGCATTTGCAACCGTTTGGCAACATTTTGGAGTGAGTTTCCGAAAGTCAGATTTTTTATGAAATTGTGACCCCGGGGCTTAGGGATTTTTTCAAAAAAATATTTTTCTGCCGGTTAAGTTGTCGAGGGCTGATTTCTTGTTCTGTGTTAAAAAGCCTTCTGTTTTGACGGCCAAACCTTTCAGGGGAACATTTGCAACCGTTTGGCATCATTTTTGATTGAATTGCCGAAAGTCAGATTTTTTATGAAATTGTGACCCCGGGGCTTAGGGATTTTTTCAAAAAAATATTTTTCTGCCGGTTAAGTTGTCGAGGACTGATTTCTTCTTTGTGATAAAAGCCTTCTGTTTTGACCGCCAAACCTTTCAGGGGAGCATTTGCAACCGTTTGGCAACATTTTGGAGTGAGTTTCCGAAAGTCAGATTTTTGATGAAATTGTGACCCCGGGGCTTAGGGATTTTTTCAAAAAAATATTTTTCTGCCGGTTAAGTTGTCGAGGGCTGATTTCTTTTCCTGTGATAAAAAGCATTCTGTTTTGACCGCCAAACCTTTCAGGGGAGCATTTGCAACCGTTTGGCATCATTTTTGAGTCAATTGCCGAAAGTCAGATTTTTGATGAAATTGTGACCCCGGGGCTTAGGGATTTTTTCAAAAAAATAGTTTTCTGCCGGTTAAGTTGTCGAGGGCTGATTTCTTTTCCTGTGATAAAAAGCCTTCTGTTTCGTCCGCCAAACCTTTCAGGGGAGCATTTGCAACCGTTTGGCATCATTTTTGATTGAATTGCCGAAAGTCAGATTTTTTATGAAATTGTGACCCTGGGGCTTAGGGATTTTTTCAAAAAAATATTTTTCTGCCAGTTAAGTTGTCGAGTGCTCATTTCTTTTCCTGTGATAAAAAGCCTTCTGTTTCGACCGCCAAACCTTTCAGGGGAGCATTTGCAACCGTTTGGCACCATTTTTGAGTGAATTGCCGAAAGTCAGATTTTTGATGAATTTGTGACCCCGGGGCTTAGGGATTTTTTCAAAAAAATATTTTTCTGCCGGTTAAGTTGTCGAGGACTGATTTCTTCTTTGTGATAAAAGCCTTCTGTTTTGACCGCCAAACCTTTCAGGGGAGCATTTGCAACCGTTTGGCAACATTTTGGAGTGAGTTTCCGAAAGTCAGATTTTTGATGAAATTGTGACCCCGGGGCTTAGGGATTTTTTCAAAAAAATATTTTTCTGCCGGTTAAGTTGTCGAGGGCTGATTTCTTTTCCTGTGATAAAAAGCATTCTGTTTTGACCGCCTAACCTTTCAGGGGAGCATTTGCAAACGTTTGGGATCATTTTTGATTGAATTGCCGAAAGTCAGATTTTTGATGAAATTGTGACCCCGGGGCTTAGGGATTTTTTCAAAAAAATATTTTTCTGCCAGTTAAGTTGTCGAGGGCTCATTTCTTTTCCTGTGATAAAAAGCCTTCTGTTTCGACCGCCAAACCTTTCAGGGGAGCATTTGCAACCGTTTGGCACCATTTTTGAGTGAATTGCCGAAAGTCAGATTTTTGATGAAATTGTGACCCCGGGGCTTAGGGATTTTTTCAAAAAAATATTTTTCTGCCGGTTAAGTTGTCGAGGGCTGATTTCTTTTCCTGTGATAAAAAGCCTTCTGTTTTGACGGCCAAACCTTTCAGGGGAACATTTGCAACCGTTTGGCATCATTTTTGATTGAATTGCCGAAAGTCAGATTTTTGATGAAATTGTGACCCCGGGGCTTAGGGATTTTTTCAAAAAAATATTTTTCTGCCGGTTAAGTTGTCGAGGACTGATTTCTTTTTTGTGATAAAAGCCTTCTGTTTTGACCGCCAAACCTTTCAGGGGAGCATTTGCAACCGTTTGGCACCATGTTTGAGTGAGTTTCCGAAAGTCAGATTTTTGATGAAATTGTGACCCCGGGGCTTAGGGATTTTTTCAAAAAAATATTTTTCTGCCGGTTAAGTTGTCGAGGGCTGATTTCTTTTCCTGTGATAAAAAGCCTTCTGTTTTGACAGGCAAACCTTTCAGCGGAGCATTTGCAACCGTTTGGCACCATTTTTGAGTGAATTGCCGAAAGTCAGATTTTTGATGAAATTGTGACCCCGCGGGGCTTAGGGATTTTTTCAAAAAAATATTTTTCTGCCGGTTAAGTTGTCGAGGGCTGATTTCTTTTCCTGTGATAAAAAGCATTCTGTTATGACCGCCAAACCTTTCAGGGGAGCATTTGCAACCGTTTGGCATCATTTTTGAGTGAATTGCCGAAAGTCAGATTTTTGATGAAATTGTGACCCCGGGGCTTAGGGATTTTTTCAAAAAAATAGTTTTCTGCCGGTTAAGTTGTCGAGGGCTGATTTCTTTTCCTGTGATAAAAAGCCTTCTGTTTCGTCCGCCAAACCTTTCAGGGGAGCATTTGCAACCGTTTGGCATCATTTTTGATTGAATTGCCGAAAGTCAGATTTTTTATGAAATTGTGACCCTGGGGCTTAGGGATTTTTTCAAAAAAATATTTTTCTGCCAGTTAAGTTGTCGAGTGCTCATTTCTTTTCCTGTGATAAAAAGCCTTCTGTTTCGACCGCCAAACCTTTCAGGGGAGCATTTGCAACCGTTTGGCACCATTTTTGAGTGAATTGCCGAAAGTCAGATTTTTGATGAATTTGTGACCCCGGGGCTTAGGGATTTTTTCAAAAAAATATTTTTCTGCCGGTTAAGTTGTCGAGGACTGATTTCTTCTTTGTGATAAAAGCCTTCTGTTTTGACCGCCAAACCTTTCAGGGGAGCATTTGCAACCGTTTGGCAACATTTTGGAGTGAGTTTCCGAAAGTCAGATTTTTGATGAAATTGTGACCCCGGGGCTTAGGGATTTTTTCAAAAAAATATTTTTCTGCCGGTTAAGTTGTCGAGGGCTGATTTCTTTTCCTGTGATAAAAAGCATTCTGTTTTGACCGCCTAACCTTTCAGGGGAGCATTTGCAAACGTTTGGGATCATTTTTGATTGAATTGCCGAAAGTCAGATTTTTGATGAAATTGTGACCCCGGGGCTTAGGGATTTTTTCAAAAAAATATTTTTCTGCCAGTTAAGTTGTCGAGGGCTCATTTCTTTTCCTGTGATAAAAAGCCTTCTGTTTCGACCGCCAAACCTTTCAGGGGAGCATTTGCAACCGTTTGGCACCATTTTTGAGTGAATTGCCGAAAGTCAGATTTTTGATGAAATTGTGACCCCGGGGCTTAGGGATTTTTTCAAAAAAATATTTTTCTGCCGGTTAAGTTGTCGAGGGCTGATTTCTTTTCCTGTGATAAAAAGCCTTCTGTTTTGACGGCCAAACCTTTCAGGGGAACATTTGCAACCGTTTGGCATCATTTTTGATTGAATTGCCGAAAGTCAGATTTTTGATGAAATTGTGACCCCGGGGCTTAGGGATTTTTTCAAAAAAATATTTTTCTGCCGGTTAAGTTGTCGAGGACTGATTTCTTTTTTGTGATAAAAGCCTTCTGTTTTGACCGCCAAACCTTTCAGGGGAGCATTTGCAACCGTTTGGCACCATGTTTGAGTGAGTTTCCGAAAGTCAGATTTTTGATGAAATTGTGACCCCGGGGCTTAGGGATTTTTTCAAAAAAATATTTTTCTGCCGGTTAAGTTGTCGAGGGCTGATTTCTTTTCCTGTGATAAAAAGCCTTCTGTTTTGACAGGCAAACCTTTCAGCGGAGCATTTGCAACCGTTTGGCACCATTTTTGAGTGAATTGCCGAAAGTCAGATTTTTGATGAAATTGTGACCCCGCGGGGCTTAGGGATTTTTTCAAAAAAATATTTTTCTGCCGGTTAAGTTGTCGAGGGCTGATTTCTTTTCCTGTGATAAAAAGCATTCTGTTATGACCGCCAAACCTTTCAGGGGAGCATTTGCAACCGTTTGGCATCATTTTTGAGTGAATTGCCGAAAGTCAGATTTTTGATGAAATTGTGACCCCGGGGCTTAGGGATTTTTTCAAAAAAATATTTTTCTGCCGGTTAAGTTGTCGAGGGCTGATTTCTTTTCCTGTGATAAAAAGCCTTCTGTTTTGACAGGCAAACCTTTCAGCGGAGCATTTGCAACCGTTTGGCACCATTTTTGAGTGAATTGCCGAAAGTCAGATTTTTGATGAAATTGTGACCCCGCGGGGCTTAGGGATTTTTTCAAAAAAATATTTTTCTGCCGGTTAAGTTGTCGAGGGCTGATTTCTTGTTCTGTGATAAAAAGCCTTCTGTTTCGACCGCCAAACCTTTCAGGGGAGCATTTGCAACCATTTGGCACCATTTTTGAGTGAATTGCCGAAAGTCAGATTTTTGATGAAATTGTGACCCCGGGGCTTAGGGATTTTTTCAAAAAAATATTTTTCTGCCGGTTAAGTTGTCGAGGACTGATTTCTTTTTTGTGATAAAAGCCTTCTGTTTTGACCGCCAAACCTTTCAGGGGAGCATTTGCAACCGTTTGGCACCATGTTTGAGTGAGTTTCCGAAAGTCAGATTTTTGATGAAATTGTGACCCCGGGGCTTAGGGATTTTTTCAAAAAAATATTTTTCTGCCGGTTAAGTTGTCGAGGGCTGATTTCTTTTCCTGTGATAAAAAGCCTTCTGTTTTGACAGGCAAACCTTTCAGCGGAGCATTTGCAACCGTTTGGCACCATTTTTGAGTGAATTGCCGAAAGTCAGATTTTTGATGAAATTGTGACCCCGCGGGGCTTAGGGATTTTTTCAAAAAAATATTTTTCTGCCGGTTAAGTTGTCGAGGGCTGATTTCTTTTCCTGTGATAAAAAGCATTCTGTTATGACCGCCAAACCTTTCAGGGGAGCATTTGCAACCGTTTGGCATCATTTTTGAGTGAATTGCCGAAAGTCAGATTTTTGATGAAATTGTGACCCCGGGGCTTAGGGATTTTTTCAAAAAAATATTTTTCTGCCGGTTAAGTTGTCGAGGGCTGATTTCTTTTCCTGTGATAAAAAGCCTTCTGTTTTGACAGGCAAACCTTTCAGCGGAGCATTTGCAACCGTTTGGCACCATTTTTGAGTGAATTGCCGAAAGTCAGATTTTTGATGAAATTGTGACCCCGCGGGGCTTAGGGATTTTTTCAAAAAAATATTTTTCTGCCGGTTAAGTTGTCGAGGGCTGATTTCTTGTTCTGTGATAAAAAGCCTTCTGTTTCGACCGCCAAACCTTTCAGGGGAGCATTTGCAACCATTTGGCACCATTTTTGAGTGAATTGCCGAAAGTCAGATTTTTGATGAAATTGTGACCCCGGGGCTTAGGGATTTTTTCAAAAAAATATTTTTCTGCCAGTTAAGTTGTCGAGGGCTCATTTCTTTTCCTGTGATAAAAAGCCTTCTGTTTCGACCGCCAAACCTTTCAGGGGAGCATTTGCAACCATTTGGCACCATTTTTGAGTGAATTGCCGAAAGTCAGATTTTTGATGAAATTGTGACCCCGGGGCTTAGGGATTTTTTCAAAAAAATATTTTTCTGCCGGTTAAGTTGTCGAGGGCTGATTTCTTTTCCTGTGATAAAAAGCCTTCTGTTTTGACGGCCAAACCTTTCAGGGGAACATTTGCAACCGTTTGGCACCATTTTTGAGTGAATTGCCGAAAGTCAGATTTTTTATGAAATTGTGACCCCGGGGCTTAGGGATTTTTTCAAAAAAATATTTTTCTGCCGGTTAAGTTGTCGAGGACTGATTTCTTCTTTGTGATAAAAGCCTTCTGTTTTGACCGCCAAACCTTTCAGGGGAGCATTTGCAACCGTTTGGCAACATTTTGGAGTGAGTTTCCGAAAGTCAGATTTTTGATGAAATTGTGACCCCGGGGCTTAGGGATTTTTTCAAAAAAATATTTTTCTGCCGGTTAAGTTGTCGAGGGCTGATTTCTTTTCCTGTGATAAAAAGCATTCTGTTTTGACCGCCAAACCTTTCAGGGGAGCATTTGCAACCGTTTGGCATCATTTTTGAGTGAATTGCCGAAAGTCAGATTTTTGATGAAATTGTGACCCCGGGGCTTAGGGATTTTTTCAAAAAAATATTTTTCTGCCGGTTAAGTTGTCGAGGGCTGATTTCTTTTCCTGTGATGAAAAGCCTTCTGTTTCCACCGCCAAACCTTTCAGGGGAGCATTTGCAACAGTTTGGCATCATTTTTGATTGAATTGCCGAAATTCAGATTTTTTATGAAATTGTGACCCTGGGGCTTAGGGATTTTTTCAAAAAAATATTTTTCTGCCGGTTAAGTTGTCGAGGGCTCATTTCTTTTCCTGTGATAAAAAGCCTTCTGTTTCGACCGCCAAACCTTTCAGGGGAGCATTTGCAACCATTTGGCACCATTTTTGAGTGAATTGCCGAAAGTCAGATTTTTGATGAAATTGTGACCCCGGGGCTTAGGGATTTTTTCAAAAAAATATTTTTCTGCTGATTAAGTTGTCAAGGACTGATTTCTTCTTTGTGATAAAAGCCTTCTGTTTTGACCGCCAAACCTTTCAGGGGAGCATTTGCAACCGTTTGGCATCATTTTTGATTGAATTGCTGAAAGTTAGATTTTTTATGAAATTGTGACCCCGGGGGTTAGGGATTTTTTCAAAAAAATATTTTTCTGCCGGTTAAGTTGTCGAGGGCTGATTTCTTGTTCTGTGATAAAAAGCCTTCTGTTTCGACCGCCAAACCTTTCAGGGGAGCATTTGCAACCATTTGGCACCATTTTTGAGTGAATTGCCGAAAGTCAGATTTTTGATGAAATTGTGACCCCGGGGCTTAGGGATTTTTTCAAAAAAATATTTTTCTGCCAGTTAAGTTGTCGAGGGCTCATTTCTTTTCCTGTGATAAAAAGCCTTCTGTTTCGACCGCCAAACCTTTCAGGGGAGCATTTGCAACCATTTGGCACCATTTTTGAGTGAATTGCCGAAAGTCAGATTTTTGATGAAATTGTGACCCCGGGGCTTAGGGATTTTTTCAAAAAAATATTTTTCTGCCGGTTAAGTTGTCGAGGGCTGATTTCTTTTCCTGTGATAAAAAGCATTCTGTTTCGACCGCCAAACCTTTCAGGGGAGCATTTGCAACCGTTTGGCATCATTTTTGAGTCAATTGCCGAAAGTCAGATTTTTGATGAAATTGTGACCCCGCGGGGCTTAGGGATTTTTTCAAAAAAATATTTTTCTGCCGGTTAAGTTGTCGAGGGCTGATTTCTTTTCCTGTGATAAAAAGCCTTGTGTTTTGACGGCCAAACCTTTCAGGGGAGCATTTGCAACCGTTTGGCATCATTTTTGATTGAATTGCCGAAAGTCAGATTTTTTATGAAATTGTGACCCCGGGGCTTAGGGATTTTTTCAAAAAAATATTTTTCTGCCAGTTAAGTTGTCGAGGGCTCATTTCTTTTCCTGTGATAAAAAGCCTTCTGTTTCGACCGCCAAACCTTTCAGGGGAGCATTTGCAACCGAATGGCACCATTTTTGAGTGAATTGCCGAAAGTCAGATTTTTGATGAAATTGTGAGCTTGGGGCTTAAGGATTTTTTCAAAAAAATATTTTTCTGCCAATTAAGTTGTCGAGGGCTCATTTCTTTTCCTGTGATAAAAAGCCTTCTGTTTCGACGGCCAAACCTTTCAGGGGAGCATTTGCAACCGTATGGCACCATGTTTGAGTGAGTTTCCGAAAGTCAGATTTTTGATGAAATTGTGACCCCGGGGCTTAGGGATTTTTTCAAAAAAATATTTTTCTGCCGGTTAAGTTGTCGAGGGCTGATTTATTTTCCTGTGATAAAAAGCCTTCTGTTTCGACCGCCAAACCTTTCAGGGGAGCATTTGCAACCGTTTGGCACCATTTTTGAGTGAATTGCCGAAAGTCAGATTTTTGATGAAATTGTGACCCCGGGGCTTAGGAATTTTTTCAAAAAAGTATTTTTCTGCCGGTTAAGTTGTCGAGGGCTCATTTCTTTTCCTGTGATAAAAAGCCTTTTTTTTTGACGGCCAAACCTTTCAGGGGAGCATTTGCAACCGTTTGGCATCATTTTTGATTGAATTGCCGAAAGTCAGATTTTTGATGAAATTGTGACCCCGGGGCTTAGGGATTTTTTCAAAAAAATATTTTTCTGCCGGTTAAGTTGTCGAGGGCTGATTTCTTTTCCTGTGATAAAAAGCCTTCTGTTTCGACCGCCAAACCTTTCAGGGGAGCATTTGCAACCGTTTGGCATCATTTTTGAGTGAATTGCCGAAAGTCAGATTTTTGATGAAATTGTGACCCCGGGGCTTAGGGATTTTTTCAAAAAAATATTTTTCTGCCGGTTAAGTTGTCGAGGGCTCATTTCTTTTCCTGTGAAAAAAAGCCTTCTGTTTCGACCGCCAAACCTTTCAGGGGAGCATTTGCAACCGTTTGGCACCATTTTTGAGTGAATTGCCGAAAGTCAGATTTTTGATGAAATTGTGACCCCGGGGCTTAGGGATTTTTTCAAAAAAGTATTTTTCTGCCGGTTAAGTTGTCGAGGGCTCATTTCTTTTCCTGTGATAAAAAGCCTTCTGTTTTGACGGCCAAATCTTTCAGGGGAGCATTTGCAACCGTATGGCACCATGTTTGAGTGAGTTTCTGAAAGTCAGATTTTTGATGAAATTGTGACCCCGGGGCTTAGGGATTTTTTCAAAAAAATATTTTTCTGCCGGTTAAGTTGTCGAGGGCTCATTTCTTTTCCTGTGAAAAAAAGCCTTCTGTTTCGACCGCCAAACCTTTCAGGGGAGAATTTGCAACCGTTTGGCACCATTTTTGAGTGAATTGCCGAAAGTCAGATTTTTGATGAAATTGTGACCCCGGGGGTAAGGGATTTTTTCAAAAAAGTATTTTTCTGCCTGTTAAGTTGTCGAGGGCTCATTTCTTTTCCTGTGATAAAAAGCCTTCTGTTTTGACGGCCAAACCTTTCAGGGGAGCATTTGCAACCGTTTGGCATCATTTTTGAGTGAATTGCCGAAAGTCAGATTTTTAATGAAATTGTGACCCCGGGGGTAAGGGATTTTTTCAAAAAAATATTTTTCTGCCAGTTAAGTTGTTGAGGGCTGATTTCTTGTTCTGTGATAAAAAGCCTTCTGTTTCGACCGCCAAACCTTTCAGCGGAGCATTTGCAACCGTATGGCACCATGTTTGAGTGAGTTTCCGAAAGTCAGATTTTTGATGAAATTGTGACCCCGGGGCTTAGGGATTTTTTCAAAAAAATATTTTTCTGCCGGTTAAGTTGTCGAGGGCTGATTTCTTTTCCTGTGATAAAAAGCCTTCTGTTTTGACGGGCAAACCTTTCAGCGGAGCATTTGCAACCGTTTGGCACCATTTTTGAGTGAATTGCCGAAAGTCAGATTTTTGATGAAATTGTGACCCCGGGGCTTAGGGATTTTTTCAAAAAAGTATTTTTCTGCCGGTTAAGTTGTCGAGGGCTCATTTCTTTTCCTGTGATAAAAAGCCTTCTGTTTTGACGGCCAAATCTTTCAGGGGAGCATTTGCAACCGTATGGCACCATGTTTGAGTGAGTTTCCGAAAGTCAGATTTTTGATGAAATTGTGACCCCGGGGCTTAGGGATTTTTTCAAAAAAATATTTTTCTGCCGGTTAAGTTGTCGAGGGCTCATTTCTTTTCCTGTGATAAAAAGCCTTCTGTTTTGACGGCCAAACCTTTCAGGGGAGCATTTGCAACCGTTTGGCATCATTTTTGATTCAATTGCCGAAAGTCAGATTTTTGATGAAATTGTGACCCCGGGGCTTAGGGATTTTTTCAAAAAAATATTTTTCTGCCAGTTAAGTTGTTGAGGGCTGATTTCTTGTTCTGTGATAAAAAGCATTCTGTTTCGACCGCCAAACCTTTCAGGGGAGCATTTGCAACCGTTTGGCACCATTTTTGATTGAATTGCCGAAAGTCAGATTTTTGATGAAATTGTGACCCCGGGGCTTAGGGATTTTTTCAAAAAAATATTTTTCTGCCAGTTAAGTTGTTGAGGGCTGATTTCTTGTTCTGTGATAAAAAGCATTCTGTTTCGACCGCCAAACCTTTCAGGGGAGCATTTGCAACCGTTTGGCACCATTTTTGAGTGAATTGCCGAAAGTCAGATTTTTGATGAAATTGTGACCCCGGGGCTTAGGGATTTTTTCAAAAAAATATTTTTCTGCCAGTTAAGTTGTCGAGGGCTCATTTCTTTTCCTGTGATAAAAAGCCTTCTGTTTCGACCGCCAAACCTTTCAGCGGAGCATTTGGAACCGTATGGCACCATGTTTGAGTGAATTGCCGAAAGTCAGATTTTTGATGAAATTGTGAGCTTGGGGCTTAGGGATTTTCTCAAAAAAATATTTTTCTGCCAGTTAAGTTGTTGAGGGCTGATTTCTTGTTCTGTGATAAAAAGCCTTCTGTTTCGACCGCCAAACCTTTCAGGGGAGCATTTGCAACCGTTTGGCACCATTTTTGAGTGAATTGCCGAAAGTCAGATTTTTGATGAAATTGTGACCCCGGGGCTTAGGGATTTTTTCAAAAAAATATTTTTCTGCCGGTTAAGTAGTCGAGGGCTGATTTCTTTTCCTGTGATAAAAAGCCTACTGTTTCGACCGCCAAACCTTTCAGGGGAGCATTTGCAACCGTTTGGCATCATTTTTGAGTGAATTGCCGAAAGTCAGATTTTTAATCAAATTGTGACCCCGGGGGTAAGGGATTTTTTTCAAAAAAATATTTTTCTGCCAGTTAAGTTGCCGAGGACTGATTTCTTCTTTGTGATAAAAAGCCTTCTGTTTCGACCGCCAAACATTTCAGGGGAGCATTTGCAACCGTTTCGCATCATTTTTGATTGAATTGCCGAAAATCAGATTTTTTATGAAATTGTGACCCTGGGTCTTAGGGATTTTTTCAAAAAAATATTTTTCTGCCGGTTAAGTTGTCGAGGGCTGATTTCTTGTTCTGTGATAAAAAGCATTCTGTTTCGACCGCCAAACCTTTCAGGGGAGCATTTGCAACCGTTTGGCATCATTTTTGAGTGAATTGCCGAAAGTCAGATTTTTAATGAAATTGTGACCCCGGGGGTAAGGGATTTTTTCAAAAAAATATTTTTCTGCCAGTTAAGTTGTCGAAGGCTGATTTCTTGTTCTCTGATAAAAAGCATTCTGTTTCGACCGCCAAACCTTTCAGGGGAGCATTTGCATCCGTTTGGCACCATTTTTGAGTGAATTGCCGAAAGTCAGATTTTTGATGAAATTGTGACCCCGGGGCTTAGGGATTTTTTCAAAAAAGTATTTTTCTGCCTGTTAAGTTGTCGAGGGCTCATTTCTTTTCCTGTGATAAAAAGCCTTCTGTTTTGACGGCCAAACCTTTCAGGGGAGCATTTGCAACCGTTTGGCATCATTTTTGATTGAATTGCCGAAAGTCAGATTTTTGATGAAATTGTGACCCCGGGGCTTAGGGATTTTTTCAAAAAAATATTTTTCTGCCAGTTAAGTTGTTGAGGGCTGATTTCTTGTTCTGTGATAAAAAGCATTCTGTTTCGACCGCCAAACCTTTCAGGGGAGCATTTGCAACCGTTTGGCACCATTTTTGAGTGAATTGCCGAAAGTCAGATTTTTGATGAAATTGTGACCCCGGGGCTTAGGGATTTTTTCAAAAAAATATTTTTCTGCCAGTTAAGTTGTCGAGGGCTCATTTCTTTTCCTGTGATAAAAAGCCTTCTGTTTCGACCGCCAAACCGTTCAGCGGAGCATTTGGAACCGTATGGCACCATGTTTGAGTGAATTGCCGAAAGTCAGATTTTTGATGAAATTGTGAGCTTGGGGCTTAGGGATTTTCTCAAAAAAATATTTTTCTGCCAGTTAAGTTGTTGAGGGCTGATTTCTTGTTCTGTGATAAAAAGCCTTCTGTTTCGACCGCCAAACCTTTCAGGGGAGCATTTGCAACCGTTTGGCACCATTTTTGAGTGAATTGCCGAAAGTCAGATTTTTGATGAAATTGTGACCCCGGGGCTTAGGGATTTTTTCAAAAAAATATTTTTCTGCCGGTTAAGTAGTCGAGGGCTGATTTCTTTTCCTGTGATGAAAAGCCTACTGTTTCGACCGCCAAACCTTTCAGGGGAGCATTTGCAACCGTTTGGCATCATTTTTGAGTGAATTGCCGAAAGTCAGATTTTTAATCAAATTGTGACCCCGGGGGTAAGGGATTTTTTCAAAAAAATATTTTTCTGCCAGTTAAGTTGCCGAGGACTGATTTCTTCTTTGTGATAAAAAGCCTTCTGTTTCGACCGCCAAACATTTCAGGGGAGCATTTGCAACCGTTTCGCATCATTTTTGATTGAATTGCCGAAAATCAGATTTTTTATGAAATTGTGACCCTGGGTCTTAGGGATTTTTTCAAAAAAATATTTTTCTGCCGGTTAAGTTGTCGAGGGCTGATTTCTTGTTCTGTGATAAAAAGCATTCTGTTTCGACCGCCAAACCTTTCAGGGGAGCATTTGCAACCGTTTGGCATCATTTTTGAGTGAATTGCCGAAAGTCAGATTTTTAATGAAATTGTGACCCCGGGGGTAAGGGATTTTTTCAAAAAAATATTTTTCTGCCAGTTAAGTTGTCGAAGGCTGATTTCTTGTTCTCTGATAAAAAGCATTCTGTTTCGACCGCCAAACCTTTCAGGGGAGCATTTGCATCCGTTTGGCACCATTTTTGAGTGAATTGCCGAAAGTCAGATTTTTGATGAAATTGTGACACCGGGGCTTAGGGATTTTTTCAAAAAAATATTTTTCTGCCAGTTAAGTTGTCGAGGGCTCATTTCTTTTCCTGTGATAAAAAGCCTTCTGTTTCGACCGCCAAACCTTTCAGGGGAGCATTTGCAACCGTATGGCACCATGTTTGAGTGAATTGCTGAAAGTCAGATTTTTGATGAAATTGTGAGCTTGGGGCTTAGGGATTTTTTCAAAAAAATATTTTTCTGCCAGTTAAGTTGTTGAGGGCTGATTTCTTGTTCTGTGATAAAAAGCCTTCTGTTTCGACCGCCAAACCTTTCAGGGGAGCATTTGCAACAGTTTGGCATCATTTTTGATTGAATTGCCGAAAGTCAGATTTTTGATGAAATTGTGACCCCGGGGCTTAGGGATTTTTTCAAAAAAATATTTTTCTGCCAGTTAAGTTGTCGAGGGCTCATTTCTTTTCTTGTGATAAAAAGCCTTCTGTTTCGACCGCCAAACCTTTCAGGGGAGCATTTGCAACCGTTTGGCACCATTTTTGAGTGAATTGCCGAAAGTCAGATTTTTGATGAAATTGTGACCCCGGGGCTTAGGGATTTTTTCAAAAAAATATTATTCTGCCGGTTAAGTTGTCGAGGGCTGATTTCTATTCCTGTAATAAAAAGCATTCTGTTTTGACCGCCAAACCTTTCAGGGGAGCATTTGCAACCGTTTGGCACCATTTTTGAGTGAATTGCCGAAAGTCAGATTTTTGATGAAATTGTGACCCCGGGGCTTAGGGATTTTTTCAAAAAAATATTTTTCTGCCGGTTAAGTTGTCGAGGGCTGATTTCTTTTCCTGTGATAAAAAGCCAACTGTTTTGACCGCCAAACCTTTCAGGGGAGCATTTGCAACTGTTTGGCATCATTTTTGAGTGAATTGCCGAAAGTCAGATTTTTGATGAAATTGTGACCCCGGGGCTTAGGGATTTTTTCAAAAAAATATTTTTCTGCCGGTTAAGTTGTCGAGGGCTGATTTCTTTTCCTGTGATAAAAAGCCTTCTGTTTTGACGGGCAAACCTTTCAGCGGAGCATTTGCAACCGTTTGGCACCATTTTTGAGTGAATTGCCGAAAGTCAGATTTTTGATGAAATTGTGACCAAGGGGCTTAGGGATTTTTTCAAAAAAATATTTTTCTGCCGGTTAAGTTGCCGAGGACTGATTTCTTCTTTGTGATAAAAAGCCTTCTGTTTCGACCGCCAAACCTTTCAGGGGAGCATTTGCAACCGTTTGGCAACATTTTGGAGTGAGTTTCCGAAAGTCAGATTTTTTATGAAATTGTGACCCCGGGGCTTAGGGATTTTTTCAAAAAAATATTTTTCTGCCGGTTAAGTTGTCGAGGGCTGATTTCTTGTTCTGTGTTAAAAAGCCTTCTGTTTTGACGGCCAAACCTTTCAGGGGAACATTTGCAACCGTTTGGCATCATTTTTGATTGAATTGCCGAAAGTCAGATTTTTTATGAAATTGTGACCCCGGGGCTTAGGGATTTTTTCAAAAAAATATTTTTCTGCCGGTTAAGTTGTCGAGGACTGATTTCTTCTTTGTGATAAAAGCCTTCTGTTTTGACCGCCAAACCTTTCAGGGGAGCATTTGCAACCGTATGGCAACATTTTGGAGTGAGTTTCCGAAAGTCAGATTTTTGATGAAATTGTGACCCCGGGGCTTAGGGATTTTTTCAAAAAAATATTTTTCTGCCGGTTAAGTTGTCGAGGGCTGATTTCTTTTCCTGTGATAAAAAGCATTCTGTTTTGACCGCCAAACCTTTCAGGGGAGCATTTGCAACCGTTTGGCATCATTTTTGAGTCAATTGCCGAAAGTCAGATTTTTGATGAAATTGTGACCCCGGGGCTTAGGGATTTTTTCAAAAAAATATTTTTCTGCCGGTTAAGTTGTCGAGGGCTGATTTCTTTTCCTGTGATAAAAAGCCTTCTGTTTCGTCCGCCAAACCTTTCAGGGGAGCATTTGCAACCGTTTGGCATCATTTTTGATTGAATTGCCGAAAGTCAGATTTTTTATGAAATTGTGACCCTGGGGCTTAGGGATTTTTTCAAAAAAATATTTTTCTGCCGGTTAAGTTGTCGAGGGCTCATTTCTTTTCCTGTGATAAAAAGCCTTCTGTTTCGACCGCCAAACCTTTCAGGGGAGCATTTGCAACCGTTTGGCACCATTTTTGAGTGAATTGCCGAAAGTCAGATTTTTGATGAATTTGTGACCCCGGGGCTTAGGGATTTTTTCAAAAAAATATTTTTCTGCCGGTTAAGTTGTCGAGGACTGATTTCTTCTTTGTGATAAAAGCCTTCTGTTTTGACCGCCAAACCTTTCAGGGGAGCATTTGCAACCGTTTGGCAACATTTTGGAGTGAGTTTCCGAAAGTCAGATTTTTGATGAAATTGTGACCCCGGGGCTTAGGGATTTTTTCAAAAAAATATTTTTCTGCCGGTTAAGTTGTCGAGGGCTCATTTCTTTTCCTGTGATAAAAAGCATTCTGTTTTGACCGCCTAACCTTTCAGGGGAGCATTTGCAAACGTTTGGGATCATTTTTGATTGAATTGCCGAAAGTCAGATTTTTGATGAAATTGTGACCCCGGGGCTTAGGGATTTTTTCAAAAAAATATTTTTCTGCCAGTTAAGTTGTCGAGGGCTCATTTCTTTTCCTGTGATAAAAAGCCTTCTGTTTCGACCGCCAAACCTTTCAGGGGAGCATTTGCAACCATTTGGCACCATTTTTGAGTGAATTGCCGAAAGTCAGATTTTTGATGAAATTGTGACCCCGGGGCTTAGGGATTTTTTCAAAAAAATATTTTTCTGCCGGTTAAGTTGTCGAGGGCTGATTTCTTTTCCTGTGATAAAAAGCCTTCTGTTTTGACGGCCAAACCTTTCAGGGGAACATTTGCAACCGTTTGGCATCATTTTTGATTGAATTGCCGAAAGTCAGATTTTTTATGAAATTGTGACCCCGGGGCTTAGGGATTTTTTCAAAAAAATATTTTTCTGCCGGTTAAGTTGTCGAGGACTGATTTCTTCTTTGTGATAAAAGCCTTCTGTTTTGACCGCCAAACCTTTCAGGGGAGCATTTGCAACCGTTTGGCACCATGTTTGAGTGAGTTTCCGAAAGTCAGATTTTTGATGAAATTGTGACCCCGGGGCTTAGGGATTTTTTCAAAAAAATATTTTTCTGCCGGTTAAGTTGTCGAGGGCTGATTTCTTTTCCTGTGATAAAAAGCCTTCTGTTTTGACAGGCAAACCTTTCAGCGGAGCATTTGCAACCGTTTGGCACCATTTTTGAGTGAATTGCCGAAAGTCAGATTTTTTATGAAATTGTGACCCCGGGGCTTAGGGATTTTTTCAAAAAAATATTTTTCTGCCGGTTAAGTTGTCGAGGGCTGATTTCTTGTTCTGTGATAAAAAGCCTTCTGTTTCGACCGCCAAACCTTTCAGGGGAGCATTTGCAACCATTTGGCACCATTTTTGAGTGAATTGCCGAAAGTCAGATTTTTGATGAAATTGTGACCCCGGGGCTTAGGGATTTTTTCAAAAAAATATTTTTCTGCCAGTTAAGTTGTCGAGGGCTCATTTCTTTTCCTGTGATAAAAAGCCTTCTGTTTCGACCGCCAAACCTTTCAGGGGAGTATTTGCAACCATTTGGCACCATTTTTGAGTGAATTGCCGAAAGTCAGATTTTTGATGAAATTGTGACCCTGGGGCTTAGGGATTTTTTCAAAAAAATATTTTTCTGCCGGTTAAGTTGTCGAGGGCTGATTTCTTTTCCTGTGATAAAAAGCCTTCTGTTTTGACGGCCAAACCATTCAGGGGAACATTTGCAACCGTTTGGCATCATTTTTGAGTGAATTGCCGAAAGTCAGATTTTTTATGAAATTGTGACCCCGGGGCTTAGGGATTTTTTCAAAAAAATATTTTTCTGCCGGTTAAGTTGTCGAGGACTGATTTCTTCTTTGTGATAAAAGCCTTCTGTTTTGACCGCCAAACCTTTCAGGGGAGCATTTGCAACCGTTTGGCAACATTTTGGAGTGAGTTTCCGAAAGTCAGATTTTTGATGAAATTGTGACCCCGGGGCTTAGGGATTTTTTCAAAAAAATATTTTTCTGCCGGTTAAGTTGTCGAGGGCTGATTTCTTTTCCTGTGATAAAAAGCCTTCTGTTTTGACGGCCAAACCTTTCAGGGGAACATTTGCAACCGTTTGGCATCATTTTTGATTGAATTGCCGAAAGTCAGATTTTTTATGAAATTGTGACCCCGGGGCTTAGGGATTTTTTCAAAAAAATATTTTTCTGCCGGTTAAGTTGTCGAGGACTGATTTCTTCTTTGTGATAAAAGCCTTCTGTTTTGACCGCCAAACCTTTCAGGGGAGCATTTGAAACCGTTTGGCACCATGTTTGAGTGAGTTTCCGAAAGTCAGATTTTTGATGAAATTGTGACCCCGGGGCTTAGGGATTTTTTCAAAAAAATATTTTTCTGCCGGTTAAGTTGTCGAGGGCTGATTTCTTTTCCTGTGATAAAAAGCCTTCTGTTTTGACAGGCAAACCTTTCAGCGGAGCATTTGCAACCGTTTGGCACCATTTTTGAGTGAATTGCCGAAAGTCAGATTTTTTATGAAATTGTGACCCCGGGGCTTAGGGATTTTTTCAAAAAAATATTTTTCTGCCGGTTAAGTTGTCGAGGGCTGATTTCTTGTTCTGTGATAAAAAGCCTTCTGTTTCGACCGCCAAACCTTTCAGGGGAGCATTTGCAACCATTTGGCACCATTTTTGAGTGAATTGCCGAAAGTCAGATTTTTGATGAAATTGTGACCCCGGGGCTTAGGGATTTTTTCAAAAAAATATTTTTCTGCCAGTTAAGTTGTCGAGGGCTCATTTCTTTTCCTGTGATAAAAAGCCTTCTGTTTCGACCGCCAAACCTTTCAGGGGAGTATTTGCAACCATTTGGCACCATTTTTGAGTGAATTGCCGAAAGTCAGATTTTTGATGAAATTGTGACCCTGGGGCTTAGGGATTTTTTCAAAAAAATATTTTTCTGCCGGTTAAGTTGTCGAGGGCTGATTTCTTTTCCTGTGATAAAAAGCCTTCTGTTTTGACGGCCAAACCATTCAGGGGAACATTTGCAACCGTTTGGCATCATTTTTGAGTGAATTGCCGAAAGTCAGATTTTTTATGAAATTGTGACCCCGGGGCTTAGGGATTTTTTCAAAAAAATATTTTTCTGCCGGTTAAGTTGTCGAGGACTGATTTCTTCTTTGTGATAAAAGCCTTCTGTTTTGACCGCCAAACCTTTCAGGGGAGCATTTGCAACCGTTTGGCAACATTTTGGAGTGAGTTTCCGAAAGTCAGATTTTTGATGAAATTGTGACCCCGGGGCTTAGGGATTTTTTCAAAAAAATATTTTTCTGCCGGTTAAGTTGTCGAGGGCTGATTTCTTTTCCTGTGATAAAAAGCATTCTGTTTTGACCGCCAAACCTTTCAGGGGAGCATTTGCAACCGTTTGGCATCATTTTTGAGTGAATTGCCGAAAGTCAGATTTTTGATGAAATTGTGACCCCGGGGCTTAGGGATTTTTTCAAAAAAATATTTTTCTGCCGGTTAAGTTGTCGAGGGCTGATTTCTTTTCCTGTGATGAAAAGCCTTCTGTTTCGACCGCCAAACCTTTCAGGGGAGCATTTGCAACAGTTTGGCATCATTTTTGATTGAATTGCCGAAAGTCAGATTTTTTATGAAATTGTGACCCTGGGGCTTAGGGATTTTTTCAAAAAAATATTTTTCTGCCGGTTAAGTTGTCGAGGGCTCATTTCTTTTCCTGTGATAAAAAGCCTTCTGTTTCGACCGCCAAACCTTTCAGGGGAGCATTTGCAACCGTTTGGCACCATTTTTGAGTGAATTGCCGAAAGTCAGATTTTTGATGAAATTGTGACCCCGGGGCTTAGGGATTTTTTCAAAAAAATATTTTTCTGCCGGTTAAGTTGTCGAGGGCTCATTTCTTTTCCTGTGATAAAAAGCATTCTGTTTTGACCGCCAAACCTTTCAGGGGAGCATTTGCAACCGTTTGGCATCATTTTTGATTGAATTGCCGAAAGTCAGATTTTTGATGAAATTGTGACCCCGGGGCTTAGGGATTTTTTCAAAAAAATATTTTTCTGCTGATTAAGTTGTCAAGGACTGATTTCTTCTTTGTGATAAAAGCCTTCTGTTTTGACCGCCAAACCTTTCAGGGGAGCATTTGCAACCGTTTGGCATCATTTTTGATTGAATTGCTGAAAGTTAGATTTTTTATGAAATTGTGACCCCGGGGCTTAGGGATTTTTTCAAAAAAATATTTTTCTGCCGGTTAAGTTGTCGAGGGCTGATTTCTTTTCCTGTGATAAAAAGCATTCTGTTTTGACCGCCAAACCTTTCAGGGGAGCATTTGCAACCGTTTGGGATCATTTTTGATTGAATTGCCGAAAGTCAGATTTTTGATGAAATTGTGACCCCGCGGGGCTTAGGGATTTTTTCAAAAAAATATTTTTCTGCCAGTTAAGTTGTCGAGGGCTGATTTCTTTTCCTGTGATAAAAAGCCTTCTGTTTTGACGGGCAAACCTTTCAGGGGAGCATTTGCAACCGTTTGGCATCATTTTTGATTGAATTGCCGAAAGTCAGATTTTTTATGAAATTGTGACCCCGGGGCTTAGGGATTTTTTCAAAAAAATATTTTTCTGCCGGTTAAGTTGCCGAGGACTGATTTCTTCTTTTTGATAAAAAGCCTTCTGTTTCGAACGCCAAACCTTTCAGGGGAACATTTGCAACCGTTTGGCATCATTTTTGATTGAATTGCCGAAAGTCAGATTTTTGATGAAATTGTGACCCCGGGGCTTAGGGATTTTTTCAAAAAAATATTTTTCTGCCGGTTAAGTTGTCGAGGACTGATTTCTTCTTTGTGATAAAAGCCTTCTGTTTTGACCGCCAAACCTTTCAGGGGAGCATTTGCAACCGTTTGGCAACATTTTGGAGTGAGTTTCCGAAAGTCAGATTTTTGATGAAATTGTGACCCCGGGGCTTAGGGATTTTTTCAAAAAAATATTTTTCTGCCGGTTAAGTTGTCGAGGGCTGATTTCTTTTCCTGTGATAAAAAGCCTTCTGTTTCGACCGCCAAACCTTTCAGGGGAGCATTTGCAACCGTTTGGCATCATTTTTGATTGAATTGCCGAAAGTCAGATTTTTTATGAAATTGTGACCCCGGGGCTTAGGGATTTTTTCAAAAAAATATTTTTCTGCCGGTTAAGTTGTCGAGGGCTGATTTCTTTTCCTGT
The DNA here is from genome assembly GCF_951804945.1 of Podarcis cretensis. Taxonomy (NCBI): domain Eukaryota; kingdom Metazoa; phylum Chordata; class Lepidosauria; order Squamata; family Lacertidae; genus Podarcis; species Podarcis cretensis. The sequence goes on from NC_137179.1 coordinate 66,204,879, forward strand.
GATAAAAAGCATTCTGTTTTGACCGCCAAACCTTTCAGGGGAGCATTTGCAACCGTTTGGCATCATTTTTGAGTCAATTGCCGAAAGTCAGATTTTTGATGAAATTGTGACCCCGGGGCTTAGGGATTTTTTCAAAAAAATATTTTTCTGCCGGTTAAGTTGTCGAGGGCTGATTTCTTTTCCTGTGATAAAAAGCCTTCTGTTTGGACCGCCAAACCTTTCAGGGGAGCATTTGCAACCGTTTCGCACCATTTTTGAGTGAATTGCCGAAAGTCAGATTTTTTATGAAATTGTGACCCCGGGGCTTAGGGATTTTTTCAAAAAAATATTTTTCTGCCGGTTAAGTTGTCGAGGACTGATTTCTTCTTTGTGATAAAAGCCTTCTGTTTTGACCGCCAAACCTTTCAGGGGAGCATTTGCAACCGTTTGGCAACATTTTGGAGTGAGTTTCCGAAAGTCAGATTTTTGATGAAATTGTGACCCCGGGGCTTAGGGATTTTTTCAAAAAAATATTTTTCTGCCGGTTAAGTTGTCGAGGGCTGATTTCTTTTCCTGTGATAAAAAGCATTCTGTTTTGACCGCCAAACCTTTCAGGGGAGCATTTGCAACCGTTTGGCATCATTTTTGAGTGAATTGCCGAAAGTCAGATTTTTGATGAAATTGTGACCCCGGGGCTTAGGGATTTTTTCAAAAAAATATTTTTCTGCCGGTTAAGTTGTCGAGGGCTGATTTCTTTTCCTGTGATGAAAAGCCTTCTGTTTCGACCGCCAAACCTTTCAGGGGAGCATTTGCAACAGTTTGGCATCATTTTTGATTGAATTGCCGAAAGTCAGATTTTTTATGAAATTGTGACCCTGGGGCTTAGGGATTTTTTCAAAAAAATATTTTTCTGCCGGTTAAGTTGTCGAGGGCTCATTTCTTTTCCTGTGATAAAAAGCCTTCTGTTTCGACCGCCAAACCTTTCAGGGGAGCATTTGCAACCGTTTGGCATCATTTTTGATTGAATTGCCGAAAGTCAGATTTTTGATGAAATTGTGACCCCGGGGGCTCAGGGATTTTTTCAAAAAAATATTCTTCTGCTGATTAAGTTGTCAAGGACTGATTTCTTCTTTGTGATAAAAGCCTTCTGTTTTGACCGCCAAACCTTTCAGGGGAGCATTTGCAACCGTTTGGCATCATTTTTGATTGAATTGCTGAAAGTTAGATTTTTTATGAAATTGTGACCCCGGGGCTTAGGGATTTTTTCAAAAAAATATTTTTCTGTCGGTTAAGTTGTCGAGGGCTGATTTCTTTTCCTGTGATAAAAAGCATTCTGTTTTGACCGCCAAACCTTTCAGGGGAGCATTTGCAACCGTTTGGGATCATTTTTGATTGAATTGCCGAAAGTCAGATTTTTGATGAAATTGTGACCCCGCGGGGCTTAGGGATTTTTTCAAAAAAATATTTTTCTGCCAGTTAAGTTGTCGAGGGCTGATTTCTTTTCCTGTGATAAAAAGCCTTCTGTTTTGACGGGCAAACCTTTCAGGGGAGCATTTGCAACCGTTTGGCATCATTTTTGATTGAATTGCCGAAAGTCAGATTTTTTATGAAATTGTGACCCCGGGGCTTAGGGATTTTTTCAAAAAAATATTTTTCTGCCGGTTAAGTTGCCGAGGACTGATTTCTTCTTTGTGATAAAAAGCCTTCTGTTTCGAACGCCAAACCTTTCAGGGGAACATTTGCAACCGTTTGGCATCATTTTTGATTGAATTGCCGAAAGTCAGATTTTTGATGAAATTGTGACCCCGGGGCTTAGGGATTTTTTCAAAAAAATATTTTTCTGCCGGTTAAGTTGTCGAGGACTGATTTCTTCTTTGTGATAAAAGCCTTCTGTTTTGACCGCCAAACCTTTCAGGGGAGCATTTGCAACCGTTTGGCAACATTTTGGAGTGAGTTTCCGAAAGTCAGATTTTTGATGAAATTGTGACCCCGGGGCTTAGGGATTTTTTCAAAAAAATATTTTTCTGCCGGTTAAGTTGTCGAGGGCTGATTTCTTTTCCTGTGATAAAAAGCCTTCTGTTTCGACCGCCAAACCTTTCAGGGGAGCATTTGCAACCGTTTGGCATCATTTTTGATTGAATTGCCGAAAGTCAGATTTTTTATGAAATTGTGACCCCGGGGCTTAGGGATTTTTTCAAAAAAATATTTGTCTGCCAGTTAAGTTGTCGAGGGCTCATTTCTTTTCCTGTGATAAAAAGCCTTCTGTTTTGACGGCCAAACCTTTCAGGGGAGCATTTGCAACCGTTTGGCATCATTTTTGATTGAATTGCCGAAAGTCAGATTTTTGATGAAATTGTGACCCCGGGGCTTAGGGATTTTTTCAAAAAAATATTTATCTGCCGGTTAAGTTGTCGAGGGCTCATTTCTTTTCCTGTGATAAAAAGCCTTCTGTTTCGACCGCCAAACCTTTCAGGGGAGCATTTGCAACCGTTTGGCACCATTTTTGAGTGAATTGCCGAAAGTCAGATTTTTGATGAAATTGTGACCCCGGGGCTTAGGGATTTTTTCAAAAAAATATTTTTCTGCCAGTTAAGTTGTCGAGGACTGATTTCTTCTTTGTGATAAAAAGCCTTCTGTTTCGAACGCCAAACCTTTCAGGGGAGCATTTGCAACCGTTTGGCATCATTTTTGATTGAATTGCCGAAAGTCAGATTTTTGATGAAATTGTGACCCCGGGGCTTAGGGATTTTTTCAAAAAAATATTTTTCTGCCGGTTAAGTTGTCGAGGGCTGATTTCTTTTCCTGTGATAAAAAGCATTCTGTTTTGACCTCCAAACCTTTCAGGGGAGCATTTGCAACCGTTTGGCACCATTTTTGAGTGAATTGCCGAAAGTCAGATTTTTGATGAAATTGTGACCCCGGGGCTTAGGGATTTTTTCAAAAAAATATTTTTCTGCCGGTTATGTTGTCGAGGACTGATTTCTTGTTCTGTGATAAAAAGCCTTCTGTTTTGACCGCCTAACCTTTCAGGGGAACATTTGCAACCGTTTGGCATCATTTTTGAGTGAGTTTCCGAAAGTCAGATTTTTGATGAAATTGTGACCCCGGGGCTTAGGGATTTTTTCAAAAAAATATTTTTCTGCCGGTTAAGTTGTCGAGGGCTGATTTCTTTTCCTGTGATAAAAAGCATTCTGTTTTGACCGCCTAACCTTTCAGGGGAGCATTTGCAACCGTTTGGCATCATTTTTGAGTGAATTGCCGAAAGTCAGATTTTTGATGAAATTGTGACCCCGGGGCTTAGGGATTTTTTCAAAAAAATATTTTTCTGCCGGTTAAGTTGTCGAGGGCTGATTTCTTGTTCTGTGATAAAAAGCATTCTGTTTCGACCGCCAAACCTTTCAGGGGAGCATTTGCAACCGTTTGGCACCATTTTTGAGTGAATTGCCGAAAGTCAGATTTTTGATGAAATTGTGACCCCGGGGCTTAGGGATTTTTTCAAAAAAATATTTATCTGCCGGTTAAGTTGTCGAGGGCTCATTTCTTTTCCTGTGATAAAAAGCCTTCTGTTTCGACCGCCAAACCTTTCAGGGGAGCATTTGCAACCGTTTGGCACCATTTTTGAGTGAATTGCCGAAAGTCAGATTTTTGATGAAATTGTGACCCCGGGGCTTATGGATTTTTTCAAAAAAATATTTTTCTGCCGGTTAAGTTGTCGAGGGCTCATTTCTTTTCCTGTGATAAAAAGCATTCTGTTTTGACGGCCCAACCTTTCAGGGGAGCATTTGCAACCGTTTGGGATCATTTTTGATTGAATTGCCAAAAGTCAGATTTTTGATGAAATTGTGACCCCGGGGCTTAGGGATTTTTTCAAAAAAATATTTTTCTGCCGGTTAAGTTGTCGAGGGCTCATTTCTTTTCCTGTGATAAAAAGCCTTCTGTTTCGACCGCCAAACCTTTCAGGGGAGCATTTGCAACCGTATGGCACCATTTTTGAGTGAATTGCCGAAAGTCAGATTTTTGATGAAATTGTGAGCTTGGGGCTTAAGGATTTTTTCAAAAAAATATTTTTCTGCCAATTAAGTTGTCGAGGGCTCATTTCTTTTCCTGTGATAAAAAGCCTTCTGTTTCGACCGCCAAACCTTTCAGGGGAGCATTTGCAACCGTATGGCACCATGTTTGAGTGAGTTTCCGAAAGTCAGATTTTTGATGAAATTGTGACCCCGGGGCTTAGGGATTTTTTCAAAAAAATATTTTTCTGCCGGTTAAGTTGTCGAGGGCTGATTTCTTTTCCTGTGATAAAAAGCCTTCTGTTTCGACCGCCAAACCTTTCAGGGGAGCATTTGCAACCGTTTGGCACCATTTTTGAGTGAATTGCCGAAAGTCAGATTTTTGATGAAATTGTGACCCCGGGGCTTAGGAATTTTTTCAAAAAAGTATTTTTCTGCCGGTTAAGTTGTCGAGGGCTCATTTCTTTTCCTGTGATAAAAAGCCTTCTGTTTTGACGGCCAAACCTTTCAGGGGAGCATTTGCAACCGTTTTGCATCATTTTTGATTGAATTGCCGAAAGTCAGATTTTTGATGAAATTGTGACCCCGGGGCTTAGGGATTTTTTCAAAAAAATATTTTTCTGCCGGTTAAGTTGTCGAGGGCTGATTTCTTTTCCTGTGATAAAAAGCCTTCTGTTTCGACCGCCAAACCTTTCAGGGGAGCATTTGCAACCGTTTGGCATCATTTTTGAGTGAATTGCCGAAAGTCAGATTTTTAATGAAATTGTGACCCCGGGGGTAAGGGATTTTTTCAAAAAAATATTTTTCTGCCAGTTAAGTTGTTGAGGGCTGATTTCTTGTTCTGTGATAAAAAGCATTCTGTTTCGACCGCCAAACCTTTCAGGGGAGCATTTGCAACCGTTTGGCACCATTTTTGAGTGAATTGCCGAAAGTCAGATTTTTGATGAAATTGTGACCCCGGGGCTTAGGGATTTTTTCAAAAAAATATTTTTCTGCCAGTTAAGTTGTCGAGGGCTCATTTCTTTTCCTGTGATAAAAAGCCTTCTGTTTCGACCGCCAAACCTTTCAGCGGAGCATTTGGAACCGTATGGCACCATGTTTGAGTGAATTGCCGAAAGTCAGATTTTTGATGAAATTGTGAGCTTGGGGCTTAGGGATTTTCTCAAAAAAATATTTTTCTGCCAGTTAAGTTGTTGAGGGCTGATTTCTTGTTCTGTGATAAAAAGCCTTCTGTTTCGACCGCCAAACCTTTCAGGGGAGCATTTGCAACCGTTTGGCACCATTTTTGAGTGAATTGCCGAAAGTCAGATTTTTGATGAAATTGTGACCCCGGGGCTTAGGGATTTTTTCAAAAAAATATTTTTCTGCCGGTTAAGTAGTCGAGGGCTGATTTCTTTTCCTGTGATAAAAAGCCTACTGTTTCGACCGCCAAACCTTTCAGGGGAGCATTTGCAACCGTTTGGCATCATTTTTGAGTGAATTGCCGAAAGTCAGATTTTTAATCAAATTGTGACCCCGGGGGTAAGGGATTTTTTCAAAAAAATATTTTTCTGCCAGTTAAGTTGCCGAGGACTGATTTCTTCTTTGTGATAAAAAGCCTTCTGTTTCGACCGCCAAACATTTCAGTGGAGCATTTGCAACCGTTTCGCATCATTTTTGATTGAATTGCCGAAAATCAGATTTTTTATGAAATTGTGACCCCGGGTCTTAGGGATTTTTTCAAAAAAATATTTTTCTGCCGGTTAAGTTGTCGAGGGCTGATTTCTTGTTCTGTGATAAAAAGCATTCTGTTTCGACCGCCAAACCTTTCAGGGGAGCATTTGCAACCGTTTGGCATCATTTTTGAGTGAATTGCCGAAAGTCAGATTTTTAATGAAATTGTGACCCCGGGGGTAAGGGATTTTTTCAAAAAAATATTTTTCTGCCAGTTAAGTTGTCGAGGGCTGATTTCTTGTTCTCTGATAAAAAGCATTCTGTTTCGACCGCCAAACCTTTCAGGGGAGCATTTGCATCCTTTTGGCACCATTTTTGAGTGAATTGCCGAAAGTCAGATTTTTGATGAAATTGTGACCCCGGGGGCTTAGGGATTTTTTCAAAAAAATATTTTTCTGCCAGTTAAGTTGTCGAGGGCTCATTTCTTTTCCTGTGATAAAAAGCCTTCTGTTTCGACCGCCAAACCTTTCAGGGGAGCATTTGCAACCGTATGGCACCATGTTTGAGTGAATTGCTGAAAGTCAGATTTTTGATGAAATTGTGAGCTTGGGGCTTAGGGATTTTTTCAAAAAAATATTTTTCTGCCAGTTAAGTTGTTGAGGGCTGATTTCTTGTTCTGTGATAAAAAGCCTTCTGTTTCGACCGCCAAACCTTTCAGCGGAGCATTTGCAACCGTTTGGCACCATTTTTGATTGAATTGCCGAAAGTCAGATTTTTTATGAAATTGTGACCCCGGGGCTTAGGGATTTTTTCAAAAAAATATTTTTCTGCCGGTTAAGTTGTCGAGGGCTGATTTCTTTTCCTGTGATAAAAAGCCTTCTGTTTCGACCGCCAAACCTTTCAGGGGAGCATTTGCAACCGTTTGGCACCATTTTTGAGTGAATTGCCGAAAGTCAGATTTTTGATGAAATTGTGACCCCGGGGCTTAGGGATTTTTTCAAAAAAATATTTTTCTGCCAGTTAAGTTGTCGAGGGCTGATTTCTTGTTCTGTGATAAAAAGCCTTCTGTTTCGACCGCCAAACCTTTCAGCGGAGCATTTGCAACCGTATGGCACCATGTTTGAGTGAGTTTCCGAAAGTCAGATTTTTGATGAAATTGTGACCCCGGGGCTTAGGGATTTTTTCAAAAAAATATTTTTCTGCCGGTTAAGTTGTCGAGGGCTCATTTCTTTTCCTGTGAAAAAAAGCCTTCTGTTTCGACCGCCAAACCTTTCAGGGGAGCATTTGCAACCGTTTGGCACGATTTTTGAGTGAATTGCCGAAAGTCAGATTTTTGATGAAATTGTGACCCCGGGGCTTAGGGATTTTTTCAAAAAAATATTTTTCTGCCAGTTAAGTTGTCGAGGGCTCATTTCTTTTCCTGTGATAAAAAGCCTTCTGTTTCGACCGCCAAACCTTTCAGCGGAGCATTTGCAACCGTTTGGCATCATTTTTGAGTGAATTGCCGAAAGTCAGATTTTTAATGAAATTGTGACCCCGGGGGTAAGGGATTTTTTCAAAAAAATATTTTTCTGCCAGTTAAGTTGTCGAGGGCTGATTTCTTGTTCTCTGATAAAAAGCATTCTGTTTCGACCGCCAAACCTTTCAGGGGAGCATTTGCATCCGTTTGGCACCATTTTTGAGTGAATTGCCGAAAGTCAGATTTTTGATGAAATTGTGACCCCGGGGGCTTAGGGATTTTTTCAAAAAAATATTTTTCTGCCAGTTAAGTTGTCGAGGGCTCATTTCTTTTCCTGTGATAAAAAGCCTTCTGTTTCGACCGCCAAACCTTTCAGGGGAGCATTTGCAACCGTATGGCACCATGTTTGAGTGAATTGCTGAAAGTCAGATTTTTGATGAAATTGTGAGCTTGGGGCTTAGGGATTTTTTCAAAAAAATATTTTTCTGCCAGTTAAGTTGTTGAGGGCTGATTTCTTGTTCTGTGATAAAAAGCCTTCTGTTTCGACCGCCAAACCTTTCAGCGGAGCATTTGCAACCGTTTGGCACCATTTTTGATTGAATTGCCGAAAGTCAGATTTTTGATGAAATTGTGACCCCGGGGCTTAGGGATTTTTTCAAAAAAATATTTTTCTGCCGGTTAAGTTGTCGAGGGCTGATTTCTTTTCCTGTGATAAAAAGCCTTCTGTTTCGACCGCCAAACCTTTCAGGGGAGCATTTGCAACCGTTTGGCATCATTTTTGAGTGAATTGCCGAAAGTCAGATTTTTAATGAAATTGTGACCCCGGGGGTAAGGGATTTTTTCAAAAAAATATTTTTCTGCCAGTTAAGTTGTCGAGGGCTGATTTCTTGTTCTGTGATAAAAAGCATTCTGTTTCGTCCGCCAAAGCTTTCAGGGGAGCATTTGCAACCGTTTGGCACGATTTTTGAGTGAATTGCCGAAAGTCAGATTTTTGATGAAATTGTGACCCCGGGGCTTAGGGATTTTTTCAAAAAAATATTTTTCTGCCAGTTAAGTTGTCGAGGGCTCATTTCTTTTCCTGTGATAAAAAGCCTTCTGTTTCGACCGCCAAACCTTTCAGCGGAGCATTTGCAACCGTATGGCACCATGTTTGAGTGAATTGCCGAAAGTCAGATTTTTGATGAAATTGTGAGCTTGGGGCTTAGGGATTTTTTCAAAAAAATATTTTTCTGCCAGTTAAGTTGTTGAGGGCTGATTTCTTGTTCTGTGATAAAAAGCCTTCTGTTTCGACCGCCAAACCTTTCAGCGGAGCATTTGCAACCGTTTGGCACCATTTTTGATTGAATTGCCTAAAGTCAGATTTTTCATGAAATTGTGACACCGGGGCTTAGGGATTTTTTCAAAAAAAATAATTTTTCTGCCGGTTAAGTTGTCGAGGGCTGATTTCTTTTCCTGTGATAAAAAGCCTTCTGTTTCGACCGCCAAACCTTTCAGCGGAGCATTTGCAACCGTTTGGCATCATTTTTGAGTGAATTGCCGAAAGTCAGATTTTTAATGAAATTGTGACCCCGGGGGTAAGGGATTTTTTCAAAAAAATATTTTTCTGCCAGTTAAGTTGTTGAGGGCTGATTTCTTGTTCTGTGATAAAAAGCATTCTGTTTCGACCGCCAAACCTTTCAGGGGAGCATTTGCAACCGTTTGGCACCATTTTTGAGTGAATTGCCGAAAGTCAGATTTTTGATGAAATTGTGACCCTGGGGCTTAGGGATTTTTTCAAAAAAGTATTTTTCTGCCGGTTAAGTTGTCGAGGGCTCATTTCTTTTCCTGTGATAAAAAGCCTTCTGTTTTGACGGCCAAACCTTTCAGGGGAGCATTTGCAACCGTTTGGCATCATTTTTGATTGAATTGCCGAAAGTCAGATTTTTGATGAAATTGTGACCCCGGGGCTTAGGGATTTTTTCAAAAAAAATATTTTTCTGCCGGTTAAGTTGTCGAGGGCTGATTTCTTTTCCTGTGATAAAAAGCCTTCTGTTTCGACCGCCAAACCTTTCAGCGGAGCATTTGCAACCGTTTGGCATCATTTTTGAGTGAATTGCCGAAAGTCAGATTTTTAATGAAATTGTGACCCCGGGGGTAAGGGATTTTTTCAAAAAAATATTTTTCTGCCAGTTAAGTTGTTGAGGGCTGATTTCTTGTTCTGTGATAAAAAGCATTCTGTTTCGACCGCCAAACCTTTCAGGGGAGCATTTGCAACCGTTTGGCACCATTTTTGAGTGAATTGCCGAAAGTCAGATTTTTGATGAAATTGTGACCCTGGGGCTTAGGGATTTTTTCAAAAAAATATTTTTCTGCCAGTTAAGTTGTCGAGGGCTCATTTCTTTTCCTGTGATAAAAAGCCTTCTGTTTTGACGGCCAAACCTTTCAGGGGAGCATTTGCAACCGTTTGGCATCATTTTTGATTGAATTGCCGAAAGTCAGATTTTTGATGAAATTGTGAGCTTGGGGCTTAGGGATTTTTTCAAAAAAATATTTTTCTGCCAGTTAAGTTGTTGAGGGCTGATTTCTTGTTCTGTGATAAAAAGCCTTCTGTTTCGACCGCCAAACCTTTCAGCGGAGCATTTGCAACCGTTTGGCACCATTTTTGATTAAATTGCTGAAAGTCAGATTTTTTATGAAATTGTGACCCCGGGGCTTAGGGATTTTTTCAAAAAAATATTTTTCTGCCGGTTAAGTTGTCGAGGGCTGATTTCTTTTCCTGTGATAAAACGCCTTCTGTTTCGACGGCCAAACCTTTGAGGGGAGCATTTGCAACCGTATGGCACCATGTTTGAGTGAGTTTCCGAAAGTCAGATTTTTGATGAAATTGTGACCCCGGGGCTTAGGGATTTTTTCAAAAAATTATTTTTCTGCCGGTTAAGTTGTCGAGGGCTGATTTCTTTTCCTGTGATAAAAAGCCTTCTGTTTCGACCGCCAAACCTTTCAGGGGAGCATTTGCAACCGTTTGGCACCATTTTTGAGTGAATTGCCGAAAGTCAGATTTTTGATGAAATTGTGACCCCGGGGGTAAGGGATTTTTTCAAAAAAGTATTTTTCTGCCGGTTAAGTTGTCGAGGGCTCATTTCTTTTCCTGTGATAAAAAGCCTTCTGTTTTGACGGCCAAACCTTTCAGGGGAGCATTTGCAACCGTTTGGCACCATTTTTGAGTGAATTGCCGAAAGTCAGATTTTTGATGAAATTGTGACCCCGGGGCTTAGGGATTTTTTCAAAAAAATATTTGTCTGCCAGTTAAGTTGTCGAGGGCTAATTTCTTTTCCTGTGATAAAAAGCCTTCTGTTTTGACGGCCAAACCTTTCAGGGGAGCATTTGCAACCGTTTGGCATCATTTTTGATTGAATTGCCGAAAGTCAGATTTTTGATGAAATTGTGACCCCGGGGCTTAGGGATTTTTTCAAAAAAATATTTTTCTGCCGGTTAAGTTGTCGAGGGCTGATTTCTTGTTCTGTGATTAAAAGCCTTCTGTTTCGACCGCCAAACCTTTCAGGGGAGCATTTGCAACCGTTTGGCATCATTTTTGAGTGAATTGCCAAAAGTCAGATTTTTAATGAAATTGTGACCCCGGGGGTAAGGGATTTTTTCAAAAAAATATTTTTCTGCCAGTTAAGTTGTCGAGGGCTGATTTCTTGTTCTGTGATAAAAAGCATTCTGTTTCGTCCGCCAAAGCTTTCAGGGGAGCATTTGCAACCGTTTGGCACGATTTTTGAGTGAATTGCCGAAAGTCAGATTTTTGATGAAATTGTGACCCCGGGGCTTAGGGATTTTTTCAAAAAAATATTTTTCTGCCAGTTAAGTTGTCGAGGGCTCATTTCTTTTCCTGTGATAAAAAGCCTTCTGTTTCGACCGCCAAACCTTTCAGCGGAGCATTTGCAACCGTATGGCACCATGTTTGAGTGAATTGCCGAAAGTCAGATTTTTGATGAAATTGTGAGCTTGGGGCTTAGGGATTTTTTCAAAAAAATATTTTTCTGCCAGTTAAGTTGTTGAGGGCTGATTTCTTGTTCTGTGATAAAAAGCCTTCTGTTTCGACCGCCAAACCTTTCAGCGGAGCATTTGCAACCGTTTGGCACCATTTTTGATTGAATTGCCTAAAGTCAGATTTTTCATGAAATTGTGACACCGGGGCTTAGGGATTTTTTCAAAAAAAATAATTTTTCTGCCGGTTAAGTTGTCGAGGGCTGATTTCTTTTCCTGTGATAAAAAGCCTTCTGTTTCGACCGCCAAACCTTTCAGCGGAGCATTTGCAACCGTTTGGCATCATTTTTGAGTGAATTGCCGAAAGTCAGATTTTTAATGAAATTGTGACCCCGGGGGTAAGGGATTTTTTCAAAAAAATATTTTTCTGCCAGTTAAGTTGTTGAGGGCTGATTTCTTGTTCTGTGATAAAAAGCATTCTGTTTCGACCGCCAAACCTTTCAGGGGAGCATTTGCAACCGTTTGGCACCATTTTTGAGTGAATTGCCGAAAGTCAGATTTTTGATGAAATTGTGACCCTGGGGCTTAGGGATTTTTTCAAAAAAGTATTTTTCTGCCGGTTAAGTTGTCGAGGGCTCATTTCTTTTCCTGTGATAAAAAGCCTTCTGTTTTGACGGCCAAACCTTTCAGGGGAGCATTTGCAACCGTTTGGCATCATTTTTGATTGAATTGCCGAAAGTCAGATTTTTGATGAAATTGTGACCCCGGGGCTTAGGGATTTTTTCAAAAAAAATATTTTTCTGCCGGTTAAGTTGTCGAGGGCTGATTTCTTTTCCTGTGATAAAAAGCCTTCTGTTTCGACCGCCAAACCTTTCAGCGGAGCATTTGCAACCGTTTGGCATCATTTTTGAGTGAATTGCCGAAAGTCAGATTTTTAATGAAATTGTGACCCCGGGGGTAAGGGATTTTTTCAAAAAAATATTTTTCTGCCAGTTAAGTTGTTGAGGGCTGATTTCTTGTTCTGTGATAAAAAGCATTCTGTTTCGACCGCCAAACCTTTCAGGGGAGCATTTGCAACCGTTTGGCACCATTTTTGAGTGAATTGCCGAAAGTCAGATTTTTGATGAAATTGTGACCCTGGGGCTTAGGGATTTTTTCAAAAAAATATTTTTCTGCCAGTTAAGTTGTCGAGGGCTCATTTCTTTTCCTGTGATAAAAAGCCTTCTGTTTTGACGGCCAAACCTTTCAGGGGAGCATTTGCAACCGTTTGGCATCATTTTTGATTGAATTGCCGAAAGTCAGATTTTTGATGAAATTGTGAGCTTGGGGCTTAGGGATTTTTTCAAAAAAATATTTTTCTGCCAGTTAAGTTGTTGAGGGCTGATTTCTTGTTCTGTGATAAAAAGCCTTCTGTTTCGACCGCCAAACCTTTCAGCGGAGCATTTGCAACCGTTTGGCACCATTTTTGATTAAATTGCTGAAAGTCAGATTTTTTATGAAATTGTGACCCCGGGGCTTAGGGATTTTTTCAAAAAAATATTTTTCTGCCGGTTAAGTTGTCGAGGGCTGATTTCTTTTCCTGTGATAAAACGCCTTCTGTTTCGACGGCCAAACCTTTGAGGGGAGCATTTGCAACCGTATGGCACCATGTTTGAGTGAGTTTCCGAAAGTCAGATTTTTGATGAAATTGTGACCCCGGGGCTTAGGGATTTTTTCAAAAAATTATTTTTCTGCCGGTTAAGTTGTCGAGGGCTGATTTCTTTTCCTGTGATAAAAAGCCTTCTGTTTCGACCGCCAAACCTTTCAGGGGAGCATTTGCAACCGTTTGGCACCATTTTTGAGTGAATTGCCGAAAGTCAGATTTTTGATGAAATTGTGACCCCGGGGGTAAGGGATTTTTTCAAAAAAGTATTTTTCTGCCGGTTAAGTTGTCGAGGGCTCATTTCTTTTCCTGTGATAAAAAGCCTTCTGTTTTGACGGCCAAACCTTTCAGGGGAGCATTTGCAACCGTTTGGCACCATTTTTGAGTGAATTGCCGAAAGTCAGATTTTTGATGAAATTGTGACCCCGGGGCTTAGGGATTTTTTCAAAAAAATATTTGTCTGCCAGTTAAGTTGTCGAGGGCTAATTTCTTTTCCTGTGATAAAAAGCCTTCTGTTTTGACGGCCAAACCTTTCAGGGGAGCATTTGCAACCGTTTGGCATCATTTTTGATTGAATTGCCGAAAGTCAGATTTTTGATGAAATTGTGACCCCGGGGCTTAGGGATTTTTTCAAAAAAATATTTTTCTGCCGGTTAAGTTGTCGAGGGCTGATTTCTTGTTCTGTGATTAAAAGCCTTCTGTTTCGACCGCCAAACCTTTCAGGGGAGCATTTGCAACCGTTTGGCATCATTTTTGAGTGAATTGCCGAAAGTCAGATTTTTAATGAAATTGTGACCCCGGGGGTAAGGGATTTTTTCAAAAAAATATTTTTCTGCCAGTTAAGTTGTCGAGGGCTGATTTCTTGTTCTGTGATAAAAAGCATTCTGTTTCGTCCGCCAAAGCTTTCAGGGGAGCATTTGCAACCGTTTGGCACGATTTTTGAGTGAATTGCCGAAAGTCAGATTTTTGATGAAATTGTGACCCCGGGGCTTAGGGATTTTTTCAAAAAAATATTTTTCTGCCAGTTAAGTTGTCGAGGGCTCATTTCTTTTCCTGTGATAAAAAGCCTTCTGTTTCGACCGCCAAACCTTTCAGCGGAGCATTTGCAACCGTATGGCACCATGTTTGAGTGAATTGCCGAAAGTCAGATTTTTGATGAAATTGTGAGCTTGGGGCTTAGGGATTTTTTCAAAAAAATATTTTTCTGCCAGTTAAGTTGTTGAGGGCTGATTTCTTGTTCTGTGATAAAAAGCCTTCTGTTTCGACCGCCAAACCTTTCAGCGGAGCATTTGCAACCGTTTGGCACCATTTTTGATTGAATTGCCTAAAGTCAGATTTTTCATGAAATTGTGACACCGGGGCTTAGGGATTTTTTCAAAAAAAATAATTTTTCTGCCGGTTAAGTTGTCGAGGGCTGATTTCTTTTCCTGTGATAAAAAGCCTTCTGTTTCGACCGCCAAACCTTTCAGCGGAGCATTTGCAACCGTTTGGCATCATTTTTGAGTGAATTGCCGAAAGTCAGATTTTTAATGAAATTGTGACCCCGGGGGTAAGGGATTTTTTCAAAAAAATATTTTTCTGCCAGTTAAGTTGTTGAGGGCTGATTTCTTGTTCTGTGATAAAAAGCATTCTGTTTCGACCGCCAAACCTTTCAGGGGAGCATTTGCAACCGTTTGGCACCATTTTTGAGTGAATTGCCGAAAGTCAGATTTTTGATGAAATTGTGACCCTGGGGCTTAGGGATTTTTTCAAAAAAGTATTTTTCTGCCGGTTAAGTTGTCGAGGGCTCATTTCTTTTCCTGTGATAAAAAGCCTTCTGTTTTGACGGCCAAACCTTTCAGGGGAGCATTTGCAACCGTTTGGCATCATTTTTGGTTGAATTGCCGAAAGTCAGATTTTTGATGAAATTGTGACCCCGGGGCTTAGGGATTTTTTGAAAAAAATAATTTTCTGCCGGTTAAGTTGTCGAGGGCTGATTTCTTGTTCTGTGATAAAAAGCCTTCTGTTTCGACCGCCAAACCTTTCAGGGGAGCATTTGCAACCGTATGGCACCATGTTTGAGTGAATTGCCGAAAGTCAGATTTTTGATGAAATTGTGACCCCGGGGCTTAGGGATTTTTTCAAAAAAATATTTTTCTGCCGGTTAAGTTGTCGAGGGCTGATTTCTTTTCCTGTGATAAAAAGAATTCTGTTTTGACCGCCAAACCTTTCAGGGGAGCATTTGCAACCGTTTGGCACCATTTTTGAGTGAATTGCCGAAAGTCAGATTTTTGATGAAATTGTGACCCCGGGGCTTAGGGATTTTTTCAAAAAAATATTTTTCTGCCAGTTAAGTTGTCGAGGGCTCATTTCTTTTCCTGTGATAAAAAGCCTTCTGTTTCGACCGCCAAACCTTTCAGCGGAGCATTTGCAACCGTTTGGCACCATTTTTGAGTGAATTGCCGAAAGTCAGATTTTTGATGAAATTGTGACCCCGGGGCTTAGGGATTTTTTCAAAAAAATATTTTTCTGCCGGTTAAGTTGTCGAGGGCTGATTTCTTTTCCTGTGATAAAAAGCCTTCTGTTTTGACGGCCAAACCTTTCAGGGGAGCATTTGCAACCGTTTGGCATCATTTTTGATTGAATTGCCGAAAGTCAGATTTTTGATGAAATTGTGACCCCGGGGCTTAGGGATTTTTTCCAAAAAATAATTTTCTGCCGGTTAAGTTGTCGAGGGCTGATTTCTTTTCCTGTGATAAAAAGAATTCTGTTTTGACGGGCAAACCTTTCGGGGGAGCATTTGCAACCGTTTGGCACCATTTTTGAGTGAATTGCCGAAAGTCAGATTTTTGATGAAATTGTGACCCCGGGGCTTAGGGATTTTTTCAAAAAAATATTTTTCTGCCAGTTAAGTTGTCGAGGGCTCATTTCTTTTCCTGTGATAAAAAGCTTTCTGTTTCGACCGCCAAACCTTTCAGGGGAGCATTTGCAACCGTTTGGCACCATTTTTGAGTTAATTGCCGAAAGTCAGATTTTTGATGAAATTGTGACCCCGGGGCTTAGGGATTTTTTCAAAAAAATATTTTTCTGCCGGTTAAGTTGTCGAGGGCTGATTTCTTTTCCTGTGATAAAAAGCCTTCTGTTTTGACGGCCAAACCTTTCAGGGGAGCATTTGCAACCGTTTGGCATCATTTTTGGTTGAATTGCCGAAAGTCAGATTTTTGATGAAATTGTGACCCCGGGGCTTAGGGATTTTTTGAAAAAAATAATTTTCTGCCGGTTAAGTTGTCGAGGGCTGATTTCTTGTTCTGTGATAAAAAGCCTTCTGTTTCGACCGCCAAACCTTTCAGGGGAGCATTTGCAACCGTTTGGCACCATTTTTGAGTGAATTGCCGAAAGTCAGATTTTTGATGAAATTGTGACCCCGGGGCTTAGGGATTTTTTCAAAAAAATATTTTTCTGCCGGTTAAGTTGTCGAGGGCTGATTTCTTGTTCTGTGATAAAAAGCCTTCTGTTTCGACCGCCAAACCTTTCAGCGGAGCATTTGCAACCGTATGGCACCATGTTTGAGTGAGTTTCCGAAAGTCAGATTTTTGATGAAATTGTGACCCCGGGGCTTAGGGATTTTTTCAAAAAAATATTTTTCTGCCGGTTAAGTTGCCGAGGACTGATTTCTTCTTTGTGATAAAAAGCCTTCTGTTTCGATCGCCAAACATTTCAGGGGAGCATTTGCAACCGTTTCGCATCATTTTTGATTGAATTGCCGAAAGTCAGATTTTTTATGAAATTGTGACCCCGGGTCTTAGGGATTTTTTCAAAAAAATATTTTTCTGCCGGTTAAGTTGTCGAGGGCTGATTTCTTGTTCTGTGATTAAAAGCCTTCTGTTTCGACCGCCAAACCTTTCAGGGGAGCATTTGCAACCGTTTGGCACCATTTTTGAGTGAATTGCCGAAAGTCAGATTTTTGATGAAATTGTGACCCCGGGGCTTAGGGATTTTTTCAAAAAAATATTTTTCTGCCGGTTAAGTTGCCGAGGACTGATTTCTTCTTTGTGATAAAAAGCCTTCTGTTTCGATCGCCAAACATTTCAGGGGAGCATTTGCAACCGTTTCGCATCATTTTTGATTGAATTGCCGAAAGTCAGATTTTTTATGAAATTGTGACCCCGGGTCTTAGGGATTTTTTCAAAAAAATATTTTTCTGCCGGTTAAGTTGTCGAGGGCTGATTTCTTGTTCTGTGATTAAAAGCCTTCTGTTTCGACCGCCAAACATTTCAGGGAGCATTTGCAACCGTTTGGCACCATTTTTGAGTGAATTGCCGAAAGTCAGATTTTTGATGAAATTGTGACCCCGGGGCTTAGGGATTTTTTCAAAAAAATATTTTTCTGCCGGTTAAGTTGTCGAGGGCTGATTTCTTTTCCTGTGATAAAAAGCATTCTGTTTTGACCGCCAAACCTTTCAGGGGAGCATTTACAACCGTTTGGCATCATTTTTGAGTGAATTGCCAAAAGTCAGATTTTTAATGAAATTGTGACCCCGGGGGTAAGGGATTTTTTGAAAAAAATAATTTTCTGCCGGTTAAGTTGTCGAGGGCTGATTTCTTGTTCTGTGATAAAAAGCCTTCTGTTTCGACCGCCAAACATTTCAGGGGAGCATTTGCAACCGTTTGGCACCATTTTTGAGTGAATTGCCGAAAGTCAGATTTTTGATGAAATTGTGACCCCGGGGCTTAGGGATTTTTTGAAAAAAATAATTTTCTGCCGGTTAAGTTGTCGAGGGCTCATTTCTTGTTCTGTGATAAAAAGCCTTCTGTTTCGACCGCCAAACCTTTCAGCGGAGCATTTGCAACCGTATGGCACCATGTTTGAGTGAGTTTCCGAAAGTCAGATTTTTGATGAAATTGTGACCCCGGGGCTTAGGGATTTTTTCAAAAAAATATTTTTCTGCCAGTTAAGTTGTTGAGGGCTCATTTCTTTTCCTGTGATAAAAAGCCTTCTGTTTCGACCGCCAAACCTTTCAGGGGAGCATTTGCAACCGTTTGGCACCATTTTTGATTGAATTGCCGAAAGTCAGATTTTTGATGAAATTGTGACCCCGGGGCTTAGGGATTTTTTCAAAAAAATATTTTTCTGCCGGTTAAGTTGTCGAGGGCTGATTTCTTTTCCTGTGATAAAAAGCCTTCTGTTTCGACCGCCAAACCTTTCAGGGGAGCATTTGCAACCGTTTGGCATCATTTTTGATTGAATTGCCGAAAGTCAGATTTTTGATGAAATTGTGACCCCGGGGCTTAGGGATTTTTTCAAAAAAATATTTTTCTGCCGGTTAAGTTGTCGAGGGCTGATTTCTTTTCCTGTGATAAAAAGCCTTCTGTTTTGACGGCCAAACCTTTCAGGGGAGCATTTGCAACCATTTGGCACCATTTTTGAGTGAATTGCCGAAAGTCAGATTTTTGATGAAATTGTGACCCCGGGGCTTAGGGATTTTTTCAAAAAAATATTTTTCTGCCGGTTAAGTTGCCGAGGACTGATTTCTTCTTTGTGATAAAAAGCCTTCTGTTTCGATCGCCAAACATTTCAGGGGAGCATTTGCAACCGTTTCGCATCATTTTTGATTGAATTGCCGAAAGTCAGATTTTTTATGAAATTGTGACCCCGGGTCTTAGGGATTTTTTCAAAAAAATATTTTTCTGCCGGTTAAGTTGTCGAGGGCTGATTTCTTGTTCTGTGATTAAAAGCCTTCTGTTTCGACCGCCAAACCTTTCAGGGGAGCATTTGCAACCGTTTGGCACCATTTTTGAGTGAATTGCCGAAAGTCAGATTTTTGATGAAATTGTGACCCCGGGGCTTAGGGATTTTTTCAAAAAAATATTTTTCTGCCGGTTAAGTTGCCGAGGACTGATTTCTTCTTTGTGATAAAAAGCCTTCTGTTTCGATCGCCAAACATTTCAGGGGAGCATTTGCAACCGTTTCGCATCATTTTTGATTGAATTGCCGAAAGTCAGATTTTTTATGAAATTGTGACCCCGGGTCTTAGGGATTTTTTCAAAAAAATATTTTTCTGCCGGTTAAGTTGTCGAGGGCTGATTTCTTGTTCTGTGATTAAAAGCCTTCTGTTTCGACCGCCAAACATTTCAGGGAGCATTTGCAACCGTTTGGCACCATTTTTGAGTGAATTGCCGAAAGTCAGATTTTTGATGAAATTGTGACCCCGGGGCTTAGGGATTTTTTCAAAAAAATATTTTTCTGCCGGTTAAGTTGTCGAGGGCTGATTTCTTTTCCTGTGATAAAAAGCATTCTGTTTTGACCGCCAAACCTTTCAGGGGAGCATTTACAACCGTTTGGCATCATTTTTGAGTGAATTGCCAAAAGTCAGATTTTTAATGAAATTGTGACCCCGGGGGTAAGGGATTTTTTCAAAAAAATATTTTTCTGCCAGTTAAGTTGTTGAGGGCTGATTTCTTGTTCTGTGATAAAAAGCATTCTGTTTCGACCGCCAAACCTTTCAGGGGAGCATTTGCAACCGTTTGGCACCATTTTTGAGTGAATTGCCGAAAGTCAGATTTTTGATGAAATTGTGACCCCGGGGCTTAGGGATTTTTTCAAAAAAATATTTGTCTGCCAGTTAAGTTGTCGAGGGCTCATTTCTTTTCCTGTGATAAAAAGCCTTCTGTTTCGACCGCCAAACCTTTCAGCGGAGCATTTGCAACCGTATGGCACCATGTTTGAGTGAATTGCCGAAAGTCAGATTTTTGATGAAATTGTGAGCTTGGGGCTTAGGGATTTTTTCAAAAAAATATTTTTCTGCCAGTTAAGTTGTTGAGGGCTGATTTCTTGTTCTGTGATAAAAAGCCTTCTGTTTCGACCGCCAAACCTTTCAGGGGAGCATTTGCAACCGTTTGGCATCATTTTTGATTGAATTGCCGAAAGTCAGATTTTTGATGAAATTGTGACCCCGGGGCTTAGGGATTTTTTCAAAAAAATATTTTTCTGCCGGTTAAGTAGTCGAGGGCTGATTTCTTTTCCTGTGATAAAAAGCCTTCTGTTTCGACCGCCAAACATTTCAGGGGAGCATTTGCAACCGTTTCGCATCATTTTTGATTGAATTGCCGAAAATCAGATTTTTAATGAAATTGTGACCCCGGGTCTTAGGGATTTTTTCAAAAAAATATTTTTCTGCCGGTTAAGTTGTCGAGGGCTGATTTCTTGTTCTGTGATAAAAAGCATTCTGTTTCGACCGCCAAACCTTTCAGGGGAGCATTTGCAACTGTTTGGCATCATTTTTGAGTGAATTGCCGAAAGTCAGATTTTTAATGAAATTGTGACCCCGGGGGTAAGGGATTTTTTCAAAAAAATATTTTTCTGCCAGTTAAGTTGTTGACGGCTGATTTCTTGTTCTGTGATAAAAAGCATTCTGTTTCGACCGCCAAACCTTTCAGGGGAGCATTTGCAACCGTTTGGCACCATTTTTGAGTGAATTGCCGAAAGTCAGATTTTTGATGAAATTGTGACCCCGGGGCTTAGGGATTTTTTCAAAAAAATATTTGTCTGCCAGTTAAGTTGTCGAGGGCTCATTTCTTTTCCTGTGATAAAAAGCCTTCTGTTTCGACCGCCAAACCTTTCAGCGGAGCATTTGCAACCGTATGGCACCATGTTTGAGTGAATTGCCGAAAGTCAGATTTTTGATGAAATTGTGAGCTTGGGGCTTAGGGATTTTTTCAAAAAAATATTTTTCTGCCAGTTAAGTTGTTGAGGGCTGATTTCTTGTTCTGTGATAAAAAGCCTTCTGTTTCGACCGCCAAACCTTTCAGGGGAGCATTTGCAACCGTTTGGCATCATTTTTGATTGAATTGCCGAAAGTCAGATTTTTGATGAAATTGTGACCCCGGGGCTTAGGGATTTTTTCAAAAAAATATTTTTCTGCCGGTTAAGTAGTCGAGGGCTGATTTCTTTTCCTGTGATAAAAAGCCTTCTGTTTCGACCGCCAAACATTTCAGGGGAGCATTTGCAACCGTTTCGCATCATTTTTGATTGAATTGCCGAAAATCAGATTTTTTATGAAATTGTGACCCCGGGTCTTAGGGATTTTTTCAAAAAAATATTTTTCTGCCGGTTAAGTTGTCGAGGGCTGATTTCTTGTTCTGTGATAAAAAGCATTCTGTTTCGACCGCCAAACCTTTCAGGGGAGCATTTGCAACCGTTTGGCATCATTTTTGAGTGAATTGCCGAAAGTCAGATTTTTAATGAAATTGTGACCCCGGGGGTAAGGGATTTTTTCAAAAAAATATTTTTCTGCCAGTTAAGTTGTTGACGGCTGATTTCTTGTTCTGTGATAAAAAGCATTCTGTTTTGACCGCCAAACCTTTCAGGGGAGCATTTGCAACCGTTTGGCATCATTTTTGATTGAATTGCCGAAAGTCAGATTTTTGATGAAATTGTGACCCCGGGGCTTAGGGATTTTTTCAAAAAAATATTTTTCTGCCGGTTAAGTTGTCGAGGGCTCATTTCTTTTCCTGTGATAAAAAGAATTCTGTTTTGACCGCCAAACCTTTCAGGGGAGCATTTGCAACCGTTTGGCATCATTTTTGATTGAATTGCCGAAAGTCAGATTTTTGATGAAATTGTGACACCGGGGCTTAGGGATTTTTTCAAAAAAATATTTTTCTGCCGGTTAAGTTGTCGAGGGCTGATTTCTTTTCCTGTGATAAAAAGCCTTCTGTTTCGACCGCCAAACCTTTCAGGGGAGCATTTGCAACCGTTTGGCATCATTTTTGAGTGAATTGCCGAAAGTCAGATTTTTAATGAAATTGTGACCCCGGCTTAGGGATTATTTCAAAAACATATTTTTCTGCCAGTTAAGTTGTTGAGGGCTGATTTCTTGTTCTGTGATAAAAAGCCTTCTGTTTCGACCGCCAAACCTTTCAGGGGAGCATTTGCAACCGTTTGGCACCATTTTTGAGTGAATTGCCGAAAGTCAGATTTTTGATGAAATTGTGACCCCGGGGCTTATGGATTTTTTCAAAAAAATATTTTTCTGCCGGTTAAGTTGTCGAGGGCTGATTTCTTGTTCTGTGATAAAAAGCCTTCTGTTTCGACCGCCAAACCTTTCAGCGGAGCATTTGCAACCGTATGGCACCATGTTTGAGTGAGTTTCCGAAAGTCAGATTTTTGATGAAATTGTGACCCCGGGGCTTAGGGATTTTTTCAAAAAAATATTTTTCTGCCAGTTAAGTTGTCGAGGGCTCATTTCTTTTCCTGTGATAAAAAGGCTTCTGTTTCGACCGCCAAACCTTTCAGGGGAGCATTTGCAACCGTTTGGCACCATTTTTGAGTGAATTGCCGAAAGTCAGATTTTTGATGAAATTGTGACCCCGGGGCTTAGGGATTTTTTCAAAAAAATATTTTTCTGCCGGTTAAGTTGCCGAGGACTGATTTCTTCTTTGTGATAAAAAGCCTTCTGTTTCGATCGCCAAACATTTCAGGGGAGCATTTGCAACCGTTTCGCATCATTTTTGATTGAATTGCCGAAAGTCAGATTTTTTATGAAATTGTGACCCCGGGGCTTATGGATTTTTTCAAAAAAATATTTTTCTGCCGGTTAAGTAGTCGAGGGCTGATTTCTTTTCCTGTGATAAAAAGCCTTCTGTTTCGACCGCCAAACATTTCAGGGGAGCATTTGCAACCGTTTCGCATCATTTTTGATTGAATTGCCGAAAATCAGATTTTTTATGAAATTGTGACCCCGGGTCTTAGGGATTTTTTCAAAAAAATATTTTTCTGCCGGTTAAGTTGTCGAGGGCTGATTTCTTGTTCTGTGATAAAAAGCATTCTGTTTCGACCGCCAAACCTTTCAGGGGAGCATTTGCAACCGTTTGGCATCATTTTTGAGTGAATTGCCGAAAGTCAGATTTTTAATGAAATTGTGACCCCGGGGGTAAGGGATTTTTTCAAAAAAATATTTTTCTGCCAGTTAAGTTGTTGACGGCTGATTTCTTGTTCTGTGATAAAAAGCATTCTGTTTTGACCGCCAAACCTTTCAGGGGAGCATTTGCAACCGTTTGGCATCATTTTTGATTGAATTGCCGAAAGTCAGATTTTTGATGAAATTGTGACCCCGGGGCTTAGGGATTTTTTCAAAAAAATATTTTTCTGCCGGTTAAGTTGTCGAGGGCTCATTTCTTTTCCTGTGATAAAAAGAATTCTGTTTTGACCGCCAAACCTTTCAGGGGAGCATTTGCAACCGTTTGGCATCATTTTTGATTGAATTGCCGAAAGTCAGATTTTTGATGAAATTGTGACACCGGGGCTTAGGGATTTTTTCAAAAAAATATTTTTCTGCCGGTTAAGTTGTCGAGGGCTGATTTCTTTTCCTGTGATAAAAAGCCTTCTGTTTCGACCGCCAAACCTTTCAGGGGAGCATTTGCAACCGTTTGGCATCATTTTTGAGTGAATTGCCGAAAGTCAGATTTTTAATGAAATTGTGACCCCGGCTTAGGGATTATTTCAAAAACATATTTTTCTGCCAGTTAAGTTGTTGAGGGCTGATTTCTTGTTCTGTGATAAAAAGCCTTCTGTTTCGACCGCCAAACCTTTCAGGGGAGCATTTGCAACCGTTTGGCACCATTTTTGAGTGAATTGCCGAAAGTCAGATTTTTGATGAAATTGTGACCCCGGGGCTTATGGATTTTTTCAAAAAAATATTTTTCTGCCGGTTAAGTTGTCGAGGGCTGATTTCTTGTTCTGTGATAAAAAGCCTTCTGTTTCGACCGCCAAACCTTTCAGCGGAGCATTTGCAACCGTATGGCACCATGTTTGAGTGAGTTTCCGAAAGTCAGATTTTTGATGAAATTGTGACCCCGGGGCTTAGGGATTTTTTCAAAAAAATATTTTTCTGCCAGTTAAGTTGTCGAGGGCTCATTTCTTTTCCTGTGATAAAAAGGCTTCTGTTTTGACCGCCAAACCTTTCAGGGGAGCATTTGCAACCGTTTGGCACCATTTTTGAGTGAATTGCCGAAAGTCAGATTTTTGATGAAATTGTGACCCCGGGGCTTAGGGATTTTTTCAAAAAAATATTTTTCTGCCGGTTAAGTTGCCGAGGACTGATTTCTTCTTTGTGATAAAAAGCCTTCTGTTTCGATCGCCAAACATTTCAGGGGAGCATTTGCAACCGTTTCGCATCATTTTTGATTGAATTGCCGAAAGTCAGATTTTTTATGAAATTGTGACCCCGGGTCTTAGGGATTTTTTCAAAAAAATATTTTTCTGCCGGTTAAGTTGTCGAGGGCTGATTTCTTGTTCTGTGATAAAAAGCCTTCTGTTTCGACCGCCAAACCTTTCAGGGGAGCATTTGCAACCGTTTGAAAGCATTTTTTTAATGAATTGCCGAAAGTCAGATTTATGATGAAATTGTGACCCCGGGGCTTAGGGATTTTTTCAAAAAAATATTTTTCTGCCGGTTAAGTTGTTGAGGGCTGATTTCTTGTTCTGTGTTAAAAAGCATCCTGTTTTGACTGCCAAACCTTTCAGGGGAGCATTTGCAACCGTTTGGCACCATTTTTGAGTGAATTGCCGAAAGTCAGATTTTTAATGAAATTGTGACCCCGGGGGTAAGGGATTTTTTCAAAAAAATATTTTTCTGCCAGTTAAGTTGTTGAGGGCTGATTTCTTGTTCTGTGATAAAAAGGATTCTGTTTCGACCGCCAAACCTTTCAGCGGAGCATTTGCAACCGTTTGGCACCATTTTTGATTGATTTGCCGAAAGTCAGATTTTTTATGAAATTGTGACCCCGGGGCTTAGGGATTCTTTCAAAATATTATTTTTCTGCCAGTTAAGTTGTCGAGGGCTCATTTCTTTTCCTGTGATAAAAAGGCTTCTGTTTTGACCGCCAAACCTTTCAGGGGAGCATTTGCATCCGTTTGGCACCATTTTTGAGTGAATTGCCGAAAGTCAGATTTTTGATGAAATTGTGACCCCGGGGCTTAGGGATTTTTTCAAAAAAATATTTTTCTGCCGGTTAAGTTGCCGAGGACTGATTTCTTCTTTGTGATAAAAAGCCTTCTGTTTCGATCGCCAAACATTTCAGGGGAGCATTTGCAACCGTTTCGCATCATTTTTGATTGAATTGCCGAAAGTCAGATTTTTGATGAAATTGTGACCCCGGGTCTTAGGGATTTTTTCAAAAAAATATTTTTCTGCCGGTTAAGTTGTCGAGGGCTGATTTCTTGTTCTGTGATAAAAAGCCGTCTGTTTCGACCGCCAAACCTTTCAGGGGAGCATTTGCAACCGTTTGAAAGCATTTTTTTAATGAATTGCCGAAAGTCAGATTTATGATGAAATTGTGACCCCGGGGCTTAGGGATTTTTTCAAAAAAATATTTTTCTGCCGGTTAAGTTGTTGAGGGCTGATTTCTTGTTCTGTGTTAAAAAGCATTCTGTTTTGACTGCCAAACCTTTCAGGGGAGCATTTGCAACCGTTTGGCACCATTTTTGAGTGAATTGCCGAAAGTCAGATTTTAAATGAAATTGTGACCCCGGGGCTTAGGGATTTTTTCAAAAAAATATTTTTCTGCCGGTTAAGTTGTCGAGGGCTGATTTCTTTTCCTGTGATAAAAAGCCTTCTGTTTTGACGGCCAAACCTTTCAGGGGAGCATTTGCAACCGTTTGGCACCATTTTTGAGTGAATTGCCGAAAGTCAGATTTTTGATGAAATTGTGACCCCGGGGCTTAGGGATTTTTTGAAAAAAATAATTTTCTGCCGGTTAAGTTGTCGAGGGCTGATTTCTTGTTCTGTGATAAAAAGCCTTCTGTTTCGACCGCCAAACATTTCAGGGGAGCATTTGCAACCGTTTGGCACCATTTTTGAGTGAATTGCCGAAAGTCAGATTTTTGATGAAATTGTGACCCCGGGGCTTAGGGATTTTTTGAAAAAAATAATTTTCTGCCGGTTAAGTTGTCGAGGGCTCATTTCTTGTTCTGTGATAAAAAGCCTTCTGTTTCGACCGCCAAACCTTTCAGGGGAGCATTTGCAACCGTTTGGCATCATTTTTGATTGAATTGCCGAAAGTCAGATTTTTGATGAAATTGTGACCCCGGGGCTTAGGGATTTTTTCAAAAAAATATTTTTCTGCCGGTTAAGTAGTCGAGGGCTGATTTCTTTTCCTGTGATAAAAAGCCTTCTGTTTCGACCGCCAAACATTTCAGGGGAGCATTTGCAACCGTTTCGCATCATTTTTGATTGAATTGCCGAAAATCAGATTTTTTATGAAATTGTGACCCCGGGTCTTAGGGATTTTTTCAAAAAAATATTTTTCTGCCGGTTAAGTTGTCGAGGGCTGATTTCTTGTTCTGTGATAAAAAGCATTCTGTTTCGACCGCCAAACCTTTCAGGGGAGCATTTGCAACTGTTTGGCATCATTTTTGAGTGAATTGCCGAAAGTCAGATTTTTAATGAAATTGTGACCCCGGGGGTAAGGGATTTTTTCAAAAAAATATTTTTCTGCCAGTTAAGTTGTTGACGGCTGATTTCTTGTTCTGTGATAAAAAGCATTCTGTTTCGACCGCCAAACCTTTCAGGGGAGCATTTGCAACCGTTTGGCACCATTTTTGAGTGAATTGCCGAAAGTCAGATTTTTGATGAAATTGTGACCCCGGGGCTTAGGGATTTTTTCAAAAAAATATTTGTCTGCCAGTTAAGTTGTCGAGGGCTCATTTCTTTTCCTGTGATAAAAAGCCTTCTGTTTCGACCGCCAAACCTTTCAGCGGAGCATTTGCAACCGTATGGCACCATGTTTGAGTGAATTGCCGAAAGTCAGATTTTTGATGAAATTGTGAGCTTGGGGCTTAGGGATTTTTTCAAAAAAATATTTTTCTGCCAGTTAAGTTGTTGAGGGCTGATTTCTTGTTCTGTGATAAAAAGCCTTCTGTTTCGACCGCCAAACCTTTCAGGGGAGCATTTGCAACCGTTTGGCATCATTTTTGATTGAATTGCCGAAAGTCAGATTTTTGATGAAATTGTGACCCCGGGGCTTAGGGATTTTTTCAAAAAAATATTTTTCTGCCGGTTAAGTAGTCGAGGGCTGATTTCTTTTCCTGTGATAAAAAGCCTTCTGTTTCGACCGCCAAACATTTCAGGGGAGCATTTGCAACCGTTTCGCATCATTTTTGATTGAATTGCCGAAAATCAGATTTTTTATGAAATTGTGACCCCGGGTCTTAGGGATTTTTTCAAAAAAATATTTTTCTGCCGGTTAAGTTGTCGAGGGCTGATTTCTTGTTCTGTGATAAAAAGCATTCTGTTTCGACCGCCAAACCTTTCAGGGGAGCATTTGCAACCGTTTGGCATCATTTTTGAGTGAATTGCCGAAAGTCAGATTTTTAATGAAATTGTGACCCCGGGGGTAAGGGATTTTTTCAAAAAAATATTTTTCTGCCAGTTAAGTTGTTGACGGCTGATTTCTTGTTCTGTGATAAAAAGCATTCTGTTTTGACCGCCAAACCTTTCAGGGGAGCATTTGCAACCGTTTGGCATCATTTTTGATTGAATTGCCGAAAGTCAGATTTTTGATGAAATTGTGACCCCGGGGCTTAGGGATTTTTTCAAAAAAATATTTTTCTGCCGGTTAAGTTGTCGAGGGCTGATTTCTTTTCCTGTGATAAAAAGCCTTCTGTTTCGACCGCCAAACCTTTCAGGGGAGCATTTGCAACCGTTTGGCATCATTTTTGAGTGAATTGCCGAAAGTCAGATTTTTAATGAAATTGTGACCCCGGCTTAGGGATTATTTCAAAAACATATTTTTCTGCCAGTTAAGTTGTTGAGGGCTGATTTCTTGTTCTGTGATAAAAAGCCTTCTGTTTCGACCGCCAAACCTTTCAGGGGAGCATTTGCAACCGTTTGGCACCATTTTTGAGTGAATTGCCGAAAGTCAGA
This sequence comes from Podarcis cretensis, assembly GCF_951804945.1. Classification (NCBI taxonomy): domain Eukaryota; kingdom Metazoa; phylum Chordata; class Lepidosauria; order Squamata; family Lacertidae; genus Podarcis; species Podarcis cretensis. Next base: position 66,232,490 of record NC_137179.1, read on the forward strand.
TTTTTGATGAAATTGTGACCCCGGGGCTTATGGATTTTTTCAAAAAAATATTTTTCTGCCGGTTAAGTTGTCGAGGGCTGATTTCTTGTTCTGTGATAAAAAGCCTTCTGTTTCGACCGCCAAACCTTTCAGCGGAGCATTTGCAACCGTATGGCACCATGTTTGAGTGAGTTTCCGAAAGTCAGATTTTTGATGAAATTGTGACCCCGGGGCTTAGGGATTTTTTCAAAAAAATATTTTTCTGCCAGTTAAGTTGTCGAGGGCTCATTTCTTTTCCTGTGATAAAAAGGCTTCTGTTTTGACCGCCAAACCTTTCAGGGGAGCATTTGCAACCGTTTGGCACCATTTTTGAGTGAATTGCCGAAAGTCAGATTTTTGATGAAATTGTGACCCCGGGGCTTAGGGATTTTTTCAAAAAAATATTTTTCTGCCGGTTAAGTTGCCGAGGACTGATTTCTTCTTTGTGATAAAAAGCCTTCTGTTTCGATCGCCAAACATTTCAGGGGAGCATTTGCAACCGTTTCGCATCATTTTTGATTGAATTGCCGAAAGTCAGATTTATGATGAAATTGTGACCCCGGGTCTTAGGGATTTTTTCAAAAAAATATTTTTCTGCCGGTTAAGTTGTCGAGGGCTGATTTCTTGTTCTGTGATAAAAAGCCTTCTGTTTCGACCGCCAAACCTTTCAGGGGAGCATTTGCAACCGTTTGAAAGCATTTTTTTAATGAATTGCCGAAAGTCAGATTTATGATGAAATTGTGACCCCGGGGCTTAGGGATTTTTTCAAAAAAATATTTTTCTGCCGGTTAAGTTGTTGAGGGCTGATTTCTTGTTCTGTGTTAAAAAGCATTCTGTTTTGACTGCCAAACCTTTCAGGGGAGCATTTGCAACCGTTTGGCACCATTTTTGAGTGAATTGCCGAAAGTCAGATTTTTAATGAAATTGTGACCCCGGGGGTAAGGGATTTTTTCAAAAAAATATTTTTCTGCCAGTTAAGTTGTTGAGGGCTGATTTCTTGTTCTGTGATAAAAAGGATTCTGTTTCGACCGCCAAACCTTTCAGCGGAGCATTTGCAACCGTTTGGCACCATTTTTGATTGATTTGCCGAAGGTCAGATTTTTTATGAAATTGTGACCCCGGGGCTTAGGGATTCTTTCAAAATATTATTTTTCTGCCAGTTAAGTTGTCGAGGGCTCATTTCTTTTCCTGTGATAAAAAGGCTTCTGTTTTGACCGCCAAACCTTTCAGGGGAGCATTTGCATCCGTTTGGCACCATTTTTGAGTGAATTGCCGAAAGTCAGATTTTTTATGAAATTGTGACCCCGGGGCTTAGGGATTTTTTCAAAAAAATATTTTTCTGCCGGTTAAGTTGCCGAGGACTGATTTCTTCTTTGTGATAAAAAGCCTTCTGTTTCGATCGCCAAACATTTCAGGGGAGCATTTGCAACCGTTTCGCATCATTTTTGATTGAATTGCCGAAAGTCAGATTTTTTATGAAATTGTGACCCCGGGTCTTAGGGATTTTTTCAAAAAAATATTTTTCTGCCGGTTAAGTTGTCGAGGGCTGATTTCTTGTTCTGTGATAAAAAGCCTTCTGTTTCGACCGCCAAACCTTTCAGGGGAGCATTTGCAACCGTTTGAAAGCATTTTTTTAATGAATTGCCGAAAGTCAGATTTATGATGAAATTGTGACCCCGGGGCTTAGGGATTTTTTCAAAAAAATATTTTTCTGCCGGTTAAGTTGTTGAGGGCTGATTTCTTGTTCTGTGTTAAAAAGCATTCTGTTTTGACTGCCAAACCTTTCAGGGGAGCATTTGCAACCGTTTGGCACCATTTTTGAGTGAATTGCCGAAAGTCAGATTTTTAATGAAATTGTGACCCCGGGGGTAAGGGATTTTTTCAAAAAAATATTTTTCTGCCAGTTAAGTTGTTGAGGGCTGATTTCTTGTTCTGTGATAAAAAGGATTCTGTTTCGACCGCCAAACCTTTCAGCGGAGCATTTGCAACCGTTTGGCACCATTTTTGATTGATTTGCCGAAAGTCAGATTTTTTATGAAATTGTGACCCCGGGGCTTAGGGATTCTTTCAAAATATTATTTTTCTGCCAGTTAAGTTGTCGAGGGCTCATTTCTTTTCCTGTGATAAAAAGGCTTCTGTTTTGACCGCCAAACCTTTCAGGGGAGCATTTGCAACCGTTTGGCACCATTTTTGAGTGAATTGCCGAAAGTCAGATTTTTGATGAAATTGTGACCCCGGGGCTTAGGGATTTTTTCAAAAAAATATTTTTCTGCCGGTTAAGTTGCCGAGGACTGATTTCTTCTTTGTGATAAAAAGCCTTCTGTTTCGATCGCCAAACATTTCAGGGGAGCATTTGCAACCGTTTCGCATCATTTTTGATTGAATTGCCGAAAGTCAGATTTTTTATGAAATTGTGACCCCGGGTCTTAGGGATTTTTTCAAAAAAATATTTTTCTGCCGGTTAAGTTGTCGAGGGCTGATTTCTTGTTCTGTGATAAAAAGCCTTCTGTTTCGACCGCCAAACCTTTCAGGGGAGCATTTGCAACCGTTTGGCATCATTTTTGATTGAATTGCCGAAAGTCAGATTTTTGATGAAATTGTGACCCCGGGGCTTAGGGATTTTTTGAAAAAAATATTTTTCTGCCGGTTAAGTTGTCGAGTGCTCATTTCTTTTCCTGTGATAAAAAGCCTTCTGTTTTGACGGCCAAACCTTTCAGGGGAGCATTTGCAACCGTTTGGCACCATTTTTGAGTGAATTGCCGAAAATCAGATTTTTGATGAAATTGTGACCCCGGGGCTTAGGGATTTTTTCAAAAAAATATTTTTCTGCCAGTTAAGTTGTCGAGGGCTCATTTCTTTTCCTGTGATAAAAAGCCTTCTGTTTCGACCGCCAAACCTTTCAGGGGAGCATTTGCAACCGTTTGGCACCATTTTTGAGTGAATTGCCGAAAGTCAGATTTTTGATGAAATTGTGACCCCGGGGCTTAGGGATTTTTTCAAAAAAATATTTTTCTGCCGGTTAAGTTGTCGAGTGCTCATTTCTTTTCCTGTGATAAAAAGCCTTCTGTTTTGACGGCCAAACCTTTCAGGGGAGCATTTGCAACCGTTTGGCATCATTTTTGATTGATTTGCCGAAAGTCAGATTTTTTATGAAATTGTGACCCCGGGGCTTAGGGATTCTTTCAAAATATTATTTTTCTGCCAGTTAAGTTGTCGAGGGCTCATTTCTTTTCCTGTGATAAAAAGGCTTCTGTTTTGACCGCCAAACCTTTCAGGGGAGCATTTGCAACCGTTTGGCACCATTTTTGAGTGAATTGCCGAAAGTCAGATTTTTGATGAAATTGTGACCCCGGGGCTTAGGGATTTTTTCAAAAAAATATTTTTCTGCCAGTTAAGTTGCCGAGGACTGATTTCTTCTTTGTGATAAAAAGCCTTCTGTTTTGACGGGCAAACCTTTCAGGGGAGCATTTGCAACCGTTTGGCACCATTTTTGAGTGAATTGCCGAAAGTCAGATTTTTGATGAAATTGTGACCCCGGGGCTTAGGGATTTTTTCAAAAAAATATTTTTCTGCCAGTTAAGTTGTCGAGGGCTCATTTCTTTTCCTGTGATAAAAAGCCTTCTGTTTCGACCGCCAAACCTTCAGGGGAGCATTTGCAACCGTTTGGCACCATTTTTGATTGATTTGCCGAAAGTCAGATTTTTTATGAAATTGTGACCCCGGGGCTTAGGGATTCTTTCAAAATATTATTTTTCTGCCAGTTAAGTTGTCGAGGGCTCATTTCTTTTCCTGTGATAAAAAGGCTTCTGTTTTGACCGCCAAACCTTTCAGGGGAGCATTTGCAACCGTTTGGCACCATTTTTGAGTGAATTGCCGAAAGTCAGATTTTTGATGAAATTGTGACCCCGGGGCTTAGGGATTTTTTCAAAAAAATATTTTTCTGCCGGTTAAGTTGTCGAGGGCTGATTTCTTGTTCTGTGATAAAAAGCCTTCTGTTTCGACCGCCAAACCTTTCAGGGGAGCATCTGCAACCGTTTGGCATCATTTTTGATTGAATTGCCGAAAGTCAGATTTTTGATGAAATTGTGACCCCGGGGCTTAGGGATTTTTTCAAAAAAATATTTTTCTGCCGGTTAAGTTGTCGAGTGCTCATTTCTTTTCCTGTGATAAAAAGCCTACTGTTTTGACGGCCAAACCTTTCAGGGGAGCATTTGCAACCGTTTGGCACCATTTTTGAGTGAATTGCCGAAAATCAGATTTTTGATGAAATTGTGACCCCGGGGCTTAGGGATTTTTTCAAAAAAATATTTTTCTGCCAGTTAAGTTGTCGAGGGCTCATTTCTTTTCCTGTGATAAAAAGCCTTCTGTTTTGACGGCCAAACCTTTCAGGGGAGCATTTGCAACCGTTTGGCATCATTTTTGATTGATTTGCCGAAAGTCAGATTTTTTATGAAATTGTGACCCCGGGGCTTAGGGATTCTTTCAAAATATTATTTTTCTGCCAGTTAAGTTGTCGAGGGCTCATTTCTTTTCCTGTGATAAAAAGGCTTCTGTTTTGACCGCCAAACCTTTCAGGGGAGCATTTGCAACCGTTTGGCACCATTTTTGAGTGAATTGCCGAAAGTCAGATTTTTGATGAAATTGTGACCCCGGGGCTTAGGGATTTTTTCAAAAAAATATTTTTCTGCCAGTTAAGTTGCCGAGGACTGATTTCTTCTTTGTGATAAAAAGCCTTCTGTTTTGACGGGCAAACCTTTCAGGGGAGCATTTGCAACCGTTTGGCACCATTTTTGAGTGAATTGCCGAAAGTCAGATTTTTGATGAAATTGTGACCCCGGGGCTTAGGGATTTTTTCAAAAAAATATTTTTCTGCCAGTTAAGTTGTCGAGGGCTCATTTCTTTTCCTGTGATAAAAAGCCTTCTGTTTCGACCGCCAAACCTTCAGGGGAGCATTTGCAACCGTTTGGCACCATTTTTGAGTGAATTGCCGAAAGTCAGATTTTTGATGAAATTGTGACCCCGGGGCTTAGGGATTTTTTCAAAAAAATATTTTTCTGCCGGTTAAGTTGTCGAGGGCTGATTTCTTGTTCTGTGATAAAAAGCCTTCTGTTTCGACCGCCAAAACTTTCAGCGGAGCATTTGCAACTGTATGGCACCATGTTTGAGTGAGTTTCCAAAAGTCAGATTTTTGATGAAATTGTGACCCCGGGGCTTAGGGATTTTTTCAAAAAAATATTTTTCTGCCAGTTAAGTTGTTGAGGGCTCATTTCTTTTCCTGTGATAAAAAGCCTTCTGTTTCGACCGCCAAACCTTTCAGGGGAGCATTTGCAACCGTTTGGCACCATTTTTGATTGAATTGCCGAAAGTCAGATTTTTGATGAAATTGTGACCCCGGGGCTTAGGGATTTTTTCAAAAAAATATTTTTCTGCCGGTTAAGTTGTCGAGGGCTGATTTCTTTTCCTGTGATAAAAAGCCTTCTGTTTTGACGGCCAAACCTTTCAGGGGAGCATTTGCAACCGTTTGGCATCATTTTTGATTGAATTGCCGAAAGTCAGATTTTTGATGAAATTGTGACCCCGGGGCTTAGGGATTTTTTCAAAAAAATATTTTTCTGCCGGTTAAGTTGTCGAGGGCTCATTTCTTTTCCTGTGATAAAAAGAATTCTGTTTTGACGGGCAAACCTTTCAGGGGAGCATTTGCAACCGTTTGGCACCATTTTTGAGTGAATTGCCGAAAGTCAGATTTTTGATGAAATTGTGACCCCGGGGCTTAGGGATTTTTTCAAAAAAATATTTTTCTGCCAGTTAAGTTGTCGAGGGCTCATTTCTTTTCCTGTGATAAAAAGCCTTCTGTTTCGACCGCCAAACCTTTCAGGGGAGCATTTGCAACCGTTTGGCACCATTTTTGAGTGAATTGCCGAAAGTCAGATTTTTGATGAAATTGTGACCCCGGGGCTTAGGGATTTTTTCAAAAAAATATTTTTCTGCCGGTTAAGCTGTCGAGGGCTGATTTCTTGTTCTGTGATAAAAAGCCTTCTGTTTCGACCGCCAAAACTTTCAGCGGAGCATTTGCAACCGTATGGCACCATGTTTGAGTGAGTTTCCGAAAGTCAGATTTTTGATGAAATTGTGACCCCGGGGCTTAGGGATTTTTTCAAAAAAATATTTTTCTGCCGGTTAAGTTGTCGAGGGCTGATTTCTTTTCCTGTGATAAAAAGCCTTCTGTTTTGACGGCCAAACCTTTCAGGGGAGCATTTGCAACCGTTTGGCATCATTTTTGATTGAATTGCCGAAAGTCAGATTTTTGATGAAATTGTGACCCCGGGGCTTAGGGATTTTTTGAAAAAAATAATTTTCTGCCGGTTAAGTTGTCGAGGGCTGATTTCTTTTCCTGTGATAAAAAGAATTCTGTTTTGACGGGCAAACCTTTCAGGGGAGCATTTGCAACCGTTTGGCACCATTTTTGAGTGAATTGCCGAAAGTCAGATTTTTGATGAAATTGTGACCCCGGGGCTTAGGGATTTTTTCAAAAAAATATTTTTCTGCCAGTTAGGTTGTCGAGGGCTCATTTCTTTTCCTGTGATAAAAAGCCTTCTGTTTCGACCGCCAAACCTTTCAGGGGAGCATTTGCAACCGTTTGGCACCATTTTTGAGTGAATTGCCGAAAGTCAGATTTTTGATGAAATTGTGACCCCGGGGCTTAGGGATTCTTTCAAAAAAATATTTTTCTGCCGGTTAAGTTGTCGAGGGCTGATTTCTTGTTCTGTGATAAAAAGCCTTCTGTTTCGACCGCCAAACCTTTCAGCGGAGCATTTGCAACCGTATGGCACCATGTTTGAGTGAGTTTCCGAAAGTCAGATTTTTGATGAAATTGTGACCCCGGGGCTTAGGGATTTTTTCAAAAAAATATTTTTCTGCCAGTTAAGTTGTCGAGGGCTCATTTCTTTTCCTGTGATAAAAAGCCTTCTGTTTCGACCGCCAAACCTTTCAGGGGAGCATTTGCAACCGTTTGGCACCATTTTTGATTGAATTGCAGAAAGTCAGATTTTTGATGAAATTGTGACCCCGGGGCTTAGGGATTTTTTCAAAAAAATATTTTTCTGCCGGTTAAGTTGTCGAGGGCTGATTTCTTTTCCTGTGATAAAAAGCCTTCTGTTTCGACCGCCAAACCTTTCAGGGGAGCATTTGCAACCGTTTGGCATCATTTTTGAGTGAATTGCCGAAAGTCAGATTTTTAATGAAATTGTGACCCCGGGGGTAAGGGATTTTTTCAAAAAAATATTTTTCTGCCAGTTAAGTTGTTGAGGGCTGATTTCTTGTTCTGTGATAAAAAGGATTCTGTTTCGACCGCCAAACCTTTCAGCGGAGCATTTGCAACCGTTTGGCACCATTTTTGAGTGAATTGCCGAAAGTCAGATTTTTAATGAAATTGTGACCCCGGGGGTAAGGGATTTTTTCAAAAAAATATTTTTCAGCCAGTTAAGTTGTTGAGGGCTGATTTCTTGTTCTGTGATAAAAAGCATTCTGTTTCGACCGCCAAACCTTTCAGCGGAGCATTTGCAACCGTTTGGCACCATTTTTGATTGATTTGCCGAAAGTCAGATTTTTTATGAAATTGTGACCCCGGGGCTTAGGGATTCTTTCAAAATATTATTTTTCTGCCAGTTAAGTTGTCGAGGGCTCATTTCTTTTCCTGTGATAAAAAGGCTTCTGTTTCGACCGCCAAACCTTTCAGGGGAGCATTTGCAACCGTTTGGCATCATTTTCGAGTGAATTGCCGAAAGTCAGATTTTTGATGAAATTGTGACCCCGGGGCTTAGGGATTTTTTCAAAAAAATATTTTTCTGCTGGTTAAGTTTTCGAGGGCTGATTTCTTGTTCTGTGATAAAAAGCCTTCTGTTTCGACCGCCAAACCTTTCAGGGGAGCATTTGCAACCGTTTGGCACCATTTTTGAGTGAATTGCCGAAAGTCAGATTTTTGATGAAATTGTGACCCCGGGGCTTAGGGATTTTTTCAAAAAAATATTTTTCTGCCGGTTAAGTTGTCGAGGGCTGATTTCTTTTCCTGTGATAAAAAGCCTTCTGTTTCGACCGCCAAACCTTTCAGGGGAGCATTTGCAACCGTTTGGCATCATTTTTGAGTGAATTGCCGAAAGTCAGATTTTTAATGAAATTGTGACCCCGGGGGTAAGGGATTTTTTCAAAAAAATATTTTTCTGCCAGTTAAGTTGTTGAGGGCTGATTTCTTGTTCTGTGATAAAAAGGATTCTGTTTCGACCGCCAAACCTTTCAGCGGAGCATTTGCAACCGTTTGGCACCATTTTTGATTGATTTGCCGAAAGTCAGATTTTTTATGAAATTGTGACCCCGGGGCTTAGGGATTCTTTCAAAATATTATTTTTCTGCCAGTTAAGTTGTTGAGGGCTCATTTCTTTTCCTGTGATAAAAAGGCTTCTGTTTTGACCGCCAAACCTTTCAGGGGAGCATTTGCAACCGTTTGGCACCATTTTTGAGTGAATTGCCGAAAGTCAGATTTTTGATGAAATTGTGACCCCGGGGCTTAGGGATTTTTTCAAAAAAATATTTTTCTGCCGGTTAAGTTGCCGAGGACTGGTTTCTTCTTTGTGATAAAAAGCCTTCTGTTTCGACCGCCAAACATTTCAGGGGAGCATTTGCAACCGTTTGGCATCATTTTTGATTGAATTGCCGAAAGTCAGATTTTTTATGAAATTGTGACCCCGGGTCTTAGGGATTTTTTCAAAAAAATATTTTTCTGCCGGTTAAGTTGTCGAGGGCTGATTTCTTGTTCTGTGATAAAAAGCCTTCTGTTTCGACCGCCAAACCTTTCAGGGGAGCATTTGCAACCGTTTGGCACCATTTTTGAGTGAATTGCCGAAAGTCAGATTTTTGATGAAATTGTGACCCCGGGGCTTAGGGATTTTTTCAAAAAAATATTTTTCTGCCGGTTAAGTTGTCGAGGGCTGATTTCTTTTCCTGTGATAAAAAGCATTCTGTTTTGACCGCCAAACCTTTCAGGGGAGCATTTGCAACCGTTTGGCATCATTTTTGATTGAATTGCCGAAAGTCAGATTTTTGATGAAATTGTGACCCCGGGGCTTAGGGATTTTTTCAAAAAAATATTTTTCTGCCGGTTAAGTTGTCGAGGGCTGATTTCTTTTCCTGTGATAAAAAGCCTTCTGTTTTGACGGCCACACCTTTCAGGGGAGCATTTGCAACCGTTTGGCATCATTTTTGATTGAATTGCCGAAAGTCAGATTTTTGATGAAATTGTGACCCCGGGGCTTAGGGATTTTTTGAAAAAAATAATTTTCTGCCGGTTAAGTTGTCGAGGGCTGATTTCTTGTTCTGTGATAAAAAGCCTTCTGTTTCGACCGCCAAACCTTTCAGCGGAGCATTTGCAACCGTATGGCACCATGTTTGAGTGAGTTTCCGAAAGTCAGATTTTTGATGAAATTGTGACCCCGGGGCTTAGGGATTTTTTCAAAAAAATATTTTTCTGCCAGTTAAGTTGTCGAGGGCTCATTTCTTTTCCTGTGATAAAAAGCCTTCTGTTTCGACCGCCAAACCTTTCAGGGGAGCATTTGCAACCATTTGGCACCATTTTTGATTGAATTGCCGAAAGTCAGATTTTTGATGAAATTGTGACCCCCCGGGGCTTAGGGATTTTTTCAAAAAAATATTTTTCTGCCGGTTAAGTTGTTGAGGGCTGATTTCTTTTCCTGTGATAAAAAGCCTTCTGTTTCGACCGCCAAACCTTTCAGGGGAGCATTTGCAACCGTTTGGCATCATTTTTGAGTGAATTGCCGAAAGTCAGATTTTTAATGTATTTGTGACCCCGGCGGTAAGGGATTTTTTCAAAAAAATATTTTTCTGCCAGTTAAGTTGTTGAGGGCTGATTTCTTGTTCTGTGATAAAAAGCATTCTGTTTCGACCGCCAAACCTTTCAGCGGAGCATTTGCAACCGTTTGGCACCATTTTTGATTGATTTGCCGAAAGTCAGATTTTTTATGAAATTGTGACCCCGGGGCTTAGGGATTCTTTCAAAATATTATTTTTCTGCCAGTTAAGTTGTCGAGGGCTCATTTCTTTTCCTGTGATAAAAAGGCTTCTGTTTCGACCGCCAAACCTTTCAGGGGAGCATTTGCAACCGTTTGGCACCATTTTTGAGTGAATTGCCGAAAGTCAGATTTTTGATGAAATTGTGACCCCGGGGCTTAGGGATTTTTTCAAAAAAATATTTTTCTGCCGGTTAAGTTGTCGAGGGCTGATTTCTTGTTCTGTGATAAAAAGCCTTCTGTTTCGACCGCCAAACCTTTCAGGGGAGCATTTGCAACCGTTTGGCACCATTTTTGAGTGAATTGCCGAAAGTCAGATTTTTGATGAAATTGTGACCCCGGGGCTTAGGGATTTTTTCAAAAAAATATTTTTCTGCCGGTTAAGTTGTTGAGGGCTGATTTCTTGTTCTGTGTTAAAAAGCATTCTGTTTTGACCGCCAAACCTTTCAGGGGAGCATTTGCAACCGTTTGGCACCATTTTTGAGTGAATTGCCGAAAGTCAGATTTTTGATGAAATTGTGACCCCGGGGCTTAGGGATTTTTTCAAAAAAATATTTTTCTGCCGGTTAAGTTGTCGAGGGCTGATTTCTTGTTCTGTGATAAAAAGCCTTCTGTTTCGACCGCCAAACCTTTCAGGGGAGCATTTGCAACCGTTTGGCACCATTTTTGTGTGAATTGCCGAAAGTCAGATTTTTGATGAAATTGTGACCCCGGGGCTTAGGGATTTTTTCAAAAAAATATTTTTCTGCCGGTTAAGTTGTCGAGGGCTGATTTCTTGTTCTGTGATAAAAAGCCTTCTGTTTCGACCGCCAAACCTTTCAGGGGAGCATTTGCAACCGTTTGGCACCATTTTTGAGTGAATTGCCGAAAGTCAGATTTTTGATGAAATTGTGACCCCGGGGCTTAGGGATTTTTTCAAAAAAATATTTTTCTGCCGGTTAAGTTGTCGAGGGCTGATTTCTTTTCCTGTGATAAAAAGCCTTCTGTTTCGACCGCCAAACCTTTCAGGGGAGCATTTGCAACCGTTTGGCATCATTTTTGAGTGAATTGCCGAAAGTCAGATTTTTAATGAAATTGTGACCCCGGGGGTAAGGGATTTTTTCAAAAAAATATTTTTCTGCCAGTTAAGTTGTTGAGGGCTGATTTCTTGTTCTGTGATAAAAAGGATTCTGTTTCGACCGCCAAACCTTTCAGCGGAGCATTTGCAACCGTTTGGCACCATTTTTGATTGATTTGCCGAAAGTCAGATTTTTTATGAAATTGTGACCCCGGGGCTTAGGGATTCTTTCAAAATATTATTTTTCTGCCAGTTAAGTTGTTGAGGGCTCATTTCTTTTCCTGTGATAAAAAGGCTTCTGTTTTGACCGCCAAACCTTTCAGGGGAGCATTTGCAACCGTTTGGCACCATTTTTGAGTGAATTGCCGAAAGTCAGATTTTTGATGAAATTGTGACCCCGGGGCTTAGGGATTTTTTCAAAAAAATATTTTTCTGCCGGTTAAGTTGCCGAGGACTGATTTCTTCTTTGTGATAAAAAGCCTTCTGTTTCGACCGCCAAACATTTCAGGGGAGCATTTGCAACCGTTTCGCATCATTTTTGATTGAATTGCCGAAAGTCAGATTTTTTATGAAATTGTGACCCCGGGTCTTAGGGATTTTTTCAAAAAAATATTTTTCTGCCGGTTAAGTTGTCGAGGGCTGATTTCTTGTTCTGTGATAAAAAGCCTTCTGTTTCGACCGCCAAACCTTTCAGGGGAGCATTTGCAACCGTTTGGCACCATTTTTGAGTGAATTGCCGAAAGTCAGATTTTTGATGAAATTGTGACACCGGGGCTTAGGGATTTTTTCAAAAAAATATTTTTCTGCCGGTTAAGTTGTCGAGGGCTGATTTCTTTTCCTGTGATAAAAAGCATTCTGTTTTGACCGCCAAACCTTTCAGGGGAGCATTTGCAACCGTTTGGCATCATTTTTGATTGAATTGCCGAAAGTCAGATTTTTGATGAAATTGTGACCCCGGGGCTTAGGGATTTTTTCAAAAAAATATTTTTCTGCCGGTTAAGTTGTCGAGGGCTGATTTCTTTTCCTGTGATAAAAAGCCTTCTGTTTTGACGGCCACACCTTTCAGGGGAGCATTTGCAACCGTTTGGCATCATTTTTGATTGAATTGCCGAAAGTCAGATTTTTGATGAAATTGTGACCCCGGGGCTTAGGGATTTTTTGAAAAAAATAATTTTCTGCCGGTTAAGTTGTCGAGGGCTGATTTCTTGTTCTGTGATAAAAAGCCTTCTGTTTCGACCGCCAAACCTTTCAGCGGAGCATTTGCAACCGTATGGCACCATGTTTGAGTGAGTTTCCGAAAGTCAGATTTTTGATGAAATTGTGACCCCGGGGCTTAGGGATTTTTTCAAAAAAATATTTTTCTGCCAGTTAAGTTGTCGAGGGCTCATTTCTTTTCCTGTGATAAAAAGCCTTCTGTTTCGACCGCCAAACCTTTCAGGGGAGCATTTGCAACCATTTGGCACCATTTTTGATTGAATTGCCGAAAGTCAGATTTTTGATGAAATTGTGACCCCCCGGGGCTTAGGGATTTTTTCAAAAAAATATTTTTCTGCCGGTTAAGTTGTTGAGGGCTGATTTCTTTTCCTGTGATAAAAAGCCTTCTGTTTCGACCGCCAAACCTTTCAGGGGAGCATTTGCAACCGTTTGGCATCATTTTTGAGTGAATTGCCGAAAGTCAGATTTTTAATGTATTTGTGACCCCGGCGGTAAGGGATTTTTTCAAAAAAATATTTTTCTGCCAGTTAAGTTGTTGAGGGCTGATTTCTTGTTCTGTGATAAAAAGCATTCTGTTTCGACCGCCAAACCTTTCAGCGGAGCATTTGCAACCGTTTGGCACCATTTTTGATTGATTTGCCGAAAGTCAGATTTTTTATGAAATTGTGACCCCGGGGCTTAGGGATTCTTTCAAAATATTATTTTTCTGCCAGTTAAGTTGTCGAGGGCTCATTTCTTTTCCTGTGATAAAAAGGCTTCTGTTTCGACCGCCAAACCTTTCAGGGGAGCATTTGCAACCGTTTGGCACCATTTTTGAGTGAATTGCCGAAAGTCAGATTTTTGATGAAATTGTGACCCCGGGGCTTAGGGATTTTTTCAAAAAAATATTTTTCTGCCGGTTAAGTTGTCGAGGGCTGATTTCTTGTTCTGTGATAAAAAGCCTTCTGTTTCGACCGCCAAACCTTTCAGGGGAGCATTTGCAACCGTTTGGCACCATTTTTGAGTGAATTGCCGAAAGTCAGATTTTTGATGAAATTGTGACCCCGGGGCTTAGGGATTTTTTCAAAAAAATATTTTTCTGCCGGTTAAGTTGTTGAGGGCTGATTTCTTGTTCTGTGTTAAAAAGCATTCTGTTTTGACCGCCAAACCTTTCAGGGGAGCATTTGCAACCGTTTGGCACCATTTTTGAGTGAATTGCCGAAAGTCAGATTTTTGATGAAATTGTGACCCCGGGGCTTAGGGATTTTTTCAAAAAAATATTTTTCTGCCGGTTAAGTTGTCGAGGGCTGATTTCTTTTCCTGTGATAAAAAGCATTCTGTTTTGACCGCCAAACCTTTCAGGGGAGCATTTGCAACCGTTTGGCATCATTTTTGAGTGAATTGCCGAAAGTCAGATTTTTGATGAAATTGTGACCCCGGGGCTTAGGGATTTTTTCAAAAAAATATTTTTCTGCCAGTTAAGTTGTCGAGGGCTGATTTCTTTTCCTGTGATAAAAAGCCTTCTGTTTTGACGGCCAAACCTTTCAGGGGAGCATTTGCAACCGTTTGGCACCATTTTTGATTGATTTGCCGAAAGTCAGATTTTTTATGAAATTGTGACCCCGGGGCTTAGGGATTCTTTCAAAATATTATTTTTCTGCCAGTTAAGTTGTCGAGGGCTCATTTCTTTTCCTGTGATAAAAAGGCTTCTGTTTCGACCGCCAAACCTTTCAGGGGAGCATTTGCAACCATTTGGCACCATTTTTGAGTGAATTGCCGAAAGTCAGATTTTTGATGAAATTGTGACCCCGGGGCTTAGGGATTTTTTCAAAAAAATATTTTTCTGCCGGTTAAGTTGCCGAGGACTGATTTCTTCTTTGTGATAAAAAGACTTCTGTTTCGATCGCCAATCCTTTCAGGGGAGCATTTGCAACCGTTTGGCATCATTTTTGAGTGAATTGCCGAAAGTCAGATTTTTGATGAAATTGTGACCCCGGGGCTTATGGATTTTTTCAAAAAAATATTTTTCTGCCGGTTAAGTTGTCGAGGGCTGATTTCTTTTTCTGTGATAAAAAGCCTTCTGTTTCGACCGCCAAACCTTTCAGGGGAGCATTTGCAACCGTTTGGCACCATTTTTGAGTGAATTGCCGAAAGTCAGATTTTTGATGAAATTGTGACCCCGGGGCTTAGGGATTTTTTCAAAAAAATATTTTTCTGCCGGTTAAGTTGTCGAGGGCTGATTTCTTTTCCTGTGATAAAACGCATTCTGTTTCGATCGCCATTCCTTTCAGGGGAGCATTTGCAACCGTTTGGCATCATTTTTGAGTGAATTGCCGAAAGTCAGATTTTTGATGAAATTGTGACCCCGGGGCTTAGGGATTTTTTCAAAAAAATATTTTTCTGCCGGTTAAGTTGTCGCGGGCTGATTTCTTGTTCTGTGATAAAAAGCCTTCTGTTTCGACCGCCAAACCTTTCAGGGGAGCATTTGCAACCGTTTGGCACCATTTTTGAGTGAATTGCCGAAAGTCAGATTTTTGATGAAATTGTGACCCCGGGGCTTAGGGATTTTTTCAAAAAAATATTTTTCTGCCGGTTAAGTTGTCGAGGGCTGATTTCTTGTTCTGTGATAAAAAGCCTTCTGTTTCGACCGCCAAACCTTTCAGCGGAGCATTTGCAACCGTATGGCACCATGTTTGAGTGAGTTTCCGAAAGTCAGATTTTTGATGAAATTGTGACCCCGGGGCTTAGGGATTTTTTCAAAAAAATATTTTTCTGCCAGTTAAGTTGTTGAGGGCTCATTTCTTTTCCTGTGATAAAAAGCCTTCTGTTTCGACCGCCAAACCTTTCAGGGGAGCATTTGCAACCGTTTGGCACCATTTTTGATTGAATTGCAGAAAGTCAGATTTTTGATGAAATTGTGACCCCGGGGCTTAGGGATTTTTTCAAAAAAATATTTTTCTGCCGGTTAAGTTGTCGAGGGCTGATTTCTTTTCCTGTGATAAAAAGCCGTCTGTTTCGACCGCCAAACCTTTCAGGGGAGCATTTGCAACCGTTTGGCATCATTTTTGAGTGAATTGCCGAAAGTCAGATTTTTAATGAAATTGTGACCCCGGGGGTAAGGGATTTTTTCAAAAAAATATTTTTCTGCCAGTTAAGTTGTTGAGGGCTGATTTCTTGTTCTGTGATAAAAAGGATTCTGTTTCGACCGCCAAACCTTTCAGCGGAGCATTTGCAACCGTTTGGCACCATTTTTGATTGATTTGCCGAAAGTCAGATTTTTTATGAAATTATGACCCCGGGGCTTAGGGATTCTTTCAAAATATTATTTTTCTGCCAGTTAAGTTGTCGAGGGCTCATTTCTTTTCCTGTGATAAAAAGGCTTCTGTTTTGACCGCCAAACCTTTCAGGGGAGCATTTGCAACCGTTTGGCACCATTTTTGAGTGAATTGCCGAAAGTCAGATTTTTGATGAAATTGTGACCCCGGGGCTTAGGGATTTTTTCAAAAAAATATTTTTCTGCCGGTTAAGTTGCCGAGGACTGATTTCTTCTTTGTGATAAAAAGCCTTCTGTTTCGACCGCCAAACATTTCAGGGGAGCATTTGCAACCGTTTCGCATCATTTTTGATTGAATTGCCGAAAGTCAGATTTTTTATGAAATTGTGACCCCGGGTCTTAGGGATTTTTTCAAAAAAATATTTTTTTCTGCCGGTTAAGTTGTCGAGGGCTGATTTCTTGTTCTGTGATAAAAAGCCTTCTGTTTCGACCGCCAAACCTTTCAGGGGAGCATTTGCAACCGTTTGGCACCATTTTTGAGTGAATTGCCGAAAGTCAGATTTTTGATGAAATTGTGACCCCGGGGCTTAGGGATTTTTTCAAAAAAATATTTTTCTGCCAGTTAAGTTGTCGAGGGCTGATTTCTTTTCCTGTGATAAAAAGCATTCTGTTTTGACCGCCAAACCTTTCAGGGGAGCATTTGCAACCGTTTGGCATCATTTTTGATTGAATTGCCGAAAGTCAGATTTTTGATGAAATTGTGACCCCGGGGCTTAGGGATTTTTTCAAAAAAATATTTTTCTGCCGGTTAAGTTGTCGAGGGCTGATTTCTTTTCCTGTGATAAAAAGCCTTCTGTTTTGACGGCCACACCTTTCAGGGGAGCATTTGCAACCGTTTGGCATCATTTTTGATTGAATTGCCGAAAGTCAGATTTTTGATGAAATAGTGACCCCGGGGCTTAGGGATTTTTTGAAAAAAATAATTTTCTGCCGGTTAAGTTGTCGAGGGCTGATTTCTTGTTCTGTGATAAAAAGCCTTCTGTTTCGACCGCCAAACCTTTCAGCGGAGCATTTGCAACCGTATGGCACCATGTTTGAGTGAGTTTCCGAAAGTCAGATTTTTGATGAAATTGTGACCCCGGGGCTTAGGGATTTTTTCAAAAAAATATTTTTCTGCCAGTTAAGTTGTCGAGGGCTCATTTCTTTTCCTGTGATAAAAAGCCTTCTGTTTCGACCGCCAAACCTTTCAGGGGAGCATTTGCAACCGTTTGGCACCATTTTTGAGTGAATTGCCGAAAGTCAGATTTTTAATGAAATTGTGACCCCGGGGGTAAGGGATTTTTTCAAAAAAATATTTTTCTGCCAGTTAAGTTGTTGAGGGCTGATTTCTTGTTCTGTGATAAAAAGCATTCTGTTTCGACCGTCAAACCTTTCAGCGGAGCATTTGCAACCGTTTGGCACCATTTTTGATTGATTTGCCGAAAGTCAGATTTTTTATGAAATTGTGACCCCGGGGCTTAGGGATTCTTTGAAAATATTATTTTTCTGCCAGTTAAGTTGTCGAGGGCTCATTTCTTTTCCTGTGATAAAAAGGCTTCTGTTTCGACCGCCAAACCTTTCAGGGGAGCATTTGCAACCGTTTGGCACCATTTTTGAGTGAATTGCCGAAAGTCAGATTTTTGATGAAATTGTGACCCCGGGGCTTAGGGATTTTTTCAAAAAAATATTTTTCTGCCGGTTAAGTTGTCGAGGGCTGATTTCTTGTTCTGTGATAAAAAGCCTTCTGTTTCGACCGCCAAACCTTTCAGGGGAGCATTTGCAACCGTTTGGCACCATTTTTGAGTGAATTGCCGAAAGTCAGATTTTTGATGAAATTGTGACCCCGGGGCTTAGGGATTTTTTCAAAAAAATATTTTTCTGCCGGTTAAGTTGTCGAGGGCTGATTTCTTTTCCTGTGATAAAAAGCATTCTGTTTTGACCGCCAAACCTTTCAGGGGAGCATTTGCAACCGTTTGGCATCGTTTTTGAGTGAATTGCCGAAAGTCAGATTTTTGATGAAATTGTGACCCCGGGGCTTAGGGATTTTTTCAAAAAAATATTTTTCTGCCAGTTAAGTTGTCGAGGGCTGATTTCTTTTCCTGTGATAAAAAGCCTTCTGTTTTGACGGCCAAACCTTTCAGGGGAGCATTTGCAACCGTTTGGCACCATTTTTGATTGATTTGCCGAAAGTCAGATTTTTTATGAAATTGTGACCCCGGGGCTTAGGGATTCTTTCAAAATATTATTTTTCTGCCAGTTAAGTTGTCGAGGGCTCATTTCTTTTCCTGTGATAAAAAGGCTTCTGTTTCGACCGCCAAACCTTTCAGAGGAGCATTTGCAACCATTTGGCACCATTTTTGAGTGAATTGCCGAAAGTCAGATTTTTGATGAAATTGTGACCCCGGGGCTTAGGGATTTTTTCAAAAAAATATTTTTCTGCCGGTTAAGTTGCCGAGGACTGATTTCTTCTTTGTGATAAAAAGCCTTCTGTTTCGATCGCCAATCCTTTCAGGGGAGCATTTGCAACCGTTTGGCATCATTTTTGAGTGAATTGCCGAAAGTCAGATTTTTGATGAAATTGTGACCCCGGGGCTTAGGGATTTTTTCAAAAAAATATTTTTCTGCCGGTTAAGTTGTCGAGGGCTGATTTCTTTTTCTGTGATAAAAAGCCTTCTGTTTCGACCGCCAAACCTTTCAGGGGAGCATTTGCAACCGTTTGGCACCATTTTTGAGTGAATTGCCGAAAGTCAGATTTTTGATGAAATTGTGACCCCGGGGCTTAGGGATTTTTTCAAAAAAATATTTTTCTGCCGGTTAAGTTGTCGAGGGCTGATTTCTTTTCCTGTGATAAAAAGCATTCTGTTTTGACCGCCAAACCTTTCAGGGGAGCATTTGCAACCGTTTGGCACCATTTTTGATTGATTTGCCGAAAGTCATATTTTTTATGAAATTGTGACCCCGGGGCTTAGGGATTCTTTCAAAATATTATTTTTCTGCCAGTTAAGTTGTCGAGGGCTCATTTCTTTTCCTGTGATAAAAAGGCTTCTGTTTCGACCGCCAAACCTTTCAGGGGAGCATTTGCAACTGTTTGGCACCATTTTTGATTGAATTGCCGAAAGTCAGATTTTTGATGAAATTGTGACCCCGGGGCTTAGGGATTTTTTCAAAAAAATATTTTTCTGCCGGTTAAGTTGCCGAGGACTGATTTCTTCTTTGTGATAAAAAGCCTTCTGTTTCGATCGCCAAACCTTTCATGGGAGCATTTGCAACCGTTTGGCATCATTTTTGAGTGAATTGCCGAAAGTCAGATTTTTGATGAAATTGTGACCCCGGGGCTTAGGGATTTTTTCAAAAAAATATTTTTCTGCCGGTTAAGTTGTCGAGGGCTGATTTCTTGTTCTGTGATAAAAAGCCTTCTGTTTCGACCGCCAAACCTTTCAGGGGAGCATTTGCAACCGTTTGGCACCATTTTTGAGTGAATTGCCGAAAGTCAGATTTTTGATGAAATTGTGACCCCGGGGCTTAGGGATTTTTTCAAAAAAATATTTTTCTGCCGGTTAAGTTGTCGAGGGCTGATTTCTTGTTCTGTGTTAAAAAGCATTCTGTTTTGACCGCCAAACCTTTCAGGGGAGCATTTGCAACCGTTTGGCACCATTTTTGAGTGAATTGCCGAAAGTCAGATTTTTGATGAAATTGTGACCCCGGGGCTTAGGGATTTTTTCAAAAAAATATTTTTCTGCCGGTTAAGTTGTCGAGGGCTGATTTCTTTTCCTGTGATAAAAAGCATTCTGTTTCGACCGCCAAACCTTTCAGGGGAGCATTTGCAACCGTTTGGCATCATTTTTGAGTGAATTGCCGAAAGTCAGATTTTTGATGAAATTGTGACCCCGGGGCTTAGGGATTTTTTCAAAAAAATATTTTTCTGCCAGTTAAGTTGTCGAGGGCTGATTTCTTTTCCTGTGATAAAAAGCCTTCTGTTTTGACGGCCAAACCTTTCAGGGGAGCATTTGCAACCGTTTGGCACCATTTTTGATTGATTTGCCGAAAGTCAGATTTTTTATGAAATTGTGACCCCGGGGCTTAGGGATTTTTTGAAAAAAATAATTTTCTGCCGGTTAAGTTGTCGAGAGCTCATTTCTTTTCCTGTGATAAAAAGCCTTCTGTTTCGACCGCCAAACCTTTCAGGGGAGCATTTGCAACCATTTGGCACCATTTTTGATTGAATTGCCGAAAGTCAGATTTTTGATGAAATTGTGACCCCGGGGCTTAGGGATTTTTTCAAAAAAATATTTTTCTGCCGGTTAAGTTGTTGAGGGCTGATTTCTTTTCCTGTGATAAAAAGCCTTCTGTTTCGACCGCCAAACCTTTCAGGGGAGCATTTGCAACCGTTTGGCATCATTTTTGAGTGAATTGCCGAAAGTCAGATTTTTAATGAAATTGTGACCCCGGGGCTTAGGGATTTTTTCAAAAAAATATTTTTCTGCCAGTTAAGTTGTTGAGGGCTGATTTCTTGTTCTGTGATAAAAAGCATTCTGTTTCGACCGCCAAACCTTTCAGGGGAGCATTTGCAACTGTTTGGCACCATTTTTGATTGAATTGCCGAAAGTCAGATTTTTGATGAAATTGTGACCCCGGGGCTTAGGGATTTTTTCAAAAAAATATTTTTCTGCCGGTTAAGTTGCCGAGGACTGATTTCTTCTTTGTGATAAAAAGCCTTCTGTTTCGATCGCCAAACCTTTCATGGGAGCATTTGCAACCGTTTGGCATCATTTTTGAGTGAATTGCCGAAAGTCAGATTTTTGATGAAATTGTGACCCCGGGGCTTAGGGATTTTTTCAAAAAAATATTTTTCTGCCGGTTAAGTTGTCGAGGGCTGATTTCTTGTTCTGTGATAAAAAGCCTTCTGTTTCGACCGCCAAACCTTTCAGGGGAGCATTTGCAACCGTTTGGCACCATTTTTGAGTGAATTGCCGAAAGTCAGATTTTTGATGAAATTGTGACCCCGGGGCTTAGGGATTTTTTCAAAAAAATATTTTTCTGCCGGTTAAGTTGTCGAGGGCTGATTTCTTGTTCTGTGTTAAAAAGCATTCTGTTTTGACCGCCAAACCTTTCAGGGGAGCATTTGCAACCGTTTGGCACCATTTTTGAGTGAATTGCCGAAAGTCAGATTTTTGATGAAATTGTGACCCCGGGGCTTAGGGATTTTTTCAAAAAAATATTTTTCTGCCGGTTAAGTTGTCGAGGGCTGATTTCTTTTCCTGTGATAAAAAGCATTCTGTTTCGACCGCCAAACCTTTCAGGGGAGCATTTGCAACCGTTTGGCATCATTTTTGAGTGAATTGCCGAAAGTCAGATTTTTGATGAAATTGTGACCCCGGGGCTTAGGGATTTTTTCAAAAAAATATTTTTCTGCCAGTTAAGTTGTCGAGGGCTGATTTCTTTTCCTGTGATAAAAAGCCTTCTGTTTTGACGGCCAAACCTTTCAGGGGAGCATTTGCAACCGTTTGGCACCATTTTTGATTGATTTGCCGAAAGTCAGATTTTTTATGAAATTGTGACCCCGGGGCTTAGGGATTTTTTGAAAAAAATAATTTTCTGCCGGTTAAGTTGTCGAGAGCTCATTTCTTTTCCTGTGATAAAAAGCCTTCTGTTTCGACCGCCAAACCTTTCAGGGGAGCATTTGCAACCATTTGGCACCATTTTTGATTGAATTGCCGAAAGTCAGATTTTTGATGAAATTGTGACCCCGGGGCTTAGGGATTTTTTCAAAAAAATATTTTTCTGCCGGTTAAGTTGTTGAGGGCTGATTTCTTTTCCTGTGATAAAAAGCCTTCTGTTTCGACCGCCAAACCTTTCAGGGGAGCATTTGCAACCGTTTGGCATCATTTTTGAGTGAATTGCCGAAAGTCAGATTTTTAATGAAATTGTGACCCCGGGGCTTAGGGATTTTTTCAAAAAAATATTTTTCTGCCAGTTAAGTTGTTGAGGGCTGATTTCTTGTTCTGTGATAAAAAGCATTCTGTTTCGACCGCCAAACCTTTCAGGGGAGCATTTGCAACCGTTTGGCACCATTTTTGAGTGAATTGCCGAAAGTCAGATTTTTGATGAAATTGTGACCCTGGGGCTTAGGGATTCTTTCAAAATATTATTTTTCTGCCAGTTAAGTTGTCGAGGGCTCATTTCTTTTCCTGTGATAAAAAGGCTTCTGTTTCGACCGCCAAACCTTTCAGGGGAGCATTTGCAACCGTTTGGCACCATTTTTGAGTGAATTGCCGAAAGTCAGATTTTTGATGAAATTGTGACCCCGGGGCTTAGGGATTTTTTCAAAAAAATATTTTTCTGCCGGTTAAGTTGCCGAGGACTGATTTCTTCTTTGTGATAAAAAGCCTTCTGTTTCGACCGCCAAACCTTTCAGGGGAGCATTTGCAACCGTTTGGCACCATTTTTGAGTGAATTGCCGAAAGTCAGATTTTTGATGAAATTGTGACCCCGGGGCTTAGGGATTTTTTCAAAAAAATATTTTTTCTGCCAGTTAAGTTGTTGAGGGCTCATTTCTTTTCCTGTGATAAAAAGCCTTCTGTTTCGACCGCCAAACCTTTCAGGGGAGCATTTGCAACCGTTTGGCATCATTTTGGATTGAATTGCCGAAAGTCAGATTTTTGATGAAATTGTGACCCCGGGGCTTAGGGATTTTTTCAAAAAAATATTTTTCTGCCGGTTAAGTTGTCGAGGGCTCATTTCTTTTCCTGTGATAAAAAGCCTTCTGTTTCGACCGCCAAACCTTTCAGGGGAGCATTTGCAACCGTTTGGCATCATTTTTGAGTGAATTGCCGAAAGTCAGATTTTTAATGAAATTGTGACCCCGGGGCTTAGGGATTTTTTCAAAAAAATATTTTTCTGCCAGTTAAGTTGTTGAGGACTCATTTCTTTTCCTGTGATAAAAAGGCTTCTGTTTCGACCGCCAAACCTTTCAGGGGAGCATTTGCAACCGTTTGGCACCATTTTTGAGTGAATTGCCGAAAGTCAGATTTTTTATGAAATTGTGACCCCGGGGCTTAGGGATTTTTTCAAAAAAATATTTTTCTGCCGGTTAAGTTGTCGAGGGCTGATTTCTTTTCCTGTGATAAAAAGAATTCTGTTTTGACCGCCAAACCTTTCAGGGGAGCATTTGCAACCGTTTGGCACCATTTTTGAGTGAATTGCCGAAAGTCAGATTTTTAATGAAATTGTGACCCCGGGGCTTAGGGATTTTTTCAAAAAAATATTTTTCTGCCAGTTAAGTTGTCGAGGGCTCATTTCTTTTCCTGTGATAAAAAGCCTTCTGTTTCGACCGCCAAACCTTTCAGGGGAACATTTGCAACCGTTTGGCACCATGTTCGAGTGAATTGCCGAAAGTCAGATTTTTGATGAAATTGTGACCCTGGGGATTAGGGATTTTTTCAAAAAAATATTTTTCTGCCGGTTAAGTTGTCGAGGGCTGATTTCTTGTTCTGTGATAAAAAGCATTCTGTTTTGACCGCCAAACCTTTCAGGGGAGCATTTGCAACCGTTTGGCAACATTTTTGAGTGAATTGCCGAAAGTCAGATTTTCGATGAAATTGTGACCCCGGGGCTTAGGGATTTTTTCAAAAAAATATTTTTCTGCCAGTTAAGTTGTCGAGGGCTCATTTCTTTTCCTGTGATAAAAAGCCTTCTGTTTCGACCGCCAAACCTTTCAGGGGAGCATTTGCAACCGTTTGGCACCATTTTTGAGTGAATTGCCGAAAGTCAGATTTTTGATGAAATTGTGACCCCGGGGCTTAGGGATTTTTTCAAAAAAATATTTTTCTGCCGGTTAAGTTGTCCAGGGCTGATTTCTTTTCCTGTGATAAAAAGCCTTCTGTTTTGACGGCCAAACCTTTCAGGGGAGCATTTGCAACCGTTTGGCATCATTTTTCAGTGAATTGCCGAAAGTCAGATTTTTGATGAAATTGTGACCCCGGGGCTTAGGGATTTTTTCAAAAAAATATTTTTCTGCCGGTTAAGTTGCCGAGGACTGATTTCTTCTTTGTGATAAAAAGCCTTCTGTTTTGATCGCCAAACATTTCAGGGGAGCATTTGCAACCGTTTCGCATCATTTTTGATTGAATTGCCGAAAGTCAGATTTTTGATGAAATTGTGACCCCGGGGCTTAGGGATTTTTTCAAAAAAATATTTTTCTGCCGGTTAAGTTGCCGAGGACTGATTTCTTCTTTGTGATAAAAAGCCTTCTGTTTTGATCGCCAAACATTTCAGGGGAGCATTTGCAACCGTTTGGCACCATTTTTGAGTGAATTGCCGAAAGTCAGATTTTTGATGAAATTCTGACCCCGGGGCTTAGGGATTTTTTCAAAAAAATATTTTTCTGCCAGTTAAGTTGTCGAGGGCTGATTTCTTTTCCTGTGATAAAAAGCCTTCTGTTTCGACCGCCAAACCTTTCAGGGGAGCATTTGCAACCATTTGGCACCATTTTTGATTGAATTGCCGAAAGTCAGATTTTTGATGAAATTGTGACCCCGGGGCTTAGGGATTTTTTCAAAAAAATATTTTTCTGCCGGTTAAGTTGCCGAGGACTGATTTCTTCTTTGTGATAAAAAGCCTTCTGTTTTGATCGCCAAACATTTCAGGGGAGCATTTGCAACCGTATGGCACCATTTTTGATTGAATTGCCGAAAGTCAGATTTTTAATGAAATTGTGACCCCGGGGCTTAGGGATTTTTTCAAAAAAATATTTTTCTGCCAGTTAAGTTGTTGAGGGCTGATTTCTTGTTCTGTGATAAAAAGCATTCTGTTTCGACCGCCAAACCTTTCAGGGGAGCATTTGCAACCGTTTGGCACCATTTTTGAGTGAATTGCCGAAAGTCAGATTTTTGATGAAATTGTGACCCCGGGGCTTAGGGATTCTTTCAAAATATTATTTTTCTGCCAGTTAAGTTGTCGAGGGCTCATTTCTTTTCCTGTGATAAAAAGGCTTCTGTTTCGACCGCCAAACCTTTCAGGGGAGCATTTGCAACCGTTTGGCACCATTTTTGAGTGAATTGCCGAAAGTCAGATTTTTGATGAAATTGTGACCCCGGGGCTTAGGGATTTTTTCAAAAAAATATTTTTCTGCCGGTTAAGTTGCCGAGGACTGATTTCTTCTTTGTGATAAAAAGCCTTCTGTTTCGACCGCCAAACCTTTCAGGGGAGCATTTGCAACCGTTTGGCACCATTTTTGAGTGAATTGCCGAAAGTCAGATTTTTGATGAAATTGTGACCCCGGGGCTTAGGGATTTTTTCAAAAAAATATTTTTTCTGCCAGTTAAGTTGTTGAGGGCTCATTTCTTTTCCTGTGATAAAAAGCATTCTGTTTTGACCGCCAAACCTTTCAGGGGAGCATTTGCAACCGTTTGGCAACATTTTTGAGTGAATTGCCGAAAGTCAGATTTTCGATGAAATTGTGACCCCGGGGCTTAGGGATTTTTTCAAAAAAATATTTTTCTGCCAGTTAAGTTGTCGAGGGCTCATTTCTTTTCCTGTGATAAAAAGCCTTCTTTTTCGACCGCCAAACCTTTCAGGGGAGCATTTGCAACCGTTTGGCACCATTTTTGAGTGAATTGCCGAAAGTCAGATTTTTGATGAAATTGTGACCCCGGGGCTTAGGGATTTTTTCAAAAAAATATTTTTCTGCCGGTTAAGTTGTCCAGGGCTGATTTCTTTTCCTGTGATAAAAAGCCTTCTGTTTTGACGGCCAAACCTTTCAGGGGAGCATTTGCAACCGTTTGGCATCATTTTTCAGTGAATTGCCGAAAGTCAGATTTTTGATGAAATTGTGACCCCGGGGCTTAGGGATTTTTTCAAAAAAATATTTTTCTGCCGGTTAAGTTGCCGAGGACTGATTTCTTCTTTGTGATAAAAAGCCTTCTGTTTTGATCGCCAAACATTTCAGGGGAGCATTTGCAACCGTTTCGCATCATTTTTGATTGAATTGCCGAAAGTCAGATTTTTGATGAAATTGTGACCCCGGGGCTTAGGGATTTTTTCAAAAAAATATTTTTCTGCCGGTTAAGTTGCCGAGGACTGATTTCTTCTTTGTGATAAAAAGCCTTCTGTTTTGATCGCCAAACATTTCAGGGGAGCATTTGCAACCGTTTGGCACCATTTTTGAGTGAATTGCCGAAAGTCAGATTTTTGATGAAATTGTGACCCCGGGGCTTAGGGATTTTTTCAAAAAAATATTTTTCTGCCAGTTAAGTTGTCGAGGGCTGATTTCTTTTCCTGTGATAAAAAGCCTTCTGTTTCGACCGCCAAACCTTTCAGGGGAGCATTTGCAACCATTTGGCACCATTTTTGATTGAATTGCCGAAAGTCAGATTTTTGATGAAATTGTGACCCCGGGGCTTAGGGATTTTTTCAAAAAAATATTTTTCTGCCGGTTAAGTTGCCGAGGACTGATTTCTTCTTTGTGATAAAAAGCCTTCTGTTTTGATCGCCAAACATTTCAGGGGAGCATTTGCAACCGTATGGCACCATTTTTGATTGAATTGCCGAAAGTCAGATTTTTAATGAAATTGTGACCCCGGGGCTTAGGGATTTTTTCAAAAAAATATTTTTCTGCCAGTTAAGTTGTTGAGGGCTGATTTCTTGTTCTGTGATAAAAAGCATTCTGTTTCGACCGCCAAACCTTTCAGGGGAGCATTTGCAACCGTTTGGCACCATTTTTGAGTGAATTGCCGAAAGTCAGATTTTTGATGAAATTGTGACCCCGGGGCTTAGGGATTCTTTCAAAATATTATTTTTCTGCCAGTTAAGTTGTCGAGGGCTCATTTCTTTTCCTGTGATAAAAAGGCTTCTGTTTCGACCGCCAAACCTTTCAGGGGAGCATTTGCAACCGTTTGGCACCATTTTTGAGTGAATTGCCGAAAGTCAGATTTTTGATGAAATTGTGACCCCGGGGCTTAGGGATTTTTTCAAAAAAATATTTTTCTGCCGGTTAAGTTGCCGAGGACTGATTTCTTCTTTGTGATAAAAAGCCTTCTGTTTCGACCGCCAAACCTTTCAGGGGAGCATTTGCAACCGTTTGGCACCATTTTTGAGTGAATTGCCGAAAGTCAGATTTTTGATGAAATTGTGACCCCGGGGCTTAGGGATTTTTTCAAAAAAATATTTTTTCTGCCAGTTAAGTTGTTGAGGGCTCATTTCTTTTCCTGTGATAAAAAGCCTTCTGTTTCGACCGCCAAACCTTTCAGGGGAGCATTTGCAACCGTTTGGCATCATTTTTGAGTGAATTGCCGAAAGTCAGATTTTTGATGAAATTGTGACCCCGGGGCTTAGGGATTTTTTCAAAAAAATATTTTTCTGCCGGTTAAGTTGCCGAGGACTGATTTCTTCTTTGTGATAAAAAGCCTTCTGTTTTGATCGCCAAACATTTCAGGGGAGCATTTGCAACCGTTTCGCATCATTTTTGATTGAATTGCCGAAAGTCAGATTTTTTATGAAATTGTGACCCCGGGTCTTAGGGATTTTTTCAAAAAAATATTTTTCTGCCGGTTAAGTTGTCGAGGGCTGATTTCTTTTCCTGTGATAAAAAGCATTCTGTTTTGACCGCCAAACCTTTCAGGGGAGCATTTGCAACCGTTTGGCATCATTTTTGAGTGAATTGCCGAAAGTCAGATTTTTGATGAAATTGTGACCCCGGGGCTTAGGGATTTTTTCAAAAAAATATTTTTCTGCCGGTTAAGTTGCCGAGTGCTCATTTCTTTTCCTGTGATAAAAAGCCTTCTGTTTTGACGGCCAAACCTTTCAGCGGAGCATTTGCAACCGTATGGCACCATGTTTGAGTGAGTTTCCGAAAGTCAGATTTTTGATGAAATTGTGACCCCGGGGCTTAGGGATTTTTTCAAAAAAATATTTTTCTGCCAGTTAAGTTGTCGAGGGCTCATTTCTTTTCCTGTGATAAAAAGCCTTCTGTTTCGACCGCCAAACCTTTCAGGGGAGCATTTGCAACCGTTTGGCATCATTTTTGAGTGAATTGCCGAAAGTCAGATTTTTGATGAAATTGTGACCCCGGGGCTTAGGGATTTTTTCAAAAAAATATTTTTCTGCCGGTTAAGTTGTCGAGGGCTGATTTCTTTTCCTGTGATAAAAAGCCTTCTGTTTTGACGGCCAAACCTTTCAGCGGAGCATTTGCAACCGTTTGGAACCATTTTTGATTGATTTGCCGAAAGTCAGATTTTTGATGAAATTGTGACCCCGGGGCTTAGGGATTTTTTCAAAAAAATATTTTTCTGCCAGTTAAGTTGTTGAGGGCTCATTTCTTTTCCTGTGATAAAAAGCCTTCTGTTTCGACCGCCAAACCTTTCAGCGGAGCATTTGCAACCGTTTGGCACCATTTTTGAGTGAATTGCCGAAAGTCAGATTTTTGATGAAATTCTGACCCCGGGGCTTAGGGATTTTTTCAAAAAAATATTTTTCTGCCAGTTAAGTTGTCGAGGGCTCATTTCTTTTCCTGCGATAAAAAGCCTTCTGTTTCGACCGCCAAACCTTTCAGCGGAGCATTTGCAACCGTATGGCACCATGTTTGAGTGAGTTTCCGAAAGTCAGATTTTTGATGAAATTGTGACCCCGGGGCTTAGGGATTTTTTCAAAAAAATATTTTTCTGCCGGTTAAGTTGTCGAGGGCTGATTTCTTTTCCTGTGATAAAAAGCCTTCTGTTTCGACCGCCAAACCTTTCAGGGGAGCATTTGCAACCGTTTGGCACCATTTTTGAGTGAATTGCAGAAAGTCAGATTTTTGATGAAATTGTGACCCCGGGGCTTAGGGATTTTTTTCAAAAAAATATTTTTCTGCCGGTTAAGTTGTCGAGGGCTGATTTCTTTTCCTGTGATAAAAAGCCTTCTGTTTTGACGGGCAAACCTTTCAGGGGAGCATTTGCAACCGTTTGGCATCATTTTTGATTAAATTGCCGAAAGTCAGATTTTTTATGAAATTGTGACCCCAGGGCTTAGGGATTTTTTCAAAAAAATATTTTTCTGCCAGTTAAGTTGTCGAGGGCTCATTTCTTTTCCTGTGATAAAAAGCCTTCTGTTTCGACCACCAAACCTTTCAGCGGAGCATTTGCAACCGTTTGGCATCATTTTTGAGTGAATTGCCGAAAGTCAGATTTTTAATGAAATTGTGACCCCGGGGGTAAGGGATTTTTTCAAAAAAATATTTTTCTGCCAGTTAAGTTTTTGAGGGCTGATTTCTTGTTCTGTGATATAAAGCATTCTGTTTCGACCGCCAAACCTTTCAGCGGAGCATTTGCAACCGTTTGGCACCATTTTTGATTGATTTGCCGAAAGTCAGATTTTTTATGAAATTGTGACCCCGGGGCTAAGGGATTTTTTCAAAATAATATTTTTCTGCCAGTTAAGTTGTCGAGGGCTCATTTCTTTTCCTGTGATAAAAAGGCTTCTGTTTCGACCGCCAAACCTTTCAGGGGAGCATTTGCAACCGTTTGGCACCATTTTTGAGTGAATTGCCGAAAGTCAGATTTTTGATGAAATTGTGACCCCGGGGCTTAGGGATTTTTTCAAAAAAATATTTTTCTGCCGGTTAAGTTGCCGAGGACTGATTTCTTCTTTGTGATAAAAAGGCTTCTGTTTCTACCGCCAAACCTTTCAGGGGAGCATTTGCAACCGTTTGGCACCATTTTTGAGTGAATTGCCGAAAGTCAGATTTTTAATGAAATTGTGACCCCGGGGCTTAGGGATTTTTTCAAAAAAATATTTTTCTGCCGGTTAAGTTGTCGAGGGCTCATTTCTTTTCCTGTGATAAAAAGGCTTCTGTTTCGACCGCCAACCCTTTCAGGGGAGCATTTGCAACCGTTTGGCACCATTTTTGAGTGAATTGCCGAAAGTCAGATTTTTGATGAAATTGTGACCCCGGGGCTTAGGGATTTTTTCAAAAAAATATTTTTCTGCCGGTTAAGTTGTCGAGGGCTGATTTCTTGTTCTGTGATAAAAAGCATTCTGTTTTGACCGCCAAACCTTTCAGGGGAGCATTTGCAACCGTTTGGCATCATTTTTGATTGAATTGCCGAAAGTCAGATTTTTTATGAAATTGTGACCCCGGGGCTTAGGGATTTTTTCAAAAAAATATTTTTCTGCCGGTTAAGTTGTCGAGGGCTGATTTCTTTTCCTGTGATAAAAAGCCTTCTGTTTTGACGGGCAAAACTTTCAGGGGAGCATTTGCAACCGTTTGGCATCATTTTTGATTGAATTGCCGAAAGTCAGATTTTTTATGAAATTGTGACCCCGGGGCTTAGGGATTTTTTCAAAAAAATATTTTTCTGCCAGTTAAGTTGTCGGGGGCTCATTTCTTTTCCTGTGATAAAAAGCCTTCTGTTTCGACCGCCAAACCTTTCAGCGGAGCATTTGCAACCGTATGGCACCATGTTTGAGTGAGTTTCCGAAAGTCAGATTTTTGATGAAATTCTGACCCCGGGGCTTAGGGATTTTTTCAAAAAAATATTTTTCTGCCAGTTAAGTTGTCGAGGGCTCATTTCTTTTCCTGTGATAAAAAGCCTTCTGTTTCGACCGCCAAACCTTTCAGGGGAGCATTTGCAACCGTTTCGCATCATTTTTGATTGAATTGCCGAAAGTCAGATTTTTTATGAAATTGTGACCCCGGGGCTTAGGGATTTTTTCAAAAAAATATTTTTCTGCCGGTTAAGTTGCCGAGGACTGATTTCTTCTTTGTGATAAAAAGCCTTCTGTTTTGATCGCCAAACATTTCAGGGGAGCATTTGCAACCGTTTGGCACCATTTTTGAGTGAATTGCCGAAAGTCAGATTTTTGATGAAATTGTGACCCCGGGGCTTAGGGATTTTTTCAAAAAAATATTTTTCTGCCAGTTAAG
This sequence comes from Podarcis cretensis, assembly GCF_951804945.1. Lineage (NCBI taxonomy): Eukaryota > Metazoa > Chordata > Lepidosauria > Squamata > Lacertidae > Podarcis > Podarcis cretensis. The sequence continues at coordinate 66,263,047 of NC_137179.1, forward strand.
TTGTCGAGGGCTGATTTCTTTTCCTGTGATAAAAAGCCTTCTGTTTCGACCGCCAAACCTTTCAGGGGAGCATTTGCAACCATTTGGCACCATTTTTGATTGAATTGCCGAAAGTCAGATTTTTGATGAAATTGTGACCCCGGGGCTTAGGGATTTTTTCAAAAAAATATTTTTCTGCCGGTTAAGTTGCCGAGGACTGATTTCTTCTTTGTGATAAAAAGCCTTCTGTTTTGATCGCCAAACATTTCAGGGGAGCATTTGCAACCGTATGGCACCATTTTTGATTGAATTGCCGAAAGTCAGATTTTTAATGAAATTGTGACCCCGGGGCTTAGGGATTTTTTCAAAAAAATATTTTTCTGCCAGTTAAGTTGTTGAGGGCTGATTTCTTGTTCTGTGATAAAAAGCATTCTGTTTCGACCGCCAAACCTTTCAGGGGAGCATTTGCAACCGTTTGGCACCATTTTTGAGTGAATTGCCGAAAGTCAGATTTTTGATGAAATTGTGACCCCGGGGCTTAGGGATTCTTTCAAAATATTATTTTTCTGCCAGTTAAGTTGTCGAGGGCTCATTTCTTTTCCTGTGATAAAAAGGCTTCTGTTTCGACCGCCAAACCTTTCAGGGGAGCATTTGCAACCGTTTGGCACCATTTTTGAGTGAATTGCCGAAAGTCAGATTTTTGATGAAATTGTGACCCCGGGGCTTAGGGATTTTTTCAAAAAAATATTTTTCTGCCGGTTAAGTTGCCGAGGACTGATTTCTTCTTTGTGATAAAAAGCCTTCTGTTTCGACCGCCAAACCTTTCAGGGGAGCATTTGCAACCGTTTGGCACCATTTTTGAGTGAATTGCCGAAAGTCAGATTTTTGATGAAATTGTGACCCCGGGGCTTAGGGATTTTTTCAAAAAAATATTTTTTCTGCCAGTTAAGTTGTTGAGGGCTCATTTCTTTTCCTGTGATAAAAAGCCTTCTGTTTCGACCGCCAAACCTTTCAGGGGAGCATTTGCAACCGTTTGGCATCATTTTGGATTGAATTGCCGAAAGTCAGATTTTTGATGAAATTGTGACCCCGGGGCTTAGGGATTTTTTCAAAAAAATATTTTTCTGCCGGTTAAGTTGTCGAGGGCTCATTTCTTTTCCTGTGATAAAAAGCCTTCTGTTTCGACCGCCAAACCTTTCAGGGGAGCATTTGCAACCGTTTGGCATCATTTTTGAGTGAATTGCCGAAAGTCAGATTTTTAATGAAATTGTGACCCCGGGGCTTAGGGATTTTTTCAAAAAAATATTTTTCTGCCAGTTAAGTTGTTGAGGACTCATTTCTTTTCCTGTGATAAAAAGGCTTCTGTTTCGACCGCCAAACCTTTCAGGGGAGCATTTGCAACCGTTTGGCACCATTTTTGAGTGAATTGCCGAAAGTCAGATTTTTTATGAAATTGTGACCCCGGGGCTTAGGGATTTTTTCAAAAAAATATTTTTCTGCCGGTTAAGTTGTCGAGGGCTGATTTCTTTTCCTGTGATAAAAAGAATTCTGTTTTGACCGCCAAACCTTTCAGGGGAGCATTTGCAACCGTTTGGCACCATTTTTGAGTGAATTGCCGAAAGTCAGATTTTTAATGAAATTGTGACCCCGGGGCTTAGGGATTTTTTCAAAAAAATATTTTTCTGCCAGTTAAGTTGTCGAGGGCTCATTTCTTTTCCTGTGATAAAAAGCCTTCTGTTTCGACCGCCAAACCTTTCAGGGGAACATTTGCAACCGTTTGGCACCATGTTCGAGTGAATTGCCGAAAGTCAGATTTTTGATGAAATTGTGACCCCGGGGCTTAGGGATTTTTTCAAAATAATATTTTTCTGCCGGTTAAGTTGTCGAGGGCTGATTTCTTGTTCTGTGATAAAAAGCATTCTGTTTTGACCGCCAAACCTTTCAGGGGAGCATTTGCAACCGTTTGGCAACATTTTTGAGTGAATTGCCGAAAGTCAGATTTTCGATGAAATTGTGACCCCGGGGCTTAGGGATTTTTTCAAAAAAATATTTTTCTGCCAGTTAAGTTGTCGAGGGCTCATTTCTTTTCCTGTGATAAAAAGCCTTCTGTTTCGACCGCCAAACCTTTCAGGGGAGCATTTGCAACCGTTTGGCACCATTTTTGAGTGAATTGCCGAAAGTCAGATTTTTGATGAAATTGTGACCCCGGGGCTTAGGGATTTTTTCAAAAAAATATTTTTCTGCCGGTTAAGTTGCCGAGGACTGATTTCTTCTTTGTGATAAAAAGCCTTCTGTTTTGATCGCCAAACATTTCAGGGGAGCATTTGCAACCGTTTCGCATCATTTTTGATTGAATTGCCGAAAGTCAGATTTTTTATGAAATTGTGACCCCGGGTCTTAGGGATTTTTTCAAAAAAATATTTTTCTGCCGGTTAAGTTGTCGAGGGCTGATTTCTTTTCCTGTGATAAAAAGCCTTCTGTTTTGACGGCCAAACCTTTCAGGGGAGCATTTGCAACCGTTTGGCATCATTTTTGAGTGAATTGCCGAAAGTCAGATTTTTGATGAAATTGTGACCCTGGGGCTTAGGGATTTTTTCAAAAAAATATTTTTCTGCCGGTTAAGTTGCCGAGGACTGATTTCTTCTTTGTGATAAAAAGCCTTCTGTTTTGATCGCCAAACATTTCAGGGGAGCATTTGCAACCGTTTGGCACCATTTTTGAGTGAATTGCCGAAAGTCAGATTTTTGATGAAATTGTGACCCCGGGGCTTAGGGATTTTTTCAAAAAAATATTTTTCTGCCAGTTAAGTTGTCGAGGGCTGATTTCTTTTCCTGTGATAAAAAGCCTTCTGTTTTGACGGCCAAACCTTTCAGGGGAGCATTTGCAACCGTTTGGCATCATTTTTGAGTGAATTGCCGAAAGTCAGATTTTTGATGAAATTGTGACCCCGGGGCTTAGGGATTTTTTCAAAAAAATATTTTTCTGCCGGTTAAGTTGCCGAGGACTGATTTCTTCTTTGTGATAAAAAGCCTTCTGTTTTGATCGCCAAACATTTCAGGGGAGCATTTGCAACCGTTTCGCATCATTTTTGATTGAATTGCCGAAAGTCAGATTTTTTATGAAATTGTGACCCCGGGTCTTAGGGATTTTTTCAAAAAAATATTTTTCTGCCGGTTAAGTTGTCGAGGGCTGATTTCTTGTTCTGTGATAAAAAGCCTTCTGTTTCGACCGGCAAACCTTTCAGGGGAGCATTTGCAACCGTTTGGCATCATTTTTGAGTGAATTGCCGAAAGTCAGATTTTTGATGAAATTGTGACCCCGGGGCTTAGGGATTTTTTCAAAAAAATATTTTTCTGCCGGTTAAGTTGCCGAGGACTGATTTCTTCTTTGTGATAAAAAGCCTTCTGTTTTGATCGCCAAACATTTCAGGGGAGCATTTGCAACCGTTTCGCATCATTTTTGATTGAATTGCCGAAAGTCAGATTTTTGATGAAATTGTGACCCCGGGGCTTAGGGATTTTTTCAAAAAAATATTTTTCTGCCGGTTAAGTTGCCGAGTGCTCATTTCTTTTCCTGTGATAAAAAGCCTTCTGTTTTGACGGCCAAACCTTTCAGGGGAGCATTTGCAACCGTTTGGCACCATTTTTGAGTGAATTGCAGAAAGTCAGATTTTTGATGAAATTGTGACCCCGGGGCTTAGGGATTTTTTTCAAAAAAATATTTTTCTGCCGGTTAAGTTGTCGAGGGCTGATTTCTTTTCCTGTGATAAAAAGCCTTCTGTTTTGACGGGCAAAACTTTCAGGGGAGCATTTGCAACCGTTTTGCATCATTTTTGATTGAATTGCCGAAAGTCAGATTTTTTATGAAATTGTGACCCCGGGGCTTAGGGATTTTTTCAAAAAAATATTTTTCTGCCAGTTAAGTTGTCGAGGGCTCATTTCTTTTCCTGTGATAAAAAGCCTTCTGTTTCGACCGCCAAACCTTTCAGCGGAGCATTTGCAACCGTATGGCACCATGTTTGAGTGAGTTTCCGAAAGTCAGATTTTTGATGAAATTGTGACCCCGGGGCTTAGGGATTTTTTCAAAAAAATATTTTTCTGCCAGTTAAGTTGTCGAGGGCTCATTTCTTTTCCTGTGATAAAAAGCCTTCTGTTTCGACCGCCAAACCTTTCAGGAGAGCATTTGCAACCGTTTGGCATCATTTTTGAGTGAATTGCCGAAAGTCAGATTTTTGATGAAATTGTGACCCCGGGGCTTAGGGATTTTTTCAAAAAAATATTTTTCTGCCGGTTAAGTTGTCGAGGGCTGATTTCTTTTCCTGTGATAAAAAGCCTTCTGTTTTGACGGCCAAACCTTTCAGCGGAGCATTTGCAACCGTTTGGAACCATTTTTGATTGATTTGCCGAAAGTCAGATTTTTGATGAAATTGTGACCCCGGGGCTTAGGGATTTTTTCAAAAAAATATTTTTCTGCCAGTTAAGTTGTTGAGGGCTCATTTCTTTTCCTGTGATAAAAAGCCTTCTGTTTCGACCGCCAAACCTTTCAGCGGAGCATTTGCAACCGTTTGGCACCATTTTTGAGTGAATTGCCGAAAGTCAGATTTTTGATGAAATTCTGACCCCGGGGCTTAGGGATTTTTTCAAAAAAATATTTTTCTGCCAGTTAAGTTGTCGAGGGCTCATTTCTTTTCCTGCGATAAAAAGCCTTCTGTTTCGACCGCCAAACCTTTCAGCGGAGCATTTGCAACCGTATGGCACCATGTTTGAGTGAGTTTCCGAAAGTCAGATTTTTGATGAAATTGTGACCCCGGGGCTTAGGGATTTTTTCAAAAAAATATTTTTCTGCCGGTTAAGTTGTCGAGGGCTGATTTCTTTTCCTGTGATAAAAAGCCTTCTGTTTCGACCGCCAAACCTTTCAGGGGAGCATTTGCAACCGTTTGGCACCATTTTTGAGTGAATTGCAGAAAGTCAGATTTTTGATGAAATTGTGACCCCGGGGCTTAGGGATTTTTTTCAAAAAAATATTTTTCTGCCGGTTAAGTTGTCGAGGGCTGATTTCTTTTCCTGTGATAAAAAGCCTTCTGTTTTGACGGGCAAACCTTTCAGGGGAGCATTTGCAACCGTTTGGCATCATTTTTGATTAAATTGCCGAAAGTCAGATTTTTTATGAAATTGTGACCCCAGGGCTTAGGGATTTTTTCAAAAAAATATTTTTCTGCCAGTTAAGTTGTCGAGGGCTCATTTCTTTTCCTGTGATAAAAAGGCTTCTGTTTCTACCACCAAACCTTTCAGCGGAGCATTTGCAACCGTTTGGCATCATTTTTGAGTGAATTGCCGAAAGTCAGATTTTTAATGAAATTGTGACCCCGGGGGTAAGGGATTTTTTCAAAAAAATATTTTTCTGCCAGTTAAGTTTTTGAGGGCTGATTTCTTGTTCTGTGATATAAAGCATTCTGTTTCGACCGCCAAACCTTTCAGCGGAGCATTTGCAACCGTTTGGCACCATTTTTGATTGATTTGCCGAAAGTCAGATTTTTTATGAAATTGTGACCCCGGGGCTAAGGGATTTTTTCAAAATAATATTTTTCTGCCAGTTAAGTTGTCGAGGGCTCATTTCTTTTCCTGTGATAAAAAGGCTTCTGTTTCGACCGCCAAACCTTTCAGGGGAGCATTTGCAACCGTTTGGCACCATTTTTGAGTGAATTGCCGAAAGTCAGATTTTTGATGAAATTGTGACCCCGGGGCTTAGGGATTTTTTCAAAAAAATATTTTTCTGCCGGTTAAGTTGCCGAGGACTGATTTCTTCTTTGTGATAAAAAGGCTTCTGTTTCTACCGCCAAACCTTTCAGGGGAGCATTTGCAACCGTTTGGCACCATTTTTGAGTGAATTGCCGAAAGTCAGATTTTTGATGAAATTGTGACCCCGGGGCTTAGGGATTTTTTCAAAAAAATATTTTTCTGCCGGTTAAGTTGTCGAGGGCTCATTTCTTTTCCTGTGATAAAAAGGCTTCTGTTTCGACCGCCAACCCTTTCAGGGGAGCATTTGCAACCGTTTGGCACCATTTTTGAGTGAATTGCCGAAAGTCAGATTTTTAATGAAATTGTGACCCCGGGGCTTAGGGATTTTTTCAAAAAAATATTTTTCTGCCAGTTAAGTTGTTGAGGGCTGATTTCTTGTTCTGTGATAAAAAGCATTCTGTTTCGACCGCCAAACCTTTCAGGGGAGCATTTGCAACCGTTTGGCACCATTTTTGAGTGAATTGCCGAAAGTCAGATTTTTGATGAAATTGTGACCCCGGGGCTTAGGGATTCTTTCAAAATATTATTTTTCTGCCAGTTAAGTTGTCGAGGGCTCATTTCTTTTCCTGTGATAAAAAGGCTTCTGTTTCGACCGCCAAACCTTTCAGGGGAGCATTTGCAACCGTTTGGCACCATTTTTGATTGAATTGCCGAAAGTCAGATTTTTTATGAAATTGTGACCCCGGGGCTTAGGGATTTTTTCAAAAAAATATTTTTCTGCCGGTTAAGTTGTCGAGGGCTGATTTCTTTTCCTGTGATAAAAAGCCTTCTGTTTTGACGGGCAAAACTTTCAGGGGAGCATTTGCAACCGTTTGGCATCATTTTTGATTGAATTGCCGAAAGTCAGATTTTTTATGAAATTGTGACCCCGGGGCTTAGGGATTTTTTCAAAAAAATATTTTTCTGCCAGTTAAGTTGTCGGGGGCTCATTTCTTTTCCTGTGATAAAAAGCCTTCTGTTTCGACCGCCAAACCTTTCAGCGGAGCATTTGCAACCGTATGGCACCATGTTTGAGTGAGTTTCCGAAAGTCAGATTTTTGATGAAATTCTGACCCCGGGGCTTAGGGATTTTTTCAAAAAAATATTTTTCTGCCAGTTAAGTTGTCGAGGGCTCATTTCTTTTCCTGTGATAAAAAGCCTTCTGTTTCGACCGCCAAACCTTTCAGGGGAGCATTTGCAACCGTATGGCACCATTTTTGATTGATTTGCCGAAAGTCAGATTTTTGATGAAATTGTGACCCCGGGGCTTAGGGATTTTTTCAAAAAAATATTTTTCTGCCAGTTAAGTTGTTGAGGGCTCATTTCTTTTCCTGTGATAAAAAGCCTTCTGTTTCGACCGCCAAACCTTTCAGCGGAGCATTTGCAACCGTTTGGCACCATTTTTGAGTGAATTTCCGAAAGTCAGATTTTTGATGAAATTCTGACCCCGGGGCTTAGGGATTTTTTCAAAAAAATATTTTTCTGCCAGTTAAGTTGTCGAGGGCTCATTTCTTTTCCTGCGATAAAAAGCCTTCTGTTTCGACCGCCAAACCTTTCAGCGGAGCATTTGCAACCGTATGGCACCATGTGTGAGTGAGTTTCCGAAAGTCAGATTTTTGATGAAATTGTGACCCCGGGGCTTAGGGATTTTTTCAAAAAAATATTTTTCTGCCGGTTAAGTTGTCGAGGGCTGATTTCTTTTCCTGTGATAAAAAGCCTTCTGTTTCGACCGCCAAACCTTTCAGGGGAGCATTTGCAACCGTTTGGCACCATTTTTGAGTGAATTGCAGAAAGTCAGATTTTTGATGAAATTGTGACCCCGGGGCTTAGGGATTTTTTTCAAAAAAATATTTTTCTGCCGGTTAAGTTGTCGAGGGCTGATTTCTTTTCCTGTGATAAAAAGCCTTCTGTTTTGACGGGCAAACCTTTCAGGGGAGCATTTGCAACCGTTTGGCATCATTTTTGATTGAATTGCCGAAAGTCAGATTTTTTATGAAATTGTGACCCCGGGGCTTAGGGATTTTTTCAAAAAAATATTTTTCTGCCAGTTAAGTTGTCGAGGGCTCATTTCTTTTCCTGTGATAGAAAGCCTTCTGTTTCAACCGCCAAACCTTTCAGCGGAGCATTTGCAACCGTATGGCACCATGTTTGAGTGAGTTTCCGAAAGTCAGATTTTTGATGAAATTGTGACCCCGGGGCTTAGGGATTTTTTCAAAAAAATATTTTTCTGCCAGTTAAGTTGTCGAGGGCTCATTTCTTTTCCTGTGATAAAAAGCCTTCTGTTTCGACCGCCAAACCTTTCAGGGGGGCATTTGCAACCGTTTGGCACCATTTTTGATTGAATTGCCGAAAGTCAGATTTTTGATGAAATTGTGACCCCGGGGCTTAGGGATTTTTTCAAAAAAATATTTTTCTGCCGGTTAAGTAGTCGAGGGCTGATTTCTTTTCCTGTGATAAAAAGCCTTCTGTTTCGACCACCAAACCTTTCAGCGGAGCATTTGCAACCGTTTGGCATCATTTTTGAGTGAATTGCCGAAAGTCAGATTTTTAATGAAATTGTGACCCCGGGGGTAAGGGATTTTTTCAAAAAAATATTTTTCTGCCAGTTAAGTTGTTGAGGGCTGATTTCTTGTTTTGTGATATAAAGCATTCTGTTTCGACCGCCAAACCTTTCAGCGGAGCATTTGCAACCGTTTGGCACCATTTTTGATTGATTTGCCGAAAGTCAGATTTTTTATGAAATTGTGACCCCGGGGCTAAGGGATTTTTTCAAAATAATATTTTTCTGCCAGTTAAGTTGTCGAGGGCTGATTTCTTGTTCTGTGATAAAAAGCATTCTGTTTCGACCGCCAAACCTTTCAGGGGAGCATTTGCAACCGTTTGGCACCATTTTTGAGTGAATTGCCGAAAGTCAGATTTTTGATGAAATTGTGACCCCGGGGCTTAGGGATTTTTTCAAAAAAATATTTTTCTGCCGGTTAAGTTGCCGAGGACTGATTTCTTCTTTGTGATAAAAAGGCTTCTGTTTCTACCGCCAAACCTTTCAGGGGAGCATTTGCAACCGTTTGGCACCATTTTTGAGTGAATTGCCGAAAGTCAGATTTTTGATGAAATTGTGACCCCGGGGCTTAGGGATTTTTTCAAAAAAATATTTTTCTGCCGGTTAAGTTGTCGAGGGCTGATTTCTTGTTCTGTGATAAAAAGCCTTCTGTTTCGACCGCCAAACCTTTCAGCGGAGCATTTGCAACCGTATGGCACCATGTTTGAGTGAGTTTCCGAAAGTCAGATTTTTGATGAAATTGTGACCCCGGGGCTTAGGGATTTTTTCAAAAAAATATTTTTCTGCCGGTTAAGTTGTCGAGGGCTGATTTCTTGTTCTGTGATAAAAAGCATTCTGTTTTGACCGCCAAACCTTTCAGGGGAGCATTTGCAACCGTTTGGCATCATTTTTGATTGAATTGCCGAAAGTCAGATTTTTTATGAAATTGTGACCCCGGGGCTTAGGGATTTTTTCAAAAAAATATTTTTCTGCCGGTTAAGTTGTCGAGGGCTGATTTCTTGTTCTGTGATAAAAAGCATTCTGTTTTGACCGCCAAACCTTTCAGGGGAGCATTTGCAACCGTTTGGCACCATTTTTGAGTGAATTGCCGAAAGTCAGATTTTTGATGAAATTGTGACCCCGGGGCTTAGGGATTTTTTCAAAAAAATATTTTTCTGCCGGTTAAGTTGTCGAGGGCTGATTTCTTGTTCTGTGATAAAAAGCATTCTGTTTTGACCGCCAAACCTTTCAGGGGAGCATTTGCAACCGTTTAGCATCATTTTTGATTGAATTGCCGAAAGTCAGATTTTTTATGAAATTGTGACCCCGGGGCTTAGGGATTTTTTCAAAAAAATATTTTTCTGCCGGTTAAGTTGTCGAGGGCTGATTTCTTGTTCTGTGATAAAAAGCCTTCTGTTTCGACCGCCAAACCTTTCAGGGGAGCATTTGCAACCGTTTGGCATCATTTTTGAGTGAATTGCCGAAAGTGAGATTTTTAATGAAATTGTGACCCCGGGGCTTAGGGATTTTTTCAAAAAAATATTTTTCTGCCGGTTATGTTGTCGAGGGCTGATTTCTTGTTCTGTGATAAAAAGCCTTCTGTTTCGACCGCCAAACCTTTCAGCGGAGCATTTGCAACCGTATGGCACCTTGTTTGAGTGAGTTTCCGAAAGTCAGATTTTTTATGAAATTCTGACCCCGGGGCTTAGGGATTTTTTCAAAATAATATTTTTCTGCCAGTTAAGTTGTCGAGGGCTCATTTCTTTTCCTGTGATAAAAAGGCTTCTGTTTCGACCACCAAACCTTTCAGGGGAGCATTTGCAACCGTTTGGCACCATTTTTGAGTGAATTGCCGAAAGTGAGATTTTTAATGAAATTGTGACCCCGGGGGTAAGCGATTTTTTCAAAAAAATATTTTTCTGCCGGTTATGTTGTCGAGGGCTGATTTCTTGTTCTGTGATAAAAAGCCTTCTGTTTCGACCGCCAAACCTTTCAGCGGAGCATTTGCAACCGTGTGGCATCATGTTTGATTGAACTGCCGAAAGTCAGATTTTTGATGAAATTGTGACCCCGGGGCTTAGGGATTTTTTGAAAAAAATAATTTTCTGCCGGTTAATTTGTCGAGGGCTGATTTCTTGTTCTGTGATAAAAAGCCTTCTGTTTCGACCGCCAAACCTTTCAGGGGAGCATTTGCAACCGTTTGGCACCATTTTTGAGTGAATTGCCAAAAGTCTGATTTTTGATGAAATTGTGACCCCGGGGCTTAGGGATTTTTTCAAAAAAATATTTTTCTGCCGGTTAAGTTGTCGAGGGCTGATTTCTTGTTCTGTGATAAAAAGCCTTCTGTTTCGACCGCCAAACCTTTCAGCGGAGCATTTCGAACCGTTTGGCACCATTTTTGAGTGAATTGCCGAAAGTCAGATTTTTGATGAAATTGTGACCCCGGGGCTTAGGGATTTTTTCAAAAAAATATTTTTCTGCCGGTTAAGTTGTCGAGGGCTGATTTCTTTTCCTGTGATAAAAAGCATTCTGTTTTGACCGCCAAACCTTTCAGGGGAGCATTTGCAACCGTTTGGCACCATGTTTGAGTGAGTTTCCGAAAGTCAGATTTTTGATGAAATTCTGACCCCGGGGCTTAGGGATTTTTTCAAAAAAATATTTTTCTGCCAGTTAAGTTGTCGAGGGCTCATTTCTTTTCCTGCGATAAAAAGCCTTCTGTTTTGACGGGCAAACCTTTCAGTGGAGCATTTGCAACCGTTTGGCATCATTTTTGATTGAATTGCCGAAAGTCAGATTTTTTATGAAATTCTGACCCCGGGGCTTAGGGATTTTTTCAAAAAAATATTTTTCTGCCAGTTAAGTTGTCGAGGGCTCATTTCTTTTCCTGTGATAGAAAGCCTTCTGTTTCAACCGCCAAACCTTTCAGCGGAGCATTTGCAACCGTATGGCACCATGTTTGAGTGAGTTTCCGAAAGTCAGATTTTTGATGAAATTGTGACCCCGGGGCTTAGGGATTTTTTCAAAAAAATATTTTTCTGCCAGTTAAGTTGTCGAGGGCTCATTTCTTTTCCTGTGATAAAAAGCCTTCTGTTTCGACCGCCAAACCTTTCAGGGGGGCATTTGCAACCGTTTGGCACCATTTTTGATTGAATTGCCGAAAGTCAGATTTTTGATGAAATTGTGACCCCGGGGCTTAGGGATTTTTTCAAAAAAATATTTTTCTGCCGGTTAAGTAGTCGAGGGCTGATTTCTTTTCCTGTGATAAAAAGCCTTCTGTTTCGACCACCAAACCTTTCAGCGGAGCATTTGCAACCGTTTGGCATCATTTTTGAGTGAATTGCCGAAAGTCAGATTTTTAATGAAATTGTGACCCCGGGGGTAGGGGATTTTTTCAAAAAAATATTTTTCTGCCAGTTAAGTTGTTGAGGGCTGATTTCTTGTTCTGTGATATAAAGCATTCTGTTTCGACCACCAAACCTTTCAGCGGAGCATTTGCAACCGTTTGGAACCATTTTTGATTGATTTGCCGAAAGTCAGATTTTTTATGAAATTGTGACCCCGGGGCTAAGGGATTTTTTCAAAATAATATTTTTCTGCCAGTTAAGTTGTCGAGGGCTCATTTCTTTTCCTGTGATAAAAAGGCTTCTGTTTCGACCGCCAAACCTTTCAGGGGAGCATTTGCAACCGTTTGGCACCATTTTTGAGTGAATTGCCGAAAGTCAGATTTTTGATGAAATTGTGACCCCGGGGCTTAGGGATTTTTTCAAAAAAATATTTTTCTGCCGGTTAAGTTGCCGAGGACTGATTTCTTCTTTGTGATAAAAAGGCTTCTGTTTCTACCGCCAAACCTTTCAGGGGAGCATTTGCAACCGTTTGGCACCATTTTTGAGTGAATTGCCGAAAGTCAGATTTTTGATGAAATTGTGACCCCGGGGCTTAGGGATTTTTTCAAAAAAATATTTTTCTGCCGGTTAAGTTGTCGAGGGCTGATTTCTTGTTCTGTGATAAAAAGCCTTCTGTTTCGACCGCCAAACCTTTCAGCGGAGCATTTGCAACCGTATGGCACCATGTTTGAGTGAGTTTCCGAAAGTCAGATTTTTGATGAAATTGTGACCCCGGGGCTTAGGGATTTTTTCAAAAAAATATTTTTCTGCCAGTTAAGTTGTTGAGGGCTGATTTCTTTTCCTGTGATAAAAAGCCTTCTGTTTCGACCGCCAAACCTTTCAGGGGAGCATTTGCAACCGTTTGGCATCATTTTTGAGTGAATTGCCGAAAGTCAGATTTTTAATGAATTTGTGACCCCGGGGGTAAGGGATTTTTTCAAAAAAATATTTTTCTGCCAGTTAAGTTGTTGAGGGCTCATTTCTTTTCCTGTGATAAAAAGCATTCTGTTTCGACCGCCATACCTTTCAGGGGAGCATTTGCAACCGTTTGGCACCATTTTTGAGTGAATTGCCGAAAGTCAGATTTTTGATGAAATTGTGACCCCGGGGCTTAGGGATTTTTTCAAAAAAATATTTTTCTGCCGGTTAAGTTGTCGAGGGCTGATTTCTTGTTCTGTGATAAAAAGCCTTCTGTTTCGACCGCCAAACCTTTCAGCGGAGCATTTGCAACCGTATGGCACCATGTTTGAGTGAGTTTCCGAAAGTCAGATTTTTGATGAAATTGTGACCCCGGGGCTTAGGGATTTTTTCAAAAAAATATTTTTCTGCCGGTTAAGTTGTCGAGGGCTGATTTCTTGTTCTGTGATAAAAAGCATTCTGTTTTGACCGCCAAACCTTTCAGGGGAGCATTTGCAACCGTTTGGCATCATTTTTGATTGAATTGCCGAAAGTCAGATTTTTTATGAAATTGTGACCCCGGGGCTTAGGGATTTTTTCAAAAAAATATATTTCTGCCGGTTAAGTTGTCGAGGGCTGATTTCTTTTCCTGTGATAAAAAGAATTCTGTTTTGACCGCCAAACCTTTCAGGGGAGCATTTGCAACCGTTTGGCACCATTTTTGAGTGAATTGCCAAAAGTCAGATTTTTGATGAAATTGTGACCCCGGGGCTTAGGGATTTTTTCAAAAAAATATTTTTCTGCCAGTTAAGTTGTCGAGGGCTCATTTCTTTTCCTGTGATAAAAAGCCTTCTCTTTCGACCGCCAAACCTTTCAGCGGAGCATTTGCAACCGTATGGCACCATGTTTGAGTGTGTTTCCGAAAGTCAGATTTTTGATGAAATTCTGACCCCGGGGCTTAGGGATTTTTTCAAAAAAATATTTTTCTGCCAGTTAAGTTGTTGAGGGCTCATTTCTTTTCCTGTGATAAAAAGCCTTCTGTTTCGACCGCCAAACCTTTCAGCGGAGCATTTGCAACCGTATGGCACCTTGTTTGAGTGAGTTTCCGAAAGTCAGATTTTTGATGAAATTGTGACCCCGGGGCTTAGGGATTTTTTCAAAAAAATATTTTTCTGCCAGTTAAGTTGTTGAGGGCTCATTTCTTTTCCTGTGATAAAAAGCCTTCTGTTTCGACCGCCAAACCTTTCAGGGGAGCATTTGCAACCGTTTGGCACCATTTTTGAGTGAATTGCCGAAAGTCAGATTTTTGATGAAATTGTGACCCCGGGGCTTAGGGATTTTTTCAAAAAAATATTTTTCTGCCGGTTAAGTTGTCGAGGGCTGATTTCTTGTTCTGTGATAAAAAGCCTTCTGTTTCGACCGCCAAACCTTTCAGCGGAGCATTTGCAACCGTATGGCACCATGTTTGAGTGAGTTTCCGAAAGTCAGATTTTTGATGAAATTGTGACCCCGGGGCTTAGGGATTTTTTCAAAAAAATATTTTTCTGCCGGTTAAGTTGTCGAGGGCTGATTTCTTTTCCTGTGATACAAAGCCTTCTGTTTCGACCGCCAAACCTTTCAGGGGAGCATTTGCAACCATTTGGCATCATTTTTGATTGAATTGCCGAAAGTCAGATTTTTGATGAAATTGTGACCCCGGGGCTTAGGGATTTTTTCAAAAAAATATTTTACTGCCGGTTAAGTTGTCGAGGGCTGATTTCTTTTCCTGTCATAAAAAGAATTCTGTTTTGACCGCCAAACCTTTCAGGGGAGCATTTGCAACCGTTTGGCACCATTTTTGAGTGAATTGCCGAAAGTCTGATTTTTGATGAAATTGTGACCCCTGGGCTTAGGGATTTTTTCAAAAAAATATTTTTCTGCCGGTTAAGTTGTCGAGTGCTAATTTCTTTTCCTGTGATAAAAAGCCTTCTGTTTTGACGGCCAAACCTTTCAGGGGAGCATTTGCAACCGTTTGGCAACATTTTTGAGTGAATTGCAGAAAGTCAGATTTTTGATGAAATTGTGACCCCTTAGGGATTTTTTTCAAAAAAATATTTTTCTGCCGGTTAAGTTGTCGAGGGCTGATTTCTTTTCCTGTGATAAAAAGCCTTCTGTTTTGACGGGCAAACCTTTCATGGGAGCATTTGCAACCGTTTGGCATCATTTTTGATTGAATTGCCGAAAGTCAGATTTTTGATGAAATTGTGACCCCGGGGCTTAGGGATTTTTTCAAAAAAATATTTTTCTGCCAGTTAAGTTGTTGAGGGCTCATTTCTTTTCCTGTGATAAAAAGCCTTCTGTTTCGACCGCCAAACCTTTCAGGGGAGCATTTGCAACCGTTTGGCATCATTTTTGAGTGAATTGCCGAAAGTCAGATTTTTAATGAAATTGTGACCCCGGGGCTTAGGGATTTTTTTAAAATAATATTTTTCTGCCAGTTAAGTTGCCGAGGACTGATTTCTTCTTTGTGATAAAAAGCCTTCTGTTTCGACCGCCAAACATTTCAGGGGAGCATTTGCAACCGTTTCGCATCATTTTTGATTGAATTGCCGAAAGTCAGATTTTTGATGAAATTGTGACCCCGGGGCTTAGGGATTTTTTCAAAATAATATTTTTCTGCCGGTTAAGTTGTCGAGGGCTGATTTCTTTTCCTGTGATAAAAAGCCTTCTGTTTCGACCGCCAAACCTTTCAGGGGAGCATTTGCAACCGTTTGGCATCATTTTTGAGTGAATTGCCGAAAGTCAGATTTTTAATGAATTTGTGACCCCGGGGGTAAGGGATTTTTTCAAAAACATATTTTTCTGCCAGTTAAGTTGTTGAGGGCTGATTTCTTGTTCTGTGATAAAAAGCATTCTGTTTCGACCGCCAAACCTTTCAGCGGAGCATTTGCAACCGTTTGGCACCATGTTTGAGTGAGTTTCCGAAAGTCAGATTTTTGATGAAATTCTGACCCCGGGGCTTAGGGATTTTTTCAAAAAAATATTTTTCTGCCAGTTAAGTTGTTGAGGGCTGATTTCTTTTCCTGTGATAAAAAGCATTCTGTTTTGACCGCCAAACCTTTCAGGGGAGCATTTGCAACCGTTTGGCATCATTTTTGAGTGAATTGCCGAAAGTCAGATTTTTGATGAAATTGTGACCCCGGGGCTTAGGGATTTTTTTCAAAAAAATATTTTTCTGCCGGTTAAGTTGTCGAGGGCTGATTTCTTTTCCTGTGATAAAAAGCCTTCTGTTTTGACGGGCAAACCTTTCATGGGAGCATTTGCAACCGTTTGGCATCATTTTTGATTGAATTGCCGAAAGTCAGATTTTTTATGAAATTGTGACCCCGGGGCTTAGGGATTTTTTCAAAAAAATATTTTTCTGCCAGTTAAGTTGTCGAGGGCTCATTTCTTTTCCTGTGATAAAAAGCCTTCTGTTTCGACCGCCAAACCTTTCAGGGGAGCATTTGCAACCGTTTGGCACCATGTTTGAGTGAATTGCCGAAAGTCAGATTTTTGATGAAATTGTGAGCTTGGGGCTTAGGGATTTTTTCAAAAAAATATTTTTCTGCCAGTTAAGTTGTTGAGGGCTGATTTCTTGTTCTGTGATAAAAAGCCTTCTGTTTCGACCGCCAAACCTTTCAGCGGAGCATTTGCAACCGTTTGGCACCATTTTTGAGTGAATTGCCGAAAGTCAGATTTTTAATGAAATTGTGACCCCGGGGCTTAGGGATTTTTTCAAAAAAATATTTTTCTGCCGGTTAAGTTGTCGAGGGCTGATTTCTTGTTCTGTGATAAAAAGCCTTCTGTTTCGACCACCAAACCTTTCAGGGGAGCATTTGCAACCGTTTGGCACCATTTTTGAGTGAATTGCCGAAAGTCTGATTTTTGATGAAATTGTGACCCCTGGGCTTAGGGATTTTTTCAAAAAAATATTTTTCTGCCGGTTAAGTTGTCGAGTGCTAATTTCTTTTCCTGTGATAAAAAGCCTTCTGTTTTGACGGCCAAACCTTTCAGGGGAGCATTTGCAACCGTTTGGCAACATTTTTGAGTGAATTGCAGAAAGTCAGATTTTTGATGAAATTGTGACCCCTTAGGGATTTTTTTCAAAAAAATATTTTTCTGCCGGTTAAGTTGTCGAGGGCTGATTTCTTTTCCTGTGATAAAAAGCCTTCTGTTTTGACGGGCAAACCTTTCATGGGAGCATTTGCAACCGTTTGGCATCATTTTTGATTGAATTGCCGAAAGTCAGATTTTTGATGAAATTGTGACCCCGGGGCTTAGGGATTTTTTCAAAAAAATATTTTTCTGCCAGTTAAGTTGTTGAGGGCTCATTTCTTTTCCTGTGATAAAAAGCCTTCTGTTTCGACCGCCAAACCTTTCAGGGGAGCATTTGCAACCGTTTGGCATCATTTTTGAGTGAATTGCCGAAAGTCAGATTTTTAATGAAATTGTGACCCCGGGGCTTAGGGATTTTTTTAAAATAATATTTTTCTGCCAGTTAAGTTGCCGAGGACTGATTTCTTCTTTGTGATAAAAAGCCTTCTGTTTCGACCGCCAAACATTTCAGGGGAGCATTTGCAACCGTTTCGCATCATTTTTGATTGAATTGCCGAAAGTCAGATTTTTGATGAAATTGTGACCCCGGGGCTTAGGGATTTTTTCAAAATAATATTTTTCTGCCGGTTAAGTTGTCGAGGGCTGATTTCTTTTCCTGTGATAAAAAGCCTTCTGTTTCGACCGCCAAACCTTTCAGGGGAGCATTTGCAACCGTTTGGCATCATTTTTGAGTGAATTGCCGAAAGTCAGATTTTTAATGAATTTGTGACCCCGGGGGTAAGGGATTTTTTCAAAAACATATTTTTCTGCCAGTTAAGTTGTTGAGGGCTGATTTCTTGTTCTGTGATAAAAAGCATTCTGTTTCGACCGCCAAACCTTTCAGCGGAGCATTTGCAACCGTTTGGCACCATGTTTGAGTGAGTTTCCGAAAGTCAGATTTTTGATGAAATTCTGACCCCGGGGCTTAGGGATTTTTTCAAAAAAATATTTTTCTGCCAGTTAAGTTGTTGAGGGCTGATTTCTTTTCCTGTGATAAAAAGCATTCTGTTTTGACCGCCAAACCTTTCAGGGGAGCATTTGCAACCGTTTGGCATCATTTTTGAGTGAATTGCCGAAAGTCAGATTTTTGATGAAATTGTGACCCCGGGGCTTAGGGATTTTTTTCAAAAAAATATTTTTCTGCCGGTTAAGTTGTCGAGGGCTGATTTCTTTTCCTGTGATAAAAAGCCTTCTGTTTTGACGGGCAAACCTTTCATGGGAGCATTTGCAACCGTTTGGCATCATTTTTGATTGAATTGCCGAAAGTCAGATTTTTTATGAAATTGTGACCCCGGGGCTTAGGGATTTTTTCAAAAAAATATTTTTCTGCCAGTTAAGTTGTCGAGGGCTCATTTCTTTTCCTGTGATAAAAAGCCTTCTGTTTCGACCGCCAAACCTTTCAGGGGAGCATTTGCAACCGTTTGGCACCATGTTTGAGTGAATTGCCGAAAGTCAGATTTTTGATGAAATTGTGAGCTTGGGGCTTAGGGATTTTTTCAAAAAAATATTTTTCTGCCAGTTAAGTTGTTGAGGGCTGATTTCTTGTTCTGTGATAAAAAGCCTTCTGTTTCGACCGCCAAACCTTTCAGCGGAGCATTTGCAACCGTTTGGCACCATTTTTGAGTGAATTGCCGAAAGTCAGATTTTTAATGAAATTGTGACCCCGGGGCTTAGGGATTTTTTCAAAAAAATATTTTTCTGCCGGTTAAGTTGTCGAGGGCTGATTTCTTGTTCTGTGATAAAAAGCCTTCTGTTTCGACCACCAAACCTTTCAGGGGAGCATTTGCAACCGTTTGGCACCATTTTTGAGTGAATTGCCGAAAGTCAGATTTTTGATGAAATTGTGACCCCGGGGCTTAGGGATTTTTTCAAAAAAATATTTTTCTGCCAGTTAAGTTGTTGAGGGCTCATTTCTTTTCCTGTGATAAAAAGCCTTCTGTTTCGACCGCCAAACCTTTCAGGGGAGCATTTGCAACCGTTTGGCATCATTTTTGAGTGAATTGCCGAAAGTCAGATTTTTAATGAAATTGTGACCCCGGGGCTTAGGAATTTTTTCAAAATAATATTTTTCTGCCAGTTAAGTTGCCGAGGACTGATTTCTTCTTTGTGATAAAAAGCCTTCTGTTTCGACCGCCAAACATTTCAGGGGAGCATTTGCAACCGTTTCGCATCATTTTTGATTGAATTGCCGAAAGTCAGATTTTTGATGAAATTGTGACCCCGGGGCTTAGGGATTTTTTCAAAATAATATTTTTCTGCCGGTTAAGTTGTCGAGGGCTGATTTCTTTTCCTGTGATAAAAAGCCTTCTGTTTCGACCGCCAAACCTTTCAGGGGAGCATTTGCAACCGTTTGGAATCATTTTTGAGTGAATTGCCGAAAGTCAGATTTTTAATGAATTTGTGACCCCGGGGGTAAGGGATTTTTTCAAAAACATATTTTTCTGCCAGTTAAGTTGTTGAGGGCTGATTTCTTTTCCTGTGATAAAAAGCATTCTGTTTCGACCGCCAAACCTTTCAGCGGAGCATTTGCAACCGTTTGGCACCATGTTTGAGTGAGTTTCCGAAAGTCAGATTTTTGATGAAATTCTGACCCCGGGGCTTAGGGATTTTTTTCAAAAAAATATTTTTCTGCCGGTTAAGTTGTCGAGGGTTGATTTCTTTTCCTGTGATAAAAAGCCTTCTGTTTTGACGGGCAAACCTTTCATGGGAGCATTTGCAACCGTTTGGCATCATTTTTGATTGAATTGCCGAAAGTCAGATTTTTTATGAAATTGTGACCCCGGGGCTTAGGGATTTTTTCAAAAAAATATTTTTCTGCCAGTTAAGTTGTCGAGGGCTCATTTCTTTTCCTGTGATAAAAAGCCTTCTGTTTTGACGGCCAAACCTTTCAGGGGAGCATTTGCAACCGTTTGGCACCATTTTTGAGTGAATTGCCGAAAGTCAGATTTTTGATGAAATTGTGAGCTTGGGGCTTAGGGATTTTTTCAAAAAAATATTTTTCTGCCAGTTAAGTTGTTGAGGGCTGATTTCTTGTTCTGTGATAAAAAGCCTTCTGTTTCGACCGCCAAACCTTTCAGCGGAGCATTTGCAACCGTTTGGCACCATTTTTGATTGAATTGCCGAAAGTCAGATTTTTAATGAAATTGTGACCCCGGGGCTTAGGGATTTTTTCAAAAAAATATTTTTCTGCCGGTTAAGTTGTCGAGGGCTGATTTCTTGTTCTGTGATAAAAAGCCTTCTGTTTCGACCACCAAACCTTTCAGGGGAGCATTTGCAACCGTTTGGCACCATTTTTGAGTGAATTGCCGAAAGTCAGATTTTTGATGAAATTGTGACCCCGGGGCTTAGGGATTTTTTCAAAAAAATATTTTTCTGCCAGTTAAGTTGTTGAGGGCTCATTTCTTTTCCTGTGATAAAAAGCCTTCTGTTTCGACCGCCAAACCTTTCAGGGGAGCATTTGCAACCGTTTGGCATCATTTTTGAGTGAATTGCCGAAAGTCAGATTTTTAATGAAATTGTGACCCCGGGGCTTAGGAATTTTTTCAAAATAATATTTTTCTGCCAGTTAAGTTGCCGAGGACTGATTTCTTCTTTGTGATAAAAAGCCTTCTGTTTCGACCGCCAAACATTTCAGGGGAGCATTTGCAACCGTTTCGCATCATTTTTGATTGAATTGCCGAAAGTCAGATTTTTGATGAAATTGTGACCCCGGGGCTTAGGGATTTTTTCAAAATAATATTTTTCTGCCGGTTAAGTTGTCGAGGGCTGATTTCTTTTCCTGTGATAAAAAGCCTTCTGTTTCGACCGCCAAACCTTTCAGGGGAGCATTTGCAACCGTTTGGCATCATTTTTGAGTGAATTGCCGAAAGTCAGATTTTTAATGAATTTGTGACCCCGGGGGTAAGGGATTTTTTCAAAAACATATTTTTCTGCCAGTTAAGTTGTTGAGGGCTGATTTCTTTTCCTGTGATAAAAAGCATTCTGTTTCGACCGCCAAACCTTTCAGCGGAGCATTTGCAACCGTTTGGCACCATGTTTGAGTGAGTTTCCGAAAGTCAGATTTTTGATGAAATTCTGACCCCGGGGCTTAGGGATTTTTTCAAAAAAATATTTTTCTGCCAGTTAAGTTGTTGAGGGCTGATTTCTTTTCCTGTGATAAAAAGCATTCTGTTTTGACCGCCAAACCTTTCAGGGGAGCATTTGCAACCGTTTGGCATCATTTTTGAGTGAATTGCCGAAAGTCAGATTTTTGATGAAATTGTGACCCCGGGGCTTAGGGATTTTTTTCAAAAAAATATTTTTCTGCCGGTTAAGTTGTCGAGGGTTGATTTCTTTTCCTGTGATAAAAAGCCTTCTGTTTTGACGGGCAAACCTTTCATGGGAGCATTTGCAACCGTTTGGCATCATTTTTGATTGAATTGCCGAAAGTCAGATTTTTTATGAAATTGTGACCCCGGGGCTTAGGGATTTTTTCAAAAAAATATTTTTCTGCCAGTTAAGTTGTCGAGGGCTCATTTCTTTTCCTGTGATAAAAAGCCTTCTGTTTCGACCGCCAAACCTTTCAGGGGAGCATTTGCAACCGTTTGGCACCATGTTTGAGTGAATTGCCGAAAGTCAGATTTTTGATGAAATTGTGAGCTTGGGGCTTAGGGATTTTTTCAAAAAAATATTTTTCTGCCAGTTAAGTTGTTGAGGGCTGATTTCTTGTTCTGTGATAAAAAGCCTTCTGTTTCGACCGCCAAACCTTTCAGCGGAGCATTTGCAACCGTTTGGCACCATTTTTGATTGAATTGCCGAAAGTCAGATTTTTAATGAAATTGTGACCCCGGGGCTTAGGGATTTTTTCAAAAAAATATTTTTCTGCCGGTTAAGTTGTCGAGGGCTGATTTCTTGTTCTGTGATAAAAAGCCTTCTGTTTTGACCACCAAACCTTTCAGGGGAGCATTTGCAACCGTTTGGCACCATTTTTGATTGAATTGCCGAAAGTCAGATTTTTAATGAAATTGTGACCCCGGGGCTTAGGGATTTTTTCAAAAAAATATTTTTCTGCCGGTTAAGTTGTCGAGGGCTGATTTCTTTTCCTGTGATACAAAGCCTTCTGTTTCGACCGCCAAACCTTTCAGGGGAGCATTTGCAACCATTTGGCATCATTTTTGATTGAATTGCCGAAAGTCAGATTTTTGATGAAATTGTGACCCCGGGGCTTAGGGATTTTTTCAAAAAAATATTTTTCTGCCGGTTAAGTTGTCGAGGGCTGATTTCTTTTCCTGTCATAAAAAGAATTCTGTTTTGACCGCCAAACCTTTCAGGGGAGCATTTGCAACCGTTTGGCACCATTTTTGAGTGAATTGCCGAAAGTCTGATTTTTGATGAAATTGTGACCCCTGGGCTTAGGGATTTTTTCAAAAAAATATTTTTCTGCCGGTTAAGTTGTCGAGTGCTAATTTCTTTTCCTGTGATAAAAAGCCTTCTGTTTTGACGGCCAAACCTTTCAGGGGAGCATTTGCAACCGTTTGGCAACATTTTTGAGTGAATTGCAGAAAGTCAGATTTTTGATGAAATTGTGACCCCTTAGGGATTTTTTTCAAAAAAATATTTTTCTGTCGGTTAAGTTGTCGAGGGCTGATTTCTTTTCCTGTGATAAAAAGCCTTCTGTTTTGACGGGCAAACCTTTCATGGGAGCATTTGCAACCGTTTGGCATCATTTTTGATTGAATTGCCGAAAGTCAGATTTTTGATGAAATTGTGACCCCGGGGCTTAGGGATTTTTTCAAAAAAATATTTTTCTGCCGGTTAAGTTGTCGAGGGCTCATTTCTTTTCCTGTGATAAAAAGCCTTCTGTTTCGACCGCCAAACCTTTCAGGGGAGCATTTGCAACCGTTTGGCATCATTTTTGAGTGAATTGCCGAAAGTCAGATTTTTAATGAAATTGTGACCCCGGGGCTTAGGGATTTTTTCAAAATAATATTTTTCTGCCAGTTAAGTTGCCGAGGACTGATTTCTTCTTTGTGATAAAAAGCCTTCTGTTTCGACCGCCAAACATTTCAGGGGAGCATTTGCAACCGTTTCGCATCATTTTTGATTGAATTGCCGAAAGTCAGATTTTTGATGAAATTGTGACCCCGGGGCTTAGGGATTTTTTCAAAATAATATTTTTCTGCCGGTTAAGTTGTCGAGGGCTGATTTCTTTTCCTGTGATAAAAAGCCTTCTGTTTCGACCGCCAAACCTTTCAGGGGAGCATTTGCAACCGTTTGGCATCATTTTTGAGTGAATTGCCGAAAGTCAGATTTTTAATGAATTTGTGACCCCGGGGGTAAGGGATTTTTTCAAAAACATATTTTTCTGCCAGTTAAGTTGTTGAGGGCTGATTTCTTGTTCTGTGATAAAAAGCATTCTGTTTCGACCGCCAAACCTTTCAGCGGAGCATTTGCAACCGTTTGGCACCATGTTTGAGTGAGTTTCCGAAAGTCAGATTTTTGATGAAATTCTGACCCCGGGGCTTAGGGATTTTTTCAAAAAAATATTTTTCTGCCAGTTAAGTTGTTGAGGGCTGATTTCTTTTCCTGTGATAAAAAGCATTCTGTTTTGACCGCCAAACCTTTCAGGGGAGCATTTGCAACCGTTTGGCATCATTTTTGAGTGAATTGCCGAAAGTCAGATTTTTGATGAAATTGTGACCCCGGGGCTTAGGGATTTTTTTCAAAAAAATATTTTTCTGCCGGTTAAGTTGTCGAGGGCTGATTTCTTTTCCTGTGATAAAAAGCCTTCTGTTTTGACGGGCAAACCTTTCATGGGAGCATTTGCAACCGTTTGGCATCATTTTTGATTGAATTGCCGAAAGTCAGATTTTTTATGAAATTGTGACCCCGGGGCTTAGGGATTTTTTCAAAAAAATATTTTTCTGCCAGTTAAGTTGTCGAGGGCTCATTTCTTTTCCTGTGATAAAAAGCCTTCTGTTTCGACCGCCAAACCTTTCAGGGGAGCATTTGCAACCGTTTGGCACCATGTTTGAGTGAATTGCCGAAAGTCAGATTTTTGATGAAATTGTGAGCTTGGGGCTTAGGGATTTTTTCAAAAAAATATTTTTCTGCCAGTTAAGTTGTTGAGGGCTGATTTCTTGTTCTGTGATAAAAAGCCTTCTGTTTCGACCGCCAAACCTTTCAGCGGAGCATTTGCAACCGTTTGGCACCATTTTTGATTGAATTGCCGAAAGTCAGATTTTTAATGAAATTGTGACCCCGGGGCTTAGGGATTTTTTCAAAAAAATATTTTTCTGCCGGTTAAGTTGTCGAGGGCTGATTTCTTGTTCTGTGATAAAAAGCCTTCTGTTTCGACCACCAAACCTTTCAGGGGAGCATTTGCAACCGTTTGGCACCATTTTTGAGTGAATTGCCGAAAGTCAGATTTTTGATGAAATTGTGACCCCGGGGCTTAGGGATTTTTTCAAAAAAATATTTTTCTGCCAGTTAAGTTGTTGAGGGCTCATTTCTTTTCCTGTGATAAAAAGCCTTCTGTTTCGACCGCCAAACCTTTCAGGGGAGCATTTGCAACCGTTTGGCATCATTTTTGAGTGAATTGCCGAAAGTCAGATTTTTAATGAAATTGTGACCCCGGGGCTTAGGAATTTTTTCAAAATAATATTTTTCTGCCAGTTAAGTTGCCGAGGACTGATTTCTTCTTTGTGATAAAAAGCCTTCTGTTTCGACCGCCAAACATTTCAGGGGAGCATTTGCAACCGTTTCGCATCATTTTTGATTGAATTGCCGAAAGTCAGATTTTTGATGAAATTGTGACCCCGGGGCTTAGGGATTTTTTCAAAATAATATTTTTCTGCCGGTTAAGTTGTCGAGGGCTGATTTCTTTTCCTGTGATAAAAAGCCTTCTGTTTCGACCGCCAAACCTTTCAGGGGAGCATTTGCAACCGTTTGGCATCATTTTTGAGTGAATTGCCGAAAGTCAGATTTTTAATGAATTTGTGACCCCGGGGGTAAGGGATTTTTTCAAAAACATATTTTTCTGCCAGTTAAGTTGTTGAGGGCTGATTTCTTTTCCTGTGATAAAAAGCATTCTGTTTCGACCGCCAAACCTTTCAGCGGAGCATTTGCAACCGTTTGGCACCATGTTTGAGTGAGTTTCCGAAAGTCAGATTTTTGATGAAATTCTGACCCCGGGGCTTAGGGATTTTTTCAAAAAAATATTTTTCTGCCAGTTAAGTTGTTGAGGGCTGATTTCTTTTCCTGTGATAAAAAGCATTCTGTTTTGACCGCCAAACCTTTCAGGGGAGCATTTGCAACCGTTTGGCATCATTTTTGAGTGAATTGCCGAAAGTCAGATTTTTGATGAAATTGTGACCCCGGGGCTTAGGGATTTTTTTCAAAAAAATATTTTTCTGCCGGTTAAGTTGTCGAGGGTTGATTTCTTTTCCTGTGATAAAAAGCCTTCTGTTTTGACGGGCAAACCTTTCAGGGGAGCATTTGCAACCGTTTGGCATCATTTTTGATTGAATTGCCGA
Organism: Podarcis cretensis; assembly: GCF_951804945.1. Lineage (NCBI taxonomy): Eukaryota > Metazoa > Chordata > Lepidosauria > Squamata > Lacertidae > Podarcis > Podarcis cretensis. The sequence goes on from NC_137179.1 coordinate 66,288,251, forward strand.
AAGTCAGATTTTTTATGAAATTGTGACCCCGGGGCTTAGGGATTTTTTCAAAAAAATATTTTTCTGCCAGTTAAGTTGTCGAGGGCTCATTTCTTTTCCTGTGATAAAAAGCCTTCTGTTTCGACCGCCAAACCTTTCAGGGGAGCATTTGCAACCGTTTGGCACCATGTTTGAGTGAATTGCCGAAAGTCAGATTTTTGATGAAATTGTGAGCTTGGGGCTTAGGGATTTTTTCAAAAAAATATTTTTCTGCCAGTTAAGTTGTTGAGGGCTGATTTCTTGTTCTGTGATAAAAAGCCTTCTGTTTCGACCGCCAAACCTTTCAGCGGAGCATTTGCAACCGTTTGGCACCATTTTTGATTGAATTGCCGAAAGTCAGATTTTTAATGAAATTGTGACCCCGGGGCTTAGGGATTTTTTCAAAAAAATATTTTGCTGCCGGTTAAGTTGTCGAGGGCTGATTTCTTGTTCTGTGATAAAAAGCCTTCTGTTTCGACCACCAAACCTTTCAGGGGAGCATTTGCAACCGTTTGGCACCATTTTTGATTGAATTGCCGAAAGTCAGATTTTTAATGAAATTGTGACCCCGGGGCTTAGGGATTTTTTCAAAAAAATATTTTTCTGCCGGTTAAGTTGTCGAGGGCTGATTTCTTGTTCTGTGATAAAAAGCCTTCTGTTTCGACCACCAAACCTTTCAGGGGAGCATTTGCAACCGTTTGGCACCATTTTTGAGTGAATTGCCGAAAGTCAGATTTTTGATGAAATTGTGACCCCGGGGCTTAGGGATTTTTTCAAAAAAATATTTTTCTGCCAGTTAAGTTGTTGAGGGCTCATTTCTTTTCCTGTGATAAAAAGCCTTCTGTTTCGACCGCCAAACCTTTCAGGGGAGCATTTGCAACCGTTTGGCATCATTTTTGAGTGAATTGCCGAAAGTCAGATTTTTAATGAAATTGTGACCCCGGGGCTTAGGAATTTTTTCAAAATAATATTTTTCTGCCAGTTAAGTTGCCGAGGACTGATTTCTTCTTTGTGATAAAAAGCCTTCTGTTTCGACCGCCAAACATTTCAGGGGAGCATTTGCAACCGTTTCGCATCATTTTTGATTGAATTGCCGAAAGTCAGATTTTTGATGAAATTGTGACCCCGGGGCTTAGGGATTTTTTCAAAATAATATTTTTCTGCCGGTTAAGTTGTCGAGGGCTGATTTCTTTTCCTGTGATAAAAAGCCTTCTGTTTCGACCGCCAAACCTTTCAGGGGAGCATTTGCAACCGTTTGGCATCATTTTTGAGTGAATTGCCGAAAGTCAGATTTTTAATGAATTTGTGACCCCGGGGGTAAGGGATTTTTTCAAAAACATATTTTTCTGCCAGTTAAGTTGTTGAGGGCTGATTTCTTGTTCTGTGATAAAAAGCATTCTGTTTCGACCGCCAAACCTTTCAGCGGAGCATTTGCAACCGTTTGGCACCATGTTTGAGTGAGTTTCCGAAAGTCAGATTTTTGATGAAATTCTGACCCCGGGGCTTAGGGATTTTTTCAAAAAAATATTTTTCTGCCAGTTAAGTTGTTGAGGGCTGATTTCTTTTCCTGTGATAAAAAGCATTCTGTTTTGACCGCCAAACCTTTCAGGGGAGCATTTGCAACCGTTTGGCATCATTTTTGAGTGAATTGCCGAAAGTCAGATTTTTGATGAAATTGTGACCCCGGGGCTTAGGGATTTTTTTCAAAAAAATATTTTTCTGCCGGTTAAGTTGTCGAGGGCTGATTTCTTTTCCTGTGATAAAAAGCCTTCTGTTTTGACGGGCAAACCTTTCATGGGAGCATTTGCAACCGTTTGGCATCATTTTTGATTGAATTGCCGAAAGTCAGATTTTTTATGAAATTGTGACCCCGGGGCTTAGGGATTTTTTCAAAAAAATATTTTTCTGCCAGTTAAGTTGTCGAGGGCTCATTTCTTTTCCTGTGATAAAAAGCCTTCTGTTTCGACCGCCAAACCTTTCAGGGGAGCATTTGCAACCGTTTGGCACCATGTTTGAGTGAATTGCCGAAAGTCAGATTTTTGATGAAATTGTGAGCTTGGGGCTTAGGGATTTTTTCAAAAAAATATTTTTCTGCCAGTTAAGTTGTTGAGGGCTGATTTCTTGTTCTGTGATAAAAAGCCTTCTGTTTCGACCGCCAAACCTTTCAGCGGAGCATTTGCAACCGTTTGGCACCATTTTTGATTGAATTGCCGAAAGTCAGATTTTTAATGAAATTGTGACCCCGGGGCTTAGGGATTTTTTCAAAAAAATATTTTTCTGCCGGTTAAGTTGTCGAGGGCTGATTTCTTGTTCTGTGATAAAAAGCCTTCTGTTTCGACCACCAAACCTTTCAGGGGAGCATTTGCAACCGTTTGGCACCATTTTTGAGTGAATTGCCGAAAGTCAGATTTTTGATGAAATTGTGACCCCGGGGCTTAGGGATTTTTTCAAAAAAATATTTTTCTGCCAGTTAAGTTGTTGAGGGCTCATTTCTTTTCCTGTGATAAAAAGCCTTCTGTTTCGACCGCCAAACCTTTCAGGGGAGCATTTGCAACCGTTTGGCATCATTTTTGAGTGAATTGCCGAAAGTCAGATTTTTAATGAAATTGTGACCCCGGGGCTTAGGAATTTTTTCAAAATAATATTTTTCTGCCAGTTAAGTTGCCGAGGACTGATTTCTTCTTTGTGATAAAAAGCCTTCTGTTTCGACCGCCAAACATTTCAGGGGAGCATTTGCAACCGTTTCGCATCATTTTTGATTGAATTGCCGAAAGTCAGATTTTTGATGAAATTGTGACCCCGGGGCTTAGGGATTTTTTCAAAATAATATTTTTCTGCCGGTTAAGTTGTCGAGGGCTGATTTCTTTTCCTGTGATAAAAAGCCTTCTGTTTCGACCGCCAAACCTTTCAGGGGAGCATTTGCAACCGTTTGGCATCATTTTTGAGTGAATTGCCGAAAGTCAGATTTTTAATGAATTTGTGACCCCGGGGGTAAGGGATTTTTTCAAAAACATATTTTTCTGCCAGTTAAGTTGTTGAGGGCTGATTTCTTTTCCTGTGATAAAAAGCATTCTGTTTCGACCGCCAAACCTTTCAGCGGAGCATTTGCAACCGTTTGGCACCATGTTTGAGTGAGTTTCCGAAAGTCAGATTTTTGATGAAATTCTGACCCCGGGGCTTAGGGATTTTTTCAAAAAAATATTTTTCTGCCAGTTAAGTTGTTGAGGGCTGATTTCTTTTCCTGTGATAAAAAGCATTCTGTTTTGACCGCCAAACCTTTCAGGGGAGCATTTGCAACCGTTTGGCATCATTTTTGAGTGAATTGCCGAAAGTCAGATTTTTGATGAAATTGTGACCCCGGGGCTTAGGGATTTTTTTCAAAAAAATATTTTTCTGCCGGTTAAGTTGTCGAGGGTTGATTTCTTTTCCTGTGATAAAAAGCCTTCTGTTTTGACGGGCAAACCTTTCATGGGAGCATTTGCAACCGTTTGGCATCATTTTTGATTGAATTGCCGAAAGTCAGATTTTTTATGAAATTGTGACCCCGGGGCTTAGGGATTTTTTCAAAAAAATATTTTTCTGCCAGTTAAGTTGTCGAGGGCTCATTTCTTTTCCTGTGATAAAAAGCCTTCTGTTTCGACCGCCAAACCTTTCAGGGGAGCATTTGCAACCGTTTGGCACCATGTTTGAGTGAATTGCCGAAAGTCAGATTTTTGATGAAATTGTGAGCTTGGGGCTTAGGGATTTTTTCAAAAAAATATTTTTCTGCCAGTTAAGTTGTTGAGGGCTGATTTCTTGTTCTGTGATAAAAAGCCTTCTGTTTCGACCGCCAAACCTTTCAGCGGAGCATTTGCAACCGTTTGGCACCATTTTTGATTGAATTGCCGAAAGTCAGATTTTTAATGAAATTGTGACCCCGGGGCTTAGGGATTTTTTCAAAAAAATATTTTTCTGCCGGTTAAGTTGTCGAGGGCTGATTTCTTGTTCTGTGATAAAAAGCCTTCTGTTTCGACCACCAAACCTTTCAGGGGAGCATTTGCAACCGTTTGGCACCATTTTTGATTGAATTGCCGAAAGTCAGATTTTTAATGAAATTGTGACCCCGGGGCTTAGGGATTTTTTCAAAAAAATATTTTTCTGCCGGTTAAGTTGTCGAGGGCTGATTTCTTGTTCTGTGATAAAAAGCCTTCTGTTTCGACCACCAAACCTTTCAGGGGAGCATTTGCAACCGTTTGGCACCATTTTTGAGTGAATTGCCGAAAGTCAGATTTTTGATGAAATTGTGACCCCGGGGCTTAGGGATTTTTTCAAAAAAATATTTTTCTGCCAGTTAAGTTGTTGAGGGCTCATTTCTTTTCCTGTGATAAAAAGCCTTCTGTTTCGACCGCCAAACCTTTCAGGGGAGCATTTGCAACCGTTTGGCATCATTTTTGAGTGAATTGCCGAAAGTCAGATTTTTAATGAAATTGTGACCCCGGGGCTTAGGAATTTTTTCAAAATAATATTTTTCTGCCAGTTAAGTTGCCGAGGACTGATTTCTTCTTTGTGATAAAAAGCCTTCTGTTTCGACCGCCAAACATTTCAGGGGAGCATTTGCAACCGTTTCGCATCATTTTTGATTGAATTGCCGAAAGTCAGATTTTTGATGAAATTGTGGCCCCGGGGCTTAGGGATTTTTTCAAAATAATATTTTTCTGCCGGTTAAGTTGTCGAGGGCTGATTTCTTTTCCTGTGATAAAAAGCCTTCTGTTTCGACCGCCAAACCTTTCAGGGGAGCATTTGCAACCGTTTGGCATCATTTTTGAGTGAATTGCCGAAAGTCAGATTTTTAATGAATTTGTGACCCCGGGGGTAAGGGATTTTTTCAAAAACATATTTTTCTGCCAGTTAAGTTGTTGAGGGCTGATTTCTTTTCCTGTGATAAAAAGCATTCTGTTTCGACCGCCAAACCTTTCAGCGGAGCATTTGCAACCGTTTGGCACCATGTTTGAGTGAGTTTCCGAAAGTCAGATTTTTGATGAAATTCTGACCCCGGGGCTTAGGGATTTTTTCAAAAAAATATTTTTCTGCCAGTTAAGTTGTTGAGGGCTGATTTCTTTTCCTGTGATAAAAAGCATTCTGTTTTGACCGCCAAACCTTTCAGGGGAGCATTTGCAACCGTTTGGCATCATTTTTGAGTGAATTGCCGAAAGTCAGATTTTTGATGAAATTGTGACCCCGGGGCTGAGGGATTTTTTTCAAAAAAATATTTTTCTGCCGGTTAAGTTGTCGAGGGTTGATTTCTTTTCCTGTGATAAAAAGCCTTCTGTTTTGACGGGCAAACCTTTCATGGGAGCATTTGCAACCGTTTGGCATCATTTTTGATTGAATTGCCGAAAGTCAGATTTTTTATGAAATTGTGACCCCGGGGCTTAGGGATTTTTTCAAAAAAATATTTTTCTGCCAGTTAAGTTGTCGAGGGCTCATTTCTTTTCCTGTGATAAAAAGCCTTCTGTTTCGACCGCCAAACCTTTCAGGGGAGCATTTGCAACCGTTTGGCACCATGTTTGAGTGAATTGCCGAAAGTCAGATTTTTGATGAAATTGTGAGCTTGGGGCTTAGGGATTTTTTCAAAAAAATATTTTTCTGCCAGTTAAGTTGTTGAGGGCTGATTTCTTGTTCTGTGATAAAAAGCCTTCTGTTTCGACCGCCAAACCTTTCAGCGGAGCATTTGCAACCGTGTGGCACCATTTTTGATTGAATTGCCGAAAGTCAGATTTTTAATGAAATTGTGACCCCGGGGCTTAGGGATTTTTTCAAAAAAATATTTTTCTGCCGGTTAAGTTGTCGAGGGCTGATTTCTTTTCCTGTCATAAAAAGAATTCTGTTTTGACCGCCAAACCTTTCAGGGGAGCATTTGCAACCGTTTGGCACCATTTTTGAGTGAATTGCCGAAAGTCAGATTTTTGATGAAATTGTGACCCCGGGGCTTAGGGATTTTTTCAAAAAAATATTTTTCTGCCGGTTAAGTTGTCGAGTGCTAATTTCTTTTCCTGTGATAAAAAGCCTTCTGTTTTGACGGCCAAACCTTTCAGGGGAGCATTTGCAACCGTTTGGCAACATTTTTGAGTGAATTGCAGAAAGTCAGATTTTTGATGAAATTCTGACCCCGGGGCTTAGGGATTTTTTTCAAAAAAATATTTTTCTGCCGGTTAAGTTGTCGAGGGCTGATTTCTTTTCCTGTGATAAAAAGCCTTCTGTTTTGACGGGCAAACCTTTCATGGGAGCATTTGCAACCGTTTGGCATCATTTTTCATTGAATTGCCGAAAGTCAGATTTTTTATGAAATTGTGACCCCGGGGCTTAGGGATTTTTTCAAAAAAATATTTTTCTGCCAGTTAAGTTGTCGAGGGCTCATTTCTTTTCCTGTGATAAAAAGCCTTCTGTTTCGACCGCCAAACCTTTCAGGGGAGCATTTGCAACCGTATGGCACCATGTTTGAGTGAGTTTCCGAAAGTCAGCTTTTTGATGAAATTGTGACCCCGGGGCTTAGGGATTTTTTCAAAAAAATATTTTTCTGCCAGTTAAGTTGTTGAGGGCTCATTTCTTTTCCTGTGATAAAAAGCCTTCTGTTTCGACCGCCAAACCTTTCAGTGGAGCATTTGCAACCGTATGGCACCATGTTTGAGTGAGTTTCCGAAAGTCAGATTTTTGATGAAATTGTGACACCGGGGCTTAGGGATTTTTTCAAAAAAATATTTTTCTGCCGGTTAAGTTGTCGAGGGCTGATTTCTTTTCCTGTGATAAAAAGCCTTCTGTTTCGACCGCCAAACCTTTCAGGGGAGCATTTGCAACCATTTGGCATCATTTTTGATTGAATTGCCGAAAGTCAGATTTTTGATGAAATTGTGACCCCGGGGCTTAGGGATTTTTTCAAAAAAATATTTTTCTGCCGGTTAAGTTGTCGAGGGCTGATTTCTTTTCCTGTCATAAAAAGAATTCTGTTTTGACCGCCAAACCTTTCAGGGGAGCATTTGCAACCGTTTGGCACCATTTTTGAGTGAATTGCCGAAAGTCAGATTTTTGATGAAATTGTGACCCCGGGGCTTAGGGATTTTTTCAAAAAAATATTTTTCTGCCGGTTAAGTTGTCGAGTGCTAATTTCTTTTCCTGTGATAAAAAGCCTTCTGTTTTGACGGCCAAACCTTTCAGGGGAGCATTTGCAACCGTTTGGCAACATTTTTGAGTGAATTGCAGAAAGTCAGATTTTTGATGAAATTCTGACCCCGGGGCTTAGGGATTTTTTTCAAAAAAATATTTTTCTGCCGGTTAAGTTGTCGAGGGCTGATTTCTTTTCCTGTGATAAAAAGCCTTCTGTTTTGACGGGCAAACCTTTCATGGGAGCATTTGCAACCGTTTGGCATCATTTTTGATTGAATTGCCGAAAGTCAGATTTTTTATGAAATTGTGACCCCGGGGCTTAGGGATTTTTTCAAAAAAATATTTTTCTGCCAGTTAAGTTGTCGAGGGCTCATTTCTTTTCCTGTGATAAAAAGCCTTCTGTTTCGACCGCCAAACCTTTCAGGGGAGCATTTGCAACCGTTTGGCACCATGTTTGAGTGAATTGCCGAAAGTCAGATTTTTGATGAAATTGTGAGCTTGGGGCTTAGGGATTTTTTCAAAAAAATATTTTTCTGCCAGTTAAGTTGTTGAGGGCTGATTTCTTGTTCTGTGATAAAAAGCCTTCTGTTTCGACCGCCAAACCTTTCAGCGGAGCATTTGCAACCGTTTGGCACCATTTTTGATTGAATTGCCGAAAGTCAGATTTTTTATGAAATTGTGACCCCGGGGCTTAGGGATTTTTTCAAAAAAATATTTTTCTGCCGGTTAAGTTGTCGAGGGCTGATTTCTTGTTCTGTCATAAAAAGCCTTCTGTTTCGACCACCAAACCTTTCAGGGGAGCATTTGCAACCGTTTGGCACCATTTTTGAGTGAATTGCCGAAAGTCAGATTTTTGATGAAATTGTGACCCCGGGCCTTAGGGATTTTTTCAAAAAAATATTTTTCTGCCGGTTAAGTTGTTGAGGGCTGATTTCTTGTTCTGTGATAAAAAGCATTCTGTTTTGACCGCCAAACCTTTCAGGGGAGCATTTGCAACCGTTTGGCATCATTTTTGATTGAATTGCCGAAAGTCAGATTTTTTATGAAATTGTGACCCCGGGGCTTAGGGATTTTTTCAAAAAAATATTTTTCTGCCGGTTAAGTTGTCGAGGGCTGATTTCTTTTCCTGTGATAAAAAGAATTCTGTTTTGACCGCCAAACCTTTCAGGGGAGCATTTGCAACCGTTTGGCACCATTTTTGAGTGAATTGCCGAAAGTCTGATTTTTGATGAAATTGTGACCCCGGGGCTTAGGGATTTTTTCAAAAAAATATTTTTCTGCCGGTTAAGTTGTCGAGGGCTGATTTCATTTCCTGTGATAAAAAGCCTTCTGTTTTGACGGCCAAACCTTTCAGGGGAGCATTTGCAACCGTGTTGCATCATTTTTGATTGAATTGCCGAAAGTCAGATTTTTGATGAAATTGTGACCCCGGGGCTTAGGGATTTTTTGAAAAAAATATTTTTCTGCCTGTTAAGTTGTCGAGGGCTGATTTCTTGTTCTGTGATAAAAAGCCTTCTGTTTCGACCGCCAAACCTTTCAGGGGAGCATTTGCAACCGTTTGGCACCATTTTTGATTGAATTGCCGAAAGTCAGATTTTTGATGAAATTGTGACCCCGGGGCTTAGGGATTTTTTCAAAAAAATATTTTTCTGCCAGTTAAGTTGTTGAGGGCTCATTTCTTTTCCTGTGATAAAAAGCCTTCTGTTTCGACCGCCAAACCTTTCAGGGGAGCATTTGCAACCGTTTGGCATCATTTTTGAGTGAATTGCCGAAAGTCAGATTTTTAATGAAATTGTGACCCCGGGGCTTAGGGATTTTTTCAAAATAATATTTTTCTGCCAGTTAAGTTGCCGAGGACTGATTTCTTCTTTGTGATAAAAAGCCTTCTGTTTCGACCGCCAAACATTTCAGGGGAGCATTTGCAACCGTTTCGCATCATTTTTGATTGAATTGCCGAAAGTCAGATTTTTGATGAAATTGTGACCCCGGGGCTTAGGGATTTTTTCAAAAAAATATTTTTCTGCCAGTTAAGTTGTTGAGGGCTCATTTCTTTTCCTGTGATAAAAAGCCTTCTGTTTCGACCGCCAAACCTTTCAGGGGAGCATTTGCAACCGTTTGGCACCATTTTTGATTGAATTGCCGAAAGTCAGATTTTTGATGAAATTGTAACCCTGGGGCTTAGGGATTTTTTCAAAAAAATATTTTTCTGCCTGTTAAGTTGTCGAGGGCTGATTTCTTGTTCTGTGATAAAAAGCCTTCTGTTTCGACCGCCAAACCTTTCAGCGGAGCATTTGCAACCGTATGGCACCATGTTTGAGTGAGTTTCCGAAAGTCAGCTTTTTGATGAAATTCTGACCCCGGGGCTTAGGGATTTTTTCAAAAAAATATTTTTCTGCCAGTTAAGTTGTTGAGGGCTCATTTCTTTTCCTGTGATAAAAAGCCTTCTGTTTCGACCGCCAAACCTTTCAGCGGAGCATTTGCAACCGTATGGCACCATGTTTGAGTGAGTTTCCGAAAGTCAGATTTTTGATGAAATTGTGCTTAGGGATTTTTTCAAAAAAATATTTTTCTGCTGGTTAAGTTGTCGAGGGCTGATTTCTTTTCCTGTGATAAAAAGCATTCTGTTTTGACCGCCAAACCTTTCAGGGGAGCATTTGCAACCGTTTGGCACCATTTTTGAGTGAATTGCCGAAAGTCAGATTTTTGATGAAATTGTGACCCCGGGGCTTAGGGATTTTTTCAAAAAAATATTTTTCTGCCGGTTAAGTTGTCGAGGGCTGATTTCTTTTCCTGTGATAAAAAGCCTTCTGTTTCGACCGCCAAACCTTTCAGGGGAGCATTTGCAACCATTTGGCATCATTTTTGATTGAATTGCCGAAAGTCAGATTTTTGATGAAATTGTGACCCCGGGGCTTAGGGATTTTTTCAAAAAAATATTTTTCTGCCGGTTAAGTTGTCGAGGGCTGATTTCTTTTCCTGTCATAAAAAGAATTCTGTTTTGACCGCCAAACCTTTCAGGGGAGCATTTGCAACCGTTTGGCACCATTTTTGAGTGAATTGCCGAAATCTGATTTTTGATGAAATTGTGACCCCGGGGCTTAGGGATTTTTTTCAAAAAAATATTTTTCTGCCGGTTAAGTTGTCGAGGGCTGATTTCTTTTCCTGTGATAAAAAGCCTTCTGTTTTGACGGGCAAACCTTTCATGGGAGCATTTGCAACCGTTTGGCATCATTTTTGATTGAATTGCCGAAAGTCAGATTTTTGATGAAATTGTGACCCCGGGGCTTAGGGATTTTTTCAAAAAAATATTTTTCTGCCAGTTAAGTTGTTGAGGGCTCATTTCTTTTCCTGTGATAAAAAGCCTTCTGTTTCGACCGCCAAACCTTTCAGGGGAGCATTTGCAACCGTTTGGCATCATTTTTGAGTGAATTGCCGAAAGTCAGATTTTTAATGAAATTGTGACCCCGGGGCTTAGGGATTTTTTCAAAATAATATTTTTCTGCCAGTTAAGTTGCCGAGGACTGATTTCTTCTTTGTGATAAAAAGCCTTCTGTTTCGACCGCCAAACATTTCAGGGGAGCATTTGCAACCGTTTCGCATCATTTTTGATTGAATTGCCGAAAGTCAGATTTTTGATGAAATTGTGACCCCGGGGCTTAGGGATTTTTTCAAAAAAAATATTTTTCTGCCGGTTAAGTTGTCGAGGGCTGATTTCTTGTTCTGTGATAAAAAGCCTTCTGTTTCGACCGCCAAACCTTTCAGCGGAGCATTTGCAACCGTATGGCACCATGTTTGAGTGAGTTTCCGAAAGTCAGATTTTTGATGAAATTGTGACCCCGGGGCTTAGGGATTTTTTCAAAAAAATATTTTTCTGCCAGTTAAGTTGTTGAGGGCTCATTTCTTTTCCTGTGATAAAAAGCCTTCTGTTTCGACCGCCAAACCTTTCAGGGGAGCATTTGCAACCGTTTGGCACCATTTTTGATTGAATTGCCGAAAGTCAGATTTTTGATGAAATTGTGACCCTGGGGCTTAGGGATTTTTTCAAAAAAATATTTTTCTGCCTGTTAAGTTGTCGAGGGCTGATTTCTTGTTCTGTGATAAAAAGCCTTCTGTTTCGACCGCCAAACCTTTCAGCGGAGCATTTGCAACCGTATGGCACCATGTTTGAGTGAGTTTCCGAAAGTCAGCTTTTTGATGAAATTCTGACCCCGGGGCTTAGGGATTTTTTCAAAAAAATATTTTTCTGCCAGTTAAGTTGTTGAGGGCTCATTTCTTTTCCTGTGATAAAAAGCCTTCTGTTTCGACCGCCAAACCTTTCAGCGGAGCATTTGCAACCGTATGGCACCATGTTTGAATGAGTTTCCGAAAGTCAGATTTTTGATGAAATTGTGACCCCGGGGCTTAGGGATTTTTTCAAAAAAATATTTTTCTGCTGGTTAAGTTGTCGAGGGCTGATTTCTTTTCCTGTGATAAAAAGCATTCTGTTTTGACCGCCAAACCTTTCAGGGGAGCATTTGCAACCGTTTGGCACCATTTTTGAGTGAATTGCCGAAAGTCAGATTTTTGATGAAATTGTGACCCCGGGGCTTAGGGATTTTTTCAAAAAAATATTTTTCTGCCAGTTAAGTTGTTGAGGGCTCATTTCTTTTCCTGTGATAAAAAGCCTTCTGTTTCGACCGCCAAACCTTTCAGGGGAGCATTTGCAACCGTTTGGCACCATTTTTGATTGAATTGCCGAAAGTCAGCTTTTTGATGAAATTCTGACCCCGGGGCTTAGGGATTTTTTCAAAAAAATATTTTTCTGCCAGTTAAGTTGTTGAGGGCTCATTTCTTTTCCTGTGATAAAAAGCCTTCTGTTTCGACCGCCAAACCTTTCAGCGGAGCATTTGCAACCGTATGGCACCATGTTTGAGTGAGTTTCCGAAAGTCAGATTTTTGATGAAATTGTGACCCCGGGGCTTAGGGATTTTTTCAAAAAAATATTTTTCTGCTGGTTAAGTTGTCGAGGGCTGATTTCTTTTCCTGTGATAAAAAGCATTCTGTTTTGACCGCCAAACCTTTCAGGGGAGCATTTGCAACCGTTTGGCACCATTTTTGAGTGAATTGCCGAAAGTCAGATTTTTGATGAAATTGTGACCCCGGGGCTTAGGGATTTTTTCAAAAAAATATTTTTCTGCCGGTTAAGTTGTCGAGGGCTGATTTCTTTTCCTGTGATAAAAAGCCTTCTGTTTCGACCGCCAAACCTTTCAGGGGAGCATTTGCAACCATTTGGCATCATTTTTGATTGAATTGCCGAAAGTCAGATTTTTGATGAAATTGTGACCCCGGGGCTTAGGGATTTTTTCAAAAAAATATTTTTCTCCCGGTTAAGTTGTCGAGGGCTGATTTCTTTTCCTGTCATAAAAAGAATTCTGTTTTGACCGCCAAACCTTTCAGGGGAGCATTTGCAACCGTTTGGCACCATTTTTGAGTGAATTGCCGAAATCTGATTTTTGATGAAATTGTGACCCCGGGGCTTAGGGATTTTTTTCAAAAAAATATTTTTCTGCCGGTTAAGTTGTCGAGGGCTGATTTCTTTTCCTGTGATAAAAAGCCTTCTGTTTTGACGGGCAAACCTTTCATGGGAGCATTTGCAACCGTTTGGCATCATTTTTGATTGAATTGCCGAAAGTCAGATTTTTGATGAAATTGTGACCCCGGGGCTTAGGGATTTTTTCAAAAAAATATTTTTCTGCCAGTTAAGTTGTTGAGGGCTCATTTCTTTTCCTGTGATAAAAAGCCTTCTGTTTCGACCGCCAAACCTTTCAGGGGAGCATTTGCAACCGTTTGGCATCATTTTTGAGTGAATTGCCGAAAGTCAGATTTTTAATGAAATTGTGACCCCGGGGCTTAGGGATTTTTTCAAAATAATATTTTTCTGCCAGTTTAGTTGCCGAGGACTGATTTCTTCTTTGTGATAAAAAGCCTTCTGTTTCGACCGCCAAACATTTCAGGGGAGCATTTGCAACCGTTTCGCATCATTTTTGATTGAATTTCCGAAAGTCAGATTTTTGATGTAATTGTGACCCCGGGGCTTAGGGATTTTTTCAAAAAAATATTTTTCTGCCGGTTAAGTTGTCGAGGGCTGATTTCTTGTTCTGTGATAAAAAGCCTTCTGTTTCGACCACCAAACCTTTCAGGGGAGCATTTGCAACCGTTTGGCACCATTTTTGAGTGAATTGCCGAAAGTCAGATTTTTGATGAAATTGTGACCCCGGGGCTTAGGGATTTTTTCAAAAAAATATTTTTCTGCCAGTTAAGTTGTTGAGGGCTCATTTCTTTTCCTGTGATAAAAAGCCTTCTGTTTCGACCGCCAAACCTTTCAGCGGAGCATTTGCAACCGTATGGCACCATGTTTGAATGAGTTTCCGAAAGTCAGATTTTTGATGAAATTGTGACCCCGGGGCTTAGGGATTTTTTCAAAAAAATATTTTTCTGCTGGTTAAGTTGTCGAGGGCTGATTTCTTTTCCTGTGATAAAAAGCATTCTGTTTTGACCGCCAAACCTTTCAGGGGAGCATTTGCAACCGTTTGGCACCATTTTTGAGTGAATTGCCGAAAGTCAGATTTTTGATGAAATTGTGACCCCGGGGCTTAGGGATTTTTTCAAAAAAATATTTTTCTGCCAGTTAAGTTGTTGAGGGCTCATTTCTTTTCCTGTGATAAAAAGCCTTCTGTTTCGACCGCCAAACCTTTCAGGGGAGCATTTGCAACCGTTTGGCACCATTTTTGATTGAATTGCCGAAAGTCAGCTTTTTGATGAAATTCTGACCCCGGGGCTTAGGGATTTTTTCAAAAAAATATTTTTCTGCCAGTTAAGTTGTTGAGGGCTCATTTCTTTTCCTGTGATAAAAAGCCTTCTGTTTCGACCGCCAAACCTTTCAGCGGAGCATTTGCAACCGTATGGCACCATGTTTGAGTGAGTTTCCGAAAGTCAGATTTTTGATGAAATTGTGACCCCGGGGCTTAGGGATTTTTTCAAAAAAATATTTTTCTGCTGGTTAAGTTGTCGAGGGCTGATTTCTTTTCCTGTGATAAAAAGCATTCTGTTTTGACCGCCAAACCTTTCAGGGGAGCATTTGCAACCGTTTGGCACCATTTTTGAGTGAATTGCCGAAAGTCAGATTTTTGATGAAATTGTGACCCCGGGGCTTAGGGATTTTTTCAAAAAAATATTTTTCTGCCGGTTAAGTTGTCGAGGGCTGATTTCTTTTCCTGTGATAAAAAGCCTTCTGTTTCGACCGCCAAACCTTTCAGGGGAGCATTTGCAACCATTTGGCATCATTTTTGATTGAATTGCCGAAAGTCAGATTTTTGATGAAATTGTGACCCCGGGGCTTAGGGATTTTTTCAAAAAAATATTTTTCTCCCGGTTAAGTTGTCGAGGGCTGATTTCTTTTCCTGTCATAAAAAGAATTCTGTTTTGACCGCCAAACCTTTCAGGGGAGCATTTGCAACCGTTTGGCACCATTTTTGAGTGAATTGCCGAAATCTGATTTTTTATGAAATTGTGACCCCGGGGCTTAGGGATTTTTTTCAAAAAAATATTTTTCTGCCGGTTAAGTTGTCGAGGGCTGATTTCTTTTCCTGTGATAAAAAGCCTTCTGTTTTGACGGGCAAACCTTTCATGGGAGCATTTGCAACCGTTTGGCATCATTTTTGATTGAATTGCCGAAAGTCAGATTTTTGATGAAATTGTGACCCCGGGGCTTAGGGATTTTTTCAAAAAAATATTTTTCTGCCAGTTAAGTTGTTGAGGGCTCATTTCTTTTCCTGTGATAAAAAGCCTTCTGTTTCGACCGCCAAACCTTTCAGGGGAGCATTTGCAACCGTTTGGCATCATTTTTGAGTGAATTGCCGAAAGTCAGATTTTTAATGAAATTGTGACCCCGGGGCTTAGGGATTTTTTCAAAATAATATTTTTCTGCCAGTTAAGTTGCCGAGGACTGATTTCTTCTTTGTGATAAAAAGCCTTCTGTTTCGACCGCCAAACATTTCAGGGGAGCATTTGCAACCGTTTCGCATCATTTTTGATTGAATTTCCGAAAGTCAGATTTTTGATGTAATTGTGACCCCGGGGCTTAGGGATTTTTTCAAAAAAATATTTTTCTGCCGGTTAAGTTGTCGAGGGCTGATTTCTTTTCCTGTGATAAAAAGCCTTCTGTTTCGACCGCCAAACCTTTCAGGGGAGCATTTGCAACCGTTTGGCATCATTTTTGAGTGAATTGCCGAAAGTCAGATTTTTAATGAAATTGTGACCCCGGGGGTAAGGGATTTTTTCAAAAACATATTTTTCTGCCAGTTAAGTTGTTGAGGGCTGATTTCTTGTTCTGTGATAAAAAGCATTCTGTTTCGACCGCCAAACCTTTCAGCGGAGCATTTACAACCGTTTGGCACCATGTATGAGTGAGTTTCCGAAAGTCAGATTTTTGATGAAATTCTGACCCCGGGGCTTAGGGATTTTTTCAAAAAAATATTTTTCTGCCGGTTAAGTTGTCGAGGGCTGATTTCTTTTCCTGTGATAAAAAGCCTTCTGTTTTGACGGGCAAACCTTTCATGGGAGCATTTGCAACCGTTTGGCATCATTTTTGATTGAATTGCCGAAAGTCAGATTTTTTATGAAATTGTGACCCCGGGGCTTAGGGATTTTTTCAAAAAAATATTTTTCTGCCAGTTAAGTTGTCGAGGGCTCATTTCTTTTCCTGTGATAAAAAGCCTTCTGTTTCGACCGCCAAACCTTTCAGGGGAGCATTTGCAACCGTTTGGCACCATGTTTGAGTGAATTGCCGAAAGTCAGATTTTTGATGAAATTGTGAGCTTGGGGCTTAGGGATTTTTTCAAAAAAATATTTTTCTGCCAGTTAAGTTGTTGAGGGCTGATTTCTTGTTCTGTGATAAAAAGCCTTCTGTTTCGACCGCCAAACCTTTCAGCGGAGCATTTGCAACCGTTTGGCACCATTTTTTATTGAATTGCCGAAAGTCAGATTTTTAATGAAATTGTGACCCCGGGGCTTAGGGATTTTTTCAAAAAAATATTTTTCTGCCGGTTAAGTTGTCGAGGGCTGATTTCTTGTTCTGTGATAAAAAGCCTTCTGTTTCGACCACCAAACCTATCAGGGGAGCATTTGCAACCGTTTGGCACCATTTTTGAGTGAATTGCCGAAAGTCAGATTTTTGATGAAATTGTGACCCCGGGCCTTAGGGATTTTTTCAAAAAAATATTTTTCTGCCGGTTAAGTTGTTGAGGGCTGATTTCTTGTTCTGTGATAAAAAGCATTCTGTTTTGACCGCCAAACCTTTCAGGGGAGCATTTGCAACCGTTTGGCATCATTTTTGATTGAATTGCCGAAAGTCAGATTTTTGATGAAATTGTGACCCCGGGGCTTAGGGATTTTTTCAAAAAAATATTTTTCTGCCGGTTAAGTTGTCGAGGGCTGATTTCATTTCCTGTGATAAAAAGCCTTCTGTTTTGACGGCCAAACCTTTCAGGGGAGCATTTGCAACCGTGTTGCATCATTTTTGATTGAATTGCCGAAAGTCAGATTTTTGATGAAATTGTGACCCCGGGGCTTAGGGATTTTTTGAAAAAAATATTTTTCTGCCGGTTAAGTTGTCGAGGGCTGATTTCTTGTTCTGTGATAAAAAGCCTTCTCTTTCGACCGCCAAACCTTTCAGGGGAGAATTTGCAACCGTTTGGCACCATTTTTGAGTGAATTGCCGAAAGTCAGATTTTTGATGAAATTGTGACCCCGGGGCTTAGGGATTTTTTCAAAAAAATATTTTTCTGCCGGTTAAGTTGTCGAGGGCTGATTTCTTGTTCTGTGATAAAAAGCCTTCTGTTTCGACCGCCAAACCTTTCAGCGGAGCATTTGCAAACGTATGGCACCATGTTTGAGTGAGTTTCCGAAAGTCAGATTTTTGATGAAATTGTGACCCCGGGGCTTAGGGATTTTTTCAAAAAAATATTTTTCTGCCAGTTAAGTTGTTGAGGGCTCATTTCTTTTCCTGTGATAAAAAGCCTTCTGTTTCGACCGCCAAACCTTTCAGGGGAGCATTTGCAACCGTTTGGCACCATTTTTGATTGAATTGCCGAAAGTCAGATTTTTGATGAAATTGTGAACCTGGGGCTTAGGGATTTTTTCAAAAAAATATTTTTCTGCCGGTTAAGTTGTCGAGGGCTGATTTCTTGTTCTGTGATAAAAAGCCTTCTGTTTCGACCGCCAAACCTTTCAGCGGAGCATTTGCAACCGTATGGCACCATGTTTGAGTGAGTTTCCGAAAGTCAGCTTTTTGATGAAATTCTGACCCCGGGGCTTAGGGATTTTTTCAAAAAAATATTTTTCTGCCAGTTAAGTTGTTGAGGGCTCATTTCTTTTCCTGTGATAAAAAGCCTTCTGTTTCGACCGCCAAACCTTTCAGCGGAGCATTTGCAACCGTATGGCACCATGTTTGAGTGAGTTTCCGAAAGTCAGATTTTTGATGAAATTGTGACCCCGGGGCTTAGGGATTTTTTCAAAAAAATATTTTTCTGCCGGTTAAGTTGTCGAGGGCTGATTTCTTTTCCTGTGATAAAAAGCCTTGTGTTTTGACGGCCAAACCTTTCAGGGGAGCATTTGCAACCATTTGGCATCATTTTTGATTGAATTGCCGAAAGTCAGATTTTTGATGAAATTGTGACCCCGGGGCTTAGGGATTTTTTCAAAAAAATATTTTTCTGCCGGTTAAGTTGTCGAGGGCTGATTTCTTTTCCTGTCATAAAAAGAATTCTGTTTTGACCGCCAAACCTTTCAGGGGAGCATTTGCAACCGTTTGGCACCATTTTTGAGAGAATTGCCGAAAGTCTGATTTTTGATGAAATTGTGACCCCGGGGCTTAGGGATTTTTTCAAAAAAATATTTTTCTGCCGGTTAAGTTGTCGAGTGCTAATTTCTTTTCCTGTGATAAAAAGCCTTCTGTTTTGACGGCCAAACCTTTCATGGGAGCATTTGCAACCGTTTGGCATCATTTTTGATTGAATTGCCGAAAGTCAGATTTTTGATGAAATTGTGACCCCGGGGCTTAGGGATTTTTTTCAAAAAAATATTTTTCTGCCGGTTAAGTTGTTGAGGGCTCATTTCTTTTCCTGTGATAAAAAGCCTTCTGTTTCGACCGCCAAACCTTTCAGGGGAGCATTTGCAACCGTTTGGCATCATTTTTGAGTGAATTGCCGAAAGTCAGATTTTTAATGAAATTGTGACCCCGGGGCTTAGGGATTTTTTCAAAATAATATTTTTCTGCCAGTTAAGTTGCCGAGGACTGATTTCTTCTTTGTGATAAAAAGCCTTCTGTTTCGACCGCCAAACATTTCAGGGGAGCATTTGCAACCGTTTCGCATCATTTTTGATTGAATTGCCGAAAGTCAGATTTTTGATGAAATTGTGACCCCGGGGCTTAGGGATTTTTTTCAAAAAAATATTTTTCTGCCGGTTAAGTTGTCGAGGGCTGATTTCTTTTCCTGTGATAAAAAGCCTTCTGTTTTGACGGGCAAACCTTTCATGGGAGCATTTGCAACCGTTTGGCATCATTTTTGATTGAATTGCCGAAAGTCAGATTTTTTATGAAATTGTGACCCCGGGGCTTAGGGATTTTTTCAAAAAAATATTTTTCTGCCAGTTAAGTTGTCGAGGGCTCATTTCTTTTCCTGTGATAAAAAGCCTTCTGTTTCGACCGCCAAACCTTTCAGGGGAGCATTTGCAACCGTTTGGCACCATGTTTGAGTGAATTGCCGAAAGTCAGATTTTTGATGAAATTGTGAGCTTGGGGCTTAGGGATTTTTTCAAAAAAATATTTTTCTGCCAGTTAAGTTGTTGAGGTCTGATTTCTTGTTCTGTGATAAAAAGCCTTCTGTTTTGACCGCCAAACCTTTCAGCGGAGCATTTGCAACCGTTTGGCACCATTTTTGATTGAATTGCCGAAAGTCAGATTTTTAATGAAATTGTGACCCCGGGGCTTAGGGATTTTTTCAAAAAAATATTTTTCTGCCGGTTAAGTTGTCGAGGGCTGATTTCTTGTTCTGTGATAAAAAGCCTTCTGTTTCGACCACCAAACCTTTCAGGGGAGCATTTGCAACCGTTTTTGAGTGAATTGCCGAAAGTCAGATTTTTGATGAAATTGTGACCCCGGGGCTTAGGGATTTTTTCAAAAAAATATTTTTCTGCCGGTTAAGTTGTTGAGGGCTGATTTCTTGTTCTGTGATAAAAAGCATTCTGTTTTGACCGCCAAACCTTTCAGGGGAGCATTTGCAACCGTTTGGCATCATTTTTGATTGAATTGCCGAAAGTCAGATTTTTTATGAAATTGTGACCCCGGGGCTTAGGGATTTTTTCAAAAAAATATTTTTCTGCCGGTTAAGTTGTTGAGGGCTGATTTCTTGTTCTGTGATAAAAAGCATTCTGTTTTGACCGCCAAACCTTTCAGGGGAGCATTTGCAACCGTTTGGCATCATTTTTGATTGAATTGCCGAAAGTCAGATTTTTGATGAAATTGTGACCCCGGGGCTTAGGGATTTTTTCAAAAAAATATTTTTCTGCCGGTTAAGTTGTCGAGGGCTGATTTCATTTCCTGTGATAAAAAGCCTTCTGTTTTGACGGCCAAACCTTTCAGGGGAGCATTTGCAACCGTGTTGCATCATTTTTGATTGAATTGCCGAAAGTCAGATTTTTGATGAAATTGTGACCCCGGGGCTTAGGGATTTTTTGAAAAAAATATTTTTCTGCCGGTTAAGTTGTCGAGGGCTGATTTCTTGTTCTGTGATAAAAAGCCTTCTGTTTCGACCGCCAAACCTTTCAGGGGAGAATTTGCAACCGTTTGGCACCATTTTTGAGTGAATTGCCGAAAGTCAGATTTTTGATGAAATTGTGACCCCGGGGCTTAGGGATTTTTTCAAAAAAATATTTTTTTGCCGGTTAAGTTGTCGAGGGCTGATTTCTTGTTCTGTGATAAAAAGCCTTCTGTTTCGACCGCCAAACCTTTCAGCGGAGCATTTGCAAACGTATGGCACCATGTTTGAGTGAGTTTCCGAAAGTCAGATTTTTGATGAAATTGTGACCCCGGGGCTTAGGGATTTTTTCAAAAAAATATTTTTCTGCCAGTTAAGTTGTTGAGGGCTCATTTCTTTTCCTGTGATAAAAAGCCTTCTGTTTCGACCGCCAAACCTTTCAGGGGAGCATTTGCAACCGTTTGGCACCATTTTTGATTGAATTGCCGAAAGTCAGATTTTTGATGAAATTGTGAACCTGGGGCTTAGGGATTTTTTCAAAAAAATATTTTTCTGCCGGTTAAGTTGTCGAGGGCTGATTTCTTGTTCTGTGATAAAAAGCCTTCTGTTTCGACCGCCAAACCTTTCAGCGGAGCATTTGCAACCGTATGGCACCATGTTTGAGTGAGTTTCCGAAAGTCAGCTTTTTGATGAAATTCTGACCCCGGGGCTTAGGGATTTTTTCAAAAAAATATTTTTCTGCCAGTTAAGTTGTTGAGGGCTCATTTCTTTTCCTGTGATAAAAAGCCTTCTGTTTCGACCGCCAAACCTTTCAGCGGAGCATTTGCAACCGTATGGCACCATGTTTGAGTGAGTTTCCGAAAGTCAGATTTTTGATGAAATTGTGACCCCGGGGCTTAGGGATTTTTTCAAAAAAATATTTTTCTGCCGGTTAAGTTGTCGAGGGCTGATTTCTTTTCCTGTGATAAAAAGCCTTCTGTTTTGACGGGCAAACCTTTCATGGGAGCATTTGCAACCGTTTGGCATCATTTTTGATTGAATTGCCGAAAGTCAGATTTTTGATGAAATTGTGACCCCGGGGCTTAGGGATTTTTTCAAAAAAATATTTTTCTGCCGGTTAAGTTGTCGAGGGCTGATTTCTTTTCCTGTCATAAAAAGAATTCTGTTTTGACCGCCAAACCTTTCAGGGGAGCATTTGCAACCGTTTGGCACCATTTTTGAGTGAATTGCCGAAAGTCTGATTTTTGATGAAATTGTGACCCCGGGGCTTAGGGATTTTTTCAAAAAAATATTTTTCTGCCGGTTAAGTTGTCGAGTGGTAATTTCTTTTCCTGTGATAAAAAGCCTTCTGTTTTGACCGCCAAACCTTTCAGGGGAGCATTTGCAACCGTTTGGCAACATTTTTGAGTGAATTGCAGAAAGTCAGATTTTTGATGAAATTGTGACCCCGGGTCTTAGGGATTTTTTTCAAAAAAATATTTTTCTGCCGGTTAAGTTGTCGAGGGCTGATTTCTTTTCCTGTGATAAAAAGCCTTCTGTTTTGACGGGCAAACCTTTCATGGGAGCATTTGCAACCGTTTGGCATCATTTTTGATTGAATTGCCGAAAGTCAGATTTTTGATGAAATTGTGACCCCGGGGCTTAGGGATTTTTTCAAAAAAATATTTTTCTGCCAGTTAAGTTGTTGAGGGCTCATTTCTTTTCCTGTGATAAAAAGCCTTCTGTTTCGACCGCCAAACCTTTCAGGGGAGCATTTGCAACCGTTTGGCATCATTTTTGAGTGAATTGCCGAAAGTCAGATTTTTAATGAAATTGTGACCCCGGGGCTTAGGGATTTTTTCAAAATAATATTTTTCTGCCAGTTAAGTTGCCGAGGACTGATTTCTTCTTTGTGATAAAAAGCCTTCTGTTTCGACCGCCAAACATTTCAGGGGAGCATTTGCAACCGTTTCGCATCATTTTTGATTGAATTGCCGAAAGTCAGATTTTTGATGAAATTGTGACCCCGGGGCTTAGGGATTTTTTCAAAATAATATTTTTCTGCCGGTTAAGTTGTCGAGGGCTGATTTCTTTTCCTGTGATAAAAAGCCTTCTGTTTCGACCGCCAAACCTTTCAGGGGAGCATTTGCAACCGTTTGGCATCATTTTTGAGTGAATTGCCGAAAGTCAGATTTTTAATGAATTTGTGACCCCGGGGGTAAGGGATTTTTTCAAAAACATATTTTTCTGCCAGTTAAGTTGTTGAGGGCTGATTTCTTGTTCTGTGATAAAAAGCATTCTGTTTCGACCGCCAAACCTTTCAGCGGAGCATTTGCAACCGTTTGGCACCATGTTTGAGTGAGTTTCCGAAAGTCAGATTTTTGATGAAATTCTGACCCCGGGGCTTAGGGATTTTTTCAAAAAAATATTTTTCTGCCAGTTAAGTTGTTGAGGGCTGATTTCTTTTCCTGTGATAAAAAGCATTCTGTTTTGACCGCCAAACCTTTCAGGGGAGCATTTGCAACCGTTTGGCATCATTTTTGAGTGAATTGCCGAAAGTCAGATTTTTGATGAAATTGTGACCCCGGGGCTTAGGGATTTTTTTCAAAAAAATATTTTTCTGCCGGTTAAGTTGTCGAGGGCTGATTTCTTTTCCTGTGATAAAAAGCCTTCTGTTTTGACGGGCAAACCTTTCATGGGAGCATTTGCAACCGTTTGGCATCATTTTTGATTGAATTGCCGAAAGTCAGATTTTTTATGAAATTGTGACCCCGGGGCTTAGGGATTTTTTCAAAAAAATATTTTTCTGCCAGTTAAGTTGTCGAGGGCTCATTTCTTTTCCTGTGATAAAAAGCCTTCTGTTTCGACCGCCAAACCTTTCAGGGGAGCATTTGCAACCGTTTGGCACCATGTTTGAGTGAATTGCCGAAAGTCAGATTTTTGATGAAATTGTGAGCTTGGGGCTTAGGGATTTTTTCAAAAAAATATTTTTCTGCCAGTTAAGTTGTTGAGGGCTGATTTCTTGTTCTGTGATAAAAAGCCTTCTGTTTCGACCGCCAAACCTTTCAGCGGAGCATTTGCAACCGTTTGGCACCATTTTTGATTGAATTGCCGAAAGTCAGATTTTTTATGAAATTGTGACCCCGGGGCTTAGGGATTTTTTCAAAAAAATATTTTTCTGCCGGTTAAGTTGTCGAGGGCTGATTTCTTGTTCTGTGATAAAAAGCCTTCTGTTTCGACCACCAAACCTTTCAGGGGAGCATTTGCAACCGTTTTTGAGTGAATTGCCGAAAGTCAGATTTTTGATGAAATTGTGACCCCGGGGCTTAGGGATTTTTTCAAAAAAATATTTTTCTGCCGGTTAAGTTGTTGAGGGCTGATTTCTTGTTCTGTGATAAAAAGCATTCTGTTTCGACCGCCAAACCTTTCAGCGGAGCATTTGCAACCGTTTGGCATCATTTTTGAGTGAATTGCCGAAAGTCAGATTTTTAATGAAATTGTGACCCCGGGGCTTAGGGATTTTTTCAAAAAAATATTTTTCTGCCAGTTAAGTTGTCGAGGGCTCATTTCTTTTCCTGTGATAAAAAGCCTTCTGTTTCGACCGCCAAACCTTTCAGGGGAGCATTTGCAACCGTTTGGCACCATGTTTGAGTGAATTGCCGAAAGTCAGATTTTTGATGAAATTGTGAGCTTGGGGCTAAGGGATTTTTTCAAAAAAATATTTTTCTGCCAGTTAAGTTGTTGAGGGCTGATTTCTTGTTCTGTGATAAAAAGCCTTCTGTTTCGACCGCCAAACCTTTCAGCGGAGCATTTGCAACCGTATGGCACCATGTTTGAGTGAGTTTCCGAAAGTCAGATTTTTGATGAAATTCTGACCCCGGGGCTTAGGGATTTTTTCAAAAAAATATTTTTCTGCCAGTTAAGTTGTTGAGGGCTCATTTCTTTTCCTGTGATAAAAAGCCTTGTGTTTCGACCGCCAAACCTTTCAGCGGAGCATTTGCAACCGTATGGCACCATGTTTGAGTGAGTTGCCGAAAGTCAGATTTTTTATGAAATTCTGACCCCGGGGCTTAGGGATTTTTTCAAAAAAATATTTTTCTGCCGGTTAAGTTGTCGAGGGCTGATTTCTTTTCCTGTGATAAAAAGCCTTCTGTTTCGACCGCCAAACCTTTCAGGGGAGCATTTGCAACCGTTTGGCACCATTTTTGAGTGAATTGCCGAAAGTCAGATTTTTGATGAAATTGTGACCCCGGGGCTTAGGGATTTTTTCAAAAAAATATTTTTCTGCCGGTTAAGTTGTCGAGTGCTAATTTCTTTTCCTGTGATAAAAAGCCTTCTGTTTTGACGGCCAAACCTTTCAGTGGAGCATTTGCAACCGTTTGGCACCATTTTTGAGTGAATTGCAGAAAGTCAGATTTTTGATGAAATTGTGACCCCGGGGCTTAGGGATTTTTTCCAAATAATATTTTTCTGCCAGTTAAGTTGCCGAGGGCTCATTTCTTTTCCTGTGATAAAAAGGCTTCTGTTTCGACCGCCAAACCTTTCAGGGGAGCATTTGCAACCGTTTGGCACCATTTTTGAGTGAATTGCCGAAAGTCAGATTTTTGATGAAATTGTGACCCCGGGGCTTAGGGATTTTTTCAAAAAAATATTTTTCTGCCGGTTAAGTTGCCGAGGACTGATTTCTTCTTTGTGATAAAACACCTTCTGTTTCGACTGCCAAACATTTCAGGGGAGCATTTGCAACCGTTTCGCATCATTTTTGATTGAATTGCCGAAAGTCAGATTTTTTATGAAATTGTGACCCCGGGGCTTAGGGATTTTTTCAAAATAATATTTTTCTGCCGGTTAAGTTGTCGAGGGCTGATTTCTTTTCCTGGGATAAAAAGGCTTCTGTTTCGACCGCCAAACCTTTCAGGGGAGCATTTGCAACCGTTTGGCATCATTTTTGAGTGAATTGCCGAAAGTCAGATTTTTGATGAAATTGTGACCCCGGGGCTTAGGGATTTTTTTCAAAAAAATATTTTTCTGCCAGTTAAGTTGTCGAGGGCTGATTTCTTTTCCTGTGATAAAAAGCCTTCTGTTTTGACGGGCAAACCTTTCATGGGAGCATTTGCAACCGTTTGGCATCATTTTTGATTGAATTGCCGAAAGTCAGATTTTTGATGAAATTGTGACCCCGGGGCTTAGGGATTTTTTCAAAAAAATATTTTTCTGCCAGTTAAGTTGTTGAGGGCTCATTTCTTTTCCTGTGATAAAAAGCCTTCTGTTTCGACCGCCAAACCTTTCAGGGGAGCATTTGCAACCGTTTGGCATCATTTTTGAGTGAATTGCCGAAAGTCAGATTTTTAATGAAATTGTGACCCCGGGGCTTAGGGATTTTTTCCAAATAATATTTTTCTGCCAGTTAAGTTGCCGAGGGCTCATTTCTTTTCCTGTGATAAAAAGGCTTCTGTTTCGACCGCCAAACCTTTCAGGGGAGCATTTGCAACCGTTTGGCACCATTTTTGAGTGAATTGCCGAAAGTCAGATTTTTGATGAAATTGTGAGCTTGGGGCTTAGGGATTTTTTCAAAAAAATATTTTTCTGCCGGTTAAGTTGCCGAGGGCTGATTTCTTCTTTGTGATAAAACACCTTCTGTTTCGACTGCCAAACATTTCAGGGGAGCATTTGCAACCGTTTCGCATCATTTTTGATTGAATTGCCGAAAGTCAGATTTTTTATGAAATTGTGACCCCGGGGCTTAGGGATTTTTTCAAAATAATATTTTTCTGCCGGTTAAGTTGTCGAGGGCTGATTTCTTTTCCTGGGATAAAAAGGCTTCTGTTTCGACCGCCAAACCTTTCAGGGGAGCATTTGCAACCGTTTGGCATCATTTTTGAGTGAATTGCCGAAAGTCAGATTTTTGATGAAATTGTGACCCCGGGGCTTAGGGATTTTTTTCAAAAAAATATTTTTCTGCCAGTTAAGTTGTCGAGGGCTGATTTCTTTTCCTGTGATAAAAAGCCTTCTGTTTTGACGGGCAAACCTTTCATGGGAGCATTTGCAACCGTTTGGCATCATTTTTGATTGAATTGCCGAAAGTCAGATTTTTGATGAAATTGTGACCCCGGGGCTTAGGGATTTTTTCAAAAAAATATTTTTCTGCCAGTTAAGTTGTTGAGGGCTCATTTCTTTTCCTGTGATAAAAAGCCTTCTGTTTCGACCGCCAAACCTTTCAGGGGAGCATTTGCAACCGTTTGGCATCATTTTTGAGTGAATTGCCGAAAGTCAGATTTTTAATGAAATTGTGACCCCGGGGCTTAGGGATTTTTTCAAAAAAATATTTTTCTGCCAGTTAAGTTGTCGAGGGCTCATTTCTTTTCCTGTGATAAAAAGCCTTCTGTTTCGACCGCCAAACCTTTCAGGGGAGCATTTGCAACCGTTTGGCACCATGTTTGAGTGAATTGCCGAAAGTCAGATTTTTGATGAAATTGTGAGCTTGGGGCTTAGGGATTTTTTCAAAAAAATATTTTTCTGCCAGTTAAGTTGTTGAGGGCTGATTTCTTGTTCTGTGATAAAAAGCCTTCTGTTTCGACCGCCAAACCTTTCAGCGGAGCATTTGCAACCGTTTGGCACCATTTTTGATTGAATTGCCGAAAGTCAGATTTTTTATGAAATTGTGACCCCGGGGCTTAGGGATTTTTTCAAAAAAATATTTTTCTGCCGGTTAAGTTGTCGAGGGCTGATTTCTTGTTCTGTGATAAAAAGCCTTCTGTTTCGACCACCAAAACTTTCAGGGGAGCATTTGCAACCGTTTGGCACCATTTTTGAGTGAATTGCCGAAAGTCAGATTTTTGATGAAATTGTGACCCCGGGCCTTAGGGATTTTTTCAAAAAAATATTTTTCTGCCGGTTAAGTTGTCGAGGGCTGATTTCTTGTTCTGTGATAAAAAGCATTCTGTTTTGACCGCCAAACCTTTCAGGGGAGCATTTGCAACCGTTTGGCATCATCTTTGATTGAATTGCCGAAAGTCAGATTTTTTATGAAATTGTGACCCCGGGGCTTAGGGATTTTTTCAAAAAAATATTTTTCTGCCGGTTAAGTTGTCGAGGGCTGATTTCTTTTCCTGTGATAAAAAGAATTCTGTTTTGACCGCCAAACCTTTCAGGGGAGCATTTGCAACCGTTTGGCACCATTTTTGAGTGAATTGCCGAAAGTCAGATTTTTGATGAAATTGTGACCCCGGGGCTTAGGGATTTTTTCAAAAAAATATTTTTCTGCCGGTTAAGTTGTCGAGGGCTGATTTCTTTTCCTGTGATAAAAAGCCTTCTGTTTTGACGGCCAAACCTTTCAGGGGAGCATTTGCAACCGTGTTGCATCATTTTTGATTGAATTGCCGAAAGTCAGATTTTTGATGAAATTGTGACCCCTGGGCTTAGGGATTTTTTGAAAAAAATATTTTTCTGCCGGTTAAGTTGTCGAGGGCTGATTTCTTGTTCTGTGATAAAAAGCCTTCTGTTTCGACCGCCAAACCTTTCAGGGGAGCATTTGCAACCGTATGGCACCATGTTTGAGTGAGTTTCCGAAAGTCAGATTTTTGATGAAATTGTGACCCCGGGCTTAGGGATTTTTTCAAAAAAATATTTTTCTGCCGGTTAAGTTGTCGAGGGCTGATTTCTTTTCCTGTGATAAAAAGCCTTCTGTTTCGACCGCCAAACCTTTCAGCGGAGCATTTGCAACCGTTTGGCATCATTTTTGAGTGAATTGCCGAAAGTCAGATTTTTTATGAAATTGTGACCCCGGGGCTTAGGGATTTTTTCAAAATAATATTTTTCTGCCAGTTAAGTTGTCGAGGGCTCATTTCTTTTCCTGTGATAAAAAGGCTTCTGTTTCGACCGCCAAACCTTTCAGGGGAGCATTTGCAACCGTTTGGCACCATTTTTGAGTGAATTGCCGAAAGTCAGATTTTTGATGAAATTGTGACCCCGGGGCTTAGGGATTTTTTCAAAAAAATATTTTTCTGCCGGTTAAGTTGCCGAGGACTGATTTCTTCTTTGTGATAAAAAGCCTTCTGTTTCAACCGCCAAACATTTCAGGGGAGCATTTGCAACCGTTTCGCATCATTTTTGATTGAATTGCCGAAAGTCAGATTTTTTATGAAATTGTGACCCCGGGGCTTAGGGATTTTTTCAAAAAAATATTTTTCTGCCAGTTAAATTGTCGAGGGCTCATTTCTTTTCCTGTGATAAAAAGGCTTCTGTTTCGACCGCCAAACCTTTCAGGGGAGCATTTGCAACCGTTTGGCACCATTTTTGAGTGAATTGCCGAAAGTCAGATTTTTGATGAAATTGTGACCCCGGGGCTTAGGGATTTTTTCAAAAAAATATTTTTCTGCCGGTTAAGTTGCCGAGGACTGATTTCTTCTTTGTGATAAAAAGCCTTCTGTTTCGACCGCCAAACATTTCAGGGGAGCATTTGCAACCGTTTCGCATCATTTTTGATTGAATTGCCGAAAGTCAGATTTTTGATGAAATTGTGACCCCGGGGCTTAGGGATTTTTTCAAAAAAATATTTTTCTGCCGGTTAAGTTGTCGAGGGCTGATTTCTTGTTCTGTGATAAAAAGCCTTCTGTTTCGACCGCCAAACCTTTCAGCGGAGCATTTGCAACCGTATGGCACCATGTTTGAGTGAGTTTCCGAAAGTCAGATTTTTGATGAAATTCTGACCCCGGGGCTTAGGGATTTTTTCAAAAAAATATTTTTCTGCCAGTTAAGTTGTTGAGGGCTCATTTCTTTTCCTGTGATAAAAAGCCTTGTGTTTCGACCGCCAAACCTTTCAGCGGAGCATTTGCAACCGTATGGCACCATGTTTGAGTGAGTTGCCGAAAGTCAGATTTTTTATGAAATTCTGACCCCGGGGCTTAGGGATTTTTTCAAAAAAATATTTTTCTGCCGGTTAAGTTGTCGAGGGCTGATTTCTTTTCCTGTGATAAAAAGCCTTCTGTTTCGACCGCCAAACCTTTCAGGGGAGCATTTGCAACCGTTTGGCACCATTTTTGAGTGAATTGCCGAAAGTCAGATTTTTGATGAAATTGTGACCCCGGGGCTTAGGGATTTTTTCAAAAAAATATTTTTCTGCCGGTTAAGTTGTCGAGGGCTGATTTCTTGTTCTGTGATAAAAAGCCTTCTGTTTCGACCGCCAAACCTTTCAGCGGAGCATTTGCAACCTTATGGCACCATGTTTGAGTGAGTTTCCGAAAGTCAGATTTTTGATGAAATTGTGACCCCGGGCTTAGGGATTTTTTCAAAAAAATATTTTTCTGCCGGTTAAGTTGTCGAGGGCTGATTTCTTTTCCTGTGATAAAAAGCCTTCTGTTTCGACCGCCAAACCTTTCAGCGGAGCATTTGCAACCGTTTGGCATCATTTTTGAGTGAATTGCCGAAAGTCAGATTTTTTATGAAATTGTGACCCCGGGGCTTAGGGATTTTTTCAAAATAATATTTTTCTGCCAGTTAAGTTGTCGAGGGCTCATTTCTTTTCCTGTGATAAAAAGGCTTCTGTTTCGACCGCCAAACCTTTCAGGGGAGCATTTGCAACCGTTTGGCACCATTTTTGAGTGAATTGCCGAAAGTCAGATTTTTGATGAAATTGTGACCCCGGGGCTTAGGGATTTTTTCAAAAAAATATTTTTCTGCCGGTTAAGTTGCCGAGGACTGATTTCTTCTTTGTGATAAAAAGCCTTCTGTTTCAACCGCCAAACATTTCAGGGGAGCATTTGCAACCGTTTCGCATCATTTTTGATTGAATTGCCGAAAGTCAGATTTTTTATGAAATTGTGACCCCGGGGCTTAGGGATTTTTTCAAAAAAATATTTTTCTGCCAGTTAAGTTGTCGAGGGCTCATTTCTTTTCCTGTGATAAAAAGGCTTCTGTTTCGACCGCCAAACCTTTCAGGGGAGCATTTGCAACCGTTTGGCACCATTTTTGAGTGAATTGCCGAAAGTCAGATTTTTGATGAAATTGTGACCCCGGGGCTTAGGGATTTTTTCAAAAAAATATTTTTCTGCCGGTTAAGTTGCCGAGGACTGATTTCTTCTTTGTGATAAAAAGCCTTCTGTTTCAACCGCCAAACATTTCAGGGGAGCATTTGCAACCGTTTCGCATCATTTTTGATTGAATTGCCGAAAGTCAGATTTTTGATGAAATTGTGACCCCGGGGCTTAGGGATTTTTTCAAAAAAATATTTTTCTGCCGGTTAAGTTGTCGAGGGCTGATTTCTTGTTCTGTGATAAAAAGCCTTCTGTTTCGACCGCCAAACCTTTCAGGGGAGCATTTGCAACCGTTTGGCACCATTTTTGATTGATTTGCCGAAAGTCAGATTTTTTATGAAATTGTGACCCCGGGGCTTAGGGATTTTTTCAAAAAAATATTTTTCTGCCGGTTAAGTTGTTGAGGGCTGATTTCTTGTTCTGTGATAAAAAGCATTCTGTTTTGACTGCCAAACCTTTCAGGGGAGCATTTGCAACCGTTTGGCACCATTTTTGAGTGAATTGCCGAAAGTCAGATTTTTGATGAAATTGTGACCCCGGGGCTTAGGGATTTTTTCAAAAAAATATTTTTCTGCCGGTTAAGTTGTCGAGGGCTGATTTCTTTTCCTGTGATAAAAAGCATTCTGTTTTGACCGCCAAACCTTTCAGGGGAGCATTTGCAACCGTTTGGCATCATTTTTGAGTGAATTGCCGAAAGTCAGATTTTTGATGAAATTGTGACCCCGGGGCTTAGGGATTTTTTTCAAAAAAATATTTTTCTGCCGGTTAAGTTGTCGAGGGCTGATTTCTTTTCCTGTGATAAAAAGCCTTCTGTTTTGACGGCCAAACCTTTCAGGGGAGCATTTGCAACCGTTTGGCATCATTTTTGATTGAATTGCCGAAAGTCAGATTTTTGATGAAATTGTGACCCCGGGGCTTAGGGATTTTTTCAAAAAAATATTTTTCTGCCAGTTAAGTTGTTGAGGGCTCATTTCTTTTCCTGTGATAAAAAGCCTTCTGTTTCGACCGCCAAACCTTTCAGCGGAGCATTTGCAACCGTATGGCACTATGTTTGAGTGAGTTTCCGAAAGTCAGATTTTTGATGAAATTGTGACCCCGGGGCTTAGGGATTTTTTCAAAAAAATATTTTTCTGCCAGTTAAGTTGTCGAGGGCTCATTTCTTTTCCTGTGATAAAAAGGCTTCTGTTTCGACCGCCAAACCTTTCAGCGGAGCATTTGCAACCGTTTGGCATCATTTTTGATTGAATTGCCGAAAGTCAGATTTTTGATGAAATTGTGACCCCGGGGCTTAGGGATTTTTTCAAAAAAATATTTTTCTGCCGGTTAAGTTGTCGAGGGCTGATTTCTTGTTCTGTGATAAAAAGCCTTCTGTTTCGACCGCCAAACCTTTCAGGGGAGCATTTGCAACCGTTTGGCACCATGTTTGAGTGAGTTTCCGAAAGTCAGATTTTTGATGAAATTGTGACCCCGGGGTTTAGGGATTTTTTCAAAAAAATATTTTTCTGCCGGTTAAGTTGTCGAGGGCTGATTTCTTGTTCTGTGATAAAAAGCCTTCTGTTTTGACCGCCAAACCTTTCAGGGGAGCATTTGCAACCGTTTGGCACCATTTTTGAGTGAATTGCCGAAAGTCTGATTTTTTATGAAATTGTGACCCCGGGTCTTAGGGATTTTTTCAAAAAAATAGTTTTCTGCCGGTTAAGTTGTCGAGGGCTGATTTCTTGTTCTGTGATAAAAAGCCTTCTGTTTCGACCGCCAAACCTTTCAGGGGAGCATTTGCAACCGTTTGGCACCATGTTTGAGTGAGTGTCCGAAAGTCAGATTTTTGATGAAATTGTGACCCCGGGGTTTAGGGATTTTTTCAAAAAAATATTTTTCTGCCGGTTAAGTTGTCGAGGGCTGATTTCTCTTCCTGTGATAAAAAGCATTCTGTTTTGACCGCCAAACCTTTCAGGGGAGCATTTGCAACCGTTTGGCACCATTTTTGAGTGAATTGCCGAAAGTCAGATTTTTGATGAAATTGTGACCCCGGGGCTTAGGGATTTTTTCAAAAAAATATTTTTCTGCCAGTTAAGTTGTCGAGGGCTCATTTCTTTTCCTGTGATAAAAAGCCTTCTGTTTCGACCGC
The DNA here is from genome assembly GCF_951804945.1 of Podarcis cretensis. Taxonomy (NCBI): domain Eukaryota; kingdom Metazoa; phylum Chordata; class Lepidosauria; order Squamata; family Lacertidae; genus Podarcis; species Podarcis cretensis. Next base: position 66,320,338 of record NC_137179.1, read on the forward strand.
CAAACCTTTCAGCGGAGCATTTGCAACCGTATGGCACCATGTTTGAGTGAGTTTCCGAAAGTCAGATTTTTGATGAAATTGTGACCCCGGGGCTTAGGGATTTTTTCAAAAAAATATTTTTCTGCCAGTAAAGTTGTCGAGGGCTCATTTCTTTTCCTGTGATAAAAAGCCTTCTGTTTCGACCGCCAAACCTTTCAGGGGAGCATTTGCAACTGTTTGGCACCATTTTTGAGTGAATTGCCGAAAGTCAGATTTTTGATGAAATTGTGACCCCGGGGCTTAGGGATTTTTTCAAAAAAATATTTTTCTGCCGGTTAAGTTGTCGAGGGCTCATTTCTTTTCCTGTGATAAAAAGCCTTCTGTTTTGACGGCCAAACCTTTCAGGGGAGCATTTGCAACCGTTTGGCATCATTTTTGATTGAATTGCCGAAAGTCAGATTTTTGATGAAATTGTGACCCCGGGGATTAGGGATTTTTTCAAAAAAATATTTTTCTGCCGGTTAAGTTGTCGAGGGCTGATTTCTTTTCCTGTGATAAAAAGCCTTCTGTTTCGACCGCCAAACCTTTCAGGGGAGCATTTGCAACCGTTTGGCACCATTTTTGAGTGAATTGCCGAAAGTCAGATTTTTGATGAAATTGTGACCCCGGGGCTTAGGGATTTTTTCAAAAAAATATTTTTCTGCCGGTTAAGTTGTCGAGGGCTGATTTCTTGTTCTGTGATAAAAAGCCTTCTGTTTCGACCGCCAAACCTTTCAGGGGAGCATTTGCAACCGTATGGCACCATGTTTGAGTGAGTTTCCGAAAGTCAGATTTTTGATGAAATTCAGACCCCGGGGCTTAGGGATTTTTTCAAAAAAATATTTTTCTGCCGGTTAAGTTGTCGAGGGCTGATTTCTTGTTCTTTGATAAAAAGCCTTCTGTTTCGACCGCCAAACCTTTCAGGGGAGCATTTGCAACCGTTTGGCACCATTTTTGAGTGAATTGCCGAAAGTCAGATTTTTGATGAAATTGTGACCCCGGGGCTTAGGGATTTTTTCAAAAAAATATTTTTCTGCCGGTTAAGTTGTCGAGGGATGATTTCTTTTCCTGTGATAAAAAGCCTTCTGTTTCGACCGCCAAACCTTTCAGGGGAGCATTTGCAACCGTATGGCACCATGTTTGAGTGAGTTTCCGAAAGTCAGATTTTTGATGAAATTCTGACCCCGGGGCTTAGGGATTTTTTCAAAAAAATATTTTTCTGCCAGTTAAGTTGTTGAGGGCTGATTTCTTGTTCTGTGATAAAAAGCATTCTGTTTTGACTGCCAAACCTTTCAGGGGAGCATTTGGAACCATTTGGCACCATTTTTGAGTGAATTGCCAAAAGTCAGATTTTTGATGAAATTGTGACCCCGGGGCTTAGGGATTTTTTCAAAAAAATATTTTTCTGCCGGTTAAGTTGTCGAGGGCTGATTTATTTTCCTGTGATAAAAAGCATTCTGTTTTGACCGCCAAACCTTTCAGGGGAGCATTTGCAACCGTTTGGCATCATTTTTGAGTGAGTTTCCGAAAGTCAGATTTTTGATGAAATTGTGACCCCGGGGCTTAGGGATTTTTTCAAAAAAATATTTTTCTGCCGGTTAAGTTGTCGAGGGCTGATTTCTTTTCCTGTGATAAAAAGCCTTCTGTTTCGACCGCTAAACCTTTCAGGGGAGCATTTGCAACCGTTTGGCACCATTTTTGAGTGAATTGCCGAAAGTCAGATTTCTGATGAAATCGTGACCCCGGGGCTTAGGGATTTTTTCAAAAAAATATTTTTCTGCCGGTTAAGTTGTTGAGGGCTGATTTCTTGTTCTGTGATAAAAAGCCTTCTGTTTCGACCGCCAAACCTTTCAGGGGAGCATTTGCAACCGTTTGGCACCATTTTTGAGTGAATTGCCGAAAGTCAGATTTTTGATGAAATTGTGACCCCGGGGGTAAGGGATTTTTTCAAAAAAATATTTTTCTGCCAGTTAAGTTGTTGAGGGCTGATTTCTTTTCCTGTGATAAAAAGAATTCTGTTTTGACCGCCAAACCTTTCAGGGGAGCATTTGCAACCGTTTGGCACCATTTTTGATTGATTTGCCGAAAGTCAGATTTTTTATGAAATTGTGACCCCGGGGCTTAGGGATTTTTTCAAAATAATATTTTTCTGCCAGTTAAGTTGTCAAGGGCTCATTTCTTTTCCTGTGATAAAAAGGCGTCTGTTTCGACCGCCAAACCTTTCAGGGGAGCATTTGCAACCGTTTGGCACCATTTTTGAGTGAATTGCCGAAAGTCAGATTTTTGATGAAATTGTGACCCCGGGGCTTAGGGATTTTTTCAAAAAAATATTTTTCTGCCGGTTAAGTTGCCGAGGACTGATTTCTTCTTTGTGATAAAAAGCCTTCTGTTTTGACTGCCAAACCTTTCAGGGGAGCATTTGGAACCGTTTGGCACCATTTTTGAGTGAATTGCCGAAAGTCAGATTTTTGATGAAATTGTGACCCCGGGTCTTAGGGATTTTTTCAAAAAAATATTTTTCTGCCAGTTAAGTTGTCGAGGGCTCATTTCTTTTCCTGTGATAAAAATCCTTCTGTTTTGACCGCCAAACCTTTCAGCGGAGCATTTGCAACCGTATGGCACCATGTTTGAGTGAGTTTCCGAAAGTCAGATTTTTGATGAAATTGTGACCCCGGGGCTTAGGGATTTTTTCAAAAAAATATTTTTCTGCCAGTTAAGTTGTCGAGGGCTCATTTCTTTTCCTGTGATAAAAAGCCTTCTGTTTCGACCGCCAAACCTTTCAGGGGAGCATTTGCAACCGTTTGGCACCATTTTTGAGTGAATTGCCGAAAGTCAGATTTTTGATGAAATTGTGACCCCGGGGCTTAGGGATTTTTTCAAAAAAATATTTTTCTGCCGGTTAAGTTGTCGAGGGCTCATTTCTTTTCCTGTGATAAAAAGCCTTCTGTTTTGACGGCCAAACCTTTCAGGGGAGCATTTGCAACCGTTTGGCACCATTTTTGAGTGAATTGCAGAAAGTCAGATTTTTGATGAAATTGTGACCCCGGGGCTTAGGGATTTTTTTCAAAAAAATATTTTTCTGCCGGTTAAGTTGTCGAGGGCTGATTTCTTTTCCTGTGATAAAAAGCCTTCTGTTTTGACGGGCAAACCTTTCAGGGGAGCATTTGCAACCGTTTGGCATCATTTTTGATTGAATTGCCGAAAGTCAGATTTTTTATGAAATTGTGACCCCGGGGCTTAGGGATTTTTTCAAAAAAATATTTTTCTGCCAGTTAAGTTGTCGAGGGCTCATTTCTTTTCCTGTGATAAAAAGCCTTCTGTTTCGACCGCCAAACCTTTCAGCGGAGCATTTGCAACCGTATGGCACCATGTTTGAGTGAGTTTCCGAAAGTCAGATTTTTGATGAAATTGTGACCCCGGGGCTTAGGGATTTTTTCAAAAAAATATTTTTCTGCTGGTTAAGTTGTCGAGGGCTGATTTCTTTTCCTGTGATAAAAAGCATTCTGTTTTGACGGCCAAACCTTTCAGGGGAGCATTTGCAACCGTTTGGCACCATTTTTGAGTGAATTGCCGAAAGTCAGATTTTTTATGAAATTGTGACCCCGGGGCTTAGGGATTTTTTCAAAAAAATATTTTCCTGCCGGTTAAGTTGTCGAGTGCTCATTTCTTTTCCTGTGATAAAAAGCCTTCTGTTTTGACGGCCAAACCTTTCAGGGGAGCATTTGCAACCGTTTGGCACCATTTTTGAGTGAATTGCAGAAAGTCAGATTTTTGATGAAATTGTGACCCCGGGGCTTAGGGATTTTTTCAAAAAAATATTTTTCTGCCAGTTAAGTTGTCGAGGGCTCATTTCTTTTCCTGTGATAAAAAGCCTTCTGTTTCGACCGCCAAACCTTTCAGCGGAGCATTTGCAACCGTATGGCACCATGTTTGAGTGAGTTTCCGAAAGTCAGATTTTTGATGAAATTGTGACCCCGGGGGTAAGGGATTTTTTCAAAAAAATATTTTTCTGCCAGTTAAGTTGTCGAGGGCTCATTTCTTTTCCTGTGATAAAAAGCCTTCTGTTTCGACCGCCAAACCTTTCAGGGGAGCATTTGCAACCGTTTGGCATCATTTTTGAGTGAATTGCCGAAAGTCAGATTTTTGATGAAATTGTGACCCCGGGGCTTAGGGATTTTTTCAAAAAAATATTTTCCTGCCGGTTAAGTTGTCGAGTGCTCATTTCTTTTCCTGTGATAAAAAGCCTTCTGTTTTGACGGCCAAACCTTTCAGGGGAGCATTTGCAACCGTTTGGCACCATTTTTGAGTGAATTGCAGAAAGTCAGATTTTTGATGAAATTGTGACCCCGGGGCTTAGGGATTTTTTCAAAAAAATATTTTTCTGCCAGTTAAGTTGTCGAGGGCTCATTTCTTTTCCTGTGATAAAAAGCCTTCTGTTTCGACAGCCAAACCTTTCAGGGGAGCATTTGCAACCGTTTGGCATCATTTTTGAGTGAATTGCTGAAAGTCAGATTTTTAATGAAATTGTGACCCCGGGGGTAAGGGATTTTTTCAAAAAAATATTTTTCTGCCAGTTAAGTTGTTGAGGGCTCATTTCTTGTTCTGTGATAAAAAGCATTCTGTTTCGACCGCCAAACCTTTCAGCGGAGCATTTGCAACCGTTTGGCACCATTTTTGATTGATTTGCCGAAAGTCAGATTTTTGATGAAATTGTGACCCCGGGGCTTAGGGATTTTTTCAAAATAATATTTTTCTGCCAGTTAAGTTGTCGAGGGCTCATTTCTTTTCCTGTGATAAAAAGGCTTCTGTTTCGACCGCCAAACCTTTCAGGGGAGCATTTGCAACCGTTTGGCACCATTTTTGAGTGAATTGCCGAAAGTCAGATTTTTGATGAAATTGTGACCCCGGGGCTTAGGGATTTTTTCAAAAAAATATTTTTCTGCCGGTTAAGTTGCCGAGGACTGGCTTCTTCTTTGTGATAAAAAGCCTTCTGTTTCGACCGCCAAACATTTCAGGGGAGCATTTGCAACCGTTTCGCATCATTTTTGATTGAATTGCCGAAAGTCAGATTTTTTATGAAATTGTGACCCCGGGTCTTAGGGATTTTTTCAAAAAAATATTTTTCTGCCGGTTAAGTTGTCGAGGGCTGATTTCTTGTTCTGTGATAAAAAGCCTTCTGTTTCGACCGCCAAACCTTTCAGGGGAGCATTTGCAACCGTTTGGCACCATTTTTGAGTGAATTGCCGAAAGTCAGATTTTTGATGAAATTGTGACCCCGGGGCTTAGGGATTTTTTCAAAAAAATATTTTTCTGCCGGTTAAGTTGTCGAGGGCTGATTTCTTGTTCTGTGATAAAAAGCCTTCTGTTTCGACCGCCAAACCTTTCAGCGGAGCATTTGCAACCGTATGGCACCATGTTTGAGTGAGTTTCCGAAAGTCAGATTTTTTATGAAATTGTGACCCCGGGTCTTAGGGATTTTTTCAAAAAAATATTTTTCTGCCAGTTAAGTTCTTGAGGGCTGATTTCTTGTTCTGTCATAAAAAGCATTCTGTTTTGACTGCCAAACCTTTCAGGGGAGCATTTGCAACCGTTTGGCACCATTTTTGAGTGAATTGCCGAAAGTCAGATTTTTGATGAAATTGTGACCCCGGGGCTTAGGGATTTTTTCAAAAAAATATTTTTCTGCCGGTTAAGTTGTCGAGGGCTCATTTCTTTTCCTGTGATAAAAAGCATTCTGTTTTGACCGCCAAACCTTTCAGGGGAGCATTTGCAACCGTTTGGCACCATTTTTGAGTGAATTGCCGAAAGTCAGATTTTTGATGAAATTGTGACCCCGGGGCTTAGGGATTTTTTCAAAAAAATATTTTTCTGCCGGTTAAGTTGTCGAGTGCTCATTTCTTTTCCTGTGATAAAAAGCCTTCTGTTTTGACGGCCAAACCTTTCAGGGGAGCATTTGCAACCGTTTGGCACCATTTTTGAGTGAATTGCAGAAAGTCAGATTTTTGATGAAATTGTGACCCCGGGGCTTAAGGATTTTTTCAAAAAAATATTTTTCTGCCAGTTAAGTTGTCGAGGGCTCATTTCTTTTCCTGTTATAAAAAGCCTTCTGTTTCGACCGCCAAACCTTTCAGCGGAGCATTTGCAACCGTATGGCACCATGTTTGAGTGAGTTCCCGAAAGTCAGATTTTTGATGAAATTGTGACCCCGGGGGTAAGGGATTTTTTCAAAAAAATATTTTTCTGCCAGTTAAGTTGTCGAGGGCTCATTTCTTTTCCTGTGATAAAAAGCATTCTGTTTTGACCGCCAAACCTTTCAGGGGAGCATTTGCAACCGTTTGGCACCATTTTTGAGTGAATTGCCGAAAGTCAGATTTTTGATGAAATTGTGACCCCGGGGCTTAGGGATTTTTTCAAAAAAATATTTTTCTGCCGGTTAAGTTGTCGAGTGCTCATTTCTTTTCCTGTGATAAAAAGCCTTCTGTTTTGACGGCCAAACCTTTCAGGGGAGCATTTGCAACCGTTTGGCACCATTTTTGAGTGAATTGCAGAAAGTCAGATTTTTGATGAAATTGTGACCCCGGGGCTTAGGGATTTTTTCAAAATAATATTTTTCTGCCAGTTAAGTTGTGGAGGGCTCATTTCTTTTCCTGTGATAAAAAGGTTACTGTTTCGACCGCCAAACCTTTCAGGGGAGCATTTGCAACCGTTTGGCACCATTTTTGAGTGAATTGCCGAAAGTCAGATTTTTGATGAAATTGTGACCCCGGGGCTTAGGGATTTTTTCAAAAAAATATTTTTCTGCCGGTTAAGTTGCCGAGGACTGACTTCTTCTTTGTGATAAAAAGCCTTCTGTTTTGACGGGCAAACCTTTCAGGGGAGCATTTGCAACCGTTTGGCATCATTTTTGATTGAATTGCCGAAAGTCAGATTTTTTATGAAATTGTGACCCCGGGGCTTAGGGATTTTTTCAAAAAAATATTTTTCTGCCAGTTAAGTTGTCGAGGGCTGATTTCTTTTCCTGTGATAAAAAGCCTTCTGTTTCGACCGCCAAACCTTTCAGCGGAGCATTTGCAACCGTATGGCACCATGTTTGAGTGAGTTTCCGAAAGTCAGATTTTTGATGAAATTGTGACCCCGGGGCTTAGGGATTTTTTCAAAAAAATATTTTTCTGCCAGTTAAGTTGTCGAGGGCTGATTTCTTTTCCTGTGATAAAAAGCATTCTGTTTTGACGGCCAAACCTTTCAGGGGAGCATTTGCAACCGTTTGGCATCATTTTTGATTGAATTGCCGAAAGTCAGATTTTTGATGAAATTGTGACCCCGGGGCTTAGGGATTTTTTCAAAAAAATATTTTTCTGCCGGTTAAGTTGTCGAGGGCTGATTTCTTTTCCTGTGATAAAAAGCATTCTGTTTCGACCGCCAAACCTTTCAGGGGAGCATTTGCAACCGTTTGGCACCATTTTTGAGTGAATTGCCGAAAGTCAGATTTTTGATGAAATTGTGACCCCGGGGCTTAGGGATTTTTTCAAAAAAATATTTTTCTGCCGGTTAAGTTGTCGAGGGCTGATTTCTTGTTCTGTGATAAAAAGCCTTCTGTTTCGACCGCCAAACCTTTCAGGGGAGCATTTGCAACCGTTTGGCATCATTTTTGATTGAATTGCCGAAAGTCAGATTTTTGATGAAATTGTGACCCTTAGGGATTTTTTCAAAAAAATATTTTTCTGCCGGTTAAGTTGTCGAGGGCTGATTTATTTTCCTGTGATAAAAAGCCTTCTGTTTCGACCGCCAAACCTTTCAGGGGAGCATTTGCAACCGTTTGGCATCATTTTTGAGTGAATTGCCGAAAGTCAGATTTTTTATGAAATTGTGACCCCGGGGCTTAGGGATTTTTTCAAAAAAATATTTTTCTGCCAGTTAAGTTGTCGAGGGCTCATTTCTTTTCCTGTGATAAAAAGCCTTCTGTTTCGACCGCCAAACCTTTCAGGGGAGCATTTGCAACCGTTTGGCACCATTTTTGAGTGAATTGCCGAAAGTCAGATTTTTGATGAAATTGTGACCCCGGGGCTTAGGGATTTTTTCAAAAAAATATTTTTCTGCCGGTTAAGTTGTCGAGGGCTGATTTCTTTTCCTGTGATAAAAAGCCTTGTGTTTTGACGGCCAAACCTTTCAGGGGAGCATTTGCAACCGTTTGGCATCATTTTTGATTGAATTGCCGAAAGTCAGATTTTTTATGAAATTGTGACCCCGGGGCTTAGGGATTTTTTCAAAAAAATATTTTTCTGCCAGTTAAGTTGTCGAGGGCTCATTTCTTTTCCTGTGATAAAAAGCCTTCTGTTTCAACCGCCAAACCTTTCAGGGGAGCATTTGCAACCGTTTGGCACCATTTTTGAGTGAATTGCCGAAAGTCAGATTTTTGATGAAATTGTGACCCCGGGGCTTAGGGATTTTTTCAAAAAAATATTTTTCTGCCGGTTAAGTTGTCGAGGGCTGATTTCTTGTTCTGTGATAAAAAGCCTTCTGTTTCGACCGCCAAACCTTTCAGGGGAGCATTTGCAACCTTTTGGCATCATTTTTGAGTGAATTGCCGAAAGTCAGATTTTTTATGAAATTGTGACCCCGGGGCTTAGGGATTTTTTCAAAAAAATATTTTTCTGCCAGTTAAGTTGTCGAGGGCTGATTTCTTTTCCTGTGATAAAAAGCCTTGTGTTTTGACGGCCAAACCTTTCAGGAGAGCATTTGCAACCGTTTGGCATCATTTTTGATTGAATTGCCGAAAGTCAGATTTTTAATGAAATTGTGACCCCGAGGCTTAGGGATTTTTTCAAAAAAATATTTTTCTGCCAGTTAAGTTGTCGAGGGCTCATTTCTTTTCCTGTGATAAAAAGCCTTCTGTTTCGACCGCCAAACCTTTCAGGGGAGCATTTGCAACCGTTTGGCATCATTTTTGAGTGAATTGCCGAAAGTCAGATTTTTTATGAAATTGTGACCCCGGGGCTTAGGGATTTTTTCAAAAAAATATTTTTCTGCCAGTTAAGTTGTCGAGGGCTCATTTCTTTTCCTGTGATAAAAAGCCTTGTGTTTTGACAGTCAAACCTTTCAGGGGAGCATTTGCAACCGTTTGGCATCATTTTTGATTGAATTGCCGAAAGTCAGATTTTTGATGAAATTGTGACCCCGGGGCTTAGGGATTTTTTCAAAAAAATATTTTTCTGCCGGTTAAGTTGTCGAGGGCTGATTTCTTTTCCTGTGATAAAAAGCCTTGTGTTTTGACGGCCAAACCTTTCAGGAGAGCATTTGCAACCGTTTGGCATCATTTTTGATTGAATTGCCGAAAGTCAGATTTTTAATGAAATTGTGACCCCGAGGCTTAGGGATTTTTTCAAAAAAATATTTTTCTGCCAGTTAAGTTGTCGAGGGCTCATTTCTTTTCCTGTGATAAAAAGCCTTCTGTTTCGACCGCCAAACCTTTCAGGGGAGCATTTGCAACCGTTTGGCACCATTTTTGAGTGAATTGCCGAAAGTCAGATTTTTGATGAAATTGTGACCCCGGGGCTTAGGGATTTTTTCAAAAAAATATTTTTCTGCCGGTTAAGTTGTCGAGGGCTGATTTATTTTCCTGTGATAAAAAGCCTTCTGTTTCGACCGCCAAACCTTTCAGGGGAGTATTTGCAACCGTTTGGCATCATTTTTGAGTGAATTGCCGAAAGTCAGATTTTTGATGAAATTGTGACCCCGGGGCTTAGGGATTTTTTCAAAAAAATATTTTTCTGCCAGTTAAGTTGTCGAGGGCTCATTTCTTTTCCTGTGATAAAAAGCCTTGTGTTTCGACCGCCAAACCTTTCAGGGGAGCATTTGCAACCGTTTGGCACCATTTTTGAGTGAATTGCCGAAAGTCAGATTTTTGATGAAATTGTGACCCCGGGGCTTAGGGATTTTTTCAAAAAAATATTTTTCTGCCGGTTAAGTTGTCGAGGGCTGATTTCTTTTCCTGTGATAAAAAGCCTTGTGTTTTGACCGCCAAACCTTTCAGGAGAGCATTTGCAACCGTTTGGCATCATTTTTGATTGAATTGCCGAAAGTCAGATTTTTTATGAAATTGTGACCCCGGGGCTTAGGGATTTTTTCAAAAAAATATTTTTCTGCCAGTTAAGTTGTCGAGGGCTCATTTCTTTTCCTGTGATAAAAAGCCTTCTGTTTCAACCGCCAAACCTTTCAGGGGAGCATTTGCAACCGTTTGGCACCATGTTTGAGTGAGTTTCCGAAAGTCAGATTTTTTATGAAATTCTGACCCCGGGGCTTAGGGATTTTTTCAAAAAAATATTTTTCTGCCAGTTAAGTTGTCGAGGGCTGATTTCTTGTTCTGTCATAAAAAGCCTTCTGTTTCGACCGCCAAACCTTTCAGGGGAGCATTTGCAACCGTTTGGCACCATTTTTGAGTCAATTGCCGAAAGTCAGATTTTTGATGAAATTGTGACCCCGGGGCTTAGGGATTTTTTCAAAAAAATATTTTTCTGCCGGTTAAGTTGTCGAGGGCTGATTTCTTGTTCTGTGATAAAAAGCCTTCTGTTTTGACGGCCAAACCTTTCAGGGGAGCATTTGCAACAGTTTGGCATCATTTTTGATTGAATTGCCGAAAGTCAGATTTTTTATGAAATTGTGACCCCGGGGCTTAGGGATTTTTTCAAAAAAATATTTTTCTGCCAGTTAAGTTGTCGAGGGCTGATTTCTTTTCCTGTGATAAAAAGCCTTGTGTTTTGACGGCCAAACCTTTCAGGAGAGCATTTGCAACCGTTTGGCATCATTTTTGATTGAATTGCCGAAAGTCAGATTTTTTATGAAATTGTGGCTTAGGGATTTTTTCAAAAAAATATTTTTCTGCCAGTTAAGTTGTCGAGGGCTCATTTCTTTTCCTGTGATAAAAAGCCTTCTGTTTCAACCGCCAAACCTTTCAGGGGAGCATTTGCAACCGTTTGGCACCATGTTTGAGTGAGTTTCCGAAAGTCAGATTTTTTATGAAATTGTGACCCCGGGGCTTAGGGATTTTTTCAAAAAAATATTTTTCTGCCAGTTAAGTTGTCGAGGGCTGATTTCTTTTCCTGTGATAAAAAGCCTTGTGTTTTGACGGCCAAACCTTTCAGGAGAGCATTTGCAACCGTTTGGCATCATTTTTGATTGAATTGCCGAAAGTCAGATTTTGGATGAAATTGTGGCTTAGGGATTTTTTCAAAAAAATATTTTTCTGCCAGTTAAGTTGTCGAGGGCTCATTTCTTTTCCTGTGATAAAAAGCCTTCTGTTTCAACCGCCAAACCTTTCAGGGGAGCATTTGCAACCGTTTGGCACCATGTTTGAGTGAGTTTCCGAAAGTCAGATTTTTTATGAAATTCTGACCCCGGGGCTTAGGGATTTTTTCAAAAAAATATTTTTCTGCCAGTTAAGTTGTCGAGGGCTGATTTCTTGTTCTGTCATAAAAAGCCTTCTGTTTCGACCGCCAAACCTTTCAGGGGAGCATTTGCAACCGTTTGGCACCATTTTTGAGTGAATTGCCGAAAGTCAGATTTTTGATGAAATTGTGACCCCGGGGCTTAGGGATTTTTTCAAAAAAATATTTTTCTGCCGGTTAAGTTGTCGAGGGCTGATTTCTTGTTCTGTGATAAAAAGCCTTCTGTTTTGACGGCCAAACCTTTCAGGGGAGCATTTGCAACAGTTTGGCATCATTTTTGATTGAATTGCCGAAAGTCAGATTTTTTATGAAATTGTGACCCCGGGGCTTAGGGATTTTTTCAAAAAAATATTTTTCTGCCAGTTAAGTTGTCGAGGGCTCATTTCTTTTCCTGTGATAAAAAGCCTTCTGTTTCAACCGCCAAACCTTTCAGGGGAGCATTTGCAACCGTTTGGCACCATTTTTGAGTGAATTGCCGAAAGTCAGACTTTTGATGAAATTCTGACCCCGGGGCTTAGGGATTTTTTCAAAAAAATATTTTTCTGCCGGTTAAGTTGTCGAGGACTGATTTCTTCTTTGTGATAAAAGCCTTCTCTTTTGACCGCCAAACCTTTCAGGGGAGCATTTGCAACCGTTTGGCATCATTTTTGAGTGAGTTGCCGAAAGTCAGATTTTTTATGAAATTGTGACCCCGGGGCTTAGGGATTTCTTCAAAAAAATATTTTTCTGCCGGTTAAGTTGTCGAGGGCTGATTTCTTTTCCTGTGATAAAAAGCCTTCTGTTTTGACGGCCAAACCTTTCAGGGGAGCATTTGCAACCGTTTGGCATCATTTTTGATTGAATTGCCGAAAGTCAGATTTTTGATGAAATTGTGACCCCGGGGCTTAGGGATTTTTTCAAAAAAATATTTTTCTGCCGGTTAAGTTGTCGAGGGCTGATTTCTTTTCCTGTGATAAAAAGCCTTCTGTTTCGACGGCCAAACCTTTCAGGGGAGCATTTGCAACCGTTTGGCATCATTTTTGAGTGAATTGCCGAAAGTCAGATTTTTAATGAAATTGTGACCCCGGGGCTTAGGGATTTTTTCAAAAAAATATTTTTCTGCCAGTTAAGTTGTCGAGGGCTCATTTCTTTTCCTGTGATAAAAAGCCTTCTGTTTCGACCGCCAAACCTTTCAGGGGGGCATTTGCAACCGTTTGGCACCATGTTTGAGTGAATTGCCGAAAGTCAGATTTTTGATGAAATTGTGACCTTGGGGCTTAGGGATATTTTCAAAAAAATATTTTTCTGCCGGTTAAGTTGTCGAGGACTGATTTCTTCTTTGGGATAAAAAGTCTTCTCTTTTGACCGCCAAACCTTTCAGGGGAGCATTTGCAACCGTATGGCACCATTTTTGATTGAATTGCCGAAAGTCAGATTTTTTATGAAATTGTGACCCCGGGCTTAGGGATTTTTTCAAAAAAATATTTTTCTGCCGGTTAAGTTGTCGAGGGCTGATTTCTTGTTCTGTGATAAAAAGCCTTCTGTTTCGACCGCCAAACCTTTCAGGGGAGCATTTGCAACCGTTTGGCACCATTTTTGAGTGAATTGCCGAAAGTCACATTTTTGATGAAATTGTGACCCCGGGGCTTAGGGATTTTTTCAAAAAAATATTTTTCTGCCGGTTAAGTTGTCGAGGACTGATTTCTTCTTTGTGATAAAAGCCTTCTGTTTTGACCGCCAAACCTTTCAGGGGAGCATTTGCAACCGTTTGGCAACATTTTGGAGTGAGTTTCCGAAAGTCAGATTTTTTATGAATTTGTGACCCTGGGGCTTAGGGATTTTTTCAAAAAAATATTTTTCTGCCAGTTAAGTTGTCAAGGGCTCATTTCTTTTCCTGTGATAAAAAGCCTTCTGTTTTGACGGCCAAACCTTTCAGGGGAGCATTTGCAACCGTTTCGCATCATTTTTGATTGAATTGCCGAAAGTCAGATTTTTGATGAAATTGTGACCCAGGGGCTTAGGGATTTTTTGAAAAAAAATATTTTTCTGCCGGTTAAGTTGTCGAGGGCTGATTTCTTGTTCTGTGATAAAAAGCCTTCTGTTTCGACCGCCAAACCTTTCAGGGGAGCATTTGAAACCGTTTGGCACCATTTTTGAGTGAATTGCCGAAAGTCAGATTTTTGATGAAATTGTGACCCCAGGGCTTAGGGATTTTTTCAAAAAAATTATTTTCTGCCGGTTAAGTTGTCGAAGGCTTATTTCATTTCCTGTCATAAAAAGCTTTCTGTTTCGAGCGCCAAACCTTTCAGGAGAGCATTTGCAACCATTTGACACCACTTTTGAGTGAATTGTTGAAAGTCAGATTTTTGATGAAATTGTGACGCCAGGGCTAAGGGATTTTTTTGAAAAAATAGTTTTCTGCCGGTTAAGTTGTCGAGGGCTGATTTCTTGTCCTTTGATAAAAAGCCTGCTGTTTCGAGGGCCAAACCTTTCAGGGGATAATTTGCATCGTTTGGCACCATTTATGAGTGAATTGCCAAAAGTCAGATTTTTGATGAAATTGTGACCCCGGGGCTTAGGGATTTTTTTCAAAAAAAATATTTTCTGCCGGTTAAGTTGTCGAAGGCTTATTTCATTTCCTGTCATAAAAAGCCTTCTGTTTCGACGGCCAAACCTTTCAGGAGAGCATTTGCAACCGTTTGACACCATTTTTGAGTGAATTGCCGAAAGTCAGATTTTTGATGAAATTGTGACCCCGGGGCTTAGGGATTTTTTCAAAAAAATCTTTTCTTGCCGGTTAAGTTGTCGAGGGCTGGTTTCTTTTCCTGTGATAAAAAGTCTTCTGTTTCAACCGCCAAACCTTTCAGGGGAGCATTTGCAACCGTTTGGCACCATTTTTGAGTGAATTGCCAAAAGTCAGATTTTTGATGAAATTGTGGCCCCGGGGCTTAGGGATTTTTTCAAAAAAATCTTTTTCTGCCGGTTAAGTTGTCGAAGGCTTATTTCATTTCCTGTCATAAAAACCCTTCTGTTTCGATGGCCAAACCTTTCGGGAGAGCATTTGCAACCGTTTGACACCATTTTTGAGTGAATTGGAGAATGTCAGATTTTTGATGAAATTGTGACCCCGGGGCTTGGGGATTTTTTCAAAAAAATCTTTTTCTGCCGGTTGTTGAGGGCTTATTTCTTGTCCTGTGATAAAAAGCCTTCTATTTCGACTCCCAAACCTTTCAGGCGAGCATTTGCAACCCATTGGCACCATTTTTGAGTGAGTTGCGAAAAGTCAGATTTTTGATGAAATTGTGACCCCGGGGCTTAGGGATTTTTTCGAAAAAATCTTTTTCTGCCGGTTAAGTTGCCGAGGGCTTATTTCATTTCCTGATATTAAAAGCCATCTGTTTCGACGTCCAAACCTTTCAGGAGAGTATTTGGAAGTGTTTGGCACCATTTTTGTTTTTTCTTTTAAATTATATTTATTAGAATTTCCAGTAATAGAAAAAAACACACACAAAAACGAAGAAAAATAAAACAAGAAAAAAGAAAAATTCAACATTTGCAATCCATATTTTCAATACCCTTTTTTCCAGAACTTCCCCTCGCCTCCTATTCCCTTTCCAGAAATCTATTTCAACAAGTTCTTCTCCCTAAATTTTTAACCTTAATTTGTTGTTATATTAACTTCAATTTATATATCAACTTTTAGCATATATACATCAATCATTATACTTGAAAACTTTTTGTAAGATCGACCCAATTTCCCTTCCTCGCATTCCCCATTTTAATACTAGTAGCAGCACAAAAAGAAAAGAAGATAGAATAAATCAGAATATTTTTGTACACCCTTTGGATTTCCAAACCCCACCCTCCCTTCCCCGGTTTCGATCCCCAAACCATTGTCCATTTGTTCATCTATTATCAGCCTGGCAGCCTCACGTCTGAGGCCCTTAAATCTCTTTCAGTCCCTCTCTGCCGATTTCTTTGAAAGTCTTTTAAGTTGAACACCAAGTCTCAGAGGGACACCATCCCTGTTCCTTCCAGCCGGATCTCCATACTTAAGAGTTAGGCTCAAGTCTTGATTCTCAATCCTTCTCAGTCCAAATAGCCGAAAGGTTCCAACTTCCACCTTGATCAGATTTATAGACCATAAATCTTCAGATCTCCACCAAAGGAGATCCTTCCATTTCTCAATTTCCAATTCAAACCCAGTTTTTATCCTCCAGTTCTTATTTTCTTTTATGTCCATCTTGACAGGCCTCCGGCTCTCCTTTGCCTTCTGCAGCTTTGCAGCCCCTCCTTCCCGCTCCTACTTTTCAATTTTCTCAAGTTTCTTTTCTTGTTCAGCTGCCTGGGTTTTTATACATCAAATCCTTTTCCAGCTCAGTAGATTCCTTTACTGTTGACTTCAAAGTTATAGCACTTGTAGACAAAACATGACCTTGCTCTTGCAACTTGCACAACTTTCTCACGAGAAAACTAACCTCATCCAGGTCAGCTAGTATTTTTCGACCTATTTCCATTTTTGTAATGTCCCTGAACCCCCACTAGAGGGATTCTGGTTGTTGAGTCTTCCTTTCACTTCCAACCCAAAAGCCAAGTTAGTTTGTTTCAATTTTTCTTTATTTTCAACAGTTTGTATCTATATTGACTCTAATGTAACCAGCAAGAACATCCGTAACAAAGTTCTCTATTATTCCCGACTTTGGCAGCCAATTTGACAGCTGTCAAAAACTTTCTATATCTCCTCGGCAGGCTCCTCTCGCAGATCGCTCCCGGTCCCGGGCTGGGTGGCACTTTAACTCAGAAAATTAACTCTCCTCCTCCAGCACAGTTACTTATACTATCAATCCGTGGAATTAATGACCTTTATCAGATAAAGAAAAGGCTCTTCTCTCGACCTTAGTTGTCAAATCCTTGCTTTAAATTATATACAATAAGGGGGAGACGGACTTCCTTTTTGCACCTCCCCCGCTCGTACCAAATCCAAGAAAGTTTTTAGTCCAATTTCCAAATTACTCACGGGTTGTTGTTTTTGGCTTAGTCCAAATTTTCAAGAGAAGAGGTCAGCGCTCTCCATCGAATGGCATGCGGCTTCGCTCGGCAGGGGAAGCAGAAGACTCACAGCACCGCGCCGCTCCCCGTCCCCCGCTCCGCACCCTTTATAAAGGCTCCTTCGTGGGTCGGGGGTGCGCAAACGGTGCCCGCCGAGTCACCAGGTCCACGGGCTTCCACGCCCATGCTTTTTAAGGGTCCCTGCGTCGCCGGCGCGGCAGGACACGACCCCTGTCAAGCAGATTCCCTCCGGAGCTCGGAGGAAATCCGCCATTCGGCTATGGCGCCAACCCGGAAGTCTGGTTTGGCACCATTTTTGATTGAATTGCCGAAAGTCAGATTTTGGATGAAATTGTGGCTTAGGGATTTTTTCAAAAAAATAATTTTCTGCCAGTTAAGTTGTCCAGGGCTGATTTCTTGTCCTGGGATAAAAAGCCTTCTGTTTCGACCGCCAAACCTTTCAGGAGAGCATTTGCAACTGTTTGGCACCATTTTTGATTGAATTGCCGAAAGTCAGATTTTTGATGAAATTGTGACCCCGGGGCTTAGGGATTTTTTCAAAAAAATATTTTTCTGCTGGTTAAGTTGTCGAGGGCTGATTTCTTGTCCTGGGATAAAAAGCCTTCTGTTTCGACCGCCAAACCTTTCAGGAGAGCATTAGCAACTGTTTGGCACCATTTTTGAGTGAATTGCCAAAAGTCAGATTTTTGATGAAATTGTGACCCCGGGGCTTAGGGATTTTTTCAAAAAAATCTTTTTCTGCCGGTTAAGTTGTCGAAGGCTTATTTCTTGTTCTGTGATAAAAAGCCTTCTATTTCGACTGCCAAACCTTTCAGGGGAGCATTTGCAACCCTTTGGCACCATTTTTGAGTGAATTGGAGAACGTCCGATTTTTGATGAAATTGTGACTCCGGGGCTTGGGGATTTTTTCAAAAAAATCTTTTTCTTTTTTTTAATAATTTTTTTATTAAAGATTTTTTATACAAAAACAAAACAGAAAGAAAAACAAAAACAATTATCATCTTATAATAACCATATTTTCTTCACTCTTTGGACTTCCTCACATCTCTCGCTCCTGCATTCCAAAATTATACAATTTTAATCAGCAATTTATCACCTTGTTTCTATTCTTATTCTATAGATTACCAATGTTATATCCCTAACTTTGAATACTTTTAGCTAAATCTTAATTACCCAATTTAAACATAATAATTATTCAAAATTTGTTTTTTTCTTTAAATTCACTTATTCTCATATTCTTTTCAACTAACTTGATGGAGCCATGTTAATTTTCAATCTCGCATCCTTCTTAGCACTCATATAATTTACAATGTTTTTGTAAATAGTCCTTGAATTTCTTCCAATCCTCCTCCACTGCTTCTTCTCCCAGGTCTCGGATTCTGCCAGTCATTTCTGCCAACTCCATGTAGTCCATCAGTTGCATCTGCCATTGTTCCAGCGTGGGCAAATCTTGAGTTTTCCAATATTTGGCGACAAGTATCCTTGCTGCTGTCATTGCATACATAAAAAATGTTCGGTCATTCTTTAACACCCTCTGGCCAACAATACCCAAAAGGAGGGCCTCTGGTTTCTTAGGGAAGGTATATTTGAATACCTTTTTCAGCTCATTATATATAATTTCCCAAAAGGCCTTGACCCTGGGGCAAGTCCACCAGAGGTGAAAGAACGTTCCTTCAGTTTCCTTACATTTCCAACTGATTTAACCGTTTCATCCTGTGTATTCCACCTCAGCAGCAAATTATACATTCTTGAAAGTAGTTTAGTCTTAGGTTCTAGCAATTCTGTTTCCAATTTCGATTTTTCCACCTGGAATCCTAACTTTTTATCCAATTTAAAAGCCTCTTTAATCTGGGCATAATGTAACCAATCTCGCACTTTATCTTTTAGTTTCTCCAAACTCTGCAATCTCCAATTGTCTCCATCTCTTTCTAAAATTTCCCAATATTTAGGCCATTTGACCTCCATATTGAGTCTTTTCACAGCCTTAGCTTCCATAGGTGATAACCACCTTGGGGTCTTGTTTTCTAATAAGTCTTTGTATTTTGTCCAGACATTAAACACTGCTTTCCTTACAATATGGTTCTTGAAATTCTTGTGAATCTTAACCTTGTCATACCACAGATATGCATGCCAACCAAAAGCATTGTTAAATCCTTCCAAATCTAGAACATCAGTGTTTTCAAGAAGCAGCCAATCTTTCAGCCAGCAAAAAGCTGCTGATTCATAGTACAACCTTAAGTCTGGCAGGGCAAACCCCCCTCTTTCTTTAGCATCAGTTAATATTTTAAACTTAATTCTGGGCTTTTTGCCCTGCCAGACAAATTTAGAAATATCTCTTTGCCACCTCCCGAAACACTCCATTTTATCCACAATCTGTAAAGTCTGAAATAAAAACAGCATCCTTGGCAATACATTCATTTTTATAGCAGCAATTTGGCCCAACAAGGAAAGTTTCAATCTTGACCAACTTTCTAAATCTCTCTTAATTTCTGACCAGCACTTTTCATAATTGTCCTTAAATAAATTCAATTTTTTTGCTGTTATGTTCACCCCTAGATATTTTACTCTTTTAACCACGTTTAACTCTGTCTCTTTCTGAAACCTTTCTGACTCGGAAGCTGTCAAGTTTTTTTCCAATACCTTAGTTTTTTGTTTGTTTAATTTGAAACCCGCCACCCGACCAAAGTCTTGAATCAATTGTAATGCCCTTTTCGTGCTAGATTCTGGCTCCTGTAGGGTCAAAACTAGGTCATCTGCAAAAGCCTTAAGTTTGTACTGTTTCGCTCCGACCTGAATTCCTTCCACCAACCGGTCCCCTCTAATCATATTCAAGAGCACCTCCAGGACCGAAATGAATAACAGAGGGGAAATAGGGCACCCTTGTCGTGTTCCTTTTTCAATCTTAAACTCTTCTGTCACCACATTGTTAACTATCAATTTAGCCTTTTGTTCTGAATAGATTGCATCTATCCCATTTTCAAATCCCCGTCCCATTCCCATCCCTTCCAGATTTTTCTTCATAAATTTCCAAGAAATATTATCAAAGGCCTTCTCCGCATCTGTAAATATTAACACTACTCTTGTATTGATGTTTGTTTGCAAAAGTTCCAAAATGTCAATAATGAAATTGTGATTTTTTCAAAAAAATCTTTTTCTGCCGGTTACGTTGTCGAAGGCTTATTTCTTGTCCTGTGATAAAAAGCCTACTGTTTCGACGGCCAAACCTTTCAGGGGAGCATTTGCAACCGTTTGACACCATTTTTGAGTGAATTGGAGAACGTCAGATTTTTGATGAAATTGTGACCCCCGGGGCTTGGGTATTTTTTCAAAGAAAACTTTTTCTGCCGGTTAAGTTGTCGAGGGCTGATTTCTTGTCTTGTGATAAAAAGCCTTCTATTTCGACGGCCAAACCATTTAGGAGAGTATTTGCAACTGTTTGGCACCATTTTTGAGTGAATTGCCAAAAGTCAGATTTTTGATGAAATTGTGACCCCGGCTTAGGGATTTTTTCGAAAAAAATCTTTTTCTGCCAGTTAAGTTGTCGAGGGCTGATTTCTTGTTCTCTGATAAAAACCCTTCTGTTTCGACGGCTAAACCTTTCAGGGGAGCATTTGCAACCGTTCGGCACCATTTTTGAGTGAATTGCCGAAAGTCAGATTTTTGATAAAATTGTGCAACTTAGGGATTTTTTCAAAAAAAATAATTTTCTGTCGGTTAAGTTGTCGAGGGCTGATCTCTTGTCCTGTAATAAAAAGCCTTCTGTTTCGACCGGCAAACCATTCAGAAGAGCATTTGCAAACGTTTGGCACCATTTTTGAGTGAATTGCCAAAAGTCAGATTTTTGATGAAATTGTGACCCCGGGGCTTAGGGATTTTTTCAAAAAAATATTTTTCTGCCGGTTAAGTTGTCGAGGGCTGATTTCTTGTCCTGTGATAAAAAGCCTTCTGTTTCGACGGCCAAACCATTTAGGAGAGTATTTGCAACTGTTTGGCACCATTTTTGAGTGAATTGCCAAAAGTCAGATTTTTGATGAAATTGTGACCCCGGCTTAGGGATTTTTTCGAAAAAAATCTTTTTCTGCCGGTTAAGTTGTCGAGGGCTGATTTCTTGTTCTCTGATAAAAACCCTTCTGTTTCGACGGCTAAACCTTTCAGGGGAGCATTTGCAACCGTTCGGCACCATTTTTGAGTGAATTGCCGAAAGTCAGATTTTTGATAAAATTGTGCAACTTAGGGATTTTTTCAAAAAAAATAATTTTCTGTCGGTTAAGTTGTCGAGGGCTGATTTCTTGTCCTGTAATAAAAAGCCTTCTGTTTCGACCGGCAAACCATTCAGAAGAGCATTTGCAAACGTTTGGCACCATTTTTGAGTGAATTGCCAAAAGTCAGATTTTTGATGAAATTGTGACCCCGGGGCTTAGGGATTTTTTCAAAAAAATATTTTTCTGCCGGTTAAGTTGTCGAGGGCTGATTTCTTGTCCTGTGATAAAAAGCCTTCTGTTTCGACGGCCAAACCATTTAGGAGAGTATTTGCAACTGTTTGGCACCATTTTTGAGTGAATTGCCAAAAGTCAGATTTTTGATGAAATTGTGACCCCGGGGCTTAGGGATTTTTTCAAAAAAATATTTTTCTGCCGGTTAAGTTGCCGAGGACTGATTTCTTCTTTGTGATAAAAAGCCTTCTGTTTCAACCGCCAAACATTTCAGGGGAGCATTTGCAACCGTTTCGCATCATTTTTGATTGAATTGCCGAAAGTCAGATTTTTGATGAAATTGTGACCCCGGGGCTTAGGGATTTTTTCAAAAAAATATTTTTCTGCCGGTTAAGTTGTCGAGGGCTGATTTCTTGTCCTGTGATAAAAAGCCTTCTGTTTCGACAGCTAAACCTTTCAGGGGAGCATTTGCAACCGTTCGGCACCATTTTTGAGTGAATTGCCGAAAGTCAGATTTTTGATAAAATTGTGCAACTTAGGGATTTTTTCAAAAAAAATAATTTTCTGTCGGTTAAGTTGTCGAGGGCTGATTTCTTGTCCTGCAATAAAAAGCCTTCTGTTTCGACCGGCAAACCATTCAGAAGAGCATTTGCAACCCTTTGGCACCATTTTTGAGTGAATTGCCAAAAGTCAGATTTTTGATGAAATTGTGACCCCGGGGCTTGTGGATTTTTTCAAAAAAATCTTTTTCTGCCGGTTAAGTTGTCGAGGGCTTATTTCTTGTCTTGTGATAAAAAGCCTTCTATTTCGATGGCTAAACCTTTCAGGGGAGCATTTGCAACCGTTCGGCACCATTTTGAGTGAATTGCCGAATGTCAGATTTTTGATGAAATTGTGCAACTTTGGGATTTTTTCAAAAAATATAATTTTCTGCCGGTTAAGTTGTTGAGGGCTGATTTCTTGTCCTGGGATAAAAAGCCATCTGTTTCGACGGCCAAACCTTTGAGGGGAGCATTTGCAACCGTTTGGCACCATTTTTGATTGAATTGCCGAAAGTTAGATTTTAGTTGAAATCGTGACCCCGGGGCTTAGGGATTTTTTGGTGTGGTACTGTTAGTGGTGTGCCCTGTTAAACTGGAAAGAAAAGGTACTGTTGGGGAGTAGTAGAAATGATATTTTCTGCTTGCTGGCACACACTTCCATAAGCCCGAAAGTGCAGTACGGATTCATTGCAGATAACTTACACTTGGTGAAGAAGCAATGTCAGAACTTTATCAATGAGGGATGAGAGTTTGCCGTTTCACTGCTACACAGGATTCAATCCTGCACGCAACTTACCTACAGTCTTCAAAGTTCCTATTGATTTCAAGATACTCCTTTGGTATCATTAGGACTTGATTGTAAGATAAGGAACTCGAAAAGCAACTTCTGTGACTTTCACTGCTTGAAGTTGCTTTTGGTTCATTTCTTTGACTGGCATCAGTACAAGTCTTGAAAAATCCTAAGAAGTGTGTTACTGGAATTGCTCTGTGCTGTGTAGACGGTGTAATATTATTCAGGCATCTCTATTAATTATTATGATGTACCTCTATTAATATATTATTATTGCTATTATTTATAAAATTTCTATATCTCCCCCCCCCCATTGCAGGACAGTTTACAATAGAAAAACACAAAAATTCATAACTGTAACAAACAATAACACAAACAGTCCGCCACAAACACAGTTTAAAAGACTATAGATTGGCTAATTAAACAATGGCCTGGGAGAAGAGGAATGTTTTTGCCTGGCTCGCGGGTGGGGCTGTGGTCTAAACCACTGAGCCTCTTGGGCTTGCCGATCGGAAGGTCGGCGGTTCAAATTCCTGGGATAGGGTGAGCTCCCGTTGCTCTGTCCCAGCTCCTGCCAACCTAGCAGTTTGAAAGCACACCACTGCAAGTAGATAAATAGGTACCACTGTGGCAGGAAGGTAAATGGCATTTCCGTGCGCTCTGGTTTCCGTCACACTGTCCTGTTGCACCAGAAGTGGTTTAGTCATGCTGGCCACATGACCCAGAAAGCTGTCTGTGGACAAACGCCAGTTCCCTCGGCCTGAAAGTGAGATGAGTGTTGAAACCCCATAGTCGCCTTTGACTGGACTTAACCATACAGGGATCCTTCTCCTTTTTACCTTTATGTGCCAGGCGAGCCCCCTAGGGAGAGCTTTCCACAATAGCTGAGATAAACCCACAAAAGCACAAACACAAGCATCCAAGTTTGAGAGATCTACATGAAGATTTTTGTCTACAGTTCCTCCTCTGCTTCCATATACCCGACCCTGCTACTTCCTTCTTTTCAAAAATAATGAACACCAGTGTCAACGTTTTTGAAGTCCTACAGGGTATAGCCACATGTTTGTATCTCCTTTTGCATCATTAGCAAATACAAAAAATGAAAGAAATCGTGTCTCTCAACCGAAATCCCCTATGGAAGTCTTTAAACAAAGTTAGGTCAAAAACTGTATTGTAGGTTCAGGCAGCCCGGACATTTTTAGAATACATTTATTATTTGTTCTCAGAATCTCCCAACTGCCTCACAGGGCCTTCAGAGCGCTCCTTTGATGGTCACTGATCATGATGCCTTGTGCTCCCAAAGCATCCTTCGCCTGCTCGTTCTGCTTTTACAGAATATTTCAATAATCACTGGAGTTGTTTTACTTCTTGTCCACGGTCGTCCCATTTCTAAGGACAAGGCTCCTTAAAAAGGACAAGACTTCTGCTATGTATTCCTTTGGCTTTCCATATCCCCCACTTGCAGCTTCTGTGGAACTTATGTGAGACCTGTGTGCCCTGATGTGAGGCAGAAACCAGAAATCTGAGGTCAGGTGATAAGGATGCAAGAGCCATGCACCCTTTGATCTCAGCCCCTTGGGGGCGAGGCTGGGATCCTTCTCGGGCCACCCTCCTGGTCATCAACCTGGCATCCTTCTCAGGCCACCCTCCTGGAGCTGTTTTGCAAGGCTGGAATCTATATATGTAATCCTATGATCTTAGCTGGCCAAAAGATCATAGGATTACATAACGAATCCATGAGATGGTCCACCAACTGATCCCATGACAAACTATTCACAAACCAAGAAACATGATCTGAATGAAAAACACAACTGCTTCAGGAAACATGGGTGTGTAGAAATCATCTGAGGTTCTGTTGTGGTTTGCACAAAACTGTTCTGTTGCTTACATACTTTTCCAATGCTTGTACTTTTAAAGAAGCTACTTTAAAAAATGAATTTCTGCAGTAATGCACTTGAGAGTAAAGTGTAAAGTGAAATATGCTTAGTTAATGTAGTCACCCTTACTTCTGACATACTTCCCTTTAATTACTTTATAACAAAACAAAGGCAACAGCAGAATGACAGATCTCTTTTATCCCACATACTTTCATTCTTGTTGGAAGTCATGGCATGCTTCTTTTAAATGTTTAAAGGCGAAGCCATTCCATCTGATGAACATTTGTCACAAAGTATGGATGGAAAAATCAAAGTAGCAATGTATCTTTGTCCAAATTCTGTTGTCATAACCACAAAGCAATAATTAAAGAACATGTTAACTAAAGATGACAGGCTAGAGAAATACCCACGGTCTTTGAAGTGTTGCATTGAAACTGTCAAACAAAACTAGTTAAGACGATGTGCATTCTTGTATCGCTTCCAAGTTTTGCAATTAACTTATGATAGAAGTAAGAGTCAGGCAGCGGAATGGCTGAATGAAGTTTGGGGAAATATAAGATCAAATTAGCTCATTAGCCGCAATCTAGATATCCTCCCTCGGTATATATGTTAAAGGCAATGTAACTAGATCAATTAATGTACATAACAACCCACCATTGTGCTCATTCACCAAGCCTTCTAGAGACTGGGCGGACAATCTATCCCTGAAGACAGAATTGTGCACATTTCCCAGTCAATGTACATGATTTACAACAGAGGAATGTGTATACCCACAAGCACATTTCCAGTTGAGATACGCACATTCTTCCAAGACTATGAGAGATTATGCGTGATACAAAATTCAGTCAAGTTATGCACATTCCCCAAGGCCTGTCGTACATTATGTATATTGATTAGGGAATGAGCACAATTTTCATTATATGTTCGGATTCACGGGGGCCTGGTGAATATACACAATGGCCAGTTATCGCTCAACTTACATTACCCCAAATATATGCACCAGATGTCCCCAAGCATTTCCCCTGCCTGCTGCTGTCAGTAAAGATTTGGCCTGATTTTATCCCACCATCGTTGTACAGTCTGGTTATTTTGCTGCTCTTATGGGTCACAAAATGTGCCTGCCTGGGCAACTGGATACCAGGTACTAGAGATTAATTGAGGCCTCACAGAGAGGCCTCCACATCCTTAGGGGATGCCTCACTTTGAACCACTTTGGACAGCCCCACAGCACTTTGGATCTGAGGTAGAATAGTTTTCTGAAGCTTCAGGTAGCTATAGCTTCTTTTTTTGCAGAACTGGATGAAATTTGCAGACATAGAAGCACCTCCTTCTGAGAAAGTGAAGCCTATGGATTTTGAGGGGTGGGGCTTCTTAAGGGGGTGCCTGTAACCTTTTTACTGCTTACCAGAATACTAAGAAAGAACCCATACTATTACTCAGAAGTGCACAGAACTATAGAAATTTAACATGGGACTCAAACCAAATGCAACTAATGCCAGAATGGGGGTGGAGATACAGGAAGTGATTGACCAAATAATTAACAAACAAAATGCAATATAGACATAAGCAAGAGCAAATAAATGTGGGAATGATTAAATATTATCCTTCCTTCACTCACGCCAGTGAGTCATGTAGCAGAGCAAATTACCCACAATTCAGCAGGAAGCTAGTTTGAATCTCTTTAGTTAAGCAATCCAATCTGGCTTGATCAGATTGCATTATTCCTGGTGTCCCCTGTTATCCCACATAAAAGAATACATAAGAGTCTTTCCTTAAAAGTAAGGAAGTTTACTCACATTCAGTTCACAGTATGATCCCTGAAGGCAGGCTTTAGCTAGTAGCTACAGAACATAGTGTGAGTTCATCCCTTATGGGGATTGAGCCCATGTGCTGCTGGCTGAGAGCCAGCAGACAGCAAAATACATTAAGAGAACAGCATCAAGAGAACAAAATGGCTGCAGGAGAGCAGCATGGCATCAAGAGAGAGAGAGATGGCTGCGGGTCTTGGTTCTTTTATGGAGTCAGCCAGGGTCACGCCCATCTCCCGGGTCACATGCAGGGGGAGGATGCTCCAGACCAGTGGAACAGGAAGTTATACTGGCCGGAGTAACATCCCCCTGCCTGTGTCTGCTCTGGGGAAACAAGGAATGTTGTATTTGACTGCTCCAATGGATTACATCCCACAATAAGAAGGGGGCTGGTTTTTAGGAGAGGATTGGTCTGGATTGGAAGAAGAAGGGTCCACAAGCAAAAATCTACCAGTACCACAACTCTTTCAACATTACCAATTCCAGGGGAGCCAACCACTCCTATGGGAGTCAACTTGAAAAAAGAGCACTGGAATGACGTCTGATTGTCCCTCCTCAATGCACCACAATTGGAGAGCCCATGTGAGGTCATCTCCTTAACCAGAGCTACGGCAATCGGTAACAGAACTACTTATTTACATACAAATTTATCCTGCCCCAACCCAATTTTGGGGGCATTTTCTCTCCCCCCCCCTCCCCGGATCACCACCCCCAGTGAAAGGTCAAAAACCGCTTAGCTGAAAAGGTCAGTTTGGTGCTTTATGCAACACATCTCATCTGAAATTATGTGCATAGCCCTAACTGATCGGATCCCCCCCATCATTCATTATACCAATACTGCTCTTCAAAGTGTAATGCATATTTCAAATATTTTATATGAATTTTTAGCCTTTCATTTTTCAGCTGCTCACATAAACTGGTATCCGCACAATACTAGCAGCATCTGACTGAAATGTACTTCTAGGAACAGCAAGCACTAGGCAATCTCTTGCTATTCTTAATAACCGTCCTTAAGTGACATTTTTAAAGAGTGCTCTCATCTGAGTGCTTTGCCGTTTATTGCCATCAAATTGCTCCTCTTTATATAGTATTATTCTACATGAGCCACTAAAAAGTGAGATGGTGATATAAACACTAATACACATATTTTCAGATATAGTATGGCATTGGGTTGAAAAAAAATGAGTTAAATATACCCTTTGGGCATTTGGCAAGGCTAATTAAATGCCAATTGCCTTGTAAAATACTCTGAGGATCATTCCAGGTTTAGAGCTTTTTAGAGGTCTCAGAGTGACAGTCAATGGAAAATTGTACATGCTGGAGCACAATAGTGCTTTTTTCAGTTCATACTCTGCTGAAACCCCCTTGTAGTTTGGAATATATGTGAGAGCAAGTGTCCGTTTCGAACACAACCTGCAGCTGTCTAGATTTAATTGGCAAGTTTTATTAAGAGAGCTGTTACATAAGAGGGGAAGTGATAGCATCAAGACTAGAGGTGATCTGAAAGAAACACATCTCCACCCACAGAGAGTGTGACTGTGTGCCCTGCTTCACAAAGGAGAGTCCTCCATTTGAAGAGCTGCCCGGTCTAAGTCTAATTAAAGGATACACTGCTGGAAAGAGAGATTTCTTACTCTCTCACAGCAGAGTTAAACAAAGTGGTGATTGCTGAAAACCCATTTAAATTTGATTAGATTTAATTTTGCCCTCACCCATCTTTAAGCAAACATTCCCTATGAAATACTTAGGCTAGAATAAATCACAGACACTTAGCTTTACTCAACTATTGAATGTTTTACTTACAGAATTACACCAAACCAGTCTCCATCTACTCCATCTATCAGAATCCCAAACTGCAAACATGATCCTTTAGGGGGCATACAGTTCTGATCAGAAAAAAGGTTGAACTATGCTATGAAGAAGCATAGATGAATATCAACAGTGTGCTGATTATAAAGGTAAAGGGACCCCATGACCATTAGGTCCAGTCGTGGCTGACTCTGGGGTTGCGGCGCTCCACCGACCTTCTGATCGGCAAGTCCTAGGCTCTGTTGTTTAACCCACAGTGCCACCCACGTCTCTTGGGCTGATTATACCTCACTCCAAATGGTCTCATATCATGGTTTTATGGCAGGGTTGGGGAGCCTCTGGCCTGCAGACCAAACTTGCCCCACCAGATCATTTCTCTCAAGCCCCACCCACATTTCCCATACCTGATGACATATGGAATGTCAGGTGTGGATACAGCTGCAGAAACTAGGATTAAACTCCCTGCACATCAACTGAAAACAGGACTGAAAAGCAGGTGCTTGGGGAATATCTTCCGCAACCCTGCCGGCCAACTTTGACAGGTAGACAGGGCAACCCACCTGCCAAAGTTGGGCTATGGGGGTGGCAAAGGTAAAGATCTGGTCCCAGCCCGTTTCGTGTAAATATCTAAAATCATTGGAGAAAGGATAGAAGCCTCCTAACATAGATACTACAAGGCCAAACCTTAGTATCTCAGCACAGTTTCTTGGAATCGCCATCCTAGCAGGAATGGATTCACTGAAACGCAATAGGCCCAACCATTGAAGGATACAATGGTTGAGAGGTCTAAGAGAATTAACAGTGTTGTCCTTCCCTACCCTTCTTCCAGAATTGGTCATCCCTCAGGGCAGTCTCTCCTTGGGCAGCCTCGGTGCCCAAATGCGGCTGGCAATCAGATTGAAGTGGGTCT
This sequence comes from Podarcis cretensis, assembly GCF_951804945.1. Classification (NCBI taxonomy): domain Eukaryota; kingdom Metazoa; phylum Chordata; class Lepidosauria; order Squamata; family Lacertidae; genus Podarcis; species Podarcis cretensis. The sequence continues at coordinate 66,349,015 of NC_137179.1, forward strand.
GCCATTTTTCATACACTCAACTTCATGGACCACTGCAGTTATACTTCTCTTTAGTATCTGTGTGTCAGTTAAAAAAGAAGCTAAATAGTGTTTCACTGAAGCTGGGCAAAAACTTTGTAAGAGAGCTAATAAGGCAGTCAGATGCTAAATAGATAAGAGCTATGCATCACAAATTCCCTCTGGAATTCCTAGCCTTTTATAAGTGCTTTCATTTTACAGTATATTAATGAGATATCACTGATCAAATTCAATATTGCATTCTTAATTACATTAGAAATACAGCTTTCAGATTTTTAATTATACAAATTATCCAAGGCATATTAAATGCACGTCTCCCATATAAGAATGATGTTCCACAGCCTATTGACTTACAATCAGTGTTGCGTCCTTGTTTAACATTCTGTTTCTTTATTAGGTTAAAATATCATGCAAATTTGATTTGTTTCCCACTAAACCTATGTTCTTGGTACACTGGCCTTAATCAAATCTGAAATGGCATAGTAGTAGAGTCCTAACAACCACTGAATAATGCAGTGAAAGCTTTCTGGACTTGTTTGTTTTGTCTCTGTTGATGAATTCATCTCTTTTTACCAAGAAGCATCATGTCATGCAATTCAGGTCCAGTAGTTCGCAGAGAAGCAGATGGATTCCTGGCCTCCTTCAGCAATACATTTTTCCCAGTCTGAAGGAAAACAACAGACCTGGAAACTTAAAAACAGGCAGTGACACAGGATTGACTCTCGAATGCCATCAGGCCCGTCAAATGTGCTGATGGCCATCTGGTGGTTCCCTCACTGCGAGAAGTGAGGTTACAGGGGACCAGGCCTTCTCGGTGGTGGCGCCCGTCCTGTGGAACGCCCTCCCATCAAATGTCAAGGAAATAAGCAATTATCTTACTTTTATAAGACATCTGAAGGCAGCCCTGTTTAGGGAAGTTTTTAATGTTTGGTGCTGTATTGTGTTTTTAATATTCGGTTGGGAGCCTCCCAGAGTGGCTGGAGAAACCCAGCCAGATGAGCGAGGTATTTAATTATAACATTATAATATAATATAATATAATATAATATAATATAATATAATAACTATTACTATTAGTTGCATTCTCCAAACAGTGGACCTAATCATACAGGGCCAGTTCCTGACTCGCAGCCATCCAGTTCAAGGACCATAGCCCCTGACATGAAGCTTATGGGCGAATATATCAGAGAGAATATGGATCTCCAGCCGCAAGCCCAGAGACCCAAACCGTGTCTGATTCCTTAGCTGGTGGCTCTGCAGCCTCCAACTCTGTGTCTTGATCACTGCTGAACTCAGTGGTCATGACATTCTGGGAGGCACCAAATTTACTAAAGTCTGAGATCGGGGGAAATTGAAAAGCTCATACTAAGGGCCCTTAAGGTGAACCCACGAGAAGTCCTACTGGAGAACAGAGAACAGAGCATTACTACATTATGTGTAAGGGACCCAGGTGATGCTGTGGTCTAAATCACTGAGCCCCTTGGGCTTGCCGATCAGAAGGTTGGTGGTTCGAATCCCTCCAACGGGGTGAGCTCCCGTTGCTCGGTCCCAGCTCCTGCCAACCTAGCAGTTCAAAAACACATCAAAGTGCAAGTAGATAAATAGGTCCCGCTCCGGCACGAAGGTGAATGGCATTTCCGTGCGCTGCTCTGGTTTCAGTGTTCCATTGCGCCAGAAGCGGCTTAGTCATGCTGGCCACATGACCAGGAAAAACTGCCTGCGGACAAACGCCAGCTCCCTCGGCCTGCAAAGCGAGATGAGCGCTGCAACCCCAGAGTTGTCTGTGACTGGACTTAACTGTCAGGGGTCCTTTACCTTTATCTTTTTACATTATGTCTGCCATTACTCAGGTTGTATTTTACCTCCTACAGTATAATTCCCCAGGTTGAAAGAAGAGTGAGCCAAGAATGGATCTGCCCATAGGGCCTTTTTTTTGCCCAGAGTTGTCTGTTAACTAGCTGTACTTAGGAAGTCCTGCCCTGAGGTAATGCTACTGGGACATGTGCTAATGAGTTAGTAATTAGTGACTTACATAAGGTTTTTCTCCAGCCCATTTTCTGTATTGCTGCTACTGTACAATCAGTCAAGGGAACCAAAGCAGGCCCACCCATTTTTGAAGACCAAAGCTTGTGCATTTTTAACTCCTTCATTAAGACTGCACAGGTGGGGATAGACACACACCTAGGAGGTTACACATGGACAATTAATTTGATTTACTGTTCTATTAATTTTGTATTTAATGGGTTGCTTCACACTAATTGATCTTGTTTTCGGCAAGACACATACCATTTTCCTTTGTAATTAATAGCAATTGCTCTAACGATTTTATAAATCTTTTCATCCTTTAAATGACTTTCAGAGCTTGACTGATCGCCTCATGCTCCCAGCATGCCTCAGGAGGTGGGGGGAAATGTTGCTTGCTGTGGAGCTGTTTCAACCTCAGATGTTTCAAAGCGGAGACCTAACTTTCAACCTTCACCATGGTGTCCTTTTCAGAAAATGTTGTTTCTTTTTTAAATATAAGGCCTGGCAGCCACCCCCAATGCAGAGCTTCATGGAACACATGCATAAGACTTGACAAAGGCCAGTGTTATACAGTAGATGTGTTTGTCATGGTTGCTTGTTCAGACCCAGAGACCTTCCCCTTAAATAAAGACACATTTGCCTCAAATTTTAGTTTTGGTTTTTGGCAGAATTTAGGCCACAACTTTATTAATTACAAAAAAGTGAGTGGTTGCATAGGCTCTGGTTAGACCAGCTCCCTGAACCCTTGCAGGTAGCACTGACCCAGAGCTCTATCATAGATCAGCTGAGGCAGGTGAAAAGCCTGGGAACAGATGCTCCCCTGGACTCAGGAACAGACACAACCCCCTTTTGGGGGATGACCAAACCAGGTTGAGTCCCTGGATTCCTTTAACGGAATACCCTTCACATAGGGATGGTGACACCATTCTCCCATCTCTATCACCTGAACCAGAGCCTATCTGCAATCTTACAAGTTGTGATGAATTGTTACGCAGCAGGCGAAACCCAAATGGCCACAGCCAATTAGCCAAGGGGGGGGGGGGGAATTCCTGCTGTGCCCCTGTCCCAATGACAGACGACACATGATGGCATAGCAAGGTCAATTGCAAAATGCCCTAAAATTAGGGAGAGGTAGGCAGGTGTTCCAATGCATGAGCCAAAAGCGGAACCTCTGGGACACTTGCATAGGTTCATATAGGTCCCTCAATCCTTTTACACTACACCCATTGGCCAGATTACACCCAGCAATGAGGGACCTACCAATTGGGTGTTGTGGCTATCCAATAGACCCACCCACAACCAGGAGGTCAGTCTCCAGTATCACCACAACATGTGCCCTCTTTTAGGGAGGACATGTTTTATCAGAAACTCTGGCTCGGTGATCTCCTGGTCTCCATGCCCTCCAAGTGTCCCTATTTTCCATGGACAGTCCTGGAGTTACAGAAGCCATCCTGGCCTGTGATTTGATCCTGAAATGTCTCTATTTCCCACACCAATACCTGCGTTGCTAAGCCCGTGGAGCAGGATGAGCTGGCACTTGTCCCAAGCAGTGATGGCTGTGAGAGAACATCCTGTGGTCTTTCCATAATCTCTCCGTGGCTGCTCGACCAGCCTCATTCCTTGGGCAGAATGTGCCATGGGCCAGGAGCCGGCTTTCCCTGCTGAGCAGCAGCCTGAAGGAGCAGAAATTGAAGCAACTCCACCCACTGTTGATCAGCCTTCTTGCTCCTGATGAGAACCAGCTGGCTCCAGATTTCTCAAGCAGGGCTTCCATCCTCAGTCAGTTGCTGGAAACAACATTTGTTGCACCTGGCCAGACCTTGCTGCCTCTTGCTTTTTGTGACCTTGGACTCTCGGTTTTCTTGACCCCTGGACCATCTGACTGAACTGAGATGCTCCTTATTTTAGGACTGGACGGAGCCTTGCATTTGGACTCTGCACCCAGGCAAGTAGCCCCCTGAGGCTTAGCTGGTCTCACCCACCACTCAGTTCTGCCATGGCTCTGCTCAGGGACAACAACACAGAAACGCTGTTTACCTTCCTGCCGGAGAGGTACTATTTATCTACTTGCACTTTTTGGCATGCTTTCAAACTGGTGGGTTGGCAGGAGCTGGGACTGAGCAACGGGAGCTCACCCCGTCATGGGGATTCGAACCGCCATGGCTGTGCTCAGGGACTACAACAGCTTGTAGCAACTGCTGGAGAGTGGGTGAGGAGGAGGAGGAGGTGGGGGCTGTGGCTGCTGAGGCCCAGCCCTGTGTGATCTGCTGACTCTAAGGGACAGGAAAAAGGTAGGGCCACCCTGGGCAAAAAGAAATGGGGAGCTGAGTGCAATGTCTTGATCTTTATTATTATTATTATTATTATTATTATTATTATTATTATTATTGCTTTGTGCATCTGTATCTTTTCTTGCCCCTTTCTAAAATTTATTTATAGATGTGCGTTTTTCATTTTAGGAATGAAAAAGAATAGAATAAAGAATAAAATAAAGTCAGGATTAAAGCGTTTTCTCAGGGCGGTGGCAGACGGATGTCCTGTGTCCCATTGGTGTAGTGATGGTGTAACCTGCCCTTCTTCTCATAGGAAATGCTTCCATGGGAGAGGAGGGGAGATGACAAAAAATGAAGTCAAGGAGGGTCAGTTGGGGAAGTAAGAAATGTCCCAAATTTCATAGGAGGAATGTTGGAGAATATGCCACTGCGTGTTTGTTGGGAATGATCCTAGACCTTGATATATGCACAGCTGGCCTGTAAAGAGAACAGCCTTAATTTTTAAAGCTTTAAAGAGGACAGTCTTGGTAAGATCAGGAAACTAACCATTAGGTGGTCCCAGTGTCCCAGTGTCAAAGTGGCCTGAGGAGGCTTGGGGACACCAAGATTTCAGCTCATGGGCCAAATCCAGTCCCTTCCCCCCACCCGACCCAGAGTAATTGTCCTGAGCTGTGGAATGATGTTAGATTTAATATCTCTAACTGTTGTACTAGGCAAAGGGAAAGGACCCTCAACAGTTAAGTCTTGTCACAGACGATTCTGGGGTTGCGGCGCTCATCTCACTTTACAGGCTGAGGGAGCTGGCGTTTGTCCACAGACAGTTTTTCCGTGTCATGTGGCCAGCATGACTAAGCCACTTCTGGAAAAATAGAACACCGAAACCAGAGCAGTGCACGGAAATGCTGTTTACCTTCCCACTGGAAAGGTACCTATTTATCTACTTGCACTATTGGGCGTGCTTTTGAACTGGTAGGTTGGCAGGAACTGGGACCGAGCAACGGGAGCTCACCTCGTCGTGGGTATTCAAACCGCCGACCTTCTGATTGGCAAGTCCAAGAAGCTCAGTGCTTTAGACCACAGCATCACCCACGTCCCTAACTGTTGTACTACCCTACTCCAAAATGGTCATATGTATCAACAAAAGTTATGAATTGGCTACAATGTGCAACTATAACCCAGGAATGAAGTATCCATGGGTTAAATGAGGTCAAACAAATAGGGAAGCAACTGAGCAATGGAAAAAGAGAGAGAATGACTCACACTATGAAATTGTGATGTGCTAATATTTCAGAACAACATTTGACATTTCAGTGTACAACATTTTTTTTAAAAAAAGAAGCATATAGTTAATTACATGCACAGTGCTCTGCATAATGAGCCAGAAAGTTCAATTCCTTATAGTTGCCCTTTTGATACCTTAGAAGCATATTTTCTTGCAACTAATTTTCCAGTTTTCATTTTCTCACATCCCATCTTAAATCAGATTAGTCTTTTTTGAAACAGCAGATGCCATTAATTATGCAGTTGTAAAATTTTGACAGAACCTTTATGATGTGCTACCAGATCTGTTGTGTGTGTGTGTTTGGGGTAGTGTCATTTTCCTGCATTTTTATTAGGTAATTTCACTAGGCAAACTTGTTAAAGATTCAGTGAGGAAAAGAGATGCAGGGCCTTGCAAGAGCTTTGGAAAAAACTTTTATACTTTTAGGTAGCATTGTCCGTTGCAAGGCCTTTTGTCAGCCTTCACTTTTCAAAATACCCTACAACTCAAATATTATAGAAAAGAGGAAGAGTATGGAGTTTAGGCATGTGTTTCTTTTGGAAATTCATAATATTAGTTCCAGAACCTGTATACCATGTGCTATGCATGTATGTGAAATAATGAACTGCTACTTCTGTATGCCACTGTATTGCAGATCTACCTGGGGACCTCATTAGTATATGACTTTTTTTGCAGTCAATGAAAGCACATCTTAGAAAGTTACAACTCTCTGAAGAATTTACTAAGTTAAAGTAAGAGCTTAATACTTTCCCTTTCATTTTTTCTCGTTTGTGCCAACTGCAGCGGGGCTAAATGCAAATTGGTCTTTTAGATCCCCAGTCGATACAAAAGAAGCACCTAAAAATAGCTTCGTACAACATACGGGGGTGCAGGCCTGTAATGCGAAATGAGTTACACCACAGATGGAGCAAAAAAGGGCTCGGTGCACTTTGTGAACATTCACAGCTGTATCAAAAAAGCATCCCAACTTTTGCTATGTTTTCTCTTTCTGTTAGTTGCTTTGAAAGGGTTTTCAAGAAACACTGGGTTGTAGCCAATGCTAGTCCTACTCAGAGTAGACCTTTTGAAGCTATTGATAATGACTTACTTAGACTCATTCATTTCAGTGTGTGTACTCTGGATATTGTATGCAACCTACTTTGCTGTATCTCACAAAGTGTCCTTATTTTGAATTTACTTCACCTTTCTGGCAAAACATCAGGTACAACTTTCTGATGGTAAGATCTGTCAGCCATGGAACAGACTCCCATGAAAGGCACCGGACTCTCCTTCCTTAGAGGTTTTAAGCAGAGGCTGGACGGTCATCTGTCATGTATAATATAAATAACTTTCATCATCACTGACCTCTAGTCTTGCTAGCTAGGGATGATAGGAGTTGTCATTCAATAACAGCTGGAGACCCAAGGTTGGGAAACACAGATATAGATGACCCTCAGTGTCCAACTCTACAATTCTATGAGGCTATGGCTCATCCCCTATGTTTGTCACATAACCAAAGACTGATTGGCTCTGCAAGAGTGTGACACCATCCTGTTTGCTACATGATCTTCCCTTGGTGGGGAATAGCAGTGACCATGAATACTGAAAAGATGAATATCATCAGAATTAATGGGACGCGGGTGGCGCTGTGAGTTAAACCACAGAGCCTAGGACTTGCTGATCAGAAGGTCGGCGGTTCGAATCCCCGCAACGGGGTGAGCTCCCGTTGCTCGGTCCCTGCTCCTGACAACCTAGCAGTTCAAAAGCACGTCAAAGTGCAAGTAGATAAATAGGTACCGCTCCGGCGGGAAGATAAATGGCATTTCCGTGCGCTGCTCTGGTTTGCCAGAAGCGACTTAGTCATGCTGGCCACATGACCCGGAAGCTGTACACCAGCACCCTCAGCCAATAAAGCGAGATGAGTGCCGCAACCCCAGAGTCAGTCACGACTGGACCTAATGGTCAGGGATCCCTTTCCCTTTACTAAGGGGTTTTCAGAAAATATTTTTGAACTCTGCCCACACCCCCTGAAATGCCCTACTCTTCTTGCCATTACTACATATGGAAGCTAGAACATCAAACAGGAATTTGTTGGATGATCTGAGCAGAATTTTAGGGAGGATATGAATAAATAAACCTAAGATGAATGAATGAATCTTTATTTGTGTCACCCATCGGCCATAGTAACAAAACAGCAATGCAATATTCAAAGAACAGAAATAAAAAGTCGATTATACAAAACACACTTTAGGGTCCTGAATCAGCAGTCAAATAGTGGACCTTATTCTGATTGCCCCAGCTAAAAACCTTGCAACCTTTGCTGTCACCTGCTCATCTTGATCTGCCAAGAGAAAGGACACTGTGGCAGTGGCTGGGCGACCCAGAATTGACAATAAAAGAGGGGTGATAATCTCATTCCTCAAGTCTGTATAAAGAATGCAATCCAGAAGGGCATGCGCCACCGATTCGGTACTGCCATCTCCACAGGGACATAAGCGAAACCTAAGATCGATGCCTTATGAGGAACGATGCCTTATGAGCGAAACGATGCCTTATGAGGAACGGCTAAGGGAGCTGGGCATGTTTAGCTTGGAGAAGAGGAGGTTAAGGGGTGATATGATAGCCATGTTCAAATATATAAAAAGATGTCACATAGAGGAGGGAGAAAGGTTGTTTTCTGCTGCGCCAGAGAAGCGGACACGGAGCAATGGCTCCAAACTACAAGAAAGAAGATTCCACCTAAACATTAGGAAGAACTTCCTGACAGTAAGAGCTGTTCGACAGTGGAATTTGCTGCCAAGGAGTGTGGTGGAGTCTCCTTCTTTGGAGGTCTTTAAGCAGAGGCTTGACAACCATATGTCAGGAGTGCTCTGATGGTGTTTCCTGCTTGGAAGGGGTTGGACTCGATGGCCCTTGTGGTCTCTTCCAACTCTATGATTCTATGATTCTATGATTCTATGATCACTTCCTAGTGCAGTCATTTGCTCCAAAAGAAGAGTGATGCTGGCACAGGAAGTAATCAAAGCATCTGCCTATCCAATGTGATTCCCAGTTCCACACATTATAGCTGTGGCATGATATCCAATCCACTTAAAAGCAGTAACAATGCTGCAGAGATATTAGACATTTCTTGCAAACCTGGCTTGCAAATAGATCTTGAACATACTGACAGCATTAAGCCAACAGAGCAACTGAAATTCCAAAGTTCAGATGAAATTGGGAATTCAGTTTTGGAAATATTTAGGCTGGAAATGCAACAGATTTTTCCTTCAGCTGTGCAAAAATGTTGCAGCCCTGTGAAATGTTCTGGGAAAGCACATAATCACAGTGTCTGAGACGATGTCTTATTTCTTTACAATGCTTGTTTCTTCATTAAACCCTTGGAAGTCAAACAGAATCTGTTCCGGGAGTCTGTTCGACTTCCAAAACATTCAGAAACCAAAGCACGGCTTCTGATTGGCTGAAGGAAGCTCCGGCGGACATTCGGCTTCCAAAAATAGTTTGCAAACCGGAACAGTCACTTCCAGGTTTGCGGCGTTCAGGAGCCAAAATGTTCAAGAACTAAGCTGTTGGATTTCCAAGGTATGACTGTATATCCTGCAAATGCTGGTGTTCCCACAATGGTAAATAATAGGGGGGGGGGGGGAGAAGAAGAAGAAGAAGAAGAAGAAGAAGAAGAAGAAGAAGAAGAAGAATTTATACTCCATCCATCTGGCTGAGTTTCCCCAGCCACTCTGGGTGGCTCCCAAACGAATATTAAAAACACACAGCATTAAACATTAAAAACTTCACTAAACAGGGCTGCCTTCAGATGTCTTTTAAAAGTCAGATAGTTGTTGACATCTGATGGGAGGGCGTTCCACAGGGCAGGTGCCACTACCGAGAAGGCCCTCTGCCTGGTTCCCTGTAACCTCACTTCTTGCAGCGAGGAAACCACCAGAAGGCCCTCGGCACTGGATCTCAGTGTCTGGGCTGAACGATGGGGGTGGATTATTTATACAATTGTAAAATTGTAGAGTTGGAAGGCACGACAAGGATAATCTTGTCCAATCCACTGTAATGCAGGAATCTCTCACCCAACATGGGTCTTAAATCCACAACCCTGAGATTAAGAGTTTCATGCTCTACCGGCTGAGCTAGACTTGGGGGCCCTACCAGTTCAAAGGGGCACCAGCCTTCCCCAATGTTAAAAATGTGTGTTTTAGGGTAAAATATATTTAGAGATGTGTACGTTGAGGTGAGAAAAAATAAAATATGTATTTTGTGATAATGAAGACAGGAAATGACATCATGCAGACACAAAGAGAACAGAGTCAATCAAGTTTTTCAGCTACAACCTGCTTCACAAAGTCTTAGATCTGAATTGTTGACATGTAAACATACATCTTAGCATCCAACCTATAGAAAAGGAATACTTCATTGGGATAAAGATGCTCAGTCTTTAAATTCCATCGTCTGTTATTTAGCAGAGTAAAGAAACAGTCATGCAATACCTACAGATCTCTAGAGGTTATGCCTCGACATCTCATATATTGTTCCCCTGTCTGTGTGCAAAGTAAAAGCCAGGAAATATAACATGGTATATCTTACTAATACACAAACAATCCACCTACACGCATTATTTTTCATGAAGGCATTTCCCTGCCCCCAGAAATCTCTGCCTGATCTGTTTCCTCACTGTTTGACTCCTTCTCTAATTATACTTTCAGGGTTTTTTGCCTTGCTAAATATAAAACTGGTGCACCCAAAAAATTGACAAGCTGTAGTCTCAAAGCCTTTTCCACAAGAAACATTCATTTCCTCACACTCCAGTGATTTTTACAGCCCTTATTAAGAGAACCGAGAATTCAGTCTATTTGATTTATAATTGGAAATCATAAACTATAACATTCACCTGCTGTTCTTATGTGCAGGAAAAAATTACACAGAGCAGTTTCATCCCTCACCATTGTAACAGGCGTGAAGCACAGCCTAGATGCATCTCACTCCCAAATAAACACTAACCAGTTTATCCGACAAAAGGGAACTGGATAATTAAAAGGTAGACAAAGGGCAGAATCACACCATATATTTAAAGCACATCCAACATACATTTAAAGCACATGACACCCCCCCCCCAAGAATTCTGGGAACTGTAGTTTCTCCCTCTTACAGAGCTACATTTCTCAGTCCCCTTAATGTACTACTGCTCCCAGGGTTCTTTGGAGCAAGTCATAAATGCCGGGGTGCTTTAAATGTATGGAGTGGACCTGCCCTTTAAAGCAAGCAAGGGAAATTATGTGTCAATTTGGTCACCTCTAGGTCACCACTAGTTTGTGGAAGGGATTCAACCTCATACCAGACGTTTTGAGGTGCACCATTAAAGTGGATTAATGTTGCAACAAATCCACTTTAATAATTTTTTTAAAAAACCCATCTTTCTGCAGTTAGGAAAGTGATGTGCTCAAGAGATAATAATAATGATGCAGCGATGGTTAGATATTACTGTTAGAATTCCTGCTCCATGATTGCAGTCATGGGATTGGTATCTATCACATGACGATATATGTTTTGACTCCACAGAGTGGGAAGTGACGGAGACAGGATGTTTGTGTTACTGTGTTCCGTGAAGTGGGACTATTGTCCTTTGTTTTTTCTCTTTGCTATCTGATGCTAGAGAGAGAGGGAGCAAGGTTGCAGTGTTCCATGTGTGTTTATATGTAAATAAAGTAGATTAGCCAAAATGCTGAGTTGCTGAGGTCTGTCACGCAAGCTGCGAAGACTCTGTGGATCCCTAAGTGTGCCTATGTCTGTTGGCATCAGTCGCTGTGATGTTCGGGCTGAAGAAAGCTTATGAAGCTCCTGAACGAAAGGCCAGGAGGGAGAGAACATGCCAGTGGGGCATGTGTCTCTGCCAGGGTCCTACTCGAGTGTAGGACGAGCTCTTGACAATTACATCCACACCAGATTCGCCACTTCCAGGGGGCCCCAGGGGCTTGTTCACCCACAACATGTTTGCTGTCGGGGCATGTGGGTACCCGGCCTCTGCCCCCTGTGGCTGTCACTGGCCACCTCCACATGTCACACCCAGGGCCGGATTTAGGTTTGATGAGGCCCTAAGCTAATGAACGTAATGGGGCCCTTTATATGTCCAGCTGTCCTTTGTCAACAACAAATTGTCACTGGTTTTTGTGTTGAATATATGCTATATGGTAATTTATGGACCTAATAGGTATCTAAAGCCATTTGCACATAACAAAATATGTATTTTATCAAAGTAATTGTTGATCTTATATTTTAGAAATGTACATCCAGTTGTTCTTTCTTTAATTTTTTTGGGGGGCCCCAAGAGAGTGGGGCCCTAAACTATAGATTGTTTAGCTTATACGTAAATCCGGCACCAGGGGACATGGGTGGCACTGTGGGTTAAACCACAGAGCCTACGGCTTGCCAATCAGAAGGTCGATGGTTCAAATCCCTGCGACGGGGTGAGCTCCCGTTGCTCGGTCCCTGCTCCTGCCAACCTAGCAATTCGAAAGCACGTTAAAGTGCAAGTAGATAAATAGGTACCACTCCAGCAGGAAGGTACATGGCGTTTCCGTGCACTGCTCTGGTTCGCCAGAAGTGGCTGTCATGCTGGCCACATGACCTGGAAGCTATACGCCAGCTCCCTCAGCCGATAAAGCGAGATGAGTGCCGCAACCGCAGAGTCGGCCACGACTGGACCTAATGGTCAGGGGTCCCTTTACCTAAATCCGGTACTGGTCACACGCCACTGCCGACACAGAGGACATTCCTCGTTCAATCTGGTGCCTGAAACTGCATGGGATTATTCCTTATCTTCCTTGATATGAATCTAGCTTGCTTCCCATTGCAATCTGATGACCACACGCAAACACCTCAACTTGAAATGGCACCTTTGCGTAGCATGAGTTAAGGCTTCTGGATCTATGGTAAGAATTACTTTGAATAATATACTTAAATATTTTGGACTTTGTAAGTTAAATTTATGCCATAACAATTGTCGGCCCAAGGACTTCTAGATGCAAATTACAATTCTGATTAGTCTCCAATGCTTTTTGACTTTTTTTAAAATTATTAGTCATCGTCACGAATGTGTTGGCATTCCCTAGAAAGTGGGAATTCGATTTTCTTTAGAAAGTAGTGTCAGAAAAATGGGCTCCTTACTCAGCTTTCCTTGTTTATTTGCCTGTCTCCTGTTATTTTGTATCAAAAGAAACAAGTTTAGAACCACTGTACTTTGTGCAATAAACCCTTGGGGTTGTTTTGATCCAAGCTTAAGAAAGGAAACGTGTTGAGCTAACGTATTTGCTGGAGTGATTCTCTGTCGATTGAGTTGCTGCCGGAATAACTTTGGCCCCTGATCCCTAAACAGCATTGTGGGTAAACAATGCCCATTGCTTTTGATCTCAGCGGGAACATGAAGAATATGTTTTAGCAAAAGATGTGTGAGTATCACTGATTCTCCTGTTATTTTTCCACTGTAGTGTGTGTGAGCACTTGCACTAATGCATTTGGAATCCTCTTTATCATTCCACAATCTTGAGAAAATAGCACAACTCCATTAAGAAGCCATCCTACTTTTATAGCACACTGATTTTTTCTTATTTTTGTTTTTATGTATATTTTCTCATTGACTGCATTTCTGGCATACCTTAAAATGGAGAGAAAGAGGTGGAGTGAATGCAAAACAAATATGAGATTTTTCACCAATAAAATACTATATATTTTAGTGAGTTTTATAACGAAATTGGGACAAATGCTGCAAATAACAGCAGAAACGTATGTGTTTTGTTTTTGTTTTTTTAAAAAAACATGCTTTCATTCTCTCTTGCTGGGAATTTCCATTTAAGACATACTGAGGGGTTTGCATTTGATATTCCTCTGCTGGTAGGAGGCATTCATCGGTAGAACAAGAAAGGAGACAATTTTTTAGGGTTCTGCTCAGCTTAGACCTATGAAAAGTAATGACTAACTTACATCCATTAAGTTCAATGGGTCTACTCTAAGTAGAACTTAGTTGAATATAATTATCAGTGATGCCCCTCTCCAGATCGGCTCCAGGGGTCCTTCACTCCTCCAGAACAGATTGGCATCTGCAAGTGAGAGAAGCAGTTGCTCAAAATTGAGTAAAGCCAAGTTAGCGGCCTATCAGCAGAAAGACATCAATTGTCCACCCAACTTTTCATTTTCTGGAAATGGAATGTGACCAGATCAAATGCAATAGTAACTGATGAGAAACTGAATTCTGTTCATTTAAAGTCTTTGATTTTGTTTCGATATTTTATACGAGTCTGTTTAATAAATGTTGAATTCTAAGAACTTTAATAATAGTGACAAGATATTAAACAGAGCCAACCTAACAGTTTGAAAGCATACCAACATGAGTAGATAAATGGGTACTGCTCCAGCGGGAAGGCAAATGGCGTATCTGTGTGCTCTGGTTTCTGTCATGGTGTTCCGTTGCACCAGAAGCAGTTTAGTCATGCTGACCACATGACTTGGACTTAACCATCCAGAGGTCCTTTAATTATTATTATTATTATTATTATTATTATTATTATACCCCGCCAATCTGGCTGGGTCTCCCCAGCCACTCTGGGCGGCTTCCAACAAAAGATTAAAAATACATTAAAACACCAATCGTTAAAAACATCCCTAAACAGGGCTGCCTTCAGATGTCTTCTAAACGTCAGATAGTTGTTTATTTCTTTGACATCTGATGGGAGGGCATTCCACAGGGCAGGTGCCACTACCAAGAAGGCCCTCTGCCTGGTTCAGGCAAGTCTATGCAGACACATAGTTATTGACATCTTTTAACCTCTCTTTACGGCTGATTTTAACTGTTTTTTGAACTTATCTTGAACTGTTCCATTGATCATTTTAGTATCTCTTGTAAGCCTCTTGGAAGTTTTGTCATCATCAAGTGGTATATACATCCTACTACATCATAGCACTCCATAATCATATGGTGTTTCTTGTCCACATCCATCCCTATGTGCATAGGTGCCCTTTTACATGCAAGAGGCAGGACCCACGGGCCGATTCCCTCCTTCTTCGTTTGGGGTGGGAGGGGAAGAAGGCTAATGTTTTGTTCTTTTTCACAATGGTATTCTGTTGTTCTTGCCGGTCCTTCTTTTTTAAAGAAACACCATCTGTCTTTTAGTCTGCAGTTCAATCAATTGCCCAGAGATTAAGAGCTACTGACTGATAAGCCAGTGGTGCGTTTTTCAGTCGATTCAAGTCCTTGCAAAGTCTATTGGCCTACAGTCCCATGGTGGAAGCCACTGTGACAGACACATCGGTTCCAGCCATGCCTGGTGCCATCAAATCTACCATATCTTTTTAAAGAGCAGGATGCCGGGCTGAGTACATGTTAATTCACTTCTGTTACTTTGTATTCCTGTATTCACAGTCATACTGCATGTTTTTCCCCCACACAGAGGAATCATCCAAATTCATTATGTATCTCCAGCAGGGCAAAACCATTTCTATGCATTTCTAATGCACGGTTGAAGTTGAGCAGGGCGTTTGTCTGGATTTTGTCCTGCTAGCTCTACGAATATCCTTAAATGCTAGCTGCTGCGGAGAGGAATGGGAACAGCTGGAGGAAGCAATGTGGCAGGTTAGACTCAAAGTACGCTGCTACTAACGTTTTATAAAGCAGGCATCCATTTTTCATTTCATGTGTTGCTTTAGGAACAATGCCATGCTTAGAAAGGGTATAAGCTATGAGGCTGGATCCTCCCTTTTCAAATCTCATCTTTTCTTAAATAATTTTTTATTAAGTTTTCCATTTAATAATCCAATCATATCACATTAATTAATCCGAATTATACCAATACATATCATAAAATCATAAAATCCAAATTTTTTGTTGGGGGTACCCATGCTTCGAGCTCAGTAAGGGTCCAATCATCTCACATTTCTGCTGCTTTGATGTTCACAAGTCCCATCTTCCAATCTTCTGGTTGTTATCGTTTTTCTTCTTAATAACCTCTGAGTTGTTTCACAAGCAAGCTGAAGCAATCATTATTATGTTCCTGTGTGGCTTTCCACGCTGATCCAAAAGTCCTATTCGGACGGCAGGCACCATTTCGACAGTTCCGATGAAATAAAGTCTAAGCGTCTGCTCAAATCTCATCTTCTCAATGAGTTCCCTTGGTCATCTTAAGCAAGCTTCAATCCCTCCCTGCAAAGTGGTCAGAGTTGGTGCCAGGGCCAAAGATGAGCTCACCACAGGTCATGACCCACCCTTGCTTTTGTTAGCCACAGTGGCAGCCAGCATGGTGTAGTGGTTAAGAGGGGTAGACTCGTAATCGGGTGAACCGGGTTCGCGTCTCTGCTCCTCCACATGCAGCTGCTGGGTGACCTTGGGCTAGTCACACTTCTCTGAAGTCTCTCAGCCCCACTCACCTCACAGAGTGTTTGTTGTGGGGGAGGAAGGGAAAGGAGAATGTTAGCCGCTTTGAGACTCCTTCAGGTAGTGATAAAGCGGGATATCAAATCCAAACTCTTCTTCTTCTTTCTCTGCCATCACCACTTTAGGTGATGGTGCCACCCAATGCCCTTCATTGGGCCTTCAGACAAACTTCAGAAGTGGAAAGGTGGCAGTGCTTTTGAAGAAGAGCTGAGCCCAGTTCTCATCTGTAGTGGCTGCACACCAACTTAAGTTACCCACATAGTATGTATAGATCTATATAGATCTCATAAATCCAGGGCTTTTTCCCCCAGCCAGAACTCAGTTCCAGCACCTCTCAGGTGGGCACCATCATCATTCTAAGAGAACAAGGGTGGAATTCTGACACCTCTTTTTCTAGAAAAGTTGCAATGCGTAAATCTATAGACCTACATAGGGACGCGGATGGCGCTGTGGTACAAACCACTGAGCCTTGTGCTTGCCGATCGGAAGTTCGGCGGTTCGAATCCCCATGACAAGGTGAGCTCCTGGCGTTCGGTCCCAGCTCCTGACAACCTAGCAGCTTGAAAGCACGTCAAAGTGCAAGTAGATAAATAGGTACCACTCCGGTGGGAAGGTAAATGGTGTTTCCGTGCGCTGCTCTGGTTTGCCAGAAGTGGCCACATGACCCAGAAAAAACTGTCTGTCGACAAACGTCGGCTCCTTCGGCCTGTAAAGCAAGATGAGTGCCGCAACCCCAGAGTCGTTCGCGACTCTGTCAGGGGTCATTTACCTTTAACTTTTTATAGACCTACATGGAGTATGAGCCAGGGCATTGCATTGTGGGTAACTTAGAATGATGTGTGGCCATTGTGGATGGGAGCTGAGCATGGTTCCCATTCCCACCCTTACTGAGAAGTACCTGGGAGTCTGCCTAGTTCCATCCTAATCTTGTTACTTGCTCCAGCTGCCTCAAACTGCAGGGCCAGATAACGAGACAAGAGAAGATGTAAGGCTGTTTAGATGACTACAGTATTTTTGTTGTTTTACTATTAACCACTTGTAGTTTCCAGCTCAAAAGCAGGATACCAAATCTCCAAAATAAAGAAACTCAACTGTAGCTCATGCTGCCTGTGGATTTTCCTGCACTACTGCTGTGGGAGGTCATGTGTGGAGCGCCTAGGATGTGATCCCTTTCCGCAGCAATGTGTCTCCAGTCCCAGGAAGAAAAGCACAGGGGCAGGGAGCAATCCTGTTAACAGCTCATTCTAACGCAGCACCTCAAGGGCTGCTTAGTGCTGGCTATGTGTTATAATAGTTCCCCTTCACAACTGGAGTGCTCATAGGTCCTGTTCTCAAGTCAGCACTCAGCAGAGACAGGTAGGCTCTCCAACAGACTATTCTTTTTTTTTTGCACTTGTTTTTATTGATTTTCATAGTATATCTTTATACATTCTTACAATATTAGTAACCTAAAACTCTCAGGATTACCACTTCCCTCTACCCCTCTTCTGGTTTTCTTGTTTCTACACTATAATATTTACACATTGATTCATATCAGCATACTGTTCATATCTATACATGGCTCTTTCTATGATCTCATATAGAATGCTCCATCAATTATACGTTGTAAGGTTTATCTCAGACCTGCCAGTGTTCTTATATGTAAACAGTGTTTCTCAAGGAAAGTTATAAATTTCTTCCAGTCTTTTTGGAATGTCTGGTTGTCCTGCTCATGAATTAGTCCCGTCATCCTGGCTAATTCTGCATACTTTACCATCTTTGTTTGCCATTCCTCGATAGTCAGCAGATCTTGTTGTTTCCATCCTTGAGCTATCAAAACTCTGGCCGCCGTTGTCACAAACAGAAATAGTTTTTCGTCTTATTTTTGTATCTCATCCCCAGACATTCCTAAAAGAAATGCCTCCGGCCTTTTAGGGAAGGTATATATATAAACATTTTTTATTATTATTCATTGTATATACTGTCCCAAAATGCCTTTGTTTTTTTTAGACAGCCACCACATGACTGTTCTTAATTTGGAAAAAGCCTTGGCAAAATACAGATAACCAAAAGCCAGTCAAAAAGAAAGTACCGTAGTTTTTGCTCTATAAGACTCACTTTTTCCCTCTTAAAAAGTCAGGGGAAATGTGTGTACGTCTTATGGAGCGAATGCAGGCTGCGCAGCTATCACAGAAGCCAAAACAGCAAGAGGGACTGCTGCTTTCACTGCACAGCGATCCCTCTTGCTGTTCTGGCTTCTGAGATTCAGAATATTTTTTTTCTTGTTTTCCTCCTCCAAAAACAAGGTGCTTCTTGTGGTCTGGTGCGTCTTATAGAGCGAAAAATACGGCAATACTTAATTATATTTGGAGAGAACATTTCAGAACCACACCCAGTGGCACTAAGCTTTCCAGGAAAATGGCAAAGAGGAAATTGGACTGCTTCTTAAAGGTATGTCCAGGCTAAATAGCTCAGTTGGTGGAGCATGAGACTCAAAAATCTCAAGGTTGTGGGTTCAAGCCCCATGTTGAGCAAAGGATTGCAGGGGGCTGGACTAGATGGTCCTTGTGGTCCCTTCTAACTCTACAATTCTATAATTCTTTAAAATAGCTATTAGATCTACCCGCCCATTCTCCAATTTCTGCTTTTTAAAGTGTCCCACCATTGCACATTTCTCACAACGCTCCACTGGAATAACGGTATGTTGCGCCATTGTGGGCTATTTACAATGGTAGCTGTGGCTCACAGACACCCACTTGAGATTGCCCTGCTGTCACTTCTTGCTACAGTGTCACTTCCTGCTCCTGATAAGACTGGCTGGGATTGGTGGAGTCCTACAGATGTTGGAGAATTCCATTGGAACAGAAATGCCACAATTCACATCTTTGTTGTAGGTCAGGAATAGAAACCACACAAGCAAATACAAGCATTTGTTATTGTTGGGGGGGGGGGTAGCCTGCAAACATTATGTAAATAATTGTGTTATTTTTCTCTGCTTTGTTTTTGAGGTTTCCCTTCCACTGAAATTCATTGACTAATTGATGAAGTAATTCATTACACTAGTTTTGACCACAGCACACAGCCAGATGAACAATGTAAGTTTCAGCAGAAGCTGAACTGCAGTGGAACGGAAGCAGCGCTGATTGTGACAAATGCAGGGTGAAAATTGCTACCCCTTGTATCCTGGAGGGGGGAGGCTGCTGTTATTGCTAAGAAGGTTTAACAGGGGGTACTTTGCCAGGGTCCCCCTCACCTGGCATGAACCAGGAAAAGGGCACATGCTGCAGTTGCCCCATTGTCATTGAATACATGAGGAAGAATGGATAGGCAAACTAAGGCCCGGGGGCCGGATCCAGCCCAATCGCCTTCTAAATCCGGTCTGCGAGTGGTCCGGGAATCAGCATATTTTTACATGAGTAGAATGTGTCCTTTTCTTTCAAATGCATCTCTGGGTTATTTGGGGGCATAGGAATTTGTTCATTATTATTATTTTTCAAAATATAGTCCGGCCCCCCACAAGGTCTGAGGGACAGTGGACCGGCCCCCTGCTGAAAAAGTATGCTGACCAAAGAGCCTGTACCTTTAAGACTTGTATACAATATGTCCTGGATGTAAAAATAAGAATAAAAAAACCCAGATCCCTTATTTATATCCATTTTGACGTATTTAATGCTCAGAATTGACTGTTAGCAAACAAGGAAGAACAGACTCTTTAGGATAAGTAATATCTCTGCAGTCACAAAGTGACATCCTAGCTCATTATCCGTATTTTGCTTGGTGCAATTTCTGCTCTTGGTCTAAGTAATTAATAAACATAATGTTGTTGGTGCATTTAGTTGCTATGGAAATGACTACATCATTTTCAGGTCTCCAGAGAACTTTGAAGAAATCTGCTGTAAGTTTGACCTGACATTCTCACCTTTTACTGTCTACAATGAAATAAGTTATGACTCCTGGGAGGGATGTTTGAATTTCTCTCCACCAGCAAAGTTCTATAAATCTGCATAGTAATTATCCCTATAGAGTGTTGCCAAATATAGTTCCAAGACCTTATTAATTATATTCCCCAAAGGAATATTATTAAGCTTTCCAGCATTACATAAAAACATTCTGCTTTGGAGAATGAAACATGGTTCGCTTAAATTTCCTGTTAAGGTAAATTAAAGCATAAGAGATTGGTGACTTAAAACTGATAAAGGGGTATATTTAAATTCATTAGGCACCTTGCCCTGGTAAATTAACCCAAACATTTGCATTGGTGTATCATCACAACAGGACGCAGGTGGCGCTGTGGGTTAAAGCCTCAGCGCCTAGGGCTTGCCGATCGAAAGGTCGGTGGTTCGAATCCCTGCGGCGGGGTGCGCTCCCGCTGCTCGGTCCCAGCGCCTGCCAACCTAGCAGTTCGAAAGCACCTCCGGGTGCAAGTAGATAAATAGGGACCGCTTACCAGCGGGAAGGTAAACGGCGTTTCTGTGTGCGGCTCTGGCTCTGGCTCTGGCTCTGGCTCTGGCTCTGGCTCTGGCTCTGGCTCTGGCCAGAGCAGCGATGTCACGCTAGCCACGTGACCCGGAAGTGTCTCCGGACAGCGCTGGCCCCTGGCCTCTTAAGTGAGATGGGCGCACAACCCCAGAGTCTGTCAAGACTGGCCCGTACGGGCAGGGGTACCTTTACCTTTACCTTTATCATCACAACATGACCCAGAAGCTGTACACTGACTCCCTCAGGCAGTAAAGCGAGATGAGCGCCGCAACCCCAGAGTTGTCTGCAACTGGACCTAACAGTCAGGGGTCCCTTTACCTTTATCACCCTGAAACCTTCCCTTGGTTTGTGGGATAGTTGTGGTGCTTTAATTGGTGTGCCCTTGCTTAACCATTTAATAGCTGGCACAGGAGGTCATTAGATCAAGTAATTTGTTCTGTGGAACTTAACAGAGGTAAGCTGATTTAACACCAGTAATTATTTAATCTTCTTGAGATAGAATGGTGAATACAAGATTTAAACTGATAATGATTGTGGCTATTTGTGTGTGTGTCTTACTACTACTGTAGAACAAGCAAAATGTATCCAGCATTATACTAAGGACTCATTGAAATTAATGGTCATGATTAACATAGGTGCATTAATTTCAATGGGTCTAACTTTCAGAATTAACATAGTTTGGATGCAACCCACTGATAATAAAAACTGCGCAAATACCAGGATAATAAATGGATCTAGTGCAAAGATATGCACACCTGGGGTTTAAAACAACCAGCACATGTTAATGCCTTGTCTCTGTACTTAATTTCAAATCCATTTGAAAGATCATTCTTCTTAGGTTTATGCCAAGGAAAAATATTGTGCCTGAAAAATGAACAATGAAGTTTTACTCAAAGCACAACCCTTGAAATGAACGAACTTGTGTTAGGTCCATGGATTTCAATGGGTCTGCATTGAGTAAAACTTAGTTGAATGCCATCTATAATTTTTGGTGAATTTTCAGAGAAGGGATGTAGAGCAGGGTGGAAAAGTCTGTGTATTCAGAGTAAGGGCAGGAAGGATTTCGCTCATTGGATTTGGCTTCAGTTGGTACAATAAGCCTGTCAAGAGTGAGGTTAGTGTTTCTTGCCCTTACTGGTTCTGTTTTCTGACATTGTCATGTGGCTATGATGGGGCCAACCCCAGGCCATCACATTTGAAGATCTCAAAATAAGCCCTGGTTATCTTAGGCAAGGGGGTTAATATTTTAAGCCCCGTTCCATGCCAAATAACCATGGGGCGCCTTTGCCCAGTGCCGCTGTGGGCCATAGATTGCAGCAAAATACTGGTCAAGGTTTTGTCCCGTATCTTCTCTGTGTGATGGGCTCATGGGAAAAAGCTGTCCCATGAACCCCTGCTGAAGAAGGGAAGGGAAAGCCTATATAAGGCTGCTTCCCCTGGAGCTTACAGCCATTTTGCTTTGAGAGCTTCCCACCTGCCCTCGGGTTAGAGCCTTCACTGAGCAATTTTGGGTTGCAGGTTGACAGGACCAGAAATGATTTCCCCCCCAACCTGATTGGCACCTGGTTGGGGTTTTTCACCTTTCCCTCAGTGAAATTATGGCTTTCCTTTGTTAGATGGGAGAACATTGTGTGTATGAGGGCAGAAATGGCATTGGTCCGGATCAACATAGTATGGGGGGGCATAAGGGGACTGAGGGGAGGATTGACCACGGCAAAAGCCAAGCGTGGGTTCGGTATCTGCCTGGTTGGAATCTGCACCCTGGTCCCCCAGTGAGAGCTTGCTTACTTGGCTTGCATCACAGCAACACTGGCCGACTCCCGACGTACAGGCTTGGAGAGATCCAAACCCATTCCATCAACATGGGTCTTGTGGAACGATGTTTTAATCCTGGGACACAATGCCATGCCAACCCTTGCCCAGTCTGCTGCTGTCAATAAAGATTGAGCCTGATTTTATCCCATCACCATTGTACAGTCTGGTTATTTTGCTGCTCTCATGGGTCACATAATTCTTGGGCAAAAAAATGGCATTGAAGCTGTTTTTGACCTTTAAAGCCCTATGCTGCCTTAAGTGACATTACGCTTTCTCTCTTCTTCCCCCTCTCCTTCCATTAGTCCTGTTAATTTGCTAAACAAAGAAAGAAAACTCCATCTTGTGCAGTTAGAAACTTTATAGAATAATTGATGTTGTTTCAGACGATGAGTCCACTGACAAGTACTTTATGCACGTGCATTTTTCAAAAGATGTTGTTTCTATTTCTATCTTTCATACACAGAGTGAACTGAGGATTTGTGCAGGTCTCTGTATTACAGAGCAATTATCAGAGCATATAATGAAGTTCCTCCTCCTCCATCTCCCTATTAGTTTCGTTCTTTTCTTGGTTGAAGGAAGGCTTGGCTGTTCTGCCCCCGTGATCTTTTATAGAATAATAGGTGATCTTTCCTCTCATTGTTTTATTTGCTTAAATGAGGAACGAGTATGACTGATTAAACATACCCTCCAAATAGACCCAAAATGCCATTATATCTGATGCTCTTGTCATCAGAGGCATGGTGTCATTTGAAACCAATAAATGAATAGTATATAGAAGGGCTTACATTAGATGGCACAAAACATCGTGAGGACGAGAAGGTTATTTTCATCTTTCCAAACAATGATTGAAATTACTGCTGAGGTCACAGGGTCAATTTTACATTGTTATTTCAGAGTTCATCGTATTGAAGAATCTCTGCAGGAAGAACTTAGGAGATACATGTATTAGATCTGGCAAAAATGGTTATTGTTCAGCATAAAAATAAGACAATAATACAATCTTTCCAATTTCCTTCTAAATGCTATTACTACATCTACTGTTGTGTTACTAAAGAATGAGATCACCTTCTGTGCTGTCAAGACTCTTCAAGGAGCCCAGTGAAATTCACCAGTCGAGCTATCAAACAGGACAAACTCAAAATCAAAGAATGTGATGGTAACTACTATGCAGTAATTATCTCCCAGTATGTTATTATATACTTGCCATGGTACACATTCTGCCAGAGCAAGATAAAAAAAATGCAGGAATTAAATTTCTATGAGAAGAAATTTAACCAAGAAAAATCTAGCTGAAGTTGACTTAACTGTTGGCACCAAACTCTTGACATACCAAGTCGGATACCAGATTGATTGATTGATTTGAGGGAGATGCCCTATCTTGGAGTTTGTGAAATAACCCAGGCCTACAGGCTTCTAGGCCTGTTGTGTTGGAGTGATGATGTGGCAAATTAACCCAAACCTTAAGGCTTCAAGGAATGTTGTGTCACCAGTTATGTCATTTTGGGTGATGGTCCCAAAGAACTCAAACCATAAGGCTTTTAGGCAGTTCCTTTTTTCTAGAAAAAGAGGTGCCAGAACTCACAATGAATGCCTCCCTTGTTCTCTTGGGGCTCACCAGAGAGGTGCCCGAACTGAGTTCCAGGGAGTTCCAGCTGGAAAAAAGCACTGCTTCTTGGCTGACTATGTCATCAGTGATGCCATAAAACATGGGAAGAAGCCTAGAGCCCAGGACAATAATCAATTTGGGCCCACAGTTGGGTGAACTTATACCTTCATGTGGAAGATCTCCACCATGATGCACAGCTGTAGCAATTTGATCCGACTCATTATAGTGCCTTCAGATACTATGAGCCAGCCATGAGACCAGCAATGATCCAGAACTAGTTTCATGCAATACTAGAACTGGAACTTGCTTTATTGAACTTTGCTTCTTCTTTATTCGCATGGTACTGTAGCTGCTCATTTCTCTCTTTTTGTAATTAGAAGTGGCTTGTTTTAATAACCCATTTTATTAATTTCATTTTTTTTATCATTCTAATGATGGGATATTCACATTGTTCCACAATGTAGTGGAATAAATAATGCAAAAGCAGATGAGAAATTAACTAAATGGGGGAAGGAAGGACGGCGGAAAATCATAAGCCTGCCAGCTTGATGCCAAATGAAAGTGTTTGGGGTCAGGTCACCCACAGTAGGAGGTCTGTGCCAGTGATATACCTAACTCTGCAGGGGTATTCTGGCGTTGTCTTGGGCTGCACTTAATGAAGGAGTCGAGCTGTGTGATTTAGTGGAAGAGAAGATTGAGGATTTGCAAACACAAAAGTCTTCCTCAACGTTTTCTCCCCTCTCACACACACTTTCTAGTCTCTGAGATGGTACTGTGATGGAAGTTCTAACCAAGCCTTGTAGATCAATTAGAATTCTGTGTGTTTTGCCCTTAAGAATGGGGCTCCATTGTTAAGAGAAAAGGGGGCCAAAAAGTAGGTCAAGGATTATTCTGTACCTATGTATGAGAAAAGGCATCCATCCAATGAATTCTAATGTGTGAACAAGAAGGAACGTTAGGAATAAGATACTATATATAAGCACTATATATTTCTAGAACTTGCCTGCTTGGGGGGTGGGGGAATGACTCTGGCCCTGTAATGGTAGTAATCCTATCATTACAATTTCCTGAATGCCATTCTTCAAGGGCATTTTTGGGTTAATATTAAAGCTCCAGGTTGTTAAACTTATAGATTTTGTGAATGCACAAGCTGTCAAACTTGATATTGCAGTGGATCCCATGTGTGGGGCTGCGTTAGTAACCATTTTGTTCATCAGGACAAAAAATATCATTGTAGATGTGCCACTTTTATTTACTTGGGAATCAACTTTGTTTTCCTGGGTTGGCTCCGCAGTATGACTGCCTGACAGTGAGGTAATAAAATCTTGTTAATGGAATACAGTTAGGCAGTCATTGTAGCATCCTTTGGGTTTGGGAAAGATATTCACTGCATTGGGAAGTCTCACAATGGGTCTGCCAGGAACCAGCAAGTGTCTGGAGAACTTCAGTAGTTGTATTTATTGGTAAGCAACAGATTTCAAAGCAGCCAGGGCATGCTACATAGACAAGACTAAGACTCCAGCTGGTCCTCACTGAGCTGTGGAAGGAGCCACACCCAGGGAGGGAGGTTTCTGCATGTCTCTTAAAGAGGCAGGCTACAAACACTGCAGTTATGTTGGAGATAGTCTAAGAAAATATAAAATTTAGACTTTGGTCTGTCTGTGGTGTAGGTGGGGAAGCTTTGTAGATGATAATTTTTTCTAAGCCTTCCTTGGTGCATTGTGCCATAGGGAGGCTGCCGGTTCATTCTTCTGCACATTTCTGTCCGCAATGTCTTGCCCTAAGTGCCCCAACAGTTCACAAAACTATTTCACCTGGGGATAGCTCAGTTGGTGGAGCATGAGACTCTTAATCTCAAGGACATGGATTTGAGCCCCACATTGGGAAAAGATTTCTGCATTGCTGGGGGTTGGACTAGAACAGTGGTTCTCAACCTGTGCGTCCCCAGATGTTGTTGGACTACAACTCCCATCATCCCTGAGCTCTGCCCTTGTTACCTAGGGGTGATGGGAGTTGTAGTTCAACAACATCTGGGGACCCACAGGTTGAGAAAGGCTGGACTAGAGGATCTTTGTGGTCCTTTCCAACTCTATAATTCTCTGATCTATTCTACTCAGAGCTCACCAAATCCCTTACCTGTACTATTATCCCCAGACCAGAAAAGTCCCACTTGTTAAATTTCCACTGTTGTCAAAGGCACAAGATGTGGATCAGTTAAAAAATAAGGGACCTTGACAACAGACACTTGAGTCAGTCCTCATCATTTATCACCCTCTCCACCTAGTTTCCTGAATTCTATCTGTGGAGGCCTTGCCTGCTAATGATGATGTGCTGGTTCATCTTTAAATGTCAGATCATGTCCTTGACTTCATTCATGCTTGTATCTCAATAGCAGAAGCACAAGCAAATGGCTGGAATTCATTTCAGGGGGAAACTAATTGACTCACCTTGTCTACCACATGCCTATTGCTTTTGTATTTTGTATTTAAATTCACCAGTGTGTCCCCAAAGAAAGCATCTCAAAATTGATCGGTATCCTAAAGGTGCATGCTAGCTAGTTAGCTAATTAATCAGTGTGCATGGTACTGACTTAACAAACATGGCACTTTCCATGGTATTTTGGTGCACATGGCTGTGTTGGACTAGTGGTAAATTTTTATTGATGCTTGTGATCTGTTTTAACTGATATAGGTGAACACTGTTGCTACTGTTAATTTTTAGCATATATGGCTGAGCGCTAGCATAGCATGGTTAGGTCTGTGAGGGACTACTACATCCCTTGACTTCTACCATACAGGTCCATTGGTTAGGAAGCTGATCAGTCCGGGACATAAAACAGCCTATCCGGCCCATTGCCCTTTTCTCCACAATGGCCAATCGGGTGCCTATGGGAAGCCCAGGAGTGGAACATGAGGGCACTCTCTCTATTTTCCCTTACCTTTCCCACCCCGACCTGGCCACAGTGATCCATGTTACCTCCAGGCTGGACTACTGTAATTCGCTCTACGCTGGGCTGCCCTTGAAGCTGTCCCAGAAACTCCAGCGGGTGCAGAATGCTGCAGCGAGGCTCCTCAAGGGCATATTCACCCAGTGCTTTTCCAGCTGCACTGGCTCCCGGTGGAGTACAGGGTCAGATTTAAGGTGCTGGCTTTGACCTTTAAAGCCCTTCATGGTCTAGGACCCTCGTACCTATGGGACCGCCTCTCCCGGTATGCCCCACAGAGAGCCTCAAGGTCCATAAATAGCGACACTCTAGAGGTCCTGGGCCCTAAGGAAGTCAGATTAGCCTCAACCAGAGCCAAGGCCTTTTCTACACTGGCTCTGGCCTGGTGGAACGCTCTGCCTCATGAGACCAGGGCCCTGCAGGATCTGATTCCTTTCTGCACGGCCTGTAAGACAGAGTTGTTCAGCCTGGCCTTTGGCTTGGAGCCAATTTGATTCCCTCCCTCCCTCTCTTTCTTTTTTTCTTTTCCTTCTCCTCCTGCGAGGAGGCTACATTTTAATATTTTAATGTTTCAATATTTTAATGTTATATTTTAATTTTGTTTTTAAGTGGTATTCATTCAACTTGTTTTTATTATTGCTTGTTAGCCGCCCTGAGCCTAGCCTTGGCTGGGGAGGGTGGGGTATAAATAAAAATTATTATCATTATTTTATTATTATTACTTGAGATCTCCAGCAACTGGAATTCAACAGTGTGTTCCCTCTGATCTTGAAGGTAGCATTGCCATCATGACTAGTACTTACTGGGGGGAAATTCCTGCATTGTGGTGGCGACTGAATTCTTTGATTTTTGGTTCTTAAGATCTTCTTCAGTGCTTCCAATCCCCCATCTCAAAAGTCTTTGGGGACCACTGTACTTACGGTTTAGGGAAATTGGCCACTTCCCTTGCATCTGCCAAATTACTCCTGTCCTGTTGCTTCAGGCTTCTGCATTTGAAAAGGTGCTGAAAGAACTCACTAAGAAAGGAGAGAATAATCCCATTAGTTACAAGGTCATCTCTGTTTTCTCAGATAATTGGAATGGTTCTGAAGCTCATAGGACATTGCAAGCAGCCACACTAAAAATGTTCTCCCTTTAAATCCTGAGCTGTACACTTTTGTTCTGAAAACTTGGCATCTTTCTTTAGTCAAAACTTTTTCACATGTCGCAGAGTGCCACAACATCGTTAGCCGAGTGGAGGAGCATTTTATTTTGAAGTTATTGGATAGATATATTGAAATGAGTGTGGGGAGGGGCTGGACATAAATTGCCCCCCATAAAATATGACTACCCTGTGGTCTGCTTGGTGAGATATATTGAAGTGGCAGCACCTTCTAGATTAAATTTTTAATGCTGTCTCTCCTCATATTCTAACATTCAGACCATCTGCAACTTAGGAAAATTTCTGACATCAGTCGTCCTCTGTCCATTGGAAGAAGGTATCATATTGACCAAAGGGGTTTTATTTGTTTGTTCGCTTGTTTAATTTGTATACCACCCTTCATCCAAATATCCCAGGGTAGTTCACAACAAAAAAATACAAAATGAGAATTCAAAACACGTACTGTAATAAAACAAAAACAAACCAATAACCTCCTTCACACAAAAACATTTTAAAAACCATAGACTATTAATTGATTGAATGCCTACTCAAAGAGAAATGTTTTCACCCTGACACCTAAAGATATGTAATGAAAGTGCCAGGTAATCTCGACATCCATAAAGATTCTTGCTTAACTATGTATAAATTAATACATATCAGGGGTTCCCAAACTGTAGTCCTTGGACTACCAGTGATGCACAAACATCATGCGGGTGGTCCATGGCATGTTTGCAGATTTGTGGCTGAAGATGGGAGGTAGCACATCCATCATATTAAACATTTTTGCTACTTTTTAATTGTATTTTTAATTGCTTCTTTTATTTCTTATATTTCTTACATTGAATTCTATGGAATACAAATTGTAATATGCTAAAGCGGACTATATGAGTGCTTTGCACAGCCGGACAGATAATAGCTCTGGGTCCCATGTACTGCTTCAGGTGATGCTGAGAACTTCTGGACCTGGTACCAGCATTAACGTCCCTAAATCTATTCTTATTCCATGACAAAGAGACCACTGGGGTTGCTTACACAGCTGGACTGGCTCTATAGATCAGCAGGGAAAACACTCCATTACTCCTTCTACTTTTCCTGTCAGTTTATAACTCTACCTATGCCATGCTCAGATGTTAGTCCAAGATGATGATGATGATGATGATTGATTAGATTTTTATTCTGCTTTTCCTCCCCAAGGAGCCTATGATAGCAAACAGCTAAACAATAAGTGATACATTTTTTTTTTCTTTAAAGCAACAGCAACATTGAAAACATTGTGGTATATGAAGCATAAAAGGTAAAGGGACCCCTGGCAGTTAAGTCCAGTTGCGGACAACTCTGGGGTTGCGGTGCTAATCTCGCTTTACTGGCTGAGGGAGCCAATGTTTGTCCGCAGACAGTTTTCATAGGTCATGTGGCCAGCATGAGTAAGCCTCTTCTGGTGAAACCAGAGCAGCGCACGGAAACACTGTTTACCTTCCCGCCAGAGCGGTACCTATTTATCTACTTGCACTTGATGTGCTTTCGAACTGCTATGTTGGCAGGAGCTGGGACCCAGCAATGGGAGCTCAACCCGTAGCGGGGATTCGAACCGCCGACCTTCTGATCGGCAAGCCCTAGGCTCTGTGGTTTAGACTACAGTGCCACCATCACCTCATATGAAGTATACCCTCCACCATTTCTCTGATGAAAATATGAACGTTCCATTCCATAATGATAATTTTACTATTTATACCCCGCACATCTTACTGGGTTGCCCCAGCCACTCTGGGCAACTTCCAACATATATAAAAGCATAATAAAGCATTAAACTTTAAAAAAAACAAAAAAAAAACTTCCCTATACAAGGCTGGCTTCAGATGACTTGGGGGGCAGATAATTCCATACCCTCCAACATTTCTCCAATGAAAATAGGGATGTCCTAAGGAAAAGCAGGACATTTGGGTATCAAATCGGAAACCAGGACGGCTTCTCTAAATCAGGGACATCTCTGGAAAAAAGGGACACTTGGAGGGTCGGTGTGAAGATGTGATCACACATTCCTCCCTCGCCTTATCCTGTCTTATCACCCTGCTTTGTTAAACAGCATCAAGCCAGAGATTTTAATTGGGGAACCTATGGCTTAACGCAAGATAGGAGCAAAGCACTGAAGCTGTTTCTAATAATGGAAGCAGGAAAGAGGAAACAAGGGGGACACATGTGGCCAAGTTTGTGTGACCCACAAACCGCGGTTGATGCTGCTGTAGATGAATGCATGGACCCAGCCCTCATTATCAGAACAGCCTAATGCAAATTATTGACTTCTGTGAATGATAAATGCTGCTCCTTTCTGCCTCTGTGAAACCACTGCCTTTAGAATCAAACATATGCTAAATCGGTTGGATTTGAGGAGCCTGAATTTTGTGCTTTGATGACTAACTTGTTCCCTGATTCCTCCTTACGCCCCTCGCCTTTGCAGAAGGAATATTTCCTCCCCCATCACCTGAGAAATTACAAATGCAATGTCTGCCGTATGTGGCAAGGACATTTAACGCAAGGGGGCGGGGAATCGGCAATATCTGTACAACCGCTAATGAAATCAATCTGGCAGTGTTCCTGTTAGGCATGCGATGAATTAGCGCTAAACCAACGTGACATACTTTTCAGCATTGGCTGTTAGCTGAGGTAACACATTTATCTCTTAGGTGAAGACAATCTACACCTCTTTGACTGAATGGGTTTTTTTTAGTACTACACTCTCAAATTCATGATTGCTCCGGGTGTAACTTATCAATCCCTTCTCTTTCCTATTAGTAGGACTGAAGTTTTAATATAGCTCGCTGCCCTCTGGTCAATTGAAATTCCCAGCTGTTATCCATCGTTGTGGCTCAGTGATGGACTTCTCCTTTAAAGAGGGGGGGGAGGGAAAGCACATTCTTCCTTTATGGACCAGTGGCACGCCATTCACAAACTGGGATCCTGTCGTTTAGGAGTGCTGGTGGAAGGGGACCATTAATGTTACAGGAAGTAGCAGAGAACTCTCACTTTCCCTCGCACCTTTACAAAAGCACGGTTTGAAGCTTATCAACCCACAGCACTGCTCAACTTAAAATGGAGCAGCTACTGCCAACAGATTTTCAAAGCCAGCAAAGGATGAAGGTCTCTAGCTATGAATTTAACATTTCGTTGCAGTGTCTTTTTTTTTAAGAAT
Organism: Podarcis cretensis; assembly: GCF_951804945.1. NCBI lineage: Eukaryota > Metazoa > Chordata > Lepidosauria > Squamata > Lacertidae > Podarcis > Podarcis cretensis. Next base: position 66,380,166 of record NC_137179.1, read on the forward strand.
AAATGTGAAGCCACCCTGCTGCCCTGGTACTGCAACTTCAAATTGATTATTTTTCTTTAATGTGCTGCCTGATATTCATGGTTATTGCAAGCCATATATCTGAAGCAGCGTGTTTTGGGTTTTTTAAAAAAAGTTAGTCAGCATGTCTGGTGAGCTCTGAAACATTCCCTCTTTGCTTTGAACAACTAGGCTAAGTCATTGGGGGAGGGAGTGTTTCAGCACATGTCTTTTGATCCGACCAAACAACTCTCTCACCTGCGTGAAATAAAAGGATATCAGCATGCATTGTTCTTTAGAGAGAAGCCAGGTAAGAGTAATTTAAATTCCACCAAAAAAGAAAATGAATTATTTCATGGTATATTATTGTTGAAGGGGCTCCAAGCCTTATTGGTCTTTAATTGTAAGAGAAATGTTGCTTTTTTCTCTGGAATTGTCTCCCCATCCAGCATGGTGCCTTCATTATATACTTTCAGATAAGAGGGAAAACGTCCATCTTCAACCAGGCCTTGGGCTGATTAATATTCTACAGACTTTTAAATGTGTCAGTGGGAAGGGGGATTATTGTTTTGCTGTTTTGGTTTACTTGTTTTCATGTTTTATCCTCTATTTTATTCTGTGAACCACCCTAAGATCTTATGATGAAGGGCGGTATATAAATCTAATGAATGAATAAATGAAATAAATGTATATAAGGCCACAGCTCAGGGTAGAGCATCCAGCTTGCATACAGAAGGTGTCAGGTTCAATAATAATAATAATAATAATAATAATAATAATAATAATAATTTATTTATATCCCACCCTGCCCAGCCGAAGCTGGGCTCAGAGCGGCTAACAACAGTAAAATGAAAAAACATTATAAAATCAGTTCATTATAAAATCAGTTCAAATCAGATTAATGGCAACCATTGGGCTAGAGTTTTGTGAGGATTGCCAAAGGAGGGGGTCAGGCTGTGCCCTGGCCAAAGGCCTGGTGGAACAGCTCTGTCTTGCAGGCCCTAGTCTCTTGTGACAGAGCGTTCCACCAGATTGGAGCCACAGCCGAAAAAGCCCTGGCTCTGGTTGAGGCCAGCCTAACCTCTCTGTGGCCTGGGACCTCCAAGATGTTTCTGTTTGAAGACCGTAAGGTCCTTCAGGGGACATACTAGGAGAGGCGGTCCCATAGGTACAAGGGTCCTAGGCAGTATAGGGCTTTAAAGGTTAAAACCAGCACCTTAAACCTGATCCTGTACTCCACTGGGAGCCAGTGCAGCTGGTATAGCACTGGGTGAATGTGATCCTGCAGCAAGGACCCCATAAGGAGTCTCGCCGCAGCATTCTGCACCCGCTGGAGTTTCTTGCATCTCCAGATATGACTGGGAGAGACCCTTGTTTGAAACGGTGGAGAGCCACTGCCAGTCAGTGTAAGCAGAACTGGACTAGATGGACCCATGGTCTTAACTTGGTATAAAGCACCTTCCTGTGTCAATATCCAGGGCTGTGCAACTGATTTGTCCCAAATCCTGAACCAAATCAGCACAATTTGTGCCAAATCCAGTTGGGGTCGAGGCAGCTACAGAGTGGGTCAGGTGAATCCAAACTGAATTGTAGTGATTTGTGTCAATGTGGAACTAAAAAAAAGGAAATCTCTCTAAAGCCAGACAGACTGTCTTCATAATGTTTCAATTATTAAAACACCATATAAGGGGAACACCAAGATGGTGAGAGAGAGGAGGAGGAGGGGAGCTGGACTTCACCCACTGAGATTTCTAGGTTCCAATCCAGGACTAAAATCTCACAGAACCCTCTCCAGTCACAATGCTTTGTTGTTCTATTACATACAGTCTTTTCATAACTATATTCCCTTTTTTACAAAAGCAAAACTTAAAGGTGGCTAGCACAAATATCCCTGGAGCTGCCTGTCTGAAGTTTGGCAAGTTTAATCCACTCTGTAGGGGTGACCGTGTTTCCTATTTTCATGCACATCCATAAAGACACACACACACACACACACACACACACACACACACACACACACAAAAGGCTATGGCTGTTTTGGTTTCCCGATGTAAGTTGGTGGGATTTCTGAACATTGCTTTTTCTTAGTTGCAATCTGGATCCAAGGGTTAGGTGGTACCAGGGTCAGGTCATTCCCAATTGGGTTGGGGCTGATCTGAATTGCTGAACTGGTCCCCAATGAGATTGAAGGTGGGCATGCACAGCCCTAGTAATAATAGCCACAAATTCCTCCCCCTTGTGCAAAAAGCAAAGAAAGAGGTAGCAGAGATGAATTCTCAAGATAGGCTTATTTCACAAAGTTGGAAGAATGACAAGAGGGAAAAGGCACACACATTCGCCCACCCCAAATCCTCAGAAGTCATTATCTGACATTGCAATGCAGAACTGATCTTATGCAGTCGGGTCTTGGCAATTGATAGTCAATGAGTCACAGCTACAGGGAGCTTTTTGCATATGAAGCTGAATGTGACAGAATCCTCACAGGAACTAAATATTTCAAGGAAACATTTGAACCTTGTGTTGTTAAAGTAATGTCAAATGTTTAGCTGGCAAAGGACAACTCAGAGGGGAGGAGGTAATCCGATAAGCTGTTCTTTTTTGGTCTTCTCCAACAAATGCAGCTTACATGTGCCAATGCTAGCAAAATATATATATTTCCATTATGCAAACAGAGAGTCACTATTGATTAAGGATCATTTGTATGACAGCTGCCCGGTAAGGGTATGGCATGAACACTGAAGCTCTCCTTCCCCACAGGAGAATTTAATTAATTGCAGCCATTAAGTTAGAAATCTCTGAAGAGTACTTGAATAAGTTATTCCAATAGAGCTCTCCCATTGATTTCGGTAGAGGATTATCTGCTTAAATTGGTGGGGGGGACTTGTGGCTCTCTAGATGGTGTTGGATTGCAACTCCCATCAGCTGTAGTCTGCATGACCAATGGTTAGGAATGATGGACATTGTAATCCAAAAACATCTAGAGGGACGTAGGTTCTCCATGTCTGTTTTAACTGGGCTAGGAATTCTCCCACCCCCCAATAAATCACACATTTGTTGTTGTTGTTGTTGTTGTTGTTGTTGTTGTTTAGGCGTTTAGTCGTGTCCAACTCTTTGTGACCCCATGGACCAGAGCAGGCCAGGCACTCCTGTCTTCCACTGCCTCCCACAGTTTGGTCAAACTCATGCTGGTAGCTTCGAGAACACTGTCCAACCATCTTGTCCTCTGTCGTCCCCTTCTCCTTCTGCCCTCCATCTTTCCCAACATCAGGGTCTTTTCCAGGGAGTCTTCTCTTCTCATGAGGTGGCCAAAGTATTGGAGTCTCAGCTTCAGGATCTGTCCTTCCAGTGAGCACTCAGGGCTGATTTCCTTAAGAATGGAGAGGTTTGATCTTCTTGCAGTCCCTGGGACTCTCAAGAGTCTCCTCCATGGAGCACTGCCTTGCCGTGGCAAAGGGGCTTGAATAACTCAGAGAAGCTATGAACTATGCCGAGCAGGGCAGCCAAGATGGACACGTCATAGTGGAGAATTTTGACCAAACATGATTCACTTGAAGGAGGAACTGGCAAGCCACTCCAGTATCCCTGCCAAGAAAACTCCATGGACAAAGACAACAGGTATATAAATCACACATAGAACTTTGTAAATATTCAAACTATCAGACTTCCACATTGAAATTTCCTTTTAAAATAACAGCAATATAGGCTTTGTCCAAAAGGAGGCTGGATTTAAAAGCCATCCCCATTCCACAGCAGGGAGAGAAGTGTTCAATAAAAGGTTGAAGGACAGCTGCTGATTGATTTGCAAAGCAACAAAATTCAATGTTTTGATCCTCAAAGCAGCTTTTCCATTTTATGAAGTAGGAAAACAACAACCCACACCTAGGATACAAGTCGTTTCCATGTCTGAAAAGCAATGTGGGGTAGAGGAAGAGATGACAATCCATTAGAGAGAAAGGATAGATAACGTGAGAATCCAGAAATACCTGAGCCAAAAGCTATTCAGAGAACTTTTGTTTCAGCACCAAAACAGGCACATGGGAGTGGGATGGAGAGAAATGTTCATCAAGCCAAGGCTCCCTGCTTTTCTCTTTTTCAGTTATATTCTATTATTTTTATTATTTTTTAAAAAAATCACATATACATTGCAATACATAATAATTTTTTCTTTTCTTTTGTCAACTTCCCACCCCATTTTCCATGGTGTTTTTTATTACTCCTCCATGCTGCACCCTATCTTTTTTCTTTTATATCGTAACAATAATACAATAATCTCTAAATCCTTCTGTGGCTCATAGTTCAAATCCTGCTCATGAATTCATCATACTATAATAGTTCTTTAAATAGTCCAGAAAAAGGCTTCCATTCTTACACAAAACAATTGCCATTGGGTTCTCTTATTTCAGCTGTTAACTTTGCCAGTTCTGCTCTTTACTTATCCATTCTTCCTTGGTGAGAAATTCTTCCTTCCATTTTTATGTGTGCATAAAGAATCCTGGCTGTTGCTGTTACATACATAAACAGTGTAATCATCCTTTTTGGAACTTCGATCTCTCTAATTCCCAGGAGAAAAGCTTCAGGTTTGGTCCCCCCACCCCCTGCTTCTCATGTTAGCTGTAACCACTGAAGTGTAGGTGGGTTCCCACGAAGGAAGACTCAGTGATAACAGCAAGAACCTTTATTGAAGTAACAGAACTAGACAACACTGGCAAAGCGTGTTCTCATTAAAAGAGGGCACGTGTTGGAATATTAATGGCCCAAAAATGGAAACAAGAGGAACTACCGACTCTGGAAGAGTGGAGAATGAAACTTATGGACTATGCAGAATTGGATAAAATGACTGGGAACATTAGATACCAAAAGGATCAAAAGTTCATTGAGGACTGGAGAAAGTTTACGAATTATCTGAAAAACATATGTGATGAACAGACAACGCTAGTCGGTTTTAAAGAGGCTTTGTGATGTTAAACGGTATTGTAAAAAGAAAGAGAGATGAAAGGATATCATTAACTGGCAATATATTATAATGGAAATGTGTGACAAATATAAAATATGGATGATTGATGGAGGAGCTGGTGGAAGTCCAAAAAACTGGAAATTTGAGAATATGGTTGTGTTGACTAATTTTTAAAAGAAAATCTAATAATAATTTAAATTTTAAAAAAAGAGGGCACGTGTTGTGGTGGGGGCCTGCCAAGACACCCATCTGTTGCCAGGCAGTTTGGGATGGTATGGCTCTGGCAGGGATTGGTAGCCTGAGTTGCTGGTGTAATTTTGATGTCGCCAATTTGGGGGTGGGAACATAGGTTTTTTAAACAGTGCTCGCAGTGATCTGCTTTCTCTTTCGCTGTGTGCACCGGATCACCCGCCCACCCTCCCTTAATTTGGGTCTTGTGTGTTGACCTTGCTATGCCTGTCATGGGGTTGTCTGCTTTTGGGGCAGGGGCCTGGTAGGAATTTTGTCCATTTGGCTGATTGGCTGGTGCCATTTGGTTTTTGCCTACTGCGTAGCAAATCGTCACAACTTGTAAGGTTGCTGTTAGGCATAGGTTAAAATTGGTTGGACGAATGGTAAGGATTGGTTGGGCCTGCCCCTCCAATGCTGCTGCTGCAAGGGAATTCCATTAAAGGAATTCAGGGGCTTGCCATCCTTTCGTCCAAACCCCTGGAATCGGGTTCAGGCTGCGTAAGCCCCTGGGAGCGTGCGGGGAGAAGCTGAGGGCCTGTGGCACAGCTCCAGTTCTCCCCAACATTGTTTCCCCTCACTGACTTTTGCTGGAATCCGGAAGTCAGTTCTGTCCACAGGCGGGGGAACAGATAGTCCTAACCAATGCCTAAGCAACAACTCATATCCATGTATGTTAATTAAGTTGTGGCCAAAATTATGCCAAAAAACTTAAACAAAAATTCTGTGTGAAGTGTGTGTTATTGGGGTGGGGGTATTTGGGGACCTCGACACACAAAGCAACTGCTGATATACATTTCTGAAGGCCTGGGCCACTCCCACTCTCAACGTGATTGGCTGTCCAAACTTCCAAGCTGCGAGTCATAAATCAGAGTTTAGAGGCCAATGGCAGCGGCCCCAATCCTGAAATGTACTGGGATTGGATATCATGTGTCGAATCAGAACACAGGGGCTCAGAATCCTTAGTCCAGACTTAAGCTCAGGCAAACACAGACCACTGAACACATAACACCAGTCCTGAAAGATCTTCATTGGCTCCCAGTACGTTTCTGAGCACAATTCCAAGTGTTGGTGCTGACCTTTAAAGCCCTAAACGGCTTCGGCCCAGTACATTGATACCTCGTGTTAAGAACTTAATTCATTCCGGAGGTCCCTTCTTAACCTGAAACTGTTCTTAACCTGAAGCACCACTTTAGCTAATTGGGCCTCCCACTGCTGTCGCACCGCCGCCGCAAGATTTCTGTTCTCATCCTGAAGCAAAGTTCTTAACCCAAGGTACTATTTCTGGGTTAGCGTAGTCTGTAACCTGAAGCGTATGTAACCTGAAGCGTATGTAAACTGAGGTACCACTGCATACCTGAAGGAGCGTCTCCACCCCCATCATTCTGCCCGGACACTGAGGTCCAGCGCCGAGGGCCTTCTGGCAGTTCCCTCACTGCAGGGAACCAGGCAGAGGGCATTCTCGGTAGTGGCACCTGCCCTGTGGAACACCCTCCCAGCGGATGTCAAGGCAATAAACAACTATTTTACTTTTAAAGACTACTGAAGAAGACCCTGTTTAGGGAAGTTTTCAATGTCTGATGCTGTATTGTTTTTAATATTCATTTGGAAGCTGCCCAGAGTGCCTGGGGAAATAAATGGGCGGGGTATAAATAATAAATTATTAGTATTATTACTACTACTACTATTATAACAACAACTGCTGTCTCTTCTTTGCCAGCTTGATTGGTCATGGGTACCACTACTGGGAAAACCATAGCTTTTACTATACAGACCTTTGTAGACGTCACCTTGCCAACAAAGGTCCGTATAGCAAAAGCTATGGTTTTCCCAGTAGTGATGTACGGAAGTGAGAGCTGGACCATAAAGAAGGCTGATCGCCGAAGAATTGATGCTTTTGAATTCTGGTGCTGGAGGAGACTCTTGAGAGTCCCATGGATTGCAAGAAGATCAACCCTATCCATTCTGGAGGAAATCAGCCCTGAGTGCTCACTGGGAGGATAGATCCTGAAGCTGAGGCTCCAATACTTTGGCCACCTCATGAGAAGAGAAGACTCCCTGGAAAAGACCCTGATGTTGGGAAAGATGGAGGGCACAAGGAGAAGGGGACGACAGAGGACGAGATGGTTGGATAGTGTTCTCATAGCTACAAATATGAGTCTGACCAAACTGCGGGAGGCAGTGGAAGACATGAGTGCCTGGCGTGCTCTGGTCCATGGGGTCATGAAGAGTCGGACACGACTAAATGACTAAACAACAACAACAACAGCAACATCAAGCACCTTGACTCGGAGGTGTCCTGCTTCAGGCAGCAAAATGTCTTGGGATGGCCGTATGAGTGTGTGCTGTAAGTGTGTTTTGGCACCATTCACTGCTGGCACCCCCCCCCCAAAAAAAAAAATATAGCTCAGCTATGTGGGACCGTGATCTTCGAGCTGAAAAAGATTCCCGGTGTGAAGTATCGAAAAAGCATTGCATTTCTCCGCCTGCCTTCCTTTTACAAGTGCTTTACCTTGTCATCACATTGACCTTTGCTCTTCTCATGTAAATGCTGTGATTTTATGAACTGGAAGGAGCAGGTTTATTATGCTAGCCCTGTGTCTAATGACACTTGGATAATTGGCTGGCAGATAGCACCTGATCTTGCAAGATTCTGCACACCTCCTTTCTTTCGGAGCTTCCTGGGGCTAGTTCAGCATTAATCTTTTCCAAAAAGTGTTACAGTCAACTGCCCTTTCCAAGCTGCAGCCATTAGCCTTAATTCCATAAGCAAGTCCTCCTGGAAGATGTTTAGTGTGGGATGTTAACTGCACACACAGCTTTAAATCCCTTTCCTCCCTGTCTTCACAGCAGGGACACCTCCTATCTAAATTAGTGGACTGGGGTCTAGGGAAGGTCAAAGAACTTTCTGTAATTTCCCCCCCCAGGTTTATTGCCTGTCCTGCCCCTGAGGGCTTGGGGCAGGTAATAGAATTTTTAATTGAAGATGACAGATCTTTGTCCCTCCAGGCTTCCCCAGAACAGAAAGAGCCAGCTCATGCAACGATTTTGGACTGCCATGAAATCTAAATTGCTGCTTTGCTCGTGAGGAAGGAGCACACTGCACTCTTTCTGCTGGGGGTTGCAAACGATGCAATTTATGGAGCCTCAGATTGCTTGGGTAGGAAGTGGTAGAGGAGGAGACTTAGGGAGCTGTGGGAAGGTAGAGACCTTCAGTCTTCACAGCTGCCTCATAGGGGCAGGGCAAGTTTTGCCAGAAAAGCTGCTGTGTTTTCAAATGAAGGAGCGTCTCCACCCCCATTGTTCAGCCCGGACACTGAGGTCCAGCTCCAAGGGCCTTCTGGCGGTTCCCTTGCTACGAGAAGCCAAGTTACAGGGAACCAGTCAGAGAGCCTTCTCAGTAGTGGCACCCGCCCTGTGGAACGCCCTCCCACCAGATGTCAAAGAGAAGAACAACTGACAGATTTTTAGAATACATCTGAAGGCAGCCCTCTTTAGGGAAGCTTTTAAGGTTTAACAAACTACTGTATTTTAACACTTTGTTGGAAGCTGCCCAGAGTTGCTGGAGAAACCCAGCAAGATGGGCGGGGTATAAATAATAAATTCCCTTTTATTCTATTCTATTCTATTCTATTCTATTCTATTCTATTCTATTCTATTCTATATCAGATGGAAGCTGGTTTTGGGAAAATGCATCAAACAGGAGTATCAAACAGGAGTATTTCTCAAGAAATTACACGATAGATATGGACTGTGGCTAACATCATGTGTTCTCGGCTTCAGACACCAGTGGTGGGAATGCACTGGAGCCAGAATAAACTAATGTGTGTACAGTCTAAATCAAGCTATCATGGCATTTTTCGTAGGTAAACATGAAAGTGTTAATTGAGATTATTGTCTCGCAGCTGGTTTTGTTGATATTATTTTGGCCAGAGCGTTCCTTGGAAAGCATCCGTTTTCTGCCATGTCTTCTGAATGCTCCTTTACGCTCTTGAAATGTTTTAATCAGGATTTCTGGTTTTATTCTCATGTAATGGAAGAAAAGGGGACGCAGGTGGCGCTGTGGGTTAAAGCCTCAGCGCCTAGGACTTGCCGACCGAAAGGTTGGCGGTTCGAATCCCTGCGGCGGGGTGCGCTCCCGCTGCTCGGTCCCAGCGCCTGCCAACCTAGCAGTTCGAAAGCACCTCCGGGTGCAAGTAGATAAATAGGGACCGCTTACCAGCGGGAAGGTAAACGGCGCTTCCGTGTGTGGCTCTGGCTCGCCAGAGCAGCGATGTCACACTGGCCACGTGACCCGGAAGTGTCTCCAGACAGCGCTGGCCCCTGGCCTCTTAAGTGAGATGGGCGCACAACCCCAGAGTCTGTCAAGACTGGCCTGTACGGGCAGGGGTACCTTTACCTTTACCTTTAATGGAAGAAAAACATCTCAAATGTAGAAAACATGACTTGAATGTTGAGTGGATCCATCATGGTACAATATTATTTCTGGCAAACGTTTTCTGCCCGAGGGCATTCCTCTTTCAGATCACTTGATGAATCCCCCCCCAGATCCATTTCCTGGAATAGCTGTCAACTTTTCCCTTTTCTTGTGAGGAATCCTATTCGGAATAAGGGAATGTCCCTTAAAAAAGGGGAAAGTTGACAGCTATGTTTCCTGGTGGACTACACATCGCTGAAAACTGACAGGAATCCTAAACAGTTGTTCACTTCCATTGCAAACAATGAAGAAAGAGAGAATTTCCATCCTCCCTTCCCAACAAGTGGGTGGGAGTTGTGACACTGAGCAGGTTTATCTGGTCCGGTACCTCCCACCTGGGTCAGGGTGGCCATTGTCCCACCCCCGGCCTGGGAGGACAATAGACAGCTGGCAGGGGGTGGGGCAAAGGCCAGGGGAAAGAGGCTGACCCCTTCGGCCAAACCTCACTTTGTTTCCTCCTCTTCCAGGTTCACCCACCCATCCCTCCCAAATTAGCGCTGCTATGGTCATAAGATGGTTGCTGTACAGTCATACCTCAGGTTACAGATGCTTCGAGTTGTGTGATTTCGGGTTGTACCCCGCGCCGAACCCAGAAGTACCAGAACTGGTTACTTCTGGGTTTTGGCACTTGCACATGCGCAGAAGCACTAATTAATGCTTTGCACATGCGCAGAAGCACCAAATCATGACCTGTGCGTGCTCAGATGCTGCCCTGTGGGTTGCGAATGCTGCGGGCTGCAAACATGCTTCCCACACAGATCACGTTCACAACCTGAGCATCCACTGCATCCAGAACCGGAAAGGAATTTTCCCTGCTTTGGCAGGTTTCGCCTTCCCTGTAGCATTTCGTCACAACTTTGGTGGTTTTTAGGCCTTGGCAAGGTATCCTTTGGTCTATCTTCAAGACAGGGAGTGAAATCCTCATGCACCCCTCACGTGGCGGCGTTTGCAGGGCCCGTTAAACGGTTGATTGCGGGAGTCCCTGGCCCTAGAGCGGCGGCATGTAGGTCAAACTCTCGGCTGAGATAAGGTGGGAGGGCACGCTGTGTAAGTTTGTGTTTTACAGTCCCCTCCCACTGCACCTCATTGCCCTGCGCATCCTCAGTCCCAGACAGGCTGAGAAGGTTACATGCCAAGGCCTATGCCAAGTTTCCCACATTCTGAAGTTGAATAAAGTTGTGGCCAATTTGAACCCATACTTCGGTCTCTGGTCTCATTCTTTGGGGGGGGGGTAGGCTCCATGGACGGGGTTCAGCACATGTGCTCACAATGTGAATAGCACTGCTTCTCTGGGTAACAAAGACAAAAGTACTTTTGCAGTATTCTGGGCATGTTGGTGCCATTCCATATTTCTTCTAATAAAGCCACTACAGGCGACTAGGTAGATTATTTTGTTGTTGTTGTTGTTGTTGTTGTTGTTTTCAAATCAAAACACACTGGGATGGTTTTGTCTTGCCTAAGAACATCAAACAGTATCACCTACACAATTAGTCAGTAGGAGATCATGCATTGAATATGAAGCTTCGGCTTTCAAAAATAGAGATCTTTTGATATCCACACAGTGTATTGGAAGATGACTCAACTTTCTTTTGATTATAAAGGTTTTTGCATCCTTAGAGCAAGTTATGCTTCATTTGGTTTGATCTGCTGGATTTCTTTTTTGTCCTGGCCAAGTCTGATACTATCCATCACGGGTAAAAAAAAAATCAGTTTAATTCACAACATACTAATATTTCCCTCCATAGAAACATAGAATTGTAGAGTTTGATCAAAACTCTGCTGGGTTGCATTCCTCAATAGTGTGGTGTTTTTTTTTAATAATAAGAATAAGGAAAAAACTCTATGCATAACCTTGATAAATGCTTTAGGTGGCAATCATGTTTTGTTACTTAAGAGTAAGCCTAAGAGTAAGCCTCAGTGGAGCTTACCTGAGTAGAAATATATAAGACTACACTGCCAATATTACGAGGCATCTGATGGAAATCATTATCTCACACTTTTGCTGTCACTTATAGCAAGACATCCATGGGAGGAGACAACTTTATTGCTCAAGAACTCCAAAGAAGACTAGATAATAGCAGACTTGATGGGAACTTCAGAGTAGTTTTTAATGTTTGATGTCGTATTGTGTTTTAATTTGTTGGAAGATGCCAAGGGTGGGTCAGTCAGATGGGTGGCATATAAATAAATTATATGTTGTTATTGTTAAAGCAACTTAATTGCACAACCTGAATTTGCCAATTTGCGACTTGAACCCCCTCCCAACAAACACACAAATTAGTGACAATTTGGAATTGCCCTAAGATTCAGCTGCTAGCCTTGATCACTCCAGTACCTGAGATGTGGGGAGGTGCAGCTGTGCCCATTGCACAACTACCATGCAACAACCATGAAACTATGCTAGTATGTGTAGGAAGGCGGGTGGCGCTGTGGTCTAAACCACTGAGCCTCTTGGGGTTGCCAATCGGAAAGTCAGTGGTTCAAATCCCCACAACAGAGTGAGCTCCCGTTGCTCTGTCCCAGTTCATGCCAACCTAGCAGTTCGAAAGCACACCAATGCAAGTAGATAAATAGTTACCACTGTGGCGGGAAGTTAAACAGCGTTTCTGTGTGCTCTGGCTTCCATCACAGTGTTCTGTTGTGCCAGAAGCGGTTTAGTCATGCTGGCCACATGAGTCAGAAAGCTGCCTATGGACAAACGCCAGCTCCCTCAGCCTGAAAGCGAGATGAGCGTCGCAACCCCATAGTCACCTTTGACTGGACTTAACCGTCCAGGGGTCCTTTACCTTTATCTTTTATCTATGCTAGTAACAATTCCTCAAACTTGTCCTGTTAAATGTAGCTAGAGGAGTGAGTTTATTTATTTATTTCTATTATTATTATTATTATTATTATTATTATTATTATTAATTTCCTCTCACATTGCCTTGTGGCTCCCACTCCCACCCGCATCCTTATCCGACACAATCCCAGTTCATTTTCCTTTGTTTGTTGTTGGGTAGATAATGATAAAGAAACTGCTGTCAGAACTGACAAATGCTAATGAAGACTACTTAGCCAGTTTATGCAATGTAGCAGGAAGCATTGTTGGAATGCATAGCTTCAAAAATGCAGAGACAATGTAGGCCAGTTGTTTAGTTGCTACAGGCATGCCGGTGAACAACTCGGCTATTTTTATCCACCAGCTCAGCCGCAGAAGACTGTAGCAGTTCTAAATGATCAAACCTTACAGTTCCAGGGAGATGCCAATTACAAGCAGGCAGGCAATAAGTACACATGACACAACACAACCACCCCTGTCCAAGTACCTGTTTGAACTTCCTGTATAAACACATCCTTTGGCTCTTTTAAAAATTTTATTTCACAAAAGGGAAATTGCAATATCACAATGTTGAGTGCTTCCCCATAAAAACTCCATTCCAGCTCTTTTTTATTGTCGTCCATCTTGGATCTAGTACATGGGTAGGCAAACTAAGGCCTGGGGTCCGGATCCGGCCCAATCCCCATCTAAATCTGGCCCACGGTTGGTCTGGGAATCAGTGTGGTTTTACATGAGTAGAATGTGTGTTTTTATTTAAAATGCATCTCTGGGTTATTTGTGGGGCCTGCTGGGTGTTTTTACATGAGTAGAATGTGTGCTTTTATTTAAAATAAAGACCCCAAGATATCCTGCAACAATTTTGCAAAGTTTTTTGCAGATAAAATCACTCATATTTGGAAGGAGCTAGACACCACCGTGGGAGCAGGGCTAGGGTGGGAGAGTGCTAGAGCCCTGTCTGGTCAAGCTGCATGGAATCAATTTCAATCCGTTACCTCCGAGGATGTGGACAGGCTGCTTGGACGCGTGAAACCAACCACCTGTCTCCTTGATCCTTGCCCATCCTGGGTAATAAAAGCAAGCTGGGAAGGGCTGGGCGATGGGCTCTGTGGGGTGGTGAATGCTTCCCTCTGTGAGGGAACATTCCCAGATCCGCTGAAAGAGGCGGTCATTAAACCACTTCTTAAAAAACCATCTTTAGACCCGGCCAGTATGGCCAACTGTCGCCCAGTTTGATCTTCTTGCAGTCCATGGGACTCTCAAGAGTCTCCTCCAGCACCATAATTCAAAACCATCAATTCTTCGGTGATCTGCCTTCTTTATGGTCCAGCTTTCACTTCCACACATCACTACTGGGAAAACCATAGCTTTTACTATACGGACCTTTGTTGGCTAGGTGATGTCTCTACTTTTTAAGATGCTGTCTAGGTTTGCCATTGCTTTTCTCCCAAGAAGCAGGTGTCTTTTAATTTTGTGGCTGCTGTCACCATCTGCAGTGATCATGGAGCCCAAGAAAGTAAAATCTCTCACTAATTAGTAGTGCAACTCAAAACAAAGCATTTTCGACTTCCGATAAATAAATAAATTGAGAACCAGAATGCTCACTTCTGTGCTTGCAACGTTTGGGTTCCAAGTTGTTCGTGAACTAGGCTGTTTGAGAACCAAGGTGCCACTGTAATCCAGGGGTGTGAAGCCTGTTGACTACAACTCCCATAATCCCATTGGCTGAGGCTGATGGGGATTGGATTCCAGCATCATCTGCAGGGCCACAGATTTCACACCCCTGGGCTAAGCTAAAACTTCCTGGCAGGTTTTAAGGGAGAAGGGAATGTGGCCTCACATAAGTTTTCTAGGAAGAGAGTAACATTTGAAGATTTTACCGTATTTTTCCTTCTATAACACACAGATTTTTTCTCCTAAAATGGAAGGAGAAATGTCTGTGCGTGTTATTGAGCGAATGTGTGGTCCCTGGAGCCAAATAGTGCAAGGGGAGGCAAAAAAAAGCAGGCAAAAATCAAATCGCGCGTCTCCTAGAAGGGAAACCTGAAAGAGGAAGCGGCTGCTTTCCGGCATTCTGCCTCAGGGTCTTACTGCCCACCCATCTCTGTTTCCTTGCTGTGTTTGCTCAAACGGAACAAAGAGCAGGGAAAGCCCCTCCCCTCCAGGCAAGCAGAGGGGAAAGCTGAAAACATGCAGAAGGGAGAGAGAGAGAGAGAGAGAGAGAGAGAGAGAGAGAGAGAGAGAGCGCGCGAGCTGGCTGGCTTGGGTGGGTAGGTGAGGGAAAACTTTTGCCTTCCTTTCCTCCCTACCCCTCTCCTGCATTCTTAGCCAGCTGCTTCTCTGCACACCCCTCTCCTGCTCCTTGTCCCTTCTGTGTTTTTCCTTCCCTCCCCACTTAAAATGTGGTTAAAAAGCATGGATCCACATGGATCCTCAGGATCTTTGCATTGGGTCAGCCCAAATTCACCATCAGATCACATAGCATGTCCATGGCTACAGCCTGCCCCCCAAAAAGCACGCACCCACTGTTGCCTGGGGCTGCAATGGTGCAAAAATGTGGTTAAAAAGCATGGATCCACATGGATCCTAAGGATCTTTGCATTGGGTCAGCCCAAATTCACCATCAGATCACATAGCATGTCCATGGTTACAGCCTGCCCCCCAAAAATCACGCACCCACTGTTGCCTGGGGCTGCAATGGTGCAAAAACGTGGTTAAAAAGCATGGATCTACATGGATCCTCAGGATCTTTGCATTGGGTCAGCCCAAATTCACCATCAGATCACATAACATGTCCATGGCTACAGCCTGCCCCCCAAAAACCACACACCCACTGTTGCCTGGGGCTGCAATGGTGCAAAAACGTGGTTAAAAAGCATGGATCTACATGGATCCTCAGGATCTTTGCATTGGGTCAGCCCAAATTCACCATCAGATCACATAGCATGTCCATGGTTACAGCCTGCCCCCCCAAAATCACGCACCCACTGTTGCCTGGGGCTGCAATGGTGCACAAACGTGGTTACAAAACATGGATCCACATGGATCCTCAGGATCTTTGCATTGGGTCAGCCCAAATTCACCATCAGAGCACATAGCATGTCCATGGTTACAGCCTGCCCCCCAAAAATCACGCACCCACTGTTGCCTGGGGCTGCAATGGTGCAAAAACGTGGTTACAAAGCATGGATCCACAGGGATTCTCAGGATTTTTGCATTGGGTCACCCCAAATTCAACATCAGATCACATGTCTGACGAGAACCTGCTCGCCATCCGTAAATAATCAGTCTCACACCATGATGGGTTGCAGAAATCTGGCCGCAGCTCTCTCAGAAGCTGCTGCTGCCCCAACCTTTATTGTGTGTCCACGAAAAGATACAAATTCAAGGAGAGAGCTTTGCCTCAGTCAGCAGATAAAAGACAATACATTAGTCTCATGTTCTCACACCAGACCACGCAGTTGATCATGCTATGCTACGTGGGCCAATCATTGGATGGCATGAGCTCTCCACGCGTTGATCATGCTTCCAAGCAATGCTTTCTGCTATGAAATCATCCTTGCAATAATGAACTTTTGCCCATGCTCTTATGGACAAATGACCATATTCCCACACATGTCTGTGGCCACAGCATGAAGCACAAAAATGATACATCCACTGTTTCATTCAGAATGTTTTTTCCCTTGTTTTCCTCCTCTAAAAACGATGTGCGTGTTATGGTCAGGTGCGTGTTATAGAGCGAAAAATACGGTAATTTCAGAAACATTTTTGAAACATGAGGCCCTGTTAGCATATGAGTCGCTAATGAGATAATGAATCCTCTCTTATTGTTCCTTCTGTCTATCTTCACTTTTATTATTGTTCTGGAGGACGTGCGAGGGACCAAATTCTGAAATTTATAGACGGCATATTTATAGCACATGTCAGTGAACAAGCATCAGGAAACATCAATTTTATAGAGGAATTAAACGAGGTTGTTATAGTCAAATTTATTGTTTAATCTGTGGAAGCACCATAGACCTATCTAAAGGTTAGACCACCGAGTCATAAAGAAAGAACATCACAATCATCATCTCAATAAGCAGTATAACATGGCTGTAAAATAAGACAGGATAGGAAGTGATAGAAATGTCCTAGAAATGTACCACACACAATTTACACTTTCAAAGGCTTTGTCAGGGAATCTAAGATTACTAAATGACAGAGAAGCTATACCAAATGTTAATACAGGCTTGGCTGTTTGTTTGCTTTTCCGTTTTCTGAAACACTGATGCGAAAGTATGCCGTCCTATCCAGGTTTTTTGGTGTGTGTTTTTTTGCAAGAAAGGAGAATATGTACACTCTCAGAACAGTTTCTTTTACCTCTAGTGAAATTACAGCTACTGGGCAACCTGACAGATTTTTATTATGCTCCAAGTGAGGCAGTATAGAGTGCCCTATAGATCATTATGAGCATGATCCTTGGTAACCGATATAAATTTTGTCCATTATACGAAATACAAAAAAGCAGTTAGACTTTCTTTTAAAATAAGACATTTTGAGATATACCAAAGATCAAGTTCTTGCCATTCAAGCTGCTCAGAACATGTTGAATTAACAAGGTTACTCAGTTATACTGTGCCACAGGATAGCTCTTCAGGAATATACCATTCATTTGGTGGTAATAATAATAATAATAATAATAATAATAATAATAATAATAATTTATGAGTTACACCCTGCCCATCTGGCTGGGTTTCCCCAGCCACTCTGGGCAGCTTCCAACAAGAGATTAAAAACAGAATAAAACTTTAAGCATTAAAAACTTCCCTAAACAGGGTTGCCTTCAGATATCTTCTGAATGTCAGATAGTTGTTTATTTCTTTGACATCTGATGGGAGGGTGTGCCACAGGGCAAGTGCCACTACCGAGAATGCCCTCTGCCTGGTTCCCTGTAACCTCACTTCTCACAGTGAGGGAACCGCTAAAAGGTCCTCGGAGCTGGACCTCAGTGTCCGGGCAGAACGATGGGAGGCGATTTAAGGCTTTAATGGTTAGCACCAACACTTTGAATTGTGCTCAGAAACATACTGGGAGCCAATGTAGGCCTTTCAAGACCGGTGTTATGTGCATAATATTCCAAATAAATAACTGTGGCAGTTTAGTTAGACATTACACATCCAGCTAGCTGCAATCTGTTTGATCCAAAGTCAAGGCAATGGGCATGATCCAGCCATTGATTTGAAATATAGAAATTTAAGTACATGCTGAACTTGCACCTGGAAGTCAATGGGGCCTAGAAATGTTGATTTTGCCTTGATTTTCCCATTTCCAACCTTTATATTATACACTACCTACTTTTACCTTGTTGAACCAAAAAAAGGGGGACATTGTAGCATTTCTTCCATCAAGAGATGAAACTGAAAAGCACAGTATGTTTCTCTCAAAACTGAAAGAAAAAAAATGGAGGATTGCTTAAAAGTGGGAAACAATGTTAGAATAATGTACTGCACATCTAGTCTATGAATATTACAACACCCAAAGGTAAAAATAATAAAATGTATAAAACATGGGTTTGAGAGAGACTTTCATCTGACTGAATATTTTTGTATGAATTAAGCGCCTACAATTATATAGACTTAAAGGCAACAAATACAAGCCGATATAAATAGGGTTCATTTGTTGGGCTTTTAAAATGAATCCCACCTTAGAAATTCATGGCACAGGCAGAGATTTCTAGTTGTAACGACTAAATAATAATAATAGAATAATCTATTAGGTTGGATCCAGTCTAGTCATGCTCAGAGTAGACCCACTGAAAACAAGGGGAGATTTATCTAAAGTAATACAAGTGGAAGCCCCAGCCTTTCAGAGGCAAATCGAGGACTATAAGTGGAGGCCTCTTATGAATGAATATAGAAAAAGTCAGAATTTGAAGATTGGAGCCCTGCCTGCACTGGAGAAGGAAGGTTGGATAGACTCTTTCATGCAGGGATTTATTGACCTTTGGGTTCTGAATCTGGGTCAGGAGGTGATTGGAGTTTTGGGGGTCTTTGGATCTGGAGGAGTCTTGAAACATGATTTGAGATATTGTATGGACCTTGGTTCTAGTTGTGGAGAGTTGGCTGGCCTGTCGAGAGGGAATGGGGGCATGGCTGGGTTGGGGCCTCCCCGAGACTTGCTCTTCAGCATTTTCAGCATCAAAGAATATGAAGAAGAATTGCAGAAGGGACTTGGAAAAGATTTAAGAGCCTCAGACAGAAGATCTCCAGGTTGATGAACTATATGGAATGGACGGAAATGATTGGCAGAATCCGAGACCAGGGAGAAGAGATGGTGGTAGAAGATAGGGAAAGTCTAAAGTTTGTACATAGAAATATTGTAAAATTAATGAGTGTTTGAAAATTGTTGGAATGAAACTTTATGGCTTTAGCAGAAATGCTATAAGGAGTTCAGTATAAATAAGTATTTTAGTATTAATGGAAAATAAGGTTAAAAATATGTTAAGACATTCATAAGGATAAAAATACAGAAAGATGGAAAGGATTTGCTGAAACAAGTAACAGAAGTGGAATACAAAAAGGGAGGTGAGGGGAAGTCGATGAAATAAGGGAATGAAAGATAGACTAATGAAATGGTATGCTATATGTTTTTTAAATTGTTGTTTTGTTTTGTTTAATTTAGTGTTAAGGTTGTGTTTTGTATTGTTTATTGTATTGTTTTTTCTTTTGTTCTTTTTTTTCTTTTCTGCCGTAAGTTTGAAAAGTAATAAAGATTATTTAAAAAAAGAAAAGAAAACGACGGGAGATTTAAGACTTGTTGATTTTAATGAACCTAATCTAAGCATGACTAACTGTGCAGTCATACCTGACCATGTCTTCAAGTTACAAGAAAGGAGATTCTGACTAAACTTCAGGAAGCACTTTCTGACAATACCGTATTGGCCCGAATATAAGCCGCACCCGAATATAAGCCATGCCTTTAAAATTCATGGAGGGGGAGAGAGAGAGAGAGAAAGGCAATACCTGAATATCAGCTGATCCCTTAACGTGATCTCAGGATCCTTGTCCTCTGCCAGGGATTTTAGACATTGAAGTTCGGATTCATTTGGAGATTTTTGCATAGCAGGGGTAATAAATACCGAGCGTATATTCCCGTAGAAACAGCAGCGTAACAAGGCATGAGAAACAGTTTCTACCTCCATCAAACCGCAGGGGCAGACTCGTTCTGCGTATGGTTTACCCTCAAATCTGCTCTGCAATAAGGCAGATGGCAGCACGTTGAATCTTGCGAGGGTAAATGACGGTCTGTATTTAGGTATTTGTAATTTTGACAAATAATTTGCTGGGGCAAATCCTCTCCCATTATCTTTTATTTCTGGGTGTTTATTCATCTCGCTCATGTGGCATTGCAGTTCCACAACCCAAATTCATTGGCGGATTATTGCTCTAGCTTTCTCATAACCTACAGCTCTCAGGGCCTGTGGGGAAAACCCCAAGCCTCTTAGCTTTTCATGCAGTGTAGCTTTCCATTTGGATCGGTAGGAATCCAGTGCTGTTCCCTTAAAACACCTGTTCCGTTTTACAGTATGTCTGTTTCAGCAGCAATATCCCAGATGTCCCCGTTTCCCGGGGACAGTCCCCAGATTTACAAATCAATCCCCATACAAAATCCATTGAAGTTGAAAAGTGTCCCCGGATTCATTGAAAAAAATCTGGTAACCTTACACTTGGGGTCCCTTCCAACTCTACAATTCTATGATTCTATGTCTACTCAGAAGCCATATTGGATACATTGGGTTTACTTCCAACATATCCTGAGCCTGGATCCAACCCACTAGCTTCTTGTACTGACTCATAGAATCATAGAATCATAGAGTTGGAAGAGACCACAAGGGCCATCAAGTCCAACCCCCCTGCCAAGCAGGAAACACCACCAGAGCACTCCTGACATATGGTTGTCAAGCCTCTGCTTAAAGACCTCCAAAGAAGGAGACTCCACCACACTCCTTGGCAGCAAATTCCACTGTCGAACAGCTCTTACTGTCAGGAAGTTCTTCCTAATGTTTAGGTGGAATGTTCTTTCTTGTAGTTTGGAGCCATTGCTCTGTGTCCGCTTCTCTGGAGCAGCAGAAAAAAACCTTTCTCCCTCCTCTATGTGACATCCTTTTATATATTTGAACATGGGTATCATATCACCCCTTAACCTCCTCTTCTCCAGGCTAAACATGCCCAGCTCATCCCACATCAAGATAGAACTACATATTTCAAAGGAACCAAGAGGTTCTGAATACCATATTTTCTCTCAGGATGCTTCCCATAAGCACAGAGACTCTGAAAATGCCAGAGGAAGTAGCATCCACTGTAAACAGAAGTAAGATTCTGCAACACAACTGAATGCATGTAAATTGGTTTAATTTGCATATTTAAAGGGCCTGCATTATGCAAAGCATCTCATTTTAACTTAATGTTCAGATTTCCCTGGCTGCAAAAGACCTCATTAAAACAATGTCTTAAAACTATTACTGGAAACGTGCTGCTAAATTTTATTAGTAAATTTTAGGTTTTTTTCTCCTATATTTTGTATTAATTGTAATTTGAGCGTTTTATCGCCTTTTAGAAATGTTTTAAATGTCTTAGGCCAGAGTGGGGAAACTAGTTCATCTCAAAAGCCACATTTCTTTCTGGGTGATGGGGAGATGGGTTAGGCTAGTTGCAAAAGCAAGCAGGGCACGGCATGGAATTTTTCATATTTTTACAGTAGGCTAGTCTATACACAGGTATACTGTATTTATACACAAAGAGATCTGCCTTTTTACAAGCATATTGCTATTTGTTTGTTTGTTGTTATTAGTATAGGTTGTTAGTTTAAAAAAAATGGAACATTTGCCAAAAAATTATAATAATTCTGTAGCTCCTGCTCTTCATGACACACAACACAAATGTTTACATTTGGAATTATAATAATTGATATTTAGAAGCAGATTAACCAATTTAAGATTAATGTTTGGAATCAGAGATGGACTTGACCAAACAAGGATTCACATTAAGTAAAACAAAGAACAAGGTTGATCTTCTTCACAAAAAGGTACAGAAACCATGCTGATTAATTAAACAAAACAAAAAGGGGTCCTTTATCACTTAACCAAATGGAAATGGTTAGGGACGCAGGTGGCGCTGTGGGTTAAAACCTCAGCGCCTAGGGCTTGCCGATCGAAAGGTCGGCGGTTCGAATCCCTGCGGCGGGGTGCGCTCCCGCTGCTCGGTCCCAGCGCCTGCCAACCTAGCAGTTCGAAAGCACCTCCGGGTGCAAGTAGATAAATAGGGACCGCTTACCAGCGGGAAGGTAAACGGCGTTTCCGTGTGCGGCTCTGGCTCGCCAGAGCAGCGATGTCACGCTGGCCACGTGACCCGGAAGTGTCTCCGGACAGCGCTGGCCCCTGGCCTCTTAAGTGAGATGGGCGCACAACCCCAGAGTCTGTCAAGACTGGCCCGTACGGGCAGGGGTACCTTTACCTTTACCTTTTAGTCTATACACAAACACTAACACACCCCTCTCTGTTCTCCATCCGGACAAGTAAAGGGCATTATCAGAGTTCAAGGACACATCCTGACCAAGCAAAAACGCTCAAGGAGGGTTTGAAGCTGAGCAGTAGGGAAGGAGGCATAGCCTTGGGAAAATTGCAAGGGCCAAACTGAGAAGCTTGGAGGGTTGCCTTTAGTCCCCAGGCCTGACTGTTCACCTCCTTGTCTTTGGTTGTTCTGCTATTAGTGGAGTGGTACATTATACAGTGGTACCTTGGGTTACAGACGCTTCAGGTTACAGACTCTGCTAACCCAGAAATAGTACCTCGGGTTAAGAACTTTGCTTCAGGGTGGGAACAGAAATTGTGCGGCGGTGGTGTGGCAGCATCAGGAGGCCCCATTAGCTAAAGTGGTACCTCAGGTTAAGAACAGTTTAAGGTTAAGAATGGACCTCCAGAACGAATTAAGTTCTTAACCCAAGGTAAAGCTAAAGGGACCCCTGACCATTAGATCCAGAAGTGACCGACTCTGGGGTTGCAGCGCTCATCTCGCTTTATTGGCCGAGGGAGCCGGTGTACAGCTTCTGGGTCATGTGGCCAGCATGACTAAGCCACTAATGTCGTTTACCTTCCCACCAGAGCGGTACCTATTTATCTACTTGCACTTTGATGTGCTGTCGAACTGCGAGGTTGGCAGGAGCGGGGACCAAGCAACGGGAGCTCACCCCATTGTGGAGATTCGAACCGCCGACCTTCTGATTGGCAAGTCCTAGGATCTGTGGTTTAACTCACAGCGCCACCCGTGTCCCTAACCCAAGGTACCACTGTATATATTTTTAATAAAACAAATGACTTTGCTTAATTTTTATAATGAAATGTTTTTAGAATCGTTGGATTATTTTGATTGTTGTTATTTATTTATTCTATCTTTGCTACACCACCAATCCTTTGATAAAGAAATGCCAGCCAAAATTGTATTTTTTGAGTCCTCACAAATATCTGAAGTGTCTTAGCATACAACATATACTGAGAACTTGCAGATTAGCATCTGGTCGCTAAACGTAGGGTGCTTAAAGGTAAAGGGACCCCTGAACATTAGGTCCAGTCGCAGACAACTCTGGGGTTGCTGCGCTCATCTCACTTTACTGGCCGAGGAAGCCAGTATACAGCTTCCGGGTCATGTGGCCAGCATGACTAAGCCACTTCTGGCAAGCCAGAGCAGTGCACGGAAACACCGTTTACCTTCCCACCGAAGCAGTACCTATTTATCTACTTGCACTTTGACGTGCTTTCGAACTGGGAGGTTGGCAGGAGCAGGGACTGAGCAACGGGAGCTCATCCCATCATGGAGATTCGAACTGCCGACCTTCTGATTGGCAAGTCCTAGGATCTGTGGTTTAACTCACAGCGCCACCCACGGCCCTAACCCGAGGTATCACTGTATATATTTTTAATAAAACAAATGACTTTGCTTCTGTCTTTAGGAAAGTTTTTAAATGTTAATGTTTAATGATTTTTTTATATATACAGTGGTACCTCGGGTTACATACGCTTCGCGTTATAGACTCCGCTAACCCAGAAATATTACCTCGGGTTAAGAACTTTGCTTCAGGATGAGAACAGAAATCGCGTGCTGGCGGCGTGACGGCAGCAGGAGGCCCCATTAGCTAAACTGGTGCTTCAGGTTAAGAACAGTTTCAGGTTAAGAACAGACCTCCAGAAAGAATTAAGTTCTTAACCCGAGGTACCACTATATGTTGGAAGCCGCCCAGAGTGGCTGGGGCAAACCATTCAGATAGGCAGGGTATAAATAATAAACTTTTATTTTATCATTATTATTATTATTACTACTATTGAATAGGACATCCCTATTTTCATCTGAAAAATGTTGAAGTTTGCTCTGTCTCTCTGAAAGTGAGTAGGCAGGCCCTTTAAGAGTGAGTTCTGCATGTCCACCATCATAATGGATGGGTAAGGTTGCAATTTGCAAATGAGAATGAGATTCTTTACAAGACAAAACAGGCAAAGCATTTTTAACAACTCTGCTCTGCCTTGAATGTCAGCTATCTTAAATCTTAAGCAATCCTGTCCTTTTTATGCTAATCATAGAAGAAGACACACAGAAGAGTTTGAGTGAAAGACAAAGACTGAAGTCAAGAAAAAGACTTTCCATAAAGAATGGAGAAAGACCCTCAGACAGGGAATGAATGGAAGAACGTACATCAATCAAAAGTGATAGAAGCAGTAAGACGTTAGAGCAAGAAGAGGAGAGATGAAGTCCTCTCCACAGAGGTCAGGCAAAGTCAATCTCTTCCCTTCTAAACAATCACTACACCAAGTAAGCCAATTGAAGGAGAAATTTAGACCCACAAATTTATTGCTTTTCAACAACACTGGGACTTCGGTCTTATATTTATTTCACATTTACAGCAAAGTGCTGGCTGTCCCAGGAAAGAAAGCTATGGGTAGGTTGAGCAAGAATGGGAAAACAGGAACAAACAGAGCAAGATATAGAGGCACTCTGCACACGCTTGTGTTCTAAATAGACATGGAACCCAGACAGAAAGGTGATGTCAGCATCTAGGGACAGGCTGGAATATTTGACTCATAGATGGTACATTCATTTGACATCTGGGGTGTTGGTCAAAATCACATGTGGTGTAAGGGAAACTGTCAAGGAGCCAATGGCATTTGAGTTATACCAACTCATATGGGATCCAAGGGTTAAGACTATATATATATATATATATATATATATATATTCTTAAATTTTCTGTTTTACAATTTAGAATATTCATTTAGACAACCTTAAAATATCAGTGACTTCTCTTCTTCTCTTTCCATGGTTCATTTTGCATAGCATAAATCCCTGCATATTTCACATAAACTAAAAACCATAAAGTTTTCCATTATTACTTCCATCAAAACTTATTTACACTGTTGAATTTATCTTAATGCTGCCAATTGTGCAGGTGTACACAATTTCCCCCCATATATTCAATAAACATTTTCCAATCACCTTTAAATGAATGTTCTTCTTGTTCTCTTATTCTATAAGTTAGAACCACAAGATGCACATATTACATCAGTTTAAGTTGCCATTCTTCTTTGGTTGGGACCTCACTCGTTTTCCATTTTGGGGCTTACAAAACACAGGCCGCTGGGTGTGGATGGTCCTTTTAGATGCAGACCACCACCAGTCCTGTGGGCTATGGGCTGGAGAGTATGACAAGGAAGGTTGTTACTTCGACATTAGGAATGTAGAAATGTAATACGTGTCTATTTTGGGGTATACTTTATATGCTTTGTGGCTTTATTCTTTTAAATGTTTGTGCAAATGTTTGTGCAAATGTTATGTTCCAATAATACCGCCAAGTACCAGGTAAAAGTGGCAAGGAAGTTTTGTAGTGGGTTCCTGAGCAAACTTCTGGTACCTAATTAAAAGAAAATAAATTCTTACATGATGCAGTGCCAGCATCTTCCACCGGGTGAAGTTTGGACATCACAGTAAACCATGGTTTATTATGACAGGAGTAAGCAACAGAGAGGGACGTGGGTGGTGCTGTGGCTTAAACCACAGAGCCTAGGACTTGCCAATCAGAAGGTCGGTGGTTCGAATCCCCGCGACGGGGTAAGCTCCCATTGCTCGATCTCTGCTCCTGCCAACTTAGCAGTTCAAAAGCATGTCAAAGTGAAAGTAGATAAATAGGTACCACTCCGGTGGGAAGATAAACGGCGTTTCCGTGCGCTGCTCTGGATCGCCAGAAGCGGCTTAGTCATGCTGGCCACATGACCCGGAAGCTGTACGCCGGCTCCCTCGGCCAATAAAGCGAGATGAGCGCAGCAACCCCAGAGTCGGTCACGACCGTACCTAATGGTCAGGGGTCCCTTTACCTTTACCTTTAAGCAACAGAAAGCCTTGAGATCCCGTACTTCCCCCATCTCTTCCTTCTCTACCATGGCTGCAGTGAGGAGATTGAACACTTTTCATTCCATTTTTTAAATCAGTTCCTACCAAGGTAAAAGGTAAAGGTAAAGGTACCCCTGCCCGTACGGGCCAGTCTTGACAGACTCTGGGGTTGTGCGCCCATCTCACTTAAGAGGCCAGGGGCCAGCGCTGTCCGGAGACACTTCCGGGTCACGTGGCCAGCGTGACATCGCTGCTCTGGCCAGAGCCAGAGCCAGAGCCAGAGCCAGAGCCAGAGCCGCACACGGAAACGCCGTTTACCTTCCCGCTGGTAAGCGGTCCCTATTTATCTACTTGCACCCGGAGGTGCTTTCGAACTGCTAGGTTGGCAGGTGCTGGGTCCGAGCAGCGGGAGCCCACCCCGCCGCAGGGATTCGAACCGCCGACCTTTCGATCGGCAAGCCCAAGGTAATCAAGGTTAAATTATTAAGCATACAAAAATGGAATGGAATATCAGAGGTGAGAAAAGAAATATACTGCAAAAAAAAGCATTCATTTTTTGCAGTCTTTTGCTTTACTGCAGTGCAGCATCAAAGCTTTTCGTTGAATATCTACAGCTGATTATTTCACACCTCTTTTTTTACATTTCTTTGTAGCAGCTTAGAAGGATTAAACAAGAGCTATTTACACCCTTGCGCCATTGCAGCGTGCTCTCTGAACTAATTAAAGGACCTCAGAAAGCAATCTGAGTCTCCTGATTTTGTAACACAGTTCAGTCAAAAGTTCATCTGTTTGACGAGACAGTTAATATAAATCCATTTTTAAAAATCCATTTTTATTTAGCTTTACAGCTGAGGACAACAGGTCAACGGTGCACGCAGATAAACCTTCCAGGTACCCAAAGACATTGAACAAAGAGAGTCAATGTTGGAAATACTTCATCAGCCCATGGGTAACTGCAGTCATTTCCATGTTTGGAATAAGAAAGAAAGAAAGAAAGAAAGAAAGAAAGAAAGAAAGAAAGAATTTAACACTTCTCCCCTGACTCATCTAGGGAAGGGTTGTGTAATCAATGGCTCTCCAATGGCTAATCAGTGGGTTCCAATTGCCACCACCCCCAGCCAGCATGGCAAAAGTCCATGGTGGAAGTTGTAGTCTAGTAACTTCTGGACCAGAAAGCTGCACATTAGGTGCCCAAGATCTAGGGATGAATTACACCTGGAACATCTTCTGCCTGCATATCCTCAGTTAGATAAGGAAGCATTTGGCACCAGCATATGCGATATGTGTGGTCCTAGCTGCATTCATAGAGCTCAGGGTGGGTTCAGCTCTTTGGAATGTGTCCCCTCTCTTCCCTAAACACTGAGAACTTCACTGAACTGATTAGTATGATGCCTGCTTTTATAACAGGCCTCTGAATCTGTGCAATTTCATCAGGGCCTTCTAGGCTGCTGTTTGACCTGCTTTGTTTGTAAAGTATTTTGGGGCAAAATTTGAAATATTCATGTCTCAGTCAAATGCCTTCTAGAACACAGTCGATGGCATGCATACATGAAAGTAGCTGGGCAGAAGAAGAAAAATCCACATTCAAATATTTTTGAGATGAACATTTGACTTTTGAGGCATGGGAAAGAATTTTTTGAATAGCCACATACATCAATTGGTCTTTTGTGACATCACTGCAGTTCATATGATTTCTTACTTGTCTGTGATGCAAAGCCAGATTATATGGAATCATGTTGTGGCTGTGATAAGGTCATGGTGCCATACAACCAATCAGATCTGGCTATGTGACAACACAGAGCTAGGACTAATGATGACCTTACATTACCCTCACTTTTCAGTGAGAGATACTCTCCTTCTTGCCAAGATGTGTTGTATGATACTATTGGTTCCATTATTCACCTGAGCTGAACAGAAAGATTTTCACCTTGATCCAGCCCCAGATATACATAGCTATGCATTACTAGCTACAGCAATGGATAGGGATGAACATTGGTTGTGCATCTGAATTATCATCCCATTGAAAGATTGCAGATGGGTGACATCTGCATTTGATGTTCGTTCATTCAAATGTGGTTGCTGTCTTTGTACTGCCTTAATTTCAGAAGGATGATCATTTTGATATACCTCTAAATGCACATTCCCACCCACGCTCTGCCATAATTAGTTAACTAGCCATGATGACACTGTCACAATTTCCTTGGCAAAGGTGTGTCTGCATGTATGTGCTCCCTTCTTTTGATACCCAGAGCATGACCTGAACTCTGAAGGCACTGGAAACTCCCACCTGGTTGTAGCTAAGCAGATCTAGGCCTGGATGGGAGATGATGGGAGAACCACATGGATATTACCTTGGGTTCAACGATGAAATAAAAGTGGGCATATAAATCCAATCAGTTAATTAAATAAACAAATTCTTTTTTAACAAAAGAAAAGAAGTGTGTGACATATACCCCAAAAGAGCCCAGCACATTGCACTGGAGGTCAGTTGATTTCTATGCAATGTACTCCCTTTTCATTATCGTACTATATACAATATTTGGTACAAGTCACAGCTTAAGTACTAATTATAGAAGCTTATCTACTTCCTGGATTCCAATATCAAGCATTGTTTTGTGGTACAAAACGAACAATCCCCTTTCCAAAAGATGAAAGGACACACAGGGGTTTTAATCATTAGATAGTTACATCAAATCATTTAAAACAGTGGGGCGCCCGAGTAAGTAAACAACCTCTCTCCAAGAATAATTTTAACTGGAGCAGCCTTTCTTCAATGGAGAGGTGTATAGATTTTCTTTTTTAATTACAGAAATTGATTACTCATTTTTCATTAGCCCCTGTTCTTTTCAGCACAGCTTTTCAAGAGGGAACAATAATGAAGGAGCAATTAATGTGAGATGAGAGAGAAATGAAACACATCACTGTGGGGATAGATATACTGGACAAAAGACACAATAGGTCCAGTGCAACATTTAAGAAATCGAGTCAATGTTCTCAAAAGTGTTAGGGCGATAGGTTACGTTTGCCACCTTCTGTAGATGAGCAGACCTTTCGACTGTGGCTGCGGCACAAAGGAGCTAGTAAAAAAGTTGGATGAATTCCTCTGGTAGGCAAATAATTTTTTGTCCTCTGAGGGCATAAGGCAAAGCAGAGTAGAACCCTTGGCATTTTATTCCCAAGAAAATGTCCATGGTCCTTCTATCCTGGAGTCTTTTTTTCCCCCAAAGGTGGCAGCTGCTTCTGCTGTCGTTATATTTTATTATATTCATATCGCACCTATCCTCCAAGGAGCTCAAGGTGGCGTACATTATTCTCTCCCACTCCATTTTATCCTCATAAATACTCTATGTGGTAAGTTTGGCTGAGGCAGTGGTTGGCCAAAGGTCACCAGGTGACCTTCATGGCTTACACATTGTTTCCGGTCAAACCCAAATGAGTCTGAATTAAAACTGGTCTTGAAGTGAATTCAGGATGTACACTTCGCTCCTGAAAGTGACCATTTAGTGACAGACAGGACTTCAATTTGAAGCAGAACGATCTGGAACCTTCCACTAATGGTGAGGAGCGATCACCAAGCTAAGCATGCAAATTGATCTGCTGTGTCCTGACCATATATTGGTGACAGGTTGTGGGAATTTAGCTTTAAGGTTTCATCCTGAATGCTCCTTAGCTTGGAAAATAAACACCTATGTTCAGATTTGATGGGCAGACAGTGGGAGGAGATGTTGCTCAAAAAGATGTCCTTCAGTCATCCCTTTCTAGATGTTCCAGCCTATAGTTCTCTTCCTCCTCCCTGATTCTTATCTCCCATCTCTAAGGGTGTTATGATCACATTATGTTTTTGCATTACCGACAACACTGGTCCTTGTAGCTCATTTTTTGGTTGAATTCAAAGTGCTGTTTCTGCCCTTCATGGCTTAGGATGAGGATACAAGAAGGAATGCTTTTCTCCTCAGATACCTGCCATTCTTTGCCTGCTTCTGCCACCTGAGATGTGTTAAGTGGCTATGGACAAAGGCCCACTTGGTGGTGGCAAAGCCTGACAATGGGTGCTCTCCCAGAGAATGCTCACCTGGCATGTATTTCGATGTCATTTTGATGCCAGGCAAAAACCTTTGTCTCTTCCTACCCATTTAAATCCTCTCTACGTTGCTGTTATTCTAAGGTGCTTGATTTTTTGCTTGTATTGTCTGCTGGTTTTATATTGCTCTTTTATTTTGCGGCGTTACAATGTTTGATTTTAGTCTGTTTTATACTTTAGGGACACGGGTGGCACTGTGGGTTAAACCACGGAGCCAAGGGCTTACCGATCAGAAGGTCGGCGGTTCGAATCCTTGTGACGGGGTGAGCTCCCGTTGCCCGGTCCCTGCTCCTGCCAACCTAGAAGTTTGAAAGCACGTCAAAGTGCAAGTAGATAAATAGGTACCGCTCTGGCAGGAAGGTAAACGGTGTTTCCATCCACTGCTCTGGTTCACCAGAAGCAGCTTAGTCATGCTGGCCACATGACCCAGAAGCTGTACGCCGGCTCCCTCAGCCAATAAAGCGAGATGAGTGTCGCAACCCCAGAGTCGGTTACGACTAGACCTAATGGTCAGGGGTCCCTTTACCTTTATTCTCTGGAGATGAATCAGCCGCTGACTCATCTCCAGAGTAGGAATGTTGGAGAATTCCATTGGAAATGGTCATGAGAGTGGAAATTCAAATGTTCACCTGCATTCAGGAATGGAAATCACACAAGTGAATACAAAATAAAAAAATTCCTTCCAGTAGCACCTTAAAGACCAACTAAATTAGTTCTTGGTATGAGCTTTCGTGTGCATGCACACTTCTTCAGATACACATCTGGAAATTCGAAAGCTCATACCAAGAACTAACTTAGTTGGTCTTTAAGGTGCTACTGGAAGGAATTTTTTTATTTTGTTTTGACTATGGCAGACCAACACGGCTACCTATCTGTAACACAAGTGAATAAAAGCAGTATCCACTATTGTTTTTTAGTTCACAAACATTACATAAATAATTACAGTCTTTTTCTGCATTGTTTTCCCCCACATTTTCCTTCCACTGAAATGCACTGAAGTTAATTACATTAGTGTCAGATAGCAAAAAAAATGAATAGCACAGGTTATATTGGAAGCCAAATTGCAGTGGAACAGAAGCATCGCTGGTGGGATAGAAATCACTGCCCCCTTGCATCCCTAGCCCAATTGTATCAGCCTTCAGCATCACTCCCCCAACACATATTTCTAGGAGTCTCCTCTAAGCCCAGGGATGGCTTAGCTCCTCCCTATTGTCAACCCATCCCTGAGTCCTGAAAGAGTCCACTTTTGGTGGCTGAGCAGGATTCGCCCCCCACCTTTGTGGAGAAGAGGAGAAGGAGATAACACTGGCAGAAAAGGTGGAAGTGTCATCACGGATGGGGAGATGCAAGAGAGGACAGCAGCTAGGGGGCAGTGCTGGGTCACCTGCCAAATTGTGCTGCCTGGCGCTGCTGTGCCTGAGTGGGACCTATGGTGATATTGGGACATTTGCACCTGCCCCACATTGTGAACCCCTGTTGCTGGACCTGCAATCAGCACCACAACAGACTCTCATGCTAATGAACATCCTCATTAAAAATTGCTTGGGTGGGAAAGGAGTAGCCTTTGTTATTAAAGGGTTTTTTTTTTTTTTAATATGGCAATAACATAGGGAACCTTTTTTATTATATGCATTTTTATAAAGGTTAAATTAGTAGAACTCTACCATAAAGAACACCTGCCCAGTTTATGCACTGAGAAATTAATATGGCCTCTTCATATCAGTATATTATTTCTGGAGTTTGGATAGGAAGAAGAGATATTTTCCCTTCATAAAGCTGCAGTTTAGCTGGAAGTGAGGAGAGACTTTAATAAATGGCAGTTTCATAAACATGTCCCAGCTAACTCTCTCAGGCTTCAATCAAAGCCTTAAGGTACGAGTGGATTAGTTCAGATCAAGTTAGGCTTGTGAGGAGCTGTAAGAGTGAGAAATATGAAAAGTGGGAGAACATACAGGGTGGATTAACTATATTGTTCTTGTTTATGAAGAACTTTGTATAGCAGGATTCAGACACACGTCTTTGGAGTAGCTTTGCCACTTCTATGAGTAGGCATAGGATGCAACTTAAGAATGACAGCAGGAATAAATACATGGGTAAAGGTAAAGGTAAAGGGACCCCTGACAATTAAGTCCAGTAGCGAACGATTCTGGGGTTGTGGCGCTCATCTGGCTTTAATGGCTGAGGGAGCCAGCGTTTGCCAGTGTGGTGTAGTGGTTAAGAGCGATAGACTCGTAATCTGGGGAACCAGGTTCATGTCTCCGCTCCTCCAGAAGCAGCTGCTGGGTGACCTTGGGCCATCCACACTTCTCTGATGTCTCTCAGCCCCACTCACCTCACAGAGTGTTTGTTGTGGGGGAGAAAGGGAAAAGAGAATGTTAGCTGCTTTGAGACTCCTTCGGGTAGTGATAAAGCGGGATATCAAATCCAAACTCTTTTTCTTCTTATTCTGCAGCCAGTTTTTTCCGGGTCATGTGGCCAGCATGACTAAGCTGCTTCTGGCGAAGCCAGAGCAGTGCACGGAAATGCTGTTTCCCTTCCTGCTGGAGCAGTACCTATTTATCTACTTGTGCTGTGTGCTTTCAAACTGCTAGGTTGGCAGGAGCTTGGACAGAGCAGCGGGAGCTCACCCCGTTGCAGGGATTTGAACTGCCGACCTTTCGATCAGCAAGCCCAAACGGCACAGTGGTTTAACCCACAGCGCCACCTGTGTCCCCTTAAAGTGCATGAGTAAAAAAGGTAAAGGTACCCCTGCCCGTACGGGCCAGTCTTGACAGACTCTGGGGTTGTGCGCCCATCTCACTTAAGAGGCCGGGGGCCAGCGCTGTCCGGAGACACTTCCGGGTCACGTGGCCAGCGTGACATCGCTGCTCTGGCGAGCCAGAGCCGCACACGGAAACGCCGTTTACCTTCCCGCTGGTAAGCGGTCCCTATTTATCTACTTGCACCCGGAGGTGCTTTCGAACTGCTAGGTTGGCAGGCGCTGGGACCGAGCAGCGGGAGCGCACCCCGCCGCAGGGATTCGAACCGCCGACCTTTCGATCGGCAAGTCCTAGACGCTGAGGCTTTAACCCACAGCGCCACCTGCGTCCCGCAAAAGTGCATGAGTAGCACTCTGTAAAGACACAGATGTACTGGTGTTGTTTGCTCTGTAGGCACCATCAGATTTGAAGGATGGTCTGGCTATCAACCAATGAAATGGAAGTACATCATCAGAAAAGGGAGCACACATTTGCATAAAATGCATCTGCTAATTCATATGATATAGCCACTAGAATTACAACACATCTCATCGCAGTGGAGGAAGAATGTGACCCGGTGACCTGTGTGCCTGTTCAGTTTGTTGTCCTGGTGAGAAGTGATAATGGCAACTACAAGCCTCCTGTTTTTCCATTGTGTTCTTCCTTTATGGTTTCAGGAAATAAAGAGACAAAGATGAGGTCTTTCCAAAACTGAAGTCTTGTCCACTTCAAACCTATCTCACAAAATACTAAAAGGAACAAACCACATTTCAAAGGATTCAGTGTCCTGTTATTCACTCACTAAAGAAGTCCCCTTCCTTCATAATAGAAAGAATAGAATCAAAGTATACTTAAAGCCCAGGTTTTCAGTGGTTAGTTAGTTCCAATGGGACCCCCTCTTTGCTCCTCAAAGATTTAAAGTATCATCTCTACACTTCACTGGACCATGGACCCAAAGAAAGGGTGAAAGACTTTGGCATAGGATTTTGAATGCGAGAGCTTAACCCTTGCAGATGGGACAGATCTCAAATCCCTGACTTTGCACTCTGCTTATGCTAAGATCAGGCATACCACTATATTCCCTTATTTTTCTTTTTTTAGTGTGAGTATTGTGACTCGCCTTCTCTTGGCGTTGGGTAGTTAGGGACTCTTTTACTATATAGAATTAAGGAGTGTATATTAAGTGAATGATTATTTGCTGCCTATATATTTGTAAGCTAATAGAATCCTTCTACATAGAAAAGAGAGCAAGCAATAAACAAAGGAAATCATATATTTGAAGGCTAGTACTGGCAATACATTTCCCCCTATCAAAATTTAAGATAGGGAAGGTTTTTGACACATTAGACGGGAGAAAGAAAATGTGTTCTAGGCATGCAAGCTGGGTTCTGTGCCTATTAATTATCCCTTTAATTTTTCCTGTTATTCTACAGGTGTGTGTGTGAGAGAGAGAAAGAATGGGTAATAACTGTGCTCAGTTAATCCACTAGGGACAGGCTACCCATTGTAGGATTAAAGAAAAACATTTTTGAAATCTGTCAAGCAAAAGCAAAACCTTAGAAACCATGACTGTGGCAAGCATCTTTGGTGAAGTGCCTTCTGCCTTTTGTTTCCATTGCAGTTCACTTATGTATTTTCCATATATGCTGATACTGTGTTAACCAACTCCAAAGTCTTTCTTTCCAAACACACAGCTTCTGTTTTTGACACAATGCAATTTGCATTTATTTCCAAAAGCCTAAACTGTTTTCTTTGATCATCTCAACGCTCGAGCTATGCAACTGTCAATTATACAAGTGAAACACGGCAAAATTGTGTCGTGCCTGCTCTTCACAGAAGAATTTGGCACAAAGGAAGAAATGAAGGGTGGAGGGATTAGAAAATGCCATTGCAACCATGGGAAGCCCCCACCCCCCCCAAGCAAAAGTCACACTTCCATTATTAGAGTAAAAGTTGCAAAGCTTCAGAGCTCCCTCCCCTATTGTATTAAAAAATAAATAAAACTAGCAGCAGCTGCAATGGGATCTGACCTGGATCAGGGCAGTGGTGTTGGAGGGGGGGAGGGCATGGTTTAATAATTCCCCCCTTGATGTTTTCTGATTTTCAGCAGGTTCCATGAGGGTTTGATTTTGTGTTTAGTTTCACATCTAGTTTAATTCTGACATTGGAGTTAGCACTTAGATCTTGGGAATCAATATAGTAGTTTTTATCTCATTTCTGGTTTTCGCAAGTTACCAATTTCACATCCCAGAACAATGAAGGATTTTTCTCCATGTATCTGAAAAGGAGTTACTGCTTATTCAATGCTAAATTTTTGGATAGATAAACAGTTACACACTTCAACTGGTTTCTCGCTTCAGCCCCTCCCATCCACTCAAAAAAGCTGCAGCTCTAGTATAATAAAAGGAGGGAAATTGACATCCTATTGACAACAAGAACAACAAAACATTGATAGGACCGTAGAGGTCCACCCAGCATGCTTTTCTTCACTTCTGTATATCTCAGAGACTTCATATGCTATGAACATTATGTGACTGTTTACAAGGCTGGACATTTATTAGCTAACTGAATAGCTATGTCAAGGTAGCAGAGGCAGAAAAGCAGAAAATTAAATGCTCCCAGGTTATCTTATTGAAATTTCCGTTCTGACTTTATGCAGAAAGCAATGCAGGAATTTCAGAACTGCATTATGAACCTAGGATTTTATTTTTTTTATGGAGTTCCTCTGCCTGACTACTCAAAGCTGAAATTACCACAATAAAACTGCAGGAGGAGATGCCAATATAACACCTTTTGTGCCAATGTCCCAAGATATATTCTAGAAATAAACTCAACTAGACTTGTGCAGATTAATCTGCTTCTACTGTATAATAGAGTCGGAAGCTATTTCGGCAAGAGCTAGATGCTTCTGTGCTTTAAAAAAAACAGGGGAACTTGTGGTCTCCCATGCTTTGCTGGGATATAACTCTGGCCAAGCCTAGACAGGATGGCCAGTGCTCAGGATTGGTGAAGTGCAACTCCAGGGCTATAGCTCAATGGGTAGGGTATCTGCTTTGCATATAGTTTTAATCACTGTCTGGCAGTGTCTGAAACCCTGGAGAGGTTGTCAACAATACTGAACTAGATAGATCCATAGCTGTCAACTGTCCCTTATTTGGCGGGAAAGTCCCTTATCCCAGCTGCTGTCCTGCTGCTGTCCCTTATTGATGATGTCCCTTAAATTTCCCGGGTTTCAAAGGAAGCAGCTCCTCTCTCTCCCTCCCTGCCGGCCAGGGAGGAGGGAGGCTCCAACTGTGTTGCTTGGCTGCATTGCTCACCCAATAAGGAGTCTAAGAACGACTGGGGGGTGGAGCTTGCATGCCTTGTGCTGATCAAATCGGCTGCGTTGCCTAGGGACTCGCCTTTGCTCAGCACTTCCCAGCTGAGAGGTGACAGTGGTTTTCCTTGCTGCATCCCCTTTGCCGGGTTGCTGCGCTGTGGGAACCACCGCTTGAGGCTTCGTTTGGCTGCTGGCTGGGCTTTCTGCCTTTGGCTCGGAGGGGCTCAGAAGTTGAACATACCTGTGCTAGGAAAATCCCTTATTTTGGCTGCTGATCCCTTATTTTCGAGGCTGCTGGTCCCTTATTTTCAAATCTGTAACTTGACAGCTATGGATGGATCAATGGTCCAATTCAGTGCAAAGCAGCTTCCTATGTTCCTATCTGAGAGCCACAGGCTCCTCATCTCTGCTTTAACATGTGGACATGTAGTTTGCAAAATGCTATACAGTGGTATCTTGGTCTCAAACTAATCAGTTCCTGAAGTCTGTTCCTAAACCAAAGCGTTGTAAAACCAAGGCGCGCTTTCCCATAGAAAGTAATGCAAAATGGATTAATCCGTCCCAGACTTTAAAAAACAACCCCTAAAACAGCAATTTAACATGAATTTTACTACCTAACGAGGCCATTGATCCATAAAACGAAAGCAATAATCAATGTAAAGGTAAAGGTACGCCCTGACCGCTAGGTCCAGTCACGGACAACTCGGGATGCGGCGCTTATCTCACTCTATAGGCTGAAGGAGCCAGTGTTTGTCTGCAGACAGCTTCCGGGTCATGTGGCCAGCATGACTAAGCCACTTCTGGCAAACCAGAGCAGGGCATGGAAGCACCGTTTACCTTCCCGTTGGAGCGGTACCTATTTATCTACTTGCACTTTGATGTGCTTTCGAACTGCTATGTTGGCAGGAGCTGGGACCGAACAACGGGAGCTCACCCCGTCACGGGGATTCGAACTGCTGACCTTCTGACTGACAAGCCCTAGGCTCTGTGGTTTAGACCACAGTACCACCCACGTCCCGAATAATCAATGTACTGTTCTATAAAATAAATAAGACAGTATTATAGATGAGAAAAATTAAAAAAGAAAAAGAAAAAGAAATTTCTTACGGGCACTGATGGTAGTCATTGTTTGGATGGGGGGCTTTTATCCATTTCTGCAGTCACACAGTCAACCAGTAGCTGAACTGGGTTCTACACAGTCACAAAAACAAGTCACAAAAATGAAGTCACAAGCCACAGTCACAAAAACAAAGTCACACACCACAGCCACAAGTCAGTCCCATGAAACGAAGAAGAAGTCACAGTCAAAAAAACAAAAAAGCAACACAAACAAAAATGCAAAAAATAATAATAGCAAAAACAAAAGCTCCAAATATCACCTCTGTGTTGTGTGGGTGCTCGTATCTCAACCACCGACAGACTCAACAGAAAGCCTGTGATTAGCAGTGGGGGACTCAGTTTACAAACGGAACACACTCAACAGGAAGCGGAACATGTTCAGCTTCCAAGGCAAAGTTCACAAAGCAAAACACCTCCTTCTGGGTTTGCAGCATTCTATTTCCAAGTTGTTCATAAACTAAGCTGTTCTAAAACCAAAGTGCCACTGTACCTTTAAAGCACATTCAAAGCACAGTTTTCTCCTCAAATAATTCTGGGCACTGAAGTTTGTTAAGGGTATCTGTGAACTGTAACTTTGTGAAGTGTCCAGAATTTTTCGAGGGAGAGAAAGTGCTTCAAGTGTGCTTTAAAAATTGTGTGCAGCCACAGAAAGGCTTGGGCTGTTTTCTTGAAATAATTACAATTATTAAGTTAGTATCACCCACAACATTTTTTTTTCCTGTAGAAGCCACATAAATATGTATACTCTCCTTTTATTTACAAAAAAGGGAAATTATATATTAATAAATTCTTTAATCAGAATATTGAAGTGGTTTAATAACATCCACAAATTATAGCTGATTGGGAAATTAAAAGAGAAGGGACACTTCACAATTTAAAATAGGGGGGAGAGTATTACTTAATGCCAATCAAATTAAGGGAAAATCCAAAGCAGAAAGGATGCCACATTTTGAAATATCTTTAAGGGTTTGGGCTTCTACCCTTTTGGAAAATGGAATGCAAAAGGACAAACAATGACATTAAAGTTCAAATGCATATAAAATAATTATAGTGACCACCCACAAAGCACTCTAGATGCACCCTGGGATTGGTGTGCTAATTAACCCCTGGAGTGGCAAAAAAAACCCAACCCATTATTTCAATTCAGGCCACAGGCAGTAGAACTAAACTTCTTAAGTTATAATTCATCAGTTTCATGATGGAGACTTTCTTTGAAGTTCTTTTGTTCAAACTCTCTACTTTAAGGTCAGCAGGAGTGCCTCCTGGGAGGTTGAAATATTCTCCCGCTAGTTTCTGAATATCGCCCTTTCTGCCCATTTATTCTTGT
Organism: Podarcis cretensis; assembly: GCF_951804945.1. NCBI lineage: Eukaryota > Metazoa > Chordata > Lepidosauria > Squamata > Lacertidae > Podarcis > Podarcis cretensis. The sequence goes on from NC_137179.1 coordinate 66,418,636, forward strand.
GTATAGAGGCTGACTTGTTTCTCCTATGTGGAATGTGGAAGGGCATTGCTGTAGATCACCTTGGGAAATGAGCAGGTGTAGGAACCCTTGATGTTGTGGCTGACATCATTAGGTCCTGTAATCGTGCTGCCTGAGGACATAGGAGGGCAGAATTGGTTTGTTGCAAGGTCTAAAATTCCTGTTGGTATTTTACACATCACTTGGGAAGACAGGCAAACTAATACCAGTGTACTGGAAGAAGCAAAGATCACCAGTGTCGAAAAAATGATTCTTCAACATCAACTTCGTTGGACTGGTCATGTTGTGTGGATGCCTGATGATCGTCTTCCAAAGCAACTACTCTATTCTGAAGTTAAAAATGGAAAGCGTAATCCTGGTGGTCAACAAAAGAAGTTTAAAGACTGTCTCAAGGCAAATCTTAAAAAATGTAGTATAAACACTGACAACTGGGAAACACTGGCCTGTGAGCACTCCAGTTGGAGAACAGCCTTTACCAAAGGTGTCATGGGCTTTGAAGACACTCAAACTCAGGATGAAAGGGAGAAACATACTAAGAGGATGGCACGCTTGGCAAATCCACACCGTGATCAACTCCCGCCTGGAAACCCATGTCCCCACTGTGGAAGGATGTGTGGATCCAGAATTGGCCTCCACAGTCACGGACTCATTGTTAAAACAGTGTTTATGGAAGACAATTTTACTTGGCTATGAGTGATCGCCGAAGAAAGAGATGTAGCCTCATTTTCCTGGTGGGTAGCATGCAATAAAAATATTAGCATTCAAGTTCTGTGGGAGGGAATTCTTATTGCTGAGGGTGAGCTGCAGATCCTTATTTATTTTCAGTTATTGATTGCTTATGTTTAAATACCACCCTTCCTTCATAAGGAGTCTGGGGCGATTTACAACTCAGTGAAAATACCACTACAGCCGTACCTTGGCTCCCAAACGTCTTGGGAGTAAAACATTCTAGCTCCCGAATGATTGAAAACAGGAAGTGAATGTTCTGGTTTCCAAACTTATTTTGGAAGCCAAACATCCAGTGCGGCTTCCACAATTGTTTCCAGGGTGCCTGCACAATCGGAAACCAACTGGAAGCCACACCTTGATTTCAGAATATTTCAGAAGTTGAATGGACTTCCGGAACAGATTCCATTTGACTTCTGAGGTATGACTATATTCACAATAATAATTGAACACTGCAAAACTGCAATAAGCAATATAGCACAAGAACCACTAAATTCAGATCCGATCAATCTGGGAGCTATAGGTGATGACAAGTAGTGTTCTGTCACTTTCTGATTCTGTCCTGTAGTGGATTATTCCTGGATACGAGTCTGGCCTTGCTAATATACTTTTTCACTCAGTTGGATTGGTGTTGTAAACTAAGACATGTTTGGTGCAAATTCTTAAGTAATCCTGGTGTCCAACAAGCTGGAATAGTTACAATGCGTCATAAGGCTTTTCTGTAGACAATTGATTTTGTAGTGTATTCTGGGTGGAAGCTAGCAGCCTTCGGATTTCAGTAGTGGTCAATAAGCTTTCAATGTAAGGTGGTGCTTATATCACTATTATGTAGTTGCAGAGTAATGTCCAGAAATGATCCTGCTCTGTGGACTGGTCTAGGCTCAACTTGATGATGGAGTGGAAGTTGTTTACCTGGTTGAATTTCTCAGTGGCCTCCTTCCCATGCTAAAGACATTATCAGTATATTTCAGGTAGAGGAGAGGCTCTTAGGGAGAGGGGCTGGAAAATTTATTCATGAAATTTGGAAGAATTTGTACAAAAGGATGCTGCTAGATGGGCTTGCCAGCTTGAAATCAGAGACTGAGGAGCTTGTCACCACCTTAGTTCTTGGGTTCATATTCTGATTCATATTGTTGTTGTTTAGTCGTTTAGTCGTGTCCGACTCTTCGTGACCCCATGGACCAGAGAACGCCAGGCACTCCTGTCCTCCACTGCCCCCCGCAGCTTGGTCAGACTCATGCTGGTAACCTCGAAAACACTATCCAACCATCTCGTCCTCTGTCGCCCCCTTCTCCTTGTGCCCTCCATCTTTCCCAACATCAGGGTCTTCTCCAGGGAGTCTTCTCTTCTCATGAGGTGGCCAAAGTACTGGAGCCTCAGCTTCACAATCTGTCCTTCCAGTGAGCACTCAGGGCTGATTTCCTTCAGAATGGAGAGGTTTGATCTTCTTGCAGTCCATGGGACTCTCAGCCGATCCTTAAACATCATATAGATATTCAGAGGTAATGCTTAGCCACAGAAAAAGAAAACAAACCATGGTTTAGTGTTAGATCTGCACAATCAAATCTGCCCTAGAAGGAGATGATTTCACAGAGGTGGTAAGTTACTTTAGAAATGTGTACCCCACTTTTCTTTCAAAACAGAAATTCAATTAATTACAAATTAATTGTGGGACTTGTATTACTCAATCCTTGTAATACTTTTGAGACCAGGTACTTAAAAATAGTCGAATCCTTGATGTAGAAGCTACCCATTCATCTTCTCTTTACTCCCTTGTGTATTTCACAATTACAAGCACTGTTGATTTCGAGGATAGCAGCAGTGGCACACAGTAGGGATCAAATATTTTGACCCCTAAAATAAATAGCACGTATCCAGTAGCTGATTTCTGCACAGAAAAACACTGAGGCCAGGACTCCCTGCAAGATACACCTCCTGAACTAGAAGTCCTGATTTTCTAATCCAAATATAGGTCAGACTTTGTGGTGGGTTGTGTTGCCCATGAAGAAAATGTTCTTTCCTGAAAATTAAAGGATTACAGCGGCTCATACTATTAAATTGTTTCCTAGCAGATCTCTCCTCCTTATTCCTGCTAATATTTTGCTGGCCTTTATTACTGCTTCGCTTCCCATTTAATGTCCCAGTACAAATGTTTATGTTACAGTAGCTTCTTTATTGGGTGGCAGGCAATTGCCCTATTAACCGAACCACAAAACCTTTATGTGACCCTATTTCTTTGAACCATATAAAGGTCTCCCTTGAAAATGAACAAACTGGCCCACTTCTTAGCAATCGTGGAAGTTGTCCACCTTCAGTCCAACTTTGCAAGGGCTTGGGACTCTCAGGGAAAGTGATAGCAAGTATCAGAGCTTCTCCCAGTCAGGGCATGTCAAGTGCAGTCAGGTCAAATCCAGGAAAGGAAAGACTCTGGGCCTTGCTGGCTGAACTATGAAAGATGTTGCCTCAGCAAAGGACTGGAGTCATCTGAAAGCTTAATATAACTGGCAAGTCCCTCAGAGAGATGTCTGCAATCCTTAAAAAGGGCCCACAGCTGATTTTGAAGTTGAATGTTCCTACTTGGCTGTGGGGCAGGAGAAACTACAGAGGAGTCTTCCTCAGAGCCTGAAGACAAGGGTGCTTGGGTCGGGCAGTGTAAAAGAAGGTGTTCAGGGTCCCCAGTCCCCCCCCAATCTTCTGGAAATGGGAATGCCATATGAGTCATCAAAGTCTGTGTCCTGGACCTGAATGTAGGGCCAATGGCATCATTTTGTATATGAAGCTATTTTGTTATCATCAGACCCTTGGTTCATCTGGCCTGCCTGTGTACTCCAACCAAGTTCTCCAAGTCCTCGAAAGATGGGCTGAATCCTGCAATCTGAAATTATTTTAAACTGTATGTTCCAGAAATAAAGCCTGGAACCTTCTGCATGCAATTGTTTGTGTTTCACCACTGACACCTGCCCTGACCGTGCTGGCCATTGGACTTGGAGGGATCACAGTTTTTCTCCCATTTTCACCCCCCTCTAGTCTTCACCAGGCTTGTTGTGAAAAGTTGACCTTTGAATAGTTTTGAGTCCCAGCAGGTTCCAAATGTCACACATAGAAAGTGTGGGAAATGGAACCATTCAAACTTCTATGGCAAGCCTAGTTCAATCCTAATCAGTACAAGAGTGCACTGAGGATCAGTTTGAAAAGTGATCTGAACAACAAGCGCGAGCAATGTCAGTGTAGTCTCGGCAGTAGGAGCCAATCTCCCTTAGAATTCGTACCCTGCGCCACCTTAGATTAGGTACTCAGATATAGCTTGTTATGCTGGTTGTAGCTTTCAAGTGTAGCAATGGAAAGGATCCAGTCTTTAGGGGATATCTTCAAGTACCATAGCTACTCAATCCTTGCCCCCTTGTGTTATGTAACATCCATTTCAGAAATGGTGACATCTGCTACTAATGCAGCATATGCTGCACTGAGAATACTTGAAGAGAGATTATATTAGCACCATAATGTTTACTGATTAGCAGCAATACATTATGCCTCCTCTCCTGTCATGCTCCAACTAGGCAGTCTAATTAGCAGTTGCTACAATATTACTACGGGCATGGCTGCATTTCTGCAGGTCAAACAATGGAGAGTTCCTTGCTGATGCTATTCCAGGAATTCAGTTTGATGAATCCGGAAACCTGTAGAGGTGGTGCCTCATCATACAGGTCTGACTGATGGGGAGCAGTGTGCTGGTTGGAAGTTGGTTTGACAATCTCCATGAGGCTGGCTGTCATCTCCTGACAGCCAACATTTGAGGTGGTTTCCAGTAAGCCAGGATCTCAATGTGTGTCCCAGAAGTGTCAAAGTTTACATGCAAACAGACAGTATGACAAAATGAAGCAGGGGGGCAAATAGTGTGTCTTTGAAAAGAGTAATGAAATATCAGTTTGCCTGGGTGCGCTGGACCTCACAGAGGATCTGATGAGCACTTTGTGCTGATGACCACTTGGCAGAAGGAGAAGGAGCAAATTGAGGAGCTGAAGGAAGATATGTAGGACTAGGGGCATCACAAAGAGCCTAGGAACTGGGAAGCATTGGTGCTATACTGGGAGGGTGGACTTGACCAGCAAGCAGTTTAAAGGCTGTGAACTGTGATGTGATGGCCTGGGACTCGGGCTCAGACTCAGAACCAGAGGAGTCTCAGTCCTCACTGGATCCTCTGCCTCAGGCAGCATCAGAACCAAATCTGGGGCCTGATTCTGAAGAGCCCCAGTCTGCATAGGTTCCCCTGCAACAAGCATCAGCTGGGCCAAGTCAGGGGCCTGAGCCTGCCCTGGCTCCAGATGCGGGGATTACCTTGTTGCCTTCAGCTGGGCAATCACTTACAGCTGCTCCACTACCAGTTGGGTCAGGAGAGGCTGAGGCGGCCTCAGGGTCTAGTAACCCACTGACATCTCCCAAGCTGCAGAGGCTTAGTTCTGAGAGAAGGAGAGACCTGAGTACTTGCAAGAGGAGTGCTCACCTTCAGGCAAGACAGGGAGGTGAGTCACTGGGGGATCAGGACTGGCTGTTACCCCGACAGAGATAAAAGGCTGTCGGACCCCACTCCAGGTTGCGGGAGCAACATTGCTGTTTGCTAGAACCTGCCTGTGACCCTGTGCCTGACCTAGCCTGGTTTCCTGCCTTGACCCTGTCAGACTGACTCTTCGCAGAACCCTTAGATTTGGGACTGGACCTGGACCGCATTGCTCAGGTTTACCCCCAGGTCCAGCACACATGATCATGTATCAAGTTAGTTTGTCTAGGCCAAAGGGATGGGCTAAACTGAATTTCCGGTAGCATATTGTTGAAGAGCAATCAAGAAAATTCAGGCATTTGGTTCTGTGGTGATATCACTAAGAACAAACAAAGTCAAATCAGGATGTGGTCAATAGGCCTTTGTAAACTTTTGAAGCATTGTCAAAGCATTTGCTGAACAGGGGACCTGAAGGGTCATAACATGTGCCAAATCTCTTGCAGAAAGGATAAAGTGCGAGACTGGTTACATTACGCTCAGATTAAAGAAGTTTTTAAAAATGACAAAAAGGTAGGGTTCCAGGTGGAGAAATCGAAGTTGGAAACAGAATTGTTAGAACCAAAAAATAAGGTACTATCAAGAATGTATAACTTGCTGTTGAAATGGAATACACAAGACGAAATGGTTAAATCGGTTATGATAAAGTGGGCTCAGGATATTGGGCATAATATTTTGTTTGAGGATTGGGAAAGGTTGTGGACCACAGGGCTGAACTTCACTGCATGTAATGCTTTGAAGGAAAATGTAATGAAAATGATATATAGATGGTACATGACCCCAGTTAAACTTGCCAAAATATACCATTTGTCTGATAATAAATGTTGGAAATGTAAAGAACATGAAGGAACATTCTTTCACCTCTGGTGGACTTGCCCTAGAGTGAAGGCCTTCTGGGAAATGATATATAATGAGCTGAAAAAGGTATTTAAGTATACCTTCACTAAGAAACCAGAGGCCTTCCTTCTGGGCATTGTCGGCCAGAAGGTGTTAAAGAAGGACCGAACATTTTTTATGTATGCAACAACGGCAGCAAGGATACTTATCGCTAAGAGATGGAAAACCCAAGATCTACCCACACTGGAAGAGTGGCAGATGCAGCTGATGGACTATATGCAACTGGCCGAGATGACTGGTAGAATTCGAGACCTGGGAGAAGAGAGGGTTGAAGAAGACTGGAAGAAATTCAAGATTTATTTACAAAAGTATTGTAATTTGGCAGAAGGCTAAGATGGATGCTAGATCATAAATAACTGCCTACCATTGAATTAGATTTGAATTTGACGATAAGTGATTGAGGAAAATATAAAATTTTTGGAGAATTATTAGATTAAATTAATTGAACGAGATTTAAGAATGTAAACAAGATGATAAATTGCTGGAAAAAGGTCATAATGATGTAAGTGGGAGTGGGAGACGTGAGGGAGTCCAAAGAAGTTTTGAAAAATGTGTTATGATTCATGTTATATTGTTTATCATTTTTGCATTTTGTATTTAAAAAATCTTAATAAATATTTATATATATAAAAAAACAAATCTCTTGCAGAAAGAACAAGGACAAGTTATGCCAGTTTAAAGAGGATCTGTTTCCCTTAGTTTGATCCAAGCATCAACACTGGGCTTGGCACACCACCACGGACAGCAATGCTATGATTATTCAACCAAATGCACCCATCTGCTGTGCAGATCATGAAAATCAGCTGAACACTTGAAATTCAGCAGAAGTGCAGATTGGATCAGAGAAGGGCAAAGTAATGGAGCTGGAAAGAGAGAGAGAGAGAGAGAGAGAGAGAGAGAGAGAGAGAGAGCACATAATTGAAAGCCATAGCTCAGCAATACAGCACATGCTTAGAGACATGGGGCATGATTCACCAAACCCGCCCCATAAGCTGAAGCCCTGTGCAAGAACTTCCACTTGCACAATGGGACTTCCCCCCAGCCCTCCCCTGGGTATAAGCAACTCTTCATGCTCCCAGTTAATAGAGGGCAGGGTTGAGACTAATGGAACCCCTGACCATTAGGTCCAGTCATAGCCGACTCTGGGGTTGTGGCGCTCATCTCGCTTTATTGGCCGAGGGAGCCGGCGTACACCTTCGGGGTCATGTGGCCAGCATGATAAGCCGCTTCTGGTGAACCACAGCAGCGCACGGAAACACCGTTTACCTTCTCACCAGAGCGGTACCTATTTATCTACTTGCACTTTGACGTGCTTTTGAACTGCTAGGTTGGCAGGAGGAGACTAATGGATAGCTTGAGGAAATTACATATTATGGTTTCCCACTAAATCTCCAAGATCCACTCCTTCTTTTGGCGTTATGTATCTTTGTCTCTATCTGTCTCTTATGCACAAGGCAGCCATGAAAAAGCTTTCACCACGTAGGTTTAGAATCCAAATCATCCTTGTAAATAGGAAGAAACTGTGATTGTAACTTGTTTCCCTCTAGCAATGGGACCTCCGTGTGTTTTATTTACTCCTTTTAAGCAATGCTACTCAGACAAAAGGGGACGTGGGTGGCGCTGTGGTCTAAACCACAGAGCCTAGGGCTTGCTGAGCAGAAAGTCGGCGGTTTGAATCCCAGTGACAGGGTGAGCTCCTGTTGATCGGTCCCAGCTCCTGCCAACCTACTAGTTCGAAAGCACGTCAAAGTGCAAGTAGATAAATAGGTACCGCTCTGGCAGGAAGGTAAACGATGCTTCCGTGCACTGCTCTGGTTTGCCAGAAGCAGCTTAGTCATGCTGGCCACATGACCCAGAAGCTGTACGCCGGCTCCCTCAGCCTATAGAGTGAGATGAGCGCACAACCCCGGAGTCATCCGTGACTGGACCTAACAGTCAGGGGTCCCTTTACCTTTAGTGAGACAAAACAGGTTGTGAAGGAGCTGAGTAGATCCAGCTTCCAAGGTAGTAACTCTGCTATAAACCAACCAGTTTTGTTGTTTCTAAACTCTCCCTCTGCATGGCCACCCAAAATTGGCTATTGGAGGTCGGGGGGGGGGGGGCAGAACAGCACATGAGGAAGGAAGGGGGTATCGTTCCATCCATCAAGGTGGAATGCTTGTGCAGATGGAACAATGGAAAGAATGTGATACTGAATTCCACCTATATGTAATAAATGTGTTACCTACAAAAGGCTCCATGTTCAGTACCCAAGAACTCAGGAAAGTCTGGGGAACAGTCTTATCTAAATCTTTGGGAGCGCTTGCCAGCTTAGACAATACAGAGCCAAAGGGACTAGTGGTCTCACCTGGTCTTGGTATAAGACAGCTTCCTATAATTTATTTGTGATGTAGAACAGGAGCAGTTGTGGTACCTGACCTGTTGATTACCCTGGTGAGAGATACCCATTTATCCACTTCACCAGAATTTTCAAATATCTGATTTATTTATTTTTCAAATTTCAGACTTATTTTATTGGCTGGTGTTTTATTTGTTTATTGGATTTTATCACTTTGAGTGTTCATTTAACATTTACTGTAGGGTTCAACCCCATATTTGTGAAAATCTGCATATCAACCCATTAATTCAAGCCTTCAAACAGTCTCTAGGGACACATTTGTTTCATTTCATTTTAGACAGCTATTGGGTGCTTTTGTGTTAAATTGGTTTTACATCAGCTGGCAATATTTTAAATCATTTTTAAGGTTATTATGATGCTTGCTGATAATTTTATTGTTGTCAAACTCTCCTGTTTTATGGGGTATCATAATATTTGATGTGTTCTGATGTTAATGATGATTTGTTCTTTAGATATCAGAAGCTGCACTGGGATTCCTAAGAGGTGAGCCAGAAACCTCTTAAATAAACTAATTGCTTTAATAGGTTTTATCTTATTATCAGACGCTGAGGAAACCAGTAATGAGGTTTCCTAGTAGGATATATATTTTTAAATATACAACAGAGCAAAGGGAAATACAGTAGGGGTGCAGAATCCTTTATTGGGTAAAAATCCTTTATTGGGCTTTGATACCATGGTTAATAATAATAATAATAATAATAATAATAATAATAATAATAATAATTTATACTCTGCCCATCAGGCTGGCTTTCCCCAGCCACTCTGGGTTGCTCCCAATAGAATATTAAAAACACGATAAAATATCAAACATTAAAAAATTCCCTAAACAGGGCTGCCTTCAGATGTTTTCTAAAAGTCAGGTAGTTGTTTATTTCCTTGACATCTGGTGGGAGGGCATTCCACAGGGCGGGCGCCACCACCGAGAAGGCCCTCTGCCTGGTTCCCTGTAACCTCACTTCTTGCAATGAGGGAACCGCCAGAAGGCCCTCGGAGCTGGACCTCAGTGTCTGGGCTGAACAATGGGGGTGGAGATGCTCCTTCAAGTATACTGGGCCGAGGCCATTTAGGACTTTAGGAGGTCAGCACCAACATTTTGAATTATGCTCGGAAACGTACTGGGAGCCAATGAAGGTCTTTCAGGACCGGTATTATAGGGAAACCTATGAATCAAAAAGTGTTCCATCAGGAACAGGGAATATCAGGATGTGAATCCTAAGATCCAAAGGAGAACCCTTTCTCCAGACAGATAATACAAACAGATTTTATTTTATTTTAATTGTCTTGATTTCCTGTCCTTCTTTTAAGGAATTCTGGGCAACTTCTATATTGATATTATCCATCCATTCACAATGGAGTGAGTGTCTTAGGACTACTGAGTGAACTTCATTTCATGACTATAGATACAGACTCAGGTCTCCCAGGTTCTTGAACGGTCCAGTGCACCATATTGGCAAGCAACATCACAGGGCAAGAAAGACTTGCCCTGAATATGGAATATGGAAAAGATGGCGAGCCAGAGCAGAGAACAATTATAATCAATAGAATATGACTAGCATCAATATACTCATGCTACTATTTTATCTATTTGAGAATGTTAGCAGGGTTATAACATGTGTTATTTTGGCTGTGGACTCCATGCTGTTAGACTGCTGCATAATTATAGGTTTCAAGCTGCTTTATGATGAGTGGCATACTGTCAAATTTCTCATACTAACAGGTCTAAAGTCACACACAGAGCAGATAAAGACTAACACACTGTAAAAGGACAGAACTCATCCTCAGAAGAAATGAACTGTTTTATTCTTATTAGGCTAATTGATTTAATTTGGGGTCAAAGTCACCAAACATTTTTCAGAGCGTGCATTATTTCCTAACAAAGATGTTGTTTCATTGCAGGTCAAGTCTCTTCCCATTAAAAGGGGGCAGCAGTAGCTATGAAACGATCTAGGCTA